>NW_028277112.1:34596000-35196500 GCF_059951505.1 Python bivittatus | reverse complement strand
CTACAGGCTAAGGTATGTAGCCAAGCTGTTATCCTTGTGCTAGAAGAATTGAAATAGTTGTGGTGAAGGGTTCCTGGACAATGGACAACAGAGTGCAATAAATGGTTAATTGCATTAAGAATAGCACTGCTGGTTTTAATTGTTATCCCACTAACCACAAATGGCTACTTTATAACCAGGCAATTTAATATTCTTAATATCAGCTAATTGGCAATAATATCTTCCAAAAGTCAGGGTTACATTTCCACCTGAACAGTTAAATGCTTAAAAACTGTATAGGCAATCCTGGGTCTATATAAAGCAAAGAAGCTAACTGTTTTCCTGCTTTTAGGGTAGGTTATCCTGCAACAAGCTTTATGGTACTGAAGTTTAGAGAGAAAAAGAGAGAGAACACCTTTAAGAACTACAAAACATGTTGAAATTCTTTGTAGTTTATTTAGTTTTGGCCTAGGATGTTGTGAGCTCAGCTATTGCTCACAAACTGTGTTATATAGTTGGGTGAATCCAGCCCGTTGAGACTTAATCAATCGTACATTCTCTAGTATGCAACCCAGTCCTTCCAGGGAAGTTGGGAAAGGTTAAAGTTGTAAGCTAAACAGCTTGCTTGCAGGAATCAGGCTTTTGTAGCATGGGTTAATGGGTAAACAGAAGTAAAGGTTTTGGGAAGAGATAGGAACATTTTCCATAGAGAAATGCTGGCAGATTGTTTAATTAGCCCTAGCTCTAAAAGTTAGTCAAAGGGAGGGGAAATAAAATGAAAGAAAGGATGCTAGTTTGGTAGGGGGCAGAGAGAAAGACAGAGGGAGCTAATTAACTAGGTTAGAAACATAAGATACTGACTTTGGACAAAAGAAAGAAGAAAGCCCCCTGTGCTGGCAGAAAGGCTACTCATGAGCAAGAGGTGAAGGAGAAAAGGTTTGAGGCTTTCTGCAAGGAATACCAGAGCAGTGTTTGAGTCAATATGGTGCAAAGAGCTGGAAGTTCACTTGGGAGAAGCTGAGGAGCAATTTGGAGATCTGGCCCATGATGAGAAAGATGCTAGGATGAGAGGGAGAGGAGAAAAGCAGACTGAAGGCCAGCAGCAAGCAACTAGCTACAGAAGATGTTGACAAGACAATTAGAGTGAGGACATTTTAGAAGAGAGAGTTGTTTCGTTACTGGATTGTATAAAGTTCCTTTTGTAACAGTGTGTATAATGTTCCTTTCATAATAGTGTGTATAATGTTCACGTGCCCATATGTTGTCTTCTAATGACAAAAGTAAAAGTAAAAAGTTCACAATCAAAAGTGGAATATTCTTATTGGATGGTTCAGGAGGGAGGGAAGTTGCCCCTTACAGCTCCCCCATTGGTGGAAGGGTTGGCAGGAGGCTTTGTGGGGATAATTTCTCCTGGACTAGGAAGATTTTGCTTGGCAAATCTCTTGTTGTTGTTCAGTCGTTAAGTCGTGTCCGACTCTTCGTGACCCCATGAACCATATTGCGCCAGGCCTTCCTGTCCTTCACTGCCTCCCTGAGTTTGCTCAGTTTCATGCTCATTGCTTCAGTGATGCTATCTAACCATCTCACCCTCTGCCGTCCTCTTCTCCTTTTGCCTTCAATCTTTCCCAGCATCAGGATCTTTTCCAAAGAGTCCTCTCTTCACATTAGGTGACCAAAGTATCTGAGCTTGAGCTTCATTATCAATCCTTCCAATGAGCAATCAGGGTTGATTTCCTTTAGGATTGACTGGTTTGATCTTCTAGCAGTCCAGGGGACTCTTAAGAGTCTTCTCCAGCACCACAGTTCAAAGGCATCAATTCTTTGGCGCTCAGCCTTCTTTATGGTCCAGCTCTCACAGCCATACATTACTACTGGAAAAACCATAGCTTTGACTATGCGTATCTTTGTCGGCAAGGTGATGTCTCTGCTTTTTAATATGCTATCTAGGTTTGCCATAGCTTTCCTCCCAAGGAGCAAGCGTCTTTTAATTTCATGGCTGCAGTCTCCGTCTGCGGTGATCTTGGAGTCCAAATAAATGAAGTCTGTTACTGCTTCCATTTCTACCCCTTCTATTTGCCAGGAATTGATGGGTCCAGATGCCATGATCTTAGTTTTTTTAATGTTGAGTTTCAAGCCAGCTTTCGCACTCTCCTCTTTCACCCTCATCAAGAGGCTCTTTAGTTCTTCTTCACTTTCTGCCATTAGGGTGGTATCGTCTGTGTATCTGAGGTTATTGATGATTCTCCCTGCAATCTTAATTCCGGCTTGTGATTCTTCCAGCCTGGCATTTCTCATGATGTACTCTGCATATAGGTTAAATAAGCAGGGTGACAGTATACAGCCTTGTCGTACTCCTTTCCCTATTTTGAACCAATCAGTTGTTCCGTGACCGGTTCTAACTGTTGCTTCTTGGCCCACATACAGATTTCTCAGGAGACAGGTAAGATGATCTGGTACCCCCATCTCTTTAAGAATTTGCCACAGTTTGTTGTGATCCACACAATCAAAGGCTTCTGCATAGTCAGTGAAGCAGGAGTAGATGTTTTTCTGGAATTCTCATGCTTTCTCCATGATCCAGCGAATGTTGGCAATTTGATCTCTAGTTCCTCTGCCTCTTCGAAACCCAGCTTGGACATCCGGTAGTTCTCGGTTCACGTACTATTGAAGCCTAGCTTGTAGGATTTTGAGCATAACCTTGCTAGCATGTGAAATGAGTGCAATTGTGCGATAGTTTGAGCATTCTTTGGCATTGCCCTTCTTTGGAATTGGAACGTAAACTGACATTTTCCAATCCCGTGGCCACTGTTGCGTTTTCCAGACTTGCTGGCATATCGAGTGCAGCACTTTAACAGCATCATCTTTTAGTATTTTAAATAACTCAGCTGGAATACTGTCATCTCCACTAGCTTTGTTGTTAGCAATGCTTCCTAAGGCCCACTTGACTTCAGTCTCTAGGATGTCTGGCTCAAGGTCAGTGACCACACCAGCATGGACATCAGGGACATTAAGATCTTTCTTGTATAGTTCTTCTGTGTATTCTTGCCACCTCTTCTTAATCTCTTCTGCTTCTGTTAGGTCCCTGCCTTTTTTGTCCTTTATCATGCCCATCTTTGCACTAAACGTTCCTTTGATATCTCCAATTTTCTTGAAGAGATCGCTAGTCTTCCCCATTCTATTGTTTTCCTCAATTTCTTTGCATTGTTCATTTAAGAAGGCCTTCTTATGTCTCCTTGCTATTCTCTGGAAATCTGCATTCAGTTGCTTATATCTTTCCCTTTCACCCTTGCTTTTCACATTCCTTCTTTCCACAGCTATTTGTAAAGCCTCATTGGACAGCCATTTTGCTTTCTTGCATTTCTTTTTCCTTGAGATGGTTTTAGTTGCTGCCTCCTGTACAATGTTACAGACCTCCGTCCATAGTTCTTCAGGCACTCTGTCTACCAAATCTAATCCTCTAAATCTATTCATCACCTTCACTGTGTACTCACAAGGAATATGATCTAAGTCATACCTGAGTGGTCTAGTGGTTTTCCCTACATTCTTCAATTTAAGCCTAAATTTTGCAGTAAGAAGCTCATGATCTGAGCCACAGTCAGCTCCTGGTCTTGTTTTTGCTGTCTGTATAGAGCTTCTCCATCTTTGGCTGCAGAGTATGTAATCAATCTGGTTTCGGTATTGACCATCTGGCGATGTCCATATGTAGAGTCGTCTCTTGTGTTGTTGGAAAAGAGTGTTTGCTATGACTAGCTTGTTCTCTTGACAGAACTCTATTAGCCTTTGCCCTGCTTCATTTTGTACTCCAAGGCCAAACTTGCCTGTTATTCCCATTACTCCTTGACTTCCTACTTTAGCATTCCAATCCCCTATGATGAAAAGGACATCTTTTTTTGGTGCTAGTTCTAGAAGGTGTTGTAGGTCTTCATAGAACCGGTCAACTTCATCTTCTTCGGCATCAGTGGTTGGGGCATAGACTTGGATTACTGTGATGTTGAATGGTTTGCCTTGGATACGCACTGAGATCATTCTGTCGTTTTTGAGGTTGTACCCCATTACTGCCTTTCCCACTCTCTTATTGACTATGAGTGCAACTCCATTTCTTCTAAGGGTTTCTTGCCCAGAGTAGTAGATATAATGGTCACCTGAATTAAATTCACCCATTCCCGTCCATTTCAATTCGCTGATTCCCAAGATGTCGACGTTCAATCTTGTCATCTCAGGTTTGACCACATCCAGCTTGCCTTGGTTCATAGATCTTACATTCCAGGTACCTATACAATATTGTTCTCTACAGCATCGGACCTTCTTTTCGCTTCCAGGTACATCCACAGCTGAACGTCCTTTCGGCTTTGGCCCAGCCGCTTCACTCTTTCTGGAGCTACTTGGAATTGCCCTCCGCTCTTCCCCAGTAGCATATTGGCACCTTCCGACCTGAGGGGCTCATCTTCCGGCGTCATATCTTTTAGCCTTTTAACATTGTCCATGGGGTTTTCTTGGCAAGGATACTGGAGTGGGTTGCCATTTCCTTCTCCAGTGGACCACATTTTGTCAGAACTCTCTGTCATGACCTGTCCGTCTTGGGTGGCCCTGCACGGTATAGCTCATGGCTTCACTGAGTTACGCAAGCCCCTTCGCCACGACAAGGCAGTGATCCATGAAGGGGGGCAAATCTCTGGGACTGACCAAACCCAGGATTGACTCCAGGTTTTAGCTGGGGAAAGTGAATAGACTCTGACAAGGAAATGAAGTGGTTAAAAAGGTAGCTAAAGAGAGCTGGATAATCGTGTATGCAAAAAAATCTAGAGAGATTAGAGTGTATCCAGTGATGTTCCATTACTATCTGAAAGCTTGATGAATCATTGCCTGGAGACTTCTACCAAGAATTTTTTTTTTTTTAAAAAACCAACACTTCCTGTTCCTCAGCAGTTCTCGGAACTTCTCCCAGATCTTCAGAACAGCATGGAATATGCCATAGGATTTGCATGGGGGAGATAAAATTGGCAAGTCATATGATATTCCATACAATGAATGAAATGCAACACACACAAACGTGTGTCCGCACACACACACACACACACACACACACACACATTTATTTATTAAGTTAGAGTGGAAACAAAGTTTGACAAGAGTTTGAACTGTGAACTTAAATAGGAAAGATATAACAAGGGGCTATTCTAAAACCTGTTTGAATTTGTAGAAAGACAATGTTAAACTTTTGCATGTCTGATTGTGTCTGAGTGAAAGAAGGGGATGAAGAAGGAATCTTAAATTTGGGGTCAGGAGAGGTGATGATGAAAGCCACGGAATTTAATAAAGTACTACTTGGAATATAGGTTGGAATCAGGAATTAATAGCCTTCTTTGCCTACTTCTCCAATTTTTAAAAATATTCCTGCTTTATTAAAACAGAACTAAATGAAGAACACCAAGCAGGCATAAGCAAGGCCTTGTATATGATTTATTGTTCTACAAAACACAGTGATCTGGAAAGCTTGGATAAAACTGACTAGAAAGTAAACTTGTCATTCAGTTCCTAATCATTTGTTTGCTTATTGTACTTAGTCTACCTTGGCCGATATAAAAAAAAAAGCCAAGTGGGAAATCCCCAGGAGTACAAGCTACATTGGGAAGGGGGGAACATGAAGGCAAACAGTTTCTCTGACAAGAAAACTACAGAGACATGTCCACATTTGTCACAAGACAAGCTCAACTGATATGTCCCTTATATCCCCCTTCCTATTTTAAATATCCTGAAGTTGTTTACAGTAATTATAAGGGCAGGACATAAAAGCAAAACAAAAGCAGGATGAAAAAACAGTTTGTCTTCTCTTTGTATTTTATCTATAAAAATACCATTTTAGAGGGAGTTAATAGCTGGGAAGGCCAACATAAAAGTTATGCTCCCCATTCTATGGTATTCTATAGGTGGAAAAGCAGAAGCAAAATGCTATTGTTATTATTATTAGTATTTGCAGATGCATTTCTGTAACCACCCAAATCACTTGCAGTGATATAGATCCAGTACTGGTCACTCTGTAGACAGTTCCACTTTACCTTAAAGAGTCACTAAATCTGTCCAAAATGGCCGGGATCTGGGATATGGCCAATTGTGATGTGCATCCTAGCTACAATTAATTTAATCTTCGATAATTGGAGCAAGGTCTCAATACAATAACCAAAAAAAAAAACCCTACATTTTCTTTTCTAGACAAGTTATAAATTTTATTCTCAACATTAGCATTTTCGATAACTCATCATTACATTAATGCTATGCGCCCATCTGAGTTACTTTCACTAATGAATGTCAACGGTTTCCTTTTTATAGGGGGTCTTATTTTATATATTTTATGTTGAAATTAAAAGTATGCTCTCTCTCAGTACTGGAGGAACATTATCATAAAAGCCATTAGATCAAAGTCTATGCATCTGTGAGTCTCAGCATGCATTTTAGAACAAGTTAATGCAGATGGTTATAATGACCTTTACAAATCTTTCCACACTTTTGGCTCTAGAAAATGTTATTGCTAGAAAATAGTAACCTGTTGTAATACTGCTCTGTTTTTTTCTCCTAATATTTAATTAGAGAGTAGTGATCACTTATTTCCTTGAAAAATGCCATCCTTATTTGACTTGATAATGCTCATTTCTGTTTTGTGAAGCAAAAGCAAGAATAATACCATTTTTGCTTTTCTTTACTGAATAAGAAGTCACAAGCTGAATATTAATCATGTTCTTAATTTCAGTGTCCAATCTGTACTTTGCAGCTGGAGGGTAGAAAATGGAGTTTGGGTAATACAAAATCCTGAGTGAAACCATGTTAAAATGGATTTTATTTATTTATTTAAAACATTTGTAAAGCCACCTATCTTAAACCCAAACTCTGGGCAGCTTACAACCCAAGAATAAAACAATATATACAATAATAACACCAAGAACAGAAACACTGAGTGTCACAGCCACACTTCCCTGATGCAACCCACAACATTCTCATCCCTCTCTGACCGCACCCTATTCCAATTTGTCAGGGTTGACCCTTCAAGGTCCAATCCCATAAGGAGTGGAAATGTTGTCACCCTTTATACACATTTATATAAGAGGTAAGAAATGAGAAACAGCTTATTCAAACACTCTGGCCTTCTGAAACAGTAATAATAGTTCAATGCAGTGTGCATCTAATTTAAGCTCATTAACGTGAAACTGGTATGTACTATGATAATTATCTTCTAATTTCTGAAACCCATAAATGTAAGATACCACAATATCTCTCCACAATAGCCAGGAGAGATATTAGGAGGACTGAGTGATATCCAGCCTGAAAATCTGAAGAAGCTGCAGAATGTCCTGATGTCAGTTCAAAATAAGAGGAATGATGGGGACAAGACCATCAGGGAATAAGTGGTAGTCCTCACCAGAAATGTTTGCTTCTGGAAGGTAAAGACTTGGGAAACTGAAATAGAAGAGGGATGTTGGCTGGGATCCTGAAATAGTATCTGAGGAGCCAAAAAGAGGTCTGAGATTAGGCATGGAGGCCCAGAAAGCCATGGAAAGTCCCTAGAACCCATCAAACCTACTATAAGGTAGTAGAAGGCACAAAGGCACAAACACATTCTGAGAAGATCACGGGACACCAAGGTGATAAACAATTCTGAGAAACCACAGAAAGGCCCAAAGCAAAGAGAAGAAAGATGCACACATCCATGGGATGTGTGAAGTGGAACTGATAGGAGATAAGAAGAAAAACCACTTAAGAAGATGTGGTAGGCTGTATAAAAGGGGACTATTGTGTTGTATTGTGTTGAAGTGATAATTCACAGTGGCTCAGGACCATATACTTGCAATACTTTCAGATCAACTCTCTTGACATGCAGGAACATGAGAGATCAGTAAGTCATATGGTCCTTTATAATACAGTAAGAAATTTTAGATAGAGCACTTGGGAATGGATAAGTGTTGAGGGATGATGATGATGATTTCATTTATTTTACTGATGTGTATTCCTTGGTTAGGGTAATTTTTGTTTGAATGACCATTGGAAACAGTATGGTTGTAAATGCTTGCTTGCTGGGCTCAAAAATAAAAGCAAACTGAATTTTCCACCAAATCTTGTCTCAAAGGTCCATTCTTGGATCCAGTATACAAATCCCCAGATGGTAGTGGTAAGCCTTGAATTTGGGGGGCCCTGAGCATGTGAATCATTTAGAGGCCCTTAAAAGAATGAAAGGCCATTTAGCATTGCAAAAATAATTTAACTCAAGAATTTTCAAAGTTTGTGGTGCTATGTGACCCCTAAAATAATAAATGATTATGTGTGACACCCTCTCCAAATAAAACTGTATTGGGTGTTTCACACTAATACAGTGGTTCTTAAACTGGCGGTAATTACCCCTGGGGGGTAATTTGGGCATATCCTGGGGTAATGGAACAATTTGTAATTGCTTGTTTGTGAGTCAGGGTTCCAGTTTGGGACTGCTGCTGGCAAGATGCTTGGGTAAACGATAGTGTCTGGGTTTTTTTGTGGTGATAATGATTTATTTGAGACTAAGAAAAGGAGTAACTGGGTCAAACAGTTTAAGAATCACTGCACTAATACAAGCATGCCACTTTCACCCTGGTTGTGCTCAGCCTCTGAGGTTGTTTCACCCCTTTGTTAGGAGATGAGAAATGGCTGCCGGGAGGAGAGTTATTTCCATAACTCAAAAACAGCTAAGTTCAAAGAGTGCAGCATGTGGGAGATGCACCCCAGAAAGATCTGCTGGCTTTATGGCATGAAGCATTGTCCTCCTGCAAGAAATAGTGCTGTTTCTATCTACCATTCCCCAGGAAGAAAGCTACGTTTAGAAGAGGGGAAGGTGTGACAAGGCAAAAGCACCTCGATCCTTGGGTAGTCCTCAGGAGTGGGTTGGGGCTATTTCTGGAGACATTGGTGTGATTGCGCAGGTCAGCTGGGAGACTGAGTGACTCAGGGCCAACAGCATGGAAAAGGCAGCCCAGTGCTAGGTAGGCTAAGAGTGTGACCCCCCCTTCTCCTCATATTCAATCATAATCATGATCCACAGTTTGGGAACCCTTGTTACACATGAAGCTGCAGTGAAAATAAGGATAAACACATCATGATATGTTTACTGGATTTAATGTTTAATGCAACTGGAGTGGAAAGTAGTACGTTATGTTACAACTACAATAATGAACACCACTGAGCCATGAACAAAAATAAACTCTTACCTCCACCAGTAACGCTCTTAAACAGAAATAGACCAAAAAAAAAGTATCCTGTGAGATCTTGATATGGTGCAATTTGCAAGAGCCAATTCAATATTGCTTAATATCCTTCCCTCCCTCATAAAGCTTCTCTTTCCCACTTTTTTTTAAACAGTTGCTATACTGTTATGTAATCCAGAGCAACTAAAATAGCCAAATGTGCATGTCTTGCATATTGGTGCCTTTGCTCAGCTTCTAGAAAGCCTACAGGCTTGACTGGATTTCCCTGTTTTAAAATGGATCTTTTTCTTTAGCAGTTTAAAAATGTTGACTAAAGTCAGAAGCTGACAGCTGAAAAATTAATTAGCTAATCCCAGGAGTGCCTGATAAACACATGTGGTCATGGGAACATGCTTTCTCTTGACATCTAGAAGAGAAAACACTCAAATGATGTTTCATGTTGAACTCCAGGAAGATATTTTATCTTTTGCTTCAAAAGTGGAAACAATCCTTCTTGTATGCAAAGCAAATTATAAGAAGCATAATCTAATATTGTTCTGTTAGGGGTAATTCGAGCCCATGTTGTTAAATGTTTACCTTAAGAAATGGTCCTATAGCTCACAGAATGAGCAGCTTGGGAAGGGAGTTTGGCTGGAGAAATTAAGTTGAAGGCATTTTTCCCCTTTTCTTTTTCTTTTCTCTCTTCTTTCAGTCCAGGCTAATCTCACCCAGCTTCTGGAGCTCATGAACAGAGCAAGCAAACGGGGAAGATTTGCACAGAAATTTGGTGAGGGGCGTTGGAAGGAAAGGCTCCAAGCAACACAGACACATCGCTGTGACCTACCAAGTGCATGCAGAATTGGTCTTCTTGCCTGAAGAGGATCCAAACTATACCTCCTGCAATTGAAAGCTTGTTTTCTTATTCGAGAAGATAATGAAGGGACTTGGAGAGAGCTGCTGTACTAAGTGTATCAGGAAACACAAGAGGTTCCTGGATAGGACAGCTGAAGCTCTCCAAGAGGGGCAGAGAAGGGAAGAGAACACCAAAACATAGGAAGAAAATCCATCCCGGTTTTAGTGCTTGTTCCACTTATTTCAATATAGAAAATAATCCATTAATGGAGACTCCTTATGTTCTTTCTCTTTTACAAATAGATGGATTGGAATAATTGCTTGGGGAAAAGAGGCACTTAATCCTTTCCCTCTTCACCGTTTTCCCTCTGATTGCCATGGGAAGCTTTTTCCCCTGGCTGAAAAAAGTATACAAGCACCCAGGCAATACACTCCTCTCTCGGTCTCGTCATTCTAATTGAGATGTCCTCTCCAGGGATGCTATTTTTGTAAAAGAAAAAACACGGGGAGTTCTCATCTTAATTGCCCCATGTAATGCCTAGGTATGATACTGCTTTAAAGTCAAGCGTAGCTTTCTCCACCCAAATTAATGAGATTAAAAAGGCCTACCTCTGTCTGGATTATACCATTTGTCTTCATACAGAAGTACCTTTGTCTGCAAGCTCTTATGTCTTTCACCAGACACATTAAACTTCATTCCTGGCTGCCATACATTCTCTTTTAATGAAGCCTATAAAAACCATTAACTGGAGAACTAGTCTACAGTTGCTACAACCTGTTATTCCAATTTAGTTCATAGACTGGAATTATAAAGCTTCATTGATTGCTTTCAACATAACATATTTCAGGAAAAAAAAAAAGATCAATGGACTGAAAGGCCATGGTGTAAAAAACAAAGAGTGCAAGTGAAGAATATATCTTTTAGCAGTCAGTTAGACACTTTGGTAATGTTCCGTATCTCATGCAAAATACGATTGAGGAAACATGTCTCATATACTTCTTCTTGACTGTTGGTGAACGAGTAGCATTGGTCCACTTACTGATGAAACCTTAAGTTTACTGCAATCAATATTTATTTTACACACTAATGTGCCACAAGTAATCAAAAGAAAAAGTTTATTTTAGGGGCACAGAATACAGCCATTAGGAAGCATGCAGGGAAGAATGGGAATCAGAGCATGTAATGGAGCAATCCTATCTTGGCATCTCTCAGGCAAGCGTGGAAAAGGATGATGTTTGGAAAATGAATATATATTTTTGAAAGTGCCCTTGGGCATTTAGGGAGAGTAACTTTCTAGAGCAGTGTTTCTCAACTTCAGCAACTTTAAGATGTGTGGACTCCAACTCCCAGAATTCCCCAGCCAGCACACTGGCTGGGGAATTCTGAGAGTTGGAGTCCACACATCTTAATGTTGCTGAGGTTGAGAAACATTGCTCTAGGGGGTAATTAGAATATTCAAGAATACTAAAGAATGTCTCCCAAAATGGATAGGCTTCATTTTGCTTTCTTTCCTGACTCTTAGAATGCTTTGAAGTTAGAGAGGAAAAGCCCACATGATAAAAACATTCAAGTACAAAACCAAATATGTATTTAAAAATCCCCTGGGATTGTAAGAATGTATGAATCTGGTAGATGCATAGCTGGTTATAGATGGTGCTAATAAAGCTAATGACTTCTTCATGACTGATGAACAGGCCAATCATCAGTTAGCATCAAATGGGTTCTTCATCCCATTGTTTATCCACTTTGCTCCACACACTTTAGTTCTGTGGCATCTCTGTAAGCAAATATCTTGTGTAACCTCCCCAGCAGCCAATGGTGACTGGTGTTTCTTCTCTCCACTTTTAGCAGGTAGGATAAATAAGATTTCCTTCCCTGTATCTTAAAAAGAATTACCTCCAAATTGAGCTGTCCAGATTATAGCTGACATCCTGGGCCTTGCTATCCAAATGTCTTGTCCTCACAGGAAGGTTACCCTTATTTTCAGACCTGTCAGGCATGGCTGGTATTTTCTCCCCACCCCTATACATGCACATACACTGTCACTGGCCTGAGTGAGGGGAACCTGATCACTTGCCCCTTCTAACCTACCTTTAGTGATACCCTGCAACAGGTCACAAGACCCTACTTCCTCCTGGATTTTTCACACTTTTGAATCAACATTCAACTCTTAAAATCTTGGGCTGTGAGTGAGATAAGGCCAGTCCTGTGATGGGCTGTGGGAAGCTATCAGGAGAAAGCTTCAGTGCAGGGAATGCAAATATGGCCCTTCCCACCCCTGGACATAGCTTTCTTGTCTTTGGCAGAGAAGGCTGTTGGTTTGGGGTTTCTGCTGGGTCCTGAACTAGGCTTTCGTCTGTAGCATGGAAATTGCCCTGCCTGTGCCCCATCCTTTCCTGGTTAAGCTTGGAGAGCCAGTAGTCTCACTGTCTCCCACCACAAGATCCCAGCCTTCCTTTGTGAGTCCAAATGTGGGTGGAACCACCTTCTCTCCTGGTAGCCATGTAAGCAGGATAGTGTCATAAGAGTTGTTATGATGCCCTGCCATCCAGTGCTCCTTCTTGAGTCATTGCTGAAAAACTTCCTTCCCAGCTGCATTTTGTTCTCAGACAGCTCAGATAGATTCCATCCACACTGCTGATGGTGCAGACTGAAAGCCCACTCAAGCTAAACAAAGTGTGGGGTCATAGCCTACAATTTGAGAACCATTTTAAAGAAATCTTTTCCTGGCATAGGAAAAAAATCAGGTAACTATATGACTATCCTTCATAAGAACATTTTTAATATTTGAGAAGATTTTTTTTCCAGAAGGATAAAGTTACAGCTGTCTGAAACAATCGATTACATCTAGATCTTTAAATTAGGAGGAGTCTGGTAGCCTCTTTTCAGACTAACACATTTTATTAAAAGGTACATTTGCATTTGATGAAATGAGCTATAGCTCACAGAAGCACATGCCCTTTCTGGCTGACTCCTAAATTCCATCTTATTTTAATAATATTGTTTAACATAAGTCAACTTCCAACTGCCTCTTGTTGTTAAAAGTTGTTAGAAAAGATTATGCCAGACTTTTGTTTTTTGGCTACCATAGACTAACACAGCTCTCTTTCTCCATTATCTAGACCTTTAGCAGCAAATCTTTATTTTTGTAGAATGGTACAATCATTTGCAGTCACAATTATTCTGAAGCTTTCTATGAACAGGGGTTAATTCAGCCACTGTGCATCAAGCTTGGCAACTTCCATATATGTGGAATTCAGCTCCCCAAATTTTCAGCCATAACTAGATTGGCTGGGGAATTCTGGGAGTTGAGGTCCATGTGTCTGGAAGTTATCAAGCTCAGAAACACTGCCTTAAGCAGCCCTGCATATCTTTGCATATCCTAGATTTGAAATAGTGCCTTAAGTGAGTTGAGTAATGTTATATCACGCAGTCTGGAAATGTGAAGAAGCTGATGAAATAAGATCCTTAATGCCCCAATTGTACAGGTAATCATTTAGTTTTCCTATGTAGCCAAGCTGTATGTTGGTTCTACCCATTATTATTTTTTATCCCTATGTTACCCTTCCAGTAATATACTGTATCTTTGTCAGTTGTCAGCTGTTTTGATGTTTGCACCCTGGTTATTATAGAACTGTTTATTCTGTGTCAAAAGGTTGGAGTGCATTGTCTTCTTTGAAAATGTGGTCAATAAATAACTGGCCCATTTGTTTTATAAACATAATTGTTCTCATTTATTTTTAAGGGAAGATAGTTAATGTGTAGAAAAATCTTTGGTACACATTAGAGTGCAGACTTGTATTCTAGTCCCTCTTTGCTTCATAGTTCTCATATATTACAAAGTCATCTATTATTTATTTTGCAGTTACCATAAACATAAAGTCTGAGCATTTGCAGGGCCCTTGAGTAATTGACAATACAGACTACCAACAATAAATCTCTGCTTGGGAGACCTATTTTTTTTCCCCAATCTCACTGCTGACTAAAAATGTGGCAAATGAGGATTGAAAACTTGGCTGTTTGTCTTCTTGTGTACAAGATAAAACAAGAGGCAGTTGGAAGTTGACTTATATTAAACAATATTATTAGAATAAGATGGAATTTAGGAGTCAGCCAGAAATGCAAACTTTTTACTTTAATCCTACCACTCACCTGTCAAATGTGTATAGATCACCATAGATAATCCTGCATAAAAAATTAAGAGAATGTTTAAGCCTAACTTTTACAAGGAATTGATATGAAAAAGAATTTCTAGTCCTCAAAGTCTCTGCCTTAAGAGGAACATATTATTTTTCAGTGGCAGAATATGTGGAGAATGATGGTTTAGTGGACCTGAATCTTGTAGACTTGAATCTTTCAAGCTACTGCTTCCTTCTTCCTCCCATGCCCACATTTACTTTCTACTGAACAGCTGTAGACTTGGTAACTGGCTATATTTTGACTGAATCCAGAAGTCAGAGTCTGAGTACTCACTTAAGAATCTGATGTAGTAGCAATCTATCCATTTGTTTGCTTGGAAGCAGGACTAGGAAATCCACAGTTACATCTGGCTTCCCAAAATCTATGCCTCTGCCAAGGTTGCCGTATCTTCATCTCCTGCAGAGTTTTTAATAATTAGCCTGATGTCTGAGAAGTAGCAAACGACCAGTGCAGAACGTCTTTATGCAATACAGTAGGGAAAATCACTGTCACAGAAGTGTTGCATGACAGGAATCACATCACTAGGATGCAGGGATATCCATGGTGCAGCATTTCTCAACCTCAAGAACTTTAAGATGTTGGACTTCAACTCCCAGAATTCCCCAGCCAGCATAGTGACTGGGAAATTCTGGGAACTGAAGTCCACACATCTTAGAGTTCCTAAGATTAAGGAACACTGCCATAGGATATAGTAAAAAAAGTTAAGGTGGCAACCGTGATGGTTGCCCATTTTTTATGTGTGTCACTGCTGCTTGTGTGTTGGCTGCTGAGCATGCTGATTAGGACTGTTGTGTGATAATAAGCTGCCGTGGACATTTTGAAATGAAAAACAGCAGTGTTACTCAAATCCCATTTTTAAGAAGTCCAGGTCAGTTTCTGTCTCAGACAGCTAAGAACTGTGGAATAGAATGAGTGTAAAACGTTAGTTACCAAACAGGTATGTTTTTCTTGAAAGCAGAAATCTGCCAGGATTTTGGAATGGGAAAAAGATACCAAACAGAATTATTATAATTATTATTATCATTTTCATTGTCATTATCACTATCATCATTTTTATTACAACCATAGAGCCAGAGGACTCAATATATACCAAATGTATGTATCAGATATATATAGAAATACATACAGTATATCTAAAATCTATAGATATAAATAAAAATATAACATACAATAAAATAACATAATAATAAAAAGAATGCAAATAATAGTGGGGATCACCAAGATTAGTACTATTCTTCTATCATATGTTGGATGAATAGAATAAATACAGATACAGAATTGAGTAACCTGGTAATATTCTAATACATCAGAGTCCTGGTCAGATAGAAGAAGTGACAGATAAGCTTTTTACTCTTTTCCAGGATATTTCTTCAGAACTGGATAGATGAATGTCATCCGAGATTCCCTTTACAGACAGCAACAGAAGAACGTGTGACTCAGGGACTCCACAGAGCTGTCCCATATGGACATAAGCGGTGATGTAGACAGATATTTTTATAATGCCCCCACAGAGGGTAGCATTATAGAGGAATATGCAGAGGGTAGCATATTCAACCTGGTTAAGGTGAAGGCCCAGTGAAATTTCAGAACTGGAATGGAGGAAAGATAGGAAGATGGCACATGCCGATTTGAAAAAAAAAATGGGACTGTGGATTGGATGCTAGGCTTAGACTGAAATACAAACCCCCAGATTTGCTGTTTAAGATGACTCCTGGCATTTTCAAACCCTAATGGGTAGAGGCTCTCCAAAGACAAACCCAAAGACTAGAGTTTGCTATAAGCTCTTTTTAGCCAAGTTGATTTAAAATGGTGTGCAAGAACCAGTGGAGCCAGACCTACAAGGGGGGAAAAAAATGACCAGAAATTAATGCAATAATATAATAGTGATGAAGACTGAATTGGACTACTGAATAATGGACTACTATGGAAAGAAGATAAGAGGTGGGCAATTCCCACATCTAATGTCTCTGAAAGACTTTCACTTCCTTCCAGCTGTGGCATGAAGATGTCTTATTAATATATGTAAAGGGACATGTCCTCATGATGTCACCTCTATCTCATCCCCTACTTGCTGTGAGTGGCAGTCTGAAGTTGTCTTTGGTTGTTCAGGTGTTAAGGCAGCATTTTCTCCCTTCTCCCAAGAAAACTCTTTCTGCATGAGCAATGCCTGGGTGAGGAGGCCAGTGGCGACCCAGTCATGGACAGGGATCTGCCCAGCTACTGTTGGCTGTTAAATGTGCTGTGGGCACACTTCTTCCTCATCAGGTCACTGGGCTCAGCCCCGTCCACTTTGACTTGGGTTGTGAAAGACACCATGTAGCTTGTATGCACATCCTTTCTGTTTGTTTGTATTTGACATGGAAATGTCAGTCTCAGGAATATCTGCAAGATATGGACAAAAGTACCCACAGATTCACTAGAAAACACATAGAAGCACTCCTGCAACCATGGTGAATTGTTTTTACAGATATCTGCCCTCACTCTTCCAGCAATTAGTATTAAAATTTAGCATTTCTATTTGGTGTGCACTTACATCTAAGTGCAGTACAAGTCTTGTTAGGACTGGCTGATAATAATAATGACAATAATACTTTATTTATAGTTAGGAGAAGTGGAGAGATGAAGAAAGTAAGAAAAATTAAAAGGCAATTGTGCATTCAAAAACTACTCCTCCCAACGCAGTCAAACATTTATGACCCCTCCTGTCTTCCAGTTCTTTTTTCCTTCTAATTAGTAACATTTCTCTTTTCATTCTAAGTTATTTGATTTTTCTCATTTGTAGTTAGCTCAAACTTCAGAATCCTATTTTAAAATATTCTTCCTGAACCTATTAAAAAAATGAAATTAAATCTGAATCTTCTCAGAGTGGGCTCTTCCAACATTCATCCAAGTCCACAGGAACCCATCCTTCCAATCTCTGCTGTGGGTTACAAAATTCAAATGTTTCTTTCATACAATTTTTGGGCAACACAGTGGCTTTATTTTATTTCCTATTTTATTCTCTTCCTACTCTCTCTCCCCCCAAATCCCACAGCCATGCAGAAAAGAAAATAATTGGGAAAAAAATCCACAATGACAACAATAAGTAAGCAATAAGAGAACAGCAAAACAGGCTCCATTAAGTTTAATGATCCCCTCAGGATGTGTGATAAGACTGGCCCTGCCTGAGGCAACCTGAGCCTACAGGGAGAGGCAATGGCTCCAGGGGCGGCAGAATGAGAGCACTCTTGCTTGCCTGCCTTTGCCAGCTGGCTGGCTTTCTCTACCCAAGAGAAAACTTAGCCAGATTGGTCTACTCACTAGGGAATAGTAGCCATATCTAGAAGTGCCAAAGCTGCAGGTGCAAAAAGAAAAGGGTTTTAGAAGACCCCTTTAAATAGCATTTGCCGTTATGGTGAAGCAGCTGGCAATGCTCCTACAGTTCTCTGTGCCCATCATTCCAGGGTCTTGCTCTGAGGAAGGACCCTTGAGAGGCATTTGGTAGAAGCTGCGTGTTGAACTGTAGGGGAAGAGGAGCAGGCTGAAGAGTAATGAGTAGCCCTTGCTACAGTTCCATCATGGTAGTGGACTTGCAGAAGGTAGAGAATGTGGACGGAGTGGCAGTAGGTGGCCTTTTCTATTTGCCTCCAGTGGCAAAAGGTCTTACATGGTAAGCAACTCAAATGGAGAAAGGAAGCTCACATCTGTATGATTTCACTGACAATGAGAAATGTTTCATGCTAGGATCTGCAGGTCCATTGTCACGAACAGTTGTATCATCAGAACAGTTTGTATCATTCCTTTCAGCTGCTGGGTATAGACTCAAATAGACAGCCCATGACAGGTCTGTCCCACTTCTTTCTAATCTAACCTAAGTGGCTCTCTGTCTTGACACCCCTGTAGTGAAGGGGGAAACATCCTATTTCAAGAGACTCTAACTCTCAGACTGTTAGAGGAAATCCTGATCTGTCAATCCAGGGAAACGGGCAGCGAGGTCTGAAGCTGAGAAAATCAAATCCTAAGCAGCCAGCTGGGAGCAAGAACTTCCCCCTTCCAGTAGGCTTTTAAAAGAGGAAGGGGCAGGGCAGCTCCATTTTGTCTTGGCCTTTTCTTTTAGAGGAGCAGGAGGAGACTTTTCTCAGGCTGGCTCAAAGCCATGTAAGCAGCACCCCAATTCTCAAGGTGGGTTGGAGATTCAAGAAAAATATGGCAATCTAGAGAACCCTGTGGTAGAGTTAGGTGCAGACTAGAATGCTTATGGAAAATGTTTGGAGCCTTTATTACATTTTGTAGCTGTTGTTCATTTATTTATTTACCAAATTTGTATGCCTTCCAACAACTCTGGGCAGCTCACAACAACTAAAACAAGAGAATACAATTCTGTTGTTCTTTCAACTCTCCTTTAATTGGTCAGCCTTGATAAACACTTAAATTCTTATGGATTTCTTGGAATAGAGGTAGCTCAGGTTCGCTATGCATACTCAGTAGTCAGGTTCTCTGAGCTTCAGGAGATCAATAGCAAGGTATTGACTGGGTTTTTCTGCAGATGTTTTCACCTTGTCCCAGCATGGCTTCCTCAGTGCAGTGGTTCAGAAGTGGGGATTGCCTTACAGTATTTGTAGTCCATGTAAGATTTGAACTCAGGAGGGCTGCTTGGTGCAATTTCCTGGAAGGTGTTGATTAATTGGTTGCTGGGAATGGTGGTGTCTCCATTTTCGTTGGTCTGCCTCATCTGCTTGCTGTGCATGGCCTGAATCAGACTCCTGACTAGGTGACAGATCATATGACACACACCACAAGCAAGCTTTGTTGGGATGAAATAACTGCAGAAAACCTCGTCAGTACTTGAGCTACTAAGTATGTCCTCAAATTCTTACTGAATCAGTGATTCTCATTCAGAAAAGATTTCAACCATAGTATGTGCGCTTTCCCTCTTGGTTAAGCTACAGAAAGGAAGAAAAGTAAGAGAAGAGATCACTGCTTTACTTGTTCCTGAGAAATTCAGCCCAGAGAGGGTTTCTTTGGAAAAGAGGCTATGGCAAATAAGGTCTCCACATGAACGTCACAGAATCCAGTAAGGATTGTGGGGGAAAGGCTCAGGGAATGCCCCATGCCATTGGGGTCAACCCACCACACCCCAGGCATTCATGTGTTTATATGTTCCTCTACATTTCATCTCTGCATGTTGGCATGTCCTTTTCTCCAGGGAAAACTGAGAAACATGACTGTCCAGACAAAACCACATAAATAACATTTGAAAAAAATTCAACATGGGCTCCACAAACACTCTAATCCCAGACCTGGGTACAGAGCCAGGTCTTAAGAGACTTAAAGAGCCATACGTATCTCCCAGGGGATGCTCTTCCAGAGGGCAGTTACTTAGTGATATTTATGTTATGTATATATTTATGTTCCATTCTTCGTTCGAGGACCTTAGGATACATACATCTTGTTCCTTCCTTTTCCATTTTATCCTTTCAACAGCTATAAGTCATAGGTGAGACTGAGAAATTGTCAGCTGGTGAGCTTTGTAATGGAGTGAGGGTTTGAACCAGGTGTTCCCAATCCTAGTCCAGATCTCTAACTACTACACTGTACTGACTTGCTGTAGTTGAGGGTCAGGTATTTTCTAAGTTTCAGGTTTCACTTCACTGGGAACATTCAGTTGCTTCCATTGTATCAATATAACTCTACATAAATAGCCATGTAATGGCCTGCCATTGCGTATATAGAGCAGCCTTTCTCAACATGGTGCCCTGACATATTGTACTACAGTTTCAATCATCCCCATCCAGCATACAAAACTATACTCGATTAAGCTGACTTTCAGGTCTTTTCTCACTTGCATCTTATCACTGACAGCATGCATTGGGGGGCAGGATCTGTATGACACAAAAGAGGCAGGCTTAAGCACTGTACCAGAGTTAAAATAGTACTTCCCCTTTATTCTGATAAATCCAAAAGCAGTGTCAAGGTGCATCTATTACTATGGAAGGATGTCATGTGCCTTGGAACAAAGACAATAGATGCTGAGTAGGAATTGGCAATGGGGCAGCTAATTTAATTGTGGGGTACTTTTCTGCTGACCCAAGTATGAGTGGAAAACACTTCAGCTCAGTAGTGGGGAAAGGCAATTTGTAACACGATAGGATTGCCACGTTGCAATCCAGAATCACTCTTTTCCTTTATACTTGATATGGGACAGAGAATACAGCCTGCTCTCTACTTTTCTGCCAATGAAGATCAGTCTTCCCCACCCACTTAAATATATACAGATGCTAATTCTAAATATTGGACATTACAGAAAGAGAGAGAGAAAGAGACAGTGTGTGTGTGGTGAGAGAGAATGCACACACTGTGCATACACATACATTGGGCACTGAAAATCAAATAGAATGTGGAATTAATGATGATTTTGGTGGAGTTTTGTACTATATAAAGATGTGGGATTTCAGAGTAATTCTTGCAGAGTTCCAAGTAGTTTAATTCAACCGAAACAAGAAAATACAATCTGATCCATTATAGGTATCCTATCTGAACATACTGTTCTAAGTACTGTGCAACCAAGACTCTTTTTTTTCCTTAAGTTTAAAAATCTTTGCTCAGAGAACATTTTGATGGGTTCTGCCTTGTGGCAATGTGGGGGCAAATTATAAAATTGGTTCTGAGGGAGAATTATTCTCCATACTTCAAAAGGATTTGTGGGGGGAGGGCCCTTCACCTCCATAACTATGAAGTAGAGTGATAGAATACAGTTAAAAGAAGGAAGAGATCAAAGGGAAATGCTTTAAGGTGTGGCCCCCACTATAAATATCTGTCAAACAGCTCAAGGGAAATTATGTGAAATAAATTTACTAGGACTTATGGATAGTCAACTAGAAAAGACTGATGGATGATTGGTTTTGTACAATTACTGCACCGAGGCTATTATATGCAGAGATGGAAAATAAAGAGATACCCACAATGGAGGAGTGGATTGTGAAGATGGTGGAATTTGCTGAAATGGCCAGACTGAATTGTCAGATTAGGGAAGGAACAATAACTACTTTTTTATAAAAAAAAAAAAAAAACTGGAAACCCTTTATGGACTTTTTGCTGAAAATGAACAAAAATGAGCTGATGATATTGGGATTTACTGATTAAAAAGGGTTGTTTATGGGAAGACCATGATATATAATTTGGGAGAGTGAAAATGGTAATAATTATGTTTGTAACTGCTGTAAAGAAGATTGGATGTAGCTTCTTTAGATATTTTTTTCTTTCTTTTTTTTCTCTTTTCTTGATGTTTACCATTTCTCACCTTTTCTTTAATCTTTTCATATCTTTTTCTTTTTTCTAATTCTTTCTTTATGTTTCCATAGTTTTTAATCCTGTAATTTTTTTCAAATATATATATATAATCATTTGTAATAAATCAATTTCTCTGGACATTTAGAAATGGGGAATCTCACTCCATGAAATTTATTTCACATAATTTCCTATATATATATAGGAAATTATGTGAAATAAATTTCATGGAGTGAGATTCCCCATTTCTAAATGTCCAGAGAAATTGATTTATTACAAATGATTATTCCTGCCTTCCTGCCTGCCTGCCCATGAATTTATACTGAATTTTTCTTTGACTAATCTTAACTCCTGGAAGAGAACAGTGACAATGAGCTAGTTCAGAACTTGTGGCACCTTCACATTAATGCTTTGTATTGCTTTGGGATATGATTTGGACCTGTGGGATCTCATAATGTTGCCTATTTTGGGGAGCTGAGTTTATTTCTGATTCTTTATTTGGAATTGCAGCAAAAGTAGCACCTTTTTTTGAATTGCAAGGGCTCTGCAGAACTTGGGGGAAGTCTTTTTCTCATTGGTGTACACTTCTATCTCACCTTGCCTGCCTGCTTCAGGGCTCCTGCTAGATTTTTCTCTCTCTCCATTCCTATCCCATTGAGGTTCAGCATCCTTTTCCCAGAACTTGTCTCTTGTTATATGTTTAGAACTTATGTTATGCTTTCTCCTGTCCCACTACTACAGCAACATTCAACCATGGTCGCATCTATTATGAAAAATATACAGTAACACATTTCATTTTGATAACTCACAGGGACACTTAAAGGCAACTGAGGAATGAAGCCAAGGGGGCCAGGAAGAGTTCAGTGTTTTTGTTTACAGTTTATTGAAGTTCACAATCCTATCATATGTAGGTGTGCAGTACAAATGAAAACAACTGACAAAATGTATGTTATGACATCACAACGCAAACCCCAGCCCTTTGTATTTGCATTCTGACATCAGAATGTATATATGTATATCTTTTGGTTTGTGTTTGGCCCCCATCCCCTGGAAGGGAGTTCATTATGTTACTTCAGGACTGACCATAGTGGGGTAGACACTGATTAGATCAGGGTTCCCCAAAGTGATCAATATCGATCCTCAAGATTCTATGGGGCTAACCCTTGTTATTGTTGTTGTTATCCTTAGTACTATTAGTTAAATTAGTATTTATTAAAATATTTTCATATAATAAATGTTTGGGGGTCAATGAACAATCTGAAACTTCATGAAGGGGTCAATGAGCTAAAGAGTTTGGGGACCCCTGAATTAGATGATGATCTGTGTGCTTTTCTAGAGAAAAAGAGAATGAATGTGGATGTGGTATTCTGTGTCTGTTTTTTGCTTTTCAAAGCTGGCAAGAGTGAAGATGATTGAGGATTTATTTCAAATGGTTTTGTGAGGAATTAAGGAATGGAAATTCTGGAGATGTGGGTGTTATTCACCCATTGTAGTTTATATTATCTTCTCAGAAGTTTACACTTATTGTGGGTAGATGTGATATATGAGAAGATATGTGGAAATTGTAGTAGGCTTTGATAATATTGGATCCCATGCTCCAGAAAATATTTTCCCAAGCCCCCAGTGATTCTGGTGTTCTGAACAATGTGACCACATGCCATGTCTCACTTGATCCCCTAATATCGTCCTATAGCAGACTCCTAAAATCAAACTAACAGAGCAAACTGATACATGCCTAGTACTTCAGGACAGTTTCATGAAGTTCAGTGATGCTTAGTCTCAAGTAAGTAGGGATAGGATTCTAGCCTAAGTATATAGCTAAAATAAAAATAAATAACAAAGTTCCTGGGGGTCTTCACCAAAGGTATAGCTAGATACTGATAAGGTGTTCCTCTGTACTAATTATACTTTGGTTCAGCTAAAGGAAAAGCAAAGCTTTTGTTGCAATTTCCAAACAAGATGGAAGGTGAAGTACATTGTGGTTTGGTAAATTACCTACCAACATTTTTTAATCAACTGTCAGGGTGAAATGAATACACATGATATTTTCAAGACATCTGGAGAACATTTCAGCAACTCTTTTTATTAGTCAACCATTTAACTAAAACACATTTATTATCTTAGACTTTATTTGATATCCAGAGAACAACACCATGAAGCAAAGTAGATAGAGGTATCTTTTAAGGACTGGAAATATGAGTCTAATTAAAGCTTAACCAAACTGTTGAGAAACACAGATACATTCTATGAAAGTGAAACTTAGTCCTTAAATGTGACAGGTAAGTCTTCTCTAAAGTTAATAGAGATGCTAATGCTTTTCCAGTGTATCAACTTCAAGTCCAAAGTATCCGAAAATCATCTAAAGTAGGAGTACATAAACTATGGGCCCCCAAGCTTTGGGCATGTTTCCCAGATCCTCTTCAAAAGTTGCCACCAATTTGAACATTTTACTGTGGCAGAAGATGAAAATTATTACATCTTCATAAGGAGCAATGTTTTCAAAATGATTAAACTCAAAGGGATTGTGTAAACATATCTCGAGCTTGCATATGGCTATAGTTCTTAAAAAACAACAACTAAGGTTTGCATCCAAATTGTGTTTGTCTAATTTGTCCCATTCATTTAGGTCCAACAACTTCAGTTTGGATTTAATTTCGTGGCTGCATTTATACATTGCACCACGACTTGGTTTGCATGTAATTTTAAGTAATAACTGATGGGCTCATATATCACACAAAGCCAAAAGTATGAAAGCCACATTTAAAAAAAAATGTTTTTAAAGACAGAAATAATGAACATATGACAATATAAAATGGAAAAAAAATCTTACAAGGATAAGCTGATGGTATGCACTGCATTTTTGGTATGCCAACTAGAAAATAATGGTAAAGACAAGGAAAGAAATGAACAATAGATCTCAAAATAACGTTTGATGTTTTTCAAGAAATGCTGTAAATTAAAGGAGTCAATGGCTTAGGTGTATTTTCTTCTTTTATACTGAATATGAATCTGCAAAACAGCTTTTTTCCAATGTTAAAGGGGAGATATAATAGCAGCCATAACATTATCTCCTATGGAAAATACATCAGGAGAATACAAAAAATAACAGAGCTACATTTGATTAGAAAGTTTAGCAAGAACTCCTCTATGGTAAATCAGGGAGTAAAATTAGGTATTTTGTTCCCAGCAGATTCATGGTAGGAAGAATGTGAGTCAGAACAAAATCCAACGAATGTTCATCTTTTTCTGGGAATAAAAATCTATGATGGAGCAGATAGGGATTATATTTACTTTCTAAAATATATGAAATGGCCAAGAATATCATATCCTCCTGCAATGTTTAAAAAGACTTGGCATTATTATATCACATGGTGACAAAAAGAGAGTTCTGAGAATGAATAATCTTCAAACAGTTCAGTACTGTCCTGGTGAATGTTCTTGTTCCTTCAGTGCCCTCACGGTAGAAGAACCAGGTAGAAATTAAAATATGATGGTACGGATAATGATTTTGAATTAAAATTAATTGGAAAATTATCAGATCAGAGGTCTACCCCAGAAAGTGGACAGTTAAGCTGAATTGACCTACCATGGGCCACTAATCCCATTTTTAATTTGATATAAATAAATGTCTTCACTGAATAAAAGACGGGATATAAATCTAATGCATACACACATACATACTAGGGCTGTAGTTTTCTGGGAGTTATACTCCAATACCTATATCTATATTGTATATATTATATATAAATATTATAATAAAATGATATATAATAATTTAATTTCACCTACTTTTTACATAATATAATTAAAAATAAATATAGTGAATTGTGATTGCTCTTGTCAGCCTTACCAGGTAGACCAGACAGGAAACATGACCAGATAAGCTAATTCTATTTTACTGTAAAGCTACATTAACAGAATCTTGCAAGTCTGAAAGTACAATTCTCCCGCCTTCACCTTTACAGCCCAAGAACTTAGGGAGGATCCCTTTGGAGCTTCTTGCTCTTCCGGCTATGCAGCTGTGGGCTATGCTGTCTCTTATCTGACCATTCCCTAGGCAGCATCTCTTCTCCCTGTCTCCCAAGGCCTTTCCCATATACCATTACAGCTCTCCAGATCATTATTATTATCCTTCCTCCTCCTCCCTCAAAAAAACAACTTCAGAGTTCTGTGACTGTCCTATTCAGGAACTACAACATGCCCCCTAGCCGCTAAGTTGTGCAGCACTAATCTATGCTAATCATGTATATTTAATGTAAAGGCTGCATGTATTACTGTTTGGGAAAGAGGTTTCTTTGATAATATCACAACATAATGGAATCAGGCTTTCTTTCCCATTTGCTAGGCCATTCCTCTAAATGAAGGACATGCCCAGATAAATAAGCTCAGATGTATACAAATGCAAATCCTAATCTGGTTTCTCTATGACATTGCCTTATGCTAAATAGGTAGTATAGGATTCATCTAGAAAACATCTGATCAGATATTCAAAATCATTAATTTTCCTTGATTCAACCTTTCTGATGGTCCAGCTTTCACAGCTATATGTTACAGCTAAGAAAATTATAGTCAGGACAAAATGTACTTTTGTTGTCATTGTGATGTCTCTGCATTTTACTATTTTGTCTAGACTTGTCATAGTTTTTCTCCAAGTAGCAGATGCCTCTTTATTTCATGGCTATAATCATCATTCCTGTGAAGGTTAAGTTCTATTTATGGTTAACACTAAGTCATGCCTAGTTCTTGAACTAACATTACTGAGCTGAAAAAAATCTACTCGTCTGGATTTTTGCAGCCCAGATTCAGTAGCCCTAACTGTACAAATGCATTCGCACACTCCTTGGTGTATTCTACTTTTGACTGCACATGAGCAATGGCAAGCTATGTCTTCATTCCACAAGATATGCCTGCTTTTTGTGTTTATATATTTTAATGTGAGCATGTCTTCCTATTAAATTATATTTAGCAGCCAAATGTCCTATTGAGTTCCTGCAGGAAGATGGATTTTACACAGACCTCTTCCTGTGCTCTCATGCTAAGGGACCCTAGAATTAACTGGTCTACTCCCTTTTGTTACAACAGAGTGCCTGGAGAGGTTCCATCCTGTAGTGCTGGAGTAGAGAGTGGAGAGCAATATTCTCCAACATCACTCATCACTTTAAGAGACACCTTATGGATTCACAGCTGTCTAAGTTCTTGTAAAAGCCATGGAATGCAGCTATAATAGCTAATAGATTAGTACAAATCAGAGCATCTGGTAATCTAATACTTGGGATAAGCCCTTGCTTTGCTAGGAGAAAAATTATGTGTCACAATGCCTCTTTGCGTCCTGTTCTCGGCACATGTATTATTTCAAAAATGTTTGTCCCAGTGTTCAGTGGAGCTAGCTTAAAACCTTCTGGTGATTCTGGTGAATATTTTATAGCAATCCTCATATCTTCTGAGACCTCAAAGAAAATGGAAATCCCTGGTCACCTCCCATTTGGATTTCTGTAATGCACTTTACATGGGGCTGCCCTTGAAGAGTATCTGGAAGCTTCAACTGGTGCAAAATGCAGCAGCGCAGGCACTTATGTGTGCCCCTAGGGCAGTACACATTACACTTTGCTTTGCGAGCTGCACTGGTTGCCAGTTTGCTTCCAGGTCAAATTCAAGGTGCTGTTTTTGACCTTTAAAGCCCTTCATGGCATGGGGCCGGGCTACCTGAGGAACCGCCTCTCCCTGATTACATCTGCCCGTCCCATCAGATCTGGCAGAGAAGGCATGCTGTGGGTCCTGTCTGCTAAAGAATTACATTTGGTGGGTCCCAGGAGGCCAAATGTAATCTGCCGTGGTGCCCACCTTGTGGAATCTTCTCCCCCCAGAAGTGAGATTAGCTCCATCTCTCTTAACATTCCATAAGTCCCTCAAGACCTGGCTATGTGATCAGGCCTGGGGCTCCCAGGGGACTGGGGAGATTTTACGATGGCTCCCTTATTAATTTTATCCCCTCCTGTTTTGTGTGTTTTTACTGCTTTTTATATGTAGTTGTTTTTATGTATTTATTTTTTTAATTGTTGTACGCTGCCCAGAGTCATCTTGTGTGAGATGGGCGGCTATATAAATATGATAAATAAATAGACAAACAAATAAATAAATAAAGCCACTTACGGCATCTGGTATGTCTGACTGGACCACAAGAAGTTAGCCAGGTTGTAGGGCAGGGAACCCGGATCCTTGTTCACTGGGTGATGGAAGCTGTGCTCTTTTGTCGCGGACAACTTTGATCTTTTTCCCACTTAGGAGAAGAGATCATCTTCATGATCTGTGATTCCCACTGATTTCTCAAATATAGGTGGCTTAACAGATGATATAATGCAGCCAAATATGGGTCTGTTCCCCACTTGAAAGAAGGATTTCTCATGCTCACTTTATAGATAAGTGAAATATAAAGACATCATTGAAATATGTCTAAGTATTATTTTGTGTTCAATTTCCTTAAAAGGGGAAGTGGGAAATGGAACCTAGTCAGATATCAAATACACCCAAATGCAAAAATAACAGACATTAGAAGGATTTATAATAGGGGCCAAAGCTCCTGGGGCAGTGACAGTGAAAGCACTTCAGATTTTTTTAAAAAAATCTCTATCTGTAGTGCTTCCAACTGCTGGAGGGAACATTTCTTTGACTAAGCTCTTCTCTGGGCATTATGGAGGGAACCTTCTGCATCTCTGTTTTTAATAAAATTATGCTGAGTAACAGAGAGTTTCTCCTCTTTACTTGGATCCTAAAGGTATTTGACAGATTTTGTTCTGAATGTGAAGTTGCTGAAAAGAAATACCTAAGCTGCTG
Organism: Python bivittatus; assembly: GCF_059951505.1. NCBI lineage: Eukaryota > Metazoa > Chordata > Lepidosauria > Squamata > Pythonidae > Python > Python bivittatus. The sequence goes on along the minus strand of NW_028277112.1, from coordinate 35,168,174 downwards.
ATACATATGCATATTGCTGGTGAATATATGAGAATCCATTTCTCTTTTCATATGTCATATATAAAACAATTGAATCTCATTAGGTTATAACCTTGTTCTCTGCATCCTACGCTGTAAGTGAGCACAATGAACCCACTCCATATGAACCCATATGGAGCTCACTCCATATAGAAATTGCAACCTTTCTGGAATCTCCTTTTCCCTTCCAAACATTACAGTCTGAAATGTATCTACTCTTCAGTTCCTACCCTTAAGAACCCAGCCCCATCTTTTATCTCCCCGTCAATGAATTTCTTCAGAAGTGTGAGAGCCCCAGAAATGATACAGCAACTAGATCCATTCTTGGGCTGCCTGTAGCTTCCCCTCAAGTCCTGAGCTAGAACCACTCCTAGACTTGCTACTAATTTAACATTTTTAATGTGATAGATCTAGGAAAGTATTGTTTACATGAGCAGTAATAGCATAATAGCATGAATTCTGTTTCATCATGTTTTCAAAGTGTGGGCCAAAGTGGCATGTTCTTTACAGGCGCAAGACTTTGGTCCCAAAATGGTTTCAACCTCTGCTAAGAAACTGTGGGGGGTTTTTTTGTTTTTGTTTTTTGCAACCTGGCTTTTAGCTCCATAACTTGAAAGGACACTGACACTTACCTTTGAAACTCCTTGCAACTACCATCCTGACATTGTCCAGGGTATACTTTGTATTGGTGCATTCTACTCCTGTTCTGAGGGTCCCATACTAACCTTAAGGAACTGCACATGTTCTCTCCACTGTCCTACTTCTCTGTCGAAAGCTGGATTGCACAGGCCAGGGCTAAGACCTGTAACCACCCTGCTCATGAATTGCACCATATTGATAATCAAAGCAAGGCTTGCCTAAGGCCCTCATTCAAGATATACCAAGGGTGTCCAGTGTTCACAAGCCCTATGTGGATTTTCATAAATTATAATCAGGAAGGGGCTCAGGGACATGCCTTTCATGCCCATTCCTACAATGAATAGAAAGGTCTAAAGGTAAATTGTAAAAGGACTTAAATGATTATGGTTATGGGTATTTATGTGAATAAAACCCTGCGCTTGGCTAGGCTCCCCTGTTTTATGCCAGCTGAGATCGACATGGTTTTAAAGAGAAAGCCTGCAATATCCTGCTGTTTTGGAAGATCATGAATGTATGCTTGAACCCTGCCAAGGAGGACTGTGCGGTTTGCACACAAACGCCAGTTGAATATTGGCTTCTGATACTCTGAATCATCCCATATAGCACTTTCCCAGCTTTTCTAACTCAGCGAAGCCCTTTGTTAACAGGCATTGATGAGCCCTGACATTAGAAAGGAGACCTGTCTCCACAGCTGTGATTTACTATGGTTCATTTATATGAGCCAATTATGCGCTAGAACTACAAATGTTCCAACTTTATGGTTATGGGGACTGTACTGTGAATTATAGATGACTCTGTGTTAGATAGTATAATATGGGAGACCCTATCACAAAGGAATAGAGGTATCCAAATGTGTGTTTTGCAATTTTTAATGAATATAACGGATCACTATGCATTAAGTGTCTGCTGCCTCTAATCGATCATCATACTGCAATTTACAGAATGCCAAAAACAGTGCAGGGTGCAGTTATTCATTGACCTAATTATGGTTTTGGGAGTGGGGGGTTGGGGGGTGGAATGTAGCTCTTGCTATGAGAAAAGTGACACAGAAAAGCCACAACTTTTATTTGAAACAGCATGAATGGAAAATGCAATTGAAAGCCATCTGAACAATCTTGTGTGAATTAAATGATGCAAAGAAAGCTATTATTTCACTGCTTCTACAAGTGAGAAGATAAAATCTTTACACAGGCATAATACAGGAAATCTCTAGATAATGAAAATCAGTGTGCAGTTTAATTTTGTTCATATTCAGTTGCTGTTGAATATCCTGGAAAAATGAAATCACTCAATAGGTAAAATATGTTTTTGTTTAAATCAGTGTTGAAATTTGGTAGTGTATATGCAGGCAGGAAAGAGGGTTTACTTATAATCTTCCCATTCCTCCCTTCTCTTCTTATAGGAAACCAAGATTTTCTCCATTCACCCTATACATACACAACTTTTCTGCACATTTCACTGAATGAAATGGTAGACTAAGACAGTATAATTTGGGACTGAACCATTTCCTCCATGTTCAAGGTAACTATTCCTTGATGTACTCATTTGCTAAATGGAAATTGCATTATATTCTGAAATATTCATAAATATGGAATTCCTGCTTTGATGTGAATGGTCCAGAATTCATCCACCTTGTTCTGCATAAATCTTAAGCATATGTTCAACAAATGACTTTCCTTTCAAACATTTGCTGATGTCCATCTCCTGTAATTTAAATGGTTTTATTTGTTTTTGTAGCTTTATTTTGCTTGTAGCCCTTCCCTTAAGAGGTAGTTGATTTTCTCCAACCATACACTAATTATTTGCATTAGCGGCTGTTAAGTCTTATCTGCATTGACTTGAACTTAGTATGGAAATGTAAGATGTTCGTGGGAAAAACATGATTCTTCTAGTTTATGAAGTGTTGCTCTTAAAGATAATGATGAACTATTGCTATCTTCACTGGACAGTTTGGTTGGGTAGAATAGCATTGCTGTGAGAAAAAATCTTTTCCTTCCTCCTTTCTTTCCTTTTTTTTCATTCATTCCAGTGCTGGAGAGAATTAGCACAATCCACAAAACATTTTGGCGTCAGTGGTGGAAAAATAAAAATTCTGATATGGCAAGAAATTCTCTGAAGAACTGCAACTCATCACTTTTCTGGATGTTTTGGACTACAGTCCCAGTATCACAAACAAGGCTGTACAATGTAGCTTGACACACATGGGAAACACCCAATTGGGAAAGATTATCCTAAAGGACACAGGTGGATTTTTCCATCTAGAACCAAATTCTTTCAGATACTGTGATTTTTCAGGTTACAGATTTTCCCCTACCATCAATCATCACTTGGCATCATGCCTCGGCAATCACCGCCTTACGTTACATTATACTTCAGCTCTGAATATTTTTCACACTGGGGAAATATGTTTTTTGGGGGAAATGAATGCATTTTTGCAGCATACTTGTTTTCTGGTAGTAAAAATAGGGGGCAGGGTGATAAAGGAGGAAGAAAAGATTGGACAATCAGCCTATAGGACAACATGCCAGGTGCAGTTTGGAAGAGCATCAGGTGCAGAACCAACTGATCAACAAATGAATGGACAGGAGGTGGGGACATGCTCAGTTTTTTGGAGGATTTACAGTGAATGGGGAAGAGGCAAGAAATGGATGGGACTGGAATAAAAAATGGGTGGAACTGCATTCTGTTCTAACACACTCTTTTTTCTTTCTTTCTGGCAACCTCTTCCCCCCCCCCCCCCATTTAGTTGTTCTTTCTAAATCTTCTCTGCATCTTCTCCCTCTCTCTCACCTCTCCATAGCAATAGGCTGTTTTAAGGGCACATATCACTTACCAGAAGTCTGAACTAATCTTTCAGAAGGCTTTTGAAAGGAAGCTGAGCACTGCATAAAATTAGGATGGGAGTGTGGGATGCATTCTTGCTATAGGAGCAGGAAATGGCTTTGATTGTATTTGTCTGGATTTGTTTTCTCTGCTGCTGAGAAAGTTAAATGAGTATTCCTTTCGGCATGGCATTGCAGAGAGCATGCGCTGTCTGGGGAATTTTTTAAAAATCTAAACCTATTGAAAAATGGCAGACACAGATGATGGAAATGTAGACATGGAATTTTCCCAGTTTTACCTTGCATAAATTTGCTACCTAAACATGATTTTCCTGCAGTCACAAGGCTAACTGAGGGCTTGGACCTGATGACTGCCCATTTTTGCAGAATAACTCAATGATTTGGAAAGGCCTGAGAATATGTTCTGCCAGAATATGCCAATGAACAATGGAAATTACTATAGAGGTATCTCAATCTGAAATAATCCGATTGCTGTAGGTCAGTTTTCAGATGTGCTGGAGTACCACTTCCAGAACACTAAGAGTTATAATCCCACATAAACGGAGGCACATCTGGGAAGACTATGCTAGCTGATGGATTGGCAGAGTGCTAGCAAGCTCTGAATTTTGGGGTGGGGCTGACTCTGTGCAATCAGCAGCATCTGCTGTGAATCAAAATGGTATCAAAATGACATGTACATCGTACATCTTCACATGAACACCACCATTACATACTCAAGCTCCAATGTCTGGGGCAGGTTTGTAAGTTGCAGCTTTTGCACATGTGTCATTATTTGCAGCAGTGGATTATTGGTATGGGCCCTCTTCCAACATTGGAACTCATTCTCTTTCAATAGTGGAGCAAGAATTTTTTAAATAATTTGATCACATTTCTATGAGTTGTTCTCTCAATGAGTATATATTTCCGTGCAAGTAACTTTTTATTTTGGGATGATGATGATGATGATGATGATGATGTACATATCCTATATTTGTTATCTTGTCAGTTGTTTGACCTCATTTCAAATGTAATGAAATTTGTGTGGGTTTTTTTTTTTGGTGTGCTTTGTTTTAGTTTAATAAAGCAACAAAGAATATTTAGGGAGAAAGAACCTTTGCTGTATTTACTAGTGAGGGCCAGACCTGACATGCAAAGTGAGGAGATGGAAGCTGGGTTTGGGTGTATCCAATGGCAACACCCAAGGTTACAGCTGTATGTGCCATGCAACCTATATTACCTTCCACTCCCAAGCTAGCCTGCTGCCCTCGGGTAGGACTTTTTAGCAGTGCAGAGTACAGTAGTCAACTGCCAATTCTGTGGCCTTCCACAAACGGAATGGAAGAATGCGGGGAACGCTCCTTCTCCTTAATTCAAGCCTCAAAATGTCCTAGGGCAGCCTAGATTTCACTGGCATTTATTCTTTAGTATATGAGCACAGAATGAAAGCATTCCATTCCTTATAATGTCAGTTACTCAGAAGATTACAGTGTTATATATTAGGTATCTGTGTGAAAGAGGGACTATTAATACACTTGGCTTTATGAGATCAATCAGGGATATATTCTCAGGATATGGATTGGAGCAGTTGAAGAGGAAAATGTATTGCCTTGCTGAAATGTCAGCAATATTATTCAGACTGAAATAAAGATACTGGACTGAGTGTAGTTACTGCATTTAATGGAACCTTGGTCGAAGTAAGCATGTTTTCCTACCAAGAAATGAAATGGCACATCTGAATAAAACTCTTCATTATTTGTTATGAAAGGCATTTTCAAAGCAGAGTCAAAATCAAATCTAAAAGAAATTTAAAGCAAAAACAATAAGATCCAGAAGTAAGACTGTTAAGGAGCAGATCAGGATCTATCATTGCCTGATCTTGGGGGAGTCACCTTTCCTTTTGCCATACTCTTTGCTTCCTACATAAGGGACCTTCAGAGCCAGACATCAAGGGTAAGATAGTCAGGGAAACAACCTCCCTCTTGTTGCAAGAAGAGACTCCTTGGAGAAGGCATTTGGGCTATGGAGGTGCTTCAGAAAGCCAACCACCTTGTTTACTGTTCCATTGCTGCTACTGGCGTGGTTCTCTGGAGTACGTTGATCAGAGTAAAACAGCTGAGCAGGTTATGTAGTGTTCAGAAAGTAGGTTGGTAGGTGGCAGAAGCATGCTTCCATCCTGCCTTCCCAAATCTTCTATCTGAGGAAGAAAGGTCACTGTTTTTCATGAGAAGGCTATACTTGAAAGATGTAAAACAAATTGTTGTGCTAGTAACAATGAAAAGCCAATGCAACCATGAAAATGCTAGGGTAGGATTTATTGTTTATGGAGGTATATAAATTGCTGAGGTCATTCTCAGTGAGATCATCTAGGATCCCTTGAGTTTTGATTCTGAATGTCCTTCTTCAGAGATGAAATAGATAGAAATAAAAGTATGGGCCTTTTCAATTTTAGCGCCCTATTTGTGAAGTGCCTTGACTCAAAGAAAGTCCTATTATTTTTGTGTTGTAGTTTTTTCTTTCATCGGAGAAATAAGCTTTTATACCACTTGGTTTCAGCTGTTTGAATGGCTGCATTCTGCCTTGGATGATCACTTATTTGGTGTTTGATATATATTTTTAATGATTTATCTCTATAGGAATAGCTCTCAAAATAAATTTGTAAAATGGCATATAAATGTGAAGTGGTTTGAACACTTAGTGAGCATGAAGGATGGAATGAAGGACAGAACAGAGGGAAACAGACTGTAATTATATTTCAGGTTGTACATATAATGGTGTCCCTCATTTTCCATTTACTTTCATTGAGAACATAGAAGACGTATGTGAGCAATATTTTGTTTTCTTCTCATCTGCTCCAAAAAATGAAAGTTTTTTTTTAAAAAGATGACAGATATTCTTAGATCAAAAGAGGTAATTGTGTAATTTTACTCCTGGGTTGCTATAATGTGGATGTATAGCAAACGCTAAGCCCACCAACATAGGTAGGAAAAAATGTCATGGCATCCTTGATTAATACAGTATTTTAATTTTACAGTATTTATATTATAATTATACAGTATTTTAATTTTTACAAACAATACAGTTTTAATACTGGATGGTCATCTTTCCTGGATGCTCATTAATCTTCCTGGCTGGTGGATTGATCAAGGCTGCCTGAGCTGATTTAGAGAGTGCAAAATGAGAAGACTCATTCACTTTCATACCCACAAAGAAGAAAACATCCAAAAATTCATACCATATTTTCTTTTAAAAATTTCTGAACTGTTGTAGGGTTCAGTCTCATACAAATGACATAAGCAACCCATTCTCTTTTAAAAAATTGCTTTCATGCAGGGGGAAAAAAGCATTTATGATATTTTGGAGGATAGAAATATGGGTGCGCTTTTATCTGTAGAAATTTTATCTGCAGAAATTGCATTCAAATCCATAATGAAACCATTAGTAGATGGCATTGATGTGATTCCCACGACTTATGACAAAGGCATTTTTTTCAGGTGCTTCATCCGTGACCATGTTCTCTACTCCCAGGGGTTAGATTTAATATGTGCTTCTGTTTAATCTTTTCTCCACATTGCCCTGCATAGTTTAATTTCCAGAATGATGAAAGAAGATTTGTCACATCACCTGGAAATAGATAGAGCACCATTTTTTAAATTTAATGTAATCTTTTTGGAGAGGAACTAAGTATAGAACGGGGTGGGCTAACTGATGATGTGTCTACTCTAGAAAAATATTTTCAAGGATTTTTTTTTTCTTTTTAATGATATTAACTGCGGGGAATTTGTGTCTGAAAAGCTAAGGAAATCTGAAGGCTAGAAGTTAAAAATAAAGTGCAGAATACAAATAAATTAAAGGTCATTACAACTCACAGAAAACAAGCGAAAGTACAACTGGGACCTCATTGCAATGCAGAGGAATTTGTTTGGGAACGCGTGAGGATAATGACTTTCTCCGTGTCCACTGCCAATTATACTTTATAAACATTGCCCTGTTTATAATATAAACAGGGACACAGATACTTGTTCTGCCCTCTGTTAACTTAAGTGCTTAAATGGATGTTATGGGATGGCCTCTTGTCCCAGCTCCAGAAAAGCTAGTTTTTACATTTGGGGGAGGATTTACTTATAAACAAGTCAAAATCTATTGATTTATTTATACTGTGTTATTGCTTCTTCCCTTCCCTCCTCTCCCTCCTCCCCATTTTCCTAGCAATATTTACTTGCTGGAATGAAAAGCTAGACATGAAAAAGTATTGCAAAATTTCTATTCCAGCAATAGTACAATATGCCCAGCTGAATGAGTGGCAGATCCAGAAATTTTTGTCCAGGGGGCATAGAGGGATTGTAGTGAATTTCAGGGTGGGTAACTGGTAATCCTACACTGATACTTCATGAAAATAAAATTAGAGTGGTTTGCTCTTTCTACTGCAAGCAAGCCTCACCAAACAAATTCCAGCAAGGAAGATAGCTTTGAAACAAATTTGTATATCAACAAATCTGTTGTATAAATATTTATATACCAATTAGGTAGAACAAAACCCGCTGAGAGTGGGTTTCTTTTTAAAAATGCTGTTGCTTGCTTTTGAGCTAATACTAGAACAGGGACCTCCACAAGATGTCAGTGAGAGGAGGCAAAGCACACTGAGACAAAACAAACTCTGGCCAGGGAAAAAAGAAAAGGTGTGCTGTTGTTTATCCAAGGTCTGGTTGATGAAGCTGGATAATCAGTATGATCAACTGGAGGAGGAGAATAGAATTTGAAACTGCTGATTCTTATGCAGTTTTGCAAAGTGGTTAAGTACTACTGGACCTCCAGCTCAAGGACTTTGAAGAGTTTCTTTTCTATTGCCAATATGACCATGTTACTTAGTTTTCATCCCCCTACTATTCCCATATAAGTCTTAATTTAATGCAGATATATAAACATCTGCTTGGTTGGAGGTATGGTTACGGCAATAGCATAGAATCCAGAGACATTTTCATTTCTTCCCATATATTGTCCATGTAGTTCATTGTAGCAATTTTTATTTTTTTCATACATTTATACCTCCCTAAAATGATAGGAAATTGTCCCAGTTCTTCTTCAAATGTCTGTATCACTGTTGTAATATCCTGCAATGGTCTGAGTTTCTCTGAATCAAGAAAGTAATGGCACATTGAATTGACTGCACCGACCCTATTTAAAACATGTAAGGTGTCTGTAAATCATCATTTATGTTCACTGGTTGTATGATCACAAACAGGAAGGAACACATTTATTTAAAAATCATGGTCTGGTTTGGGAGCAGATTTTTCTACCGTGTTGAGTTAATTCATAATATAGCTTTGAAATATTTGGAGCACACAGTGAATTCTCTTTTATTTGATTTGCACACATCAGACATAATTTTGATGAAATTTCCTCGAGAACCTTCAGACCTTGCACTTTATTATAAAGAGTTAATAAAGAAGCAAGCTTGATCCACATCACAATCTGACTTCTGCAAGTCATCTGATACCACTTCAGGTTCAAGAAGCACGCCACAGAAAAGATTCAGACCAAATACAAAGCAAAAGTCTGTCTTGTTGAGAATACCATGTGTCTCTAGACTTCAGAATTCAGTGTATTGCTGATTATATTCAGAAGTGATAAAATTACTGAAAGTGTTGATTTAGCAGCAAGGCGTAATGCAAATTGACATACCCAGCAAGTGTTGGACAATTTCTTCAATAATTCTGCTCCCAGTTTCATTTTGCAAGTCAGTGAAACGTGAATATTAGAGGAACATGATCTAAACACAAACAGTTGTTGAAGAAGAGTAAAGAAATCTACCTACAGTGTGTTTTGACAGACATAGATAAGTTCACAACGGCTATGTTATAACAGCTATGTTGTGACAGACGTGGCTACTGTCAAGTTGATGACAGTAGTTGTAACAATGAAACTTGAGGTACCTCTTTCAGAAACAATGCTTGCACACTGTTTATTGCCAGTGTGGCATGACGGTTAGGTTGGTGGACTAGGAGTGGGGAGACCCAGATTCTAGTTCACCCTCATCCACAGAAACTCACTGGGTGAGCTTGGGCTATTTATACTCTCCCACCCCAGTCTACCTCACAGGGTTATTGTTATAGGAAAAAATAGGAGGACACAGCACTCTGTATGGTGCCTTTACCTCCTGAATGAAGGAAGGATACAAATCTAACCAAATAAATTAAAAATAAGCCATGTCCCATTCATTACAATGAAAACACCATAGTTGTGTGTCATGCAGGTTTTTAAATGCCACAGCAAGCCAAGGTCTTCTTTATATAATTTATTTATTTATTTTCATTTAATAGACTTGTCCTCGCCCATCTCCCCACAATGGGGGACTCTGGGTGGTTTACATCAAATTAAAACAATAAATACCTAATTAAAATTTATAAAAAGAAAAACACATTTACACAAATAGAAGGAACAGAAAAAATCCAAGAGGCCGATGGAAGCCACACCAGGCCTCTAGGGGGCTAGCCAACCCCATTTCTGACAACCTCCCTCCCCACCCCAGGCCAGATGGCTGAGCCAGGTCTTCAAATCCCTCTGAAAGGCTGGGAGTGAGGGGGCCTGTCTCACCTCTGGGGGCAAGATGTTCCAAAGGGTGGGGGCTACAGCAGGGAAGGCCCGCCTTCTGGACCCCGCTAATTGGAGTTCTTTTGCCGAGGGGGTCCGAAGCATGCCCTCTCTGTGAGATCGGGTGGGACGGGTTGAAATCATGGGGGCGAGGCGGTCCCTCAGGTAGCCTGGCCCCATGCCATGAAGGGCTTTAAAGGCGATAACCAACACCTTGAATTGGACCCGGAAGTAAACCGGTACCCAATGTAGCTCACGGAGCAAAGGTGTTATATGGGTCCTTCTTTGGACCCCAAAAATAGCTCACGCAGCTGCATTCTGGACCAGCTGAAGCTTCCGGATACTCTTCAAGGGTAGCCCCACATAGAGTGCATTGTAGTAGTCTATCTGGGAGATAACAAGGGCATGAGTGACCATTCGAAGGGCATCCAATTCATTGATGAAGTACTATCCAGTAAATATTATAAATAAAAACCAATGAATCATTTAAATATATTGCCTAGCTAACAATAACAGAGAAGCATGACATTTGTTTCTGCTTACATATGTCCTTTGTTTCATCAGAAATTAATGCAAAAAAATCAGTTTCCTTGACTTCCTCGGCAATTAACTCTAGGACTATTTTGCTCATGATATTTAACAAATCATCTTGAACTGAATTATGTGTATACCTTGCATTGCATTGCATTTTAGACTGGAGCATCATTTGTGGCTAGCTATATGAGCTCAGAAAATTTCATCTGTTATCACTCATCTCCTCACTTTCCCAGTCTCCATGCTGAGCAATTTTTGGTTTAGAGCTGAACAAAATAATTTCTGCTAAAATAGCCATGTCATATCTATTTTCTTTTGATAAATTCTTTAAGAGTCTTACTGTTAGAGGTGCTAGTGTCCAAAGTTGGGAGAAGATTGCTTTATTATATAATCATTTTCTGTGAATAGGTTTCCAATACATTAGAATGATTACAACTAAATGAATGGATATTAATATATGTTAATCAAGGTAATTGCTATTTACTTCTCCATGGACTTATTCATATGATCCCATAATGTGTTCCCCAGTCAAATTATTTTCAACACTGATTTTACTTCTCTCATTATAGCACTGTGCTAGGGATATGTGGGAATGTCATTCAGTTCATTTTTTTCTTTGAATATTGATTTTAAAAATCACTAATTCCTTCATTAAAATGAGAAAAAAAGAAATGGACTGATACAGTGAGTTGAGAATTGTGCCCGTAAAATCCATGAATGTTTTTTATATGTGGGACAAAGATTTTGAAAATGTACTTATTATGGCAGGTAAAGGATGAGAGGAAAATGTCTTGCCGAGGAGGATAGGGCTTGGTTTTGGGACTGGCCATGCTTATGTAAACCAGAACAAATATCTATATCTATATCTATATCTATATCTATATCTATATCTATATCTATATCTATATCTATATCTATATCTATATCTATATCTATATCTATATAGATAGATATAGATAGATCACACACACACACACACACACGTACATTTAAGTGGAAATGCACTCTTCATTTCCTCCCTAAAAAAGAACTGCATCAATTTAATTGATTTAAATGCTAAAAAAGAGCTTTTTTTGGCCATGATAGTAGTAAGAAAGGGGAAAAAAGGAAGGGATGAAACCACCAGAAAGCAGAACTCTTCAATTCCTATTTTTCTTCAGTCTTCTTCCAAAAAGGGAACTTGTCCTGGTCACTGATGTCATAAAGTGTATCTATCAAAAGGAGAAGAGAACCAGTTTGGTGCAGTGTTTAAGGCAGTGTTTGGCAACTTTAAGATGTGTGGACTTCAACTCCCAGAATTCCCCAACCAGCATGGCTGGCTGGGGAATTCTGGGAGTTGAAATCCACACATTTTAAGTTGTCAAGGTTGAGAAACACTGGTTTAAGGCATCAGGCTAGAAATGGGAGACTTAGGCACAGAGCCAGCTGGGTGATCTTGGGCCAGTCACTTACTCTCAGTCCCAGGAAGGAGGCCATGGCAAACCGCTTCCAAAATCTTGCCAAGAAAACTGCAGGGACTTGCCCAAGCAATCACCAGGAGTCCACACTGACTTGAAGGCACCCATAAAAAAAAAAAATCAAAAGGGGAGCTATGTTCAGATAGATGTAAGCTAAACTATTGATTCAAGGAAGGAGTGACTACTCAAGGTAAGCAAAGAAGTGGAGAGCACCTAGTTACCGTGAACAAGCTTAAGCTTCCAGGACCAGGTCTATTAATGTAGAGGAATGTGGAGAAAATGTTGACAAAAGTATGCAGGAACCATTAAGGGAAAATAAAAGACAATTCATTCTTCCAAAAGGGAAGGCATGAGAAAGAAACTCAGAATAACCTTGTCTTGATTCTGTTTGGTGTAAGAGGGGCCAGAGGGAAACTCTGGTAAGTTTTCAAGATTCTGTAATTACAGAATGCAACAATACAATGGTAAAATAGCATTTCTGTAATCTTTGCAATAACTGTTTCCTGACCCGACCTACCTTGAAGGGATGACAGCTACGTCCAAGACGTTTGAAGGAGGTTCTGCATGTAATTTCCCAACTTCTTTCTGTGAGCTGTATGAGATTACGGAGGAAGGGTGTAGTGCCAGAGGATTGGAGAACAAGTAAATATTGTTTATATCTTTAAAAAAAAAAAGTGGAGAGGAGTGGACCCAGGGTAACTACAGGCTAGTCAGCTTGATATCTGTACCAGAGAAAAATCTGAAACAGATTGTTAAGAAGTTGATTTGTGAGGTCCTAGCAAAAAAGATAGCAAAATGTTGGCTAGACTATGCTATCATAAATGAATACCAAACTGATTGAACTGTACCCAGTGAGTATATGTCAGTCACTCCATATCAGGAAGGAAGAAGTTCTCAAGTGGTGTTCTGTATTCTAGGCCTGTCCCGTTAAACATATTTCTAAACAATTTAGATGAGGGTTTAGAAAATATCACATTTGTTAACTACATAAAGGTAGGAGGGATAGCAGGGCTGTAGAGGACAGTATCGAGACTCAGGAGAAATCTTAATAATCTAGAACAATGGGCAGAAACAGGCACATCTCAAGTCCTTGAGTAAGAAAAATAAATCAATGGCATGACTACAGGATGGGGTGACTATACTGTGCAGCAGTACATGTAAAAAGGATCTGGATATCTTGATCACAAGTGGAAAGTGCGCTAATAGCATTACGTGGCTGTTAAAAACAAAGGAACTGTAATCTTTGGCTGTATCAGTTGAAGTATAGTGCCAAGATCAAGAGAAATCATTGGTCATCTCTATTCTACGCTGATCAGACTACACCCAGAATATATGTTCCAACAGGCATTTGGGTGGGAACTCCTTACTGTGCTTTTATAATTATTATGACTGTTGTATTTTGATATGTGGATTTATTTATTGATATTTATTGATAATTTTGTGCTTGATTTGACCTATTATTGTCAATTTAGCTTTTGTAAGGCACTTAGATTTGGTTATGACTGAAAAGGTATAAAAGGATTTGAAATAAATACATAAAATAAATACCTTGTTAGGAAGGATGCTGACAAACTGGAGGAGGGCAACCAAGATGATAAAGAACTTGAAAGAAAGACTTATCAGGAACTGTTGCAGGTGTTAATTATGCTTAGTCTGGAAAAGAGAAGACTGTGGGGAAATGGGATCTCTTACTTACTTACTTACAAAGAGACCCATGTGGTTCTTATCCTGATGGTGTTCCAGAAGTTATTAAAAACCTGGCTGTTCTCCCAGGCCTTGGGGCAGGGGGACTGCTGAGCCCTTGCCAGGGGGTGTTTTTTGTAGTATATGGAGTTTGTCTTGTCTGGACATACCTGGTTTTCTTTGTATATTATTTTTATTTTTTAAACTCTTCTGAAATGTAAGTCTCCCAGAGTAACACTGAAGTCAGGAGGCTTTTAAATCTAATAAAATAAAAAATTCTGAAGGACTGCCATGTAGCCAGAGTACTTTTATTTAGGGTTGTTCCAGAAGACAAAGAAAGAAAAAATGGGTTTAAATTACAAGGACGTACAGGTGGCCCTCGACTTACAACCACAATTGGGACCGGAACATCCATTGCTAAGCGATGCAGCTGTTAAGTGGTTGCGCCCAAATTTATGACCGTTTTTGCCATGGTCGCTAAGCAAATCACCATGATCCCTAAGTGAATCATGCAGTCCTTAAGTGAATCTGGCTTCCCCATTGACTTTGCTTGTTGGAAGCCCCCTGGGAAGGTCGCAAATGGTAATCACGTGACCACATTTGGCCTGCAGGGAACAAAACACACACACACACGTACCCCGAGGCATGGCTTCAGATGCAAAACCTTTGGTACTGTTGACATAGAGGCAATATGAAAAGAGGAACTTGTGCTGAAAATGTAACCGAGAAGGGCCTTCTTTAGACTTGGCTGTGTGACTTTATACAAAATGTACTTGAGCAGCTAAAGTTTCCCAAGTACTTTGCCTCTTTCATTACTTGAAAAGTGGTGGGCATCATAATGATCATCTCATCATGATCATCAGAGAGGCTGTCCAATATATACTAACACATGCCATATTTTAGAATCAGATTGGGAAGCAAATTTCTTAGCAGTAAAATATTCCTTGGATTCTGAGCAAGTGATAGAAGAAATTAGTGCAAATTCTTCAAGAGCACAGTGGCAGCACAGGAAATAGTTAAATATCCTTCCATGTCTGTTTAGCTCCTACCACCTGAGCTGGGTCACATTTTGCATTAAAAAAACAAAAACAAATGCTCTTGAACTGAATTCAAGAAGCTCTTGAATTAACTTCATGTGTAGTTTGAATGGTTCTATTTGACTTTAAATCTAACATTCAAGAGAGAAAGCTCTCTTTCTGAATTGTAAAACAGCACCTATGGTATGTACTTCTCACATTTGTTTGCACGACAATCATCCCTGAATTATCTAGCAAAGGGAAAAGCTCCTTTCTTTGCCGTGTCTCTTTTTATTATTTGTCTTGCTTTTAACCACGTCTGCCCTATCATTTTATAGGCCTGCCGTAACTTAAGTTAATACCAAGGATGTTAAGTGCATGTCTTTTAAATTTTTAACAAGAGTGATAGTTTACCCAGACAGTGCACAAGGTTTGTTGAATCACCCAGACTGGTGTGAAAAATAAACTGTGAATGTTTAACACATAACTTTAAATATTTTATCAGAAGTCACAGATGCTTTTGATTTCCCCTTCATTGCAGCATCTGCTCTTGACATTAAAAAACCCCCCACACTTGGAGCAACCTGTAAAATGAACTTTACAAATACTTACATGAACATCAACATTACTCTCAGTTAAAAAGCAAAGGTTGGGGAAACCCTGTTAGATTCAATATGTTTGAATTCAGATTTCCCAGATTTGTTGTGGTTGTTGTTGTTCTGGTTCTCATCCACTAGTTGTTTGATTTGCTATGCCAGAAGTTCCATGATGATATTTGGCACATGCATGTGCTCTAGTCATGTCTCATGAGTATTTGAAGGCAGATGGTTTCCAATGAGCATCATTTTAAATTGGAAACAAAAGTATAGCAACTGCATCAGTTGGAAAGTAACTTTATCAAGGACTAAACCAAACCTCTTCAGCCTGGGCATCTACCAGATGTGCAGATTTCAGAATTCTCAGGCAGCGTCAAACCTAGCTGTGAAAATTATACATCTACACTAAGTATTGTTTTTTTAAATTGATCATCAAGGTGAGACAATGAGATCTCATAAGGATGTGCAGGAATAAGTGAAAATGAGTTAGTTCAATCCTTATCAAATTAAATGAAACCATGGGGATCTGGCACAACATTTCAAATTGCAAAAAGATAGATGATGAGCCTTTCCCCATTGCTGAATTGAAATGCTCCAGGAAATAATACTGATTTGATGTTTATTGCCCCATTGTTGATCCCCATCCTACTTCTACTGGGTCTGTTTCCAGTCATTGCAATCACCACACTGTCCTCCAAAGTAAGGGTGACAAAGCCTGAGTCCATCTTCCCACCTTTCCAGACCGGGATCTGAATTTGAGAGTCATCCTAGTCTTTGTTATTTCAGAGTCACCGAGATCCTACTTTGCACAAAGAAAGCCATATTTTCTAGCACCTGTGCTCTCCCTGTCATTATTGCCTCTTCTGTCATTTGTCCCCTTAATGTTGGTATTCTCTATATCCGCCTTTCTTCAATGGCCACATGAGCAGAAGATAATGACAGTTGTAATCTAATACATCAGGAGGGCTCCAAGTTGGCAAGGACTGCTATATCCCAGTGGCCGTATTGATCTCCTGAAGCAGCTTTTAGAGGGGAGATTGAAGGCAGATAAGTAGAAAAAGGGAGAGGATCTGCTTGAGGAGGGTTATCAGATCAGCAAAACCCTGGACAACAATACTGGAAGGCAGCAAAGAGTCAGAGATCTGATAGCCCATGCTTGGTTATTTCCCCACATTATTTCACAGTTTCAAATGCCTCTGCTTCCTTCTCCAGTTCCAAATATTTCAAATATCTATTCAGTTGTGATTCTTCATTATTGATGATGACTTTATATATGATCTTGTACATTACTACCCACTTTGTAATATAGAAGAGATTATATTAGTCACTTTTGGTTTCATACTGTTGGCCAAAACAAGGGTGTGAAAAACGGTTATAATATAGTTAGAAATATTAGTTGCACAAGCATGTAGTCAGGCAGCAATTGAAATATTTATGAAATAGATATAAGGTCCAGTTGAGAGGAAGCCAGAACACAGATAATCAAACTACTCTGTTTGAATACTGTAATCATGGGCTGCAGGAAAATTGAATGCAAGCTCTTTTTGTTAAGGAAAGTGTATATTTCATTATGCTGTAGTTATAATATGAGCTGTATCTCATGGTTTATGAATTATGCATTTCCTATCCATATTAACTGGAAGATTTTTTAAAAGTTTATTTTATGTGATAGCTTTACCATCAAAAGGACATTACTCCCTGATTATGAATAGGGTGCTAGTAGTGCATGAAAGCATTGCTTGGAAATTAAATGCCTTAACATACAACCCCAAGGGCAGTGCAAATGGCATCCTGATAGCATTTATGCACTTTTGCTCTGAAACTCACCGTTTGTGTCAGAACCATCTGCAACATTATTCATTAAGGGATGGAAGTAGAAAGTCTGCCCATAGAATTCTACACCAATGCTTTATGTCTAGCAAGGTAATGACTATTCATTAGTTAATGATGATGTCAGCTCTGTTTAGGAAACTAATTTGTAAGCTGGAAGCTCAACCAGTGAGTTTCCCAATCATATAGTACAGCAAGTAGGATATTCACTCTATAAAGATAATCTGGAGCATTTGAAGACTTTTCCCCATTTAAAGACACTTTTATTCAGCATTTATTGAGGTCCTGCTCTTTCAATCCTTTACTGCCACGGAAGTTTTTAAGTTAAAAGGAAAGGTGAGTAACGTACAAAGGAGGTAGGGAATGTGTGAAAAGAGACACTGTCTAACCAAAGTAGTTTTTGAACATAGGTGTGTAAGTACACCCCACAATTATCTTTGCTTCCTTTTGACACGAGCAGCATTTTAATGATCTTGTGTAGTCTTTTTCAACCATGCTGTCCAGGAATGCTGGGAACCGCAGTCTCAATGCATTTCAAGGGAATCTGATGAGGAAAGATCGTCTTGTGAGTGTGAAGTTAATCAGACATAAATCAAACAAAACCCAATTGATTTGAGCAGCTTTCAGATGTACCTTTGCGTGAAGCTTATAGGTTGTATGAAACAGGGTCTTTCTACCAGAGGAATAAGCTTTGCTAGTAGATTTAATTTACTGGGGCAGCTCCCTTTATATTTTTGTCTGGAGAAAATTTGGAGAAGTTTATGATGTTGCAGGTTAGGAAAAGGAAATGTATCATGTGACAGGCAATCAACTTGCCTAACATTGCATTAAGCTTATTCAAGTGCTGCATGCCTTGAACTGGTGCCCTCCAGTTGGCCTGGACTACAACTTGCATTACTTCTGTCCATTGATCATGCTGGCTGAAGCTGATGGGAATGATAGACCAAACATTTGCAGGGCACCAGCTTGGAAAACAATGCCCAAGGGCTTTTTTATATTATGGAGACCTAATTATTACTTTTAGAAGAATACTTCTGGATGACACAATTCATTTGACAATTGCCAGGGTTTTAGAATGTAGCATTTCTTTTCTTCCAATTGCTTATTGTTATGTACACGGGGGGGGGGGGGGGGGACACATGATCTTGAGACTTTAGAAAGCATTAAATGTATAACAAGCCACAAAAACACCAAGCTTGTTAGTGGCCTATTAAAGTCTCAGCTGGTTTGGGATAATTTAAGATTGCATTCTTTCTCTGGCCAGCATGGGCAAGCTGCTTTACTGATTCCTACCCAGATGATTCCTACAATAATTTCTCATCATTCTTCAAAGTTCAGGTTGTGTATATATAATTTTATTGCTCCTAATGACTAGGTTATGATATAATTTTATCTGAGGGCACCCTTAGCTGTTCTAAAATTGTGAGAGTGAGTGAATCTCTCTGTGTGTGAGAGAGAATGGGAGAGATTGCAGTGCCAACCCCACAACATTTTGACAATGGAGTCAGGGACTCAAATAATGCCCTGTGCCCTCATGCTTGGATCAAAATTTTGAAAGCTATCCATTCTGCTCTTTTCTTATTCTACCTCTCTCATGGTACTACAGTAAAGAAGAGCTAACATCTTGAAATTCCTTATTCAGAAACATGAAATAACTTCCAAATGACTGAGCAACAAATGTTTGTCTGCAGAGCAAACACTGGTTTTTTAATTTGCTTAAATCATCAAATTGGTGCAAAGATTTGAGCTGCTTCCTGAAGGTCCATCATCTCAGCCAGTTCATGCTCTGTTGAAATGGCTGAAAGGTCAGCCCATTTCTCTTGTGTTACTGTGGAACGAAGATGTGTCTCTATTAACTACAGCTTGGAGAAGCTGCATTCTCCAGTGACAACTGTTACAGGGAGTGTTACAGGAAACTTTTGGAAAGAAGGTGGTCATCGTATCTGTGAACTGATATTCCCAAGCAGCCTTTGGACCTGATTCTGCTGAAATGTATCTGAAAGGGCTTTCTATTCCATCCTAAATCAACTCACATTAATACTGTGTATTGCATTATATACCTGCATTTTTTATATAAGTTTTCCTCAGGTTTTGGACTATCACCCAACATCCCAAATACACTGCCAGGTGCCTTGAGCTGCATGGAACAATTTTCAGCTGACTGTTTTGCATAACTTAGCACCAGGTGCTGTTGTTTGAGGTTTCTTGTGGAATTATCCCAGACTTTGTAATAATAGAAAAGTCTCTGGTGACTTTTTTTATTATTGAATGAATGGGAAAATAGGTTCAGCATGAAGTTTCTTTTCCAACCTCTGTGTACTTTTTAGACATTTTCATATCCCTTGCCTGACCAGGAAGTCTGTAGCTATGACTTTGCTTTGTCCAAGGACAATATTTTGGATTTTCTTGTTTAGAACATGTCAGGCTTCATGCCAGTGTTTAACAGTAAACCTGGCTCTTCAGACACATAATTGCTTATTCAAGAATAGTTTTACTTGGCAGAAGGCTCTCAGACATGACTTGGCTGGATTAGACTCTTTACTGCAGACAAGTATGATGCCATATATTCAGAAATGTTTTGCCATCTGCAGAACAAAGAAGTCAAAAGACGTTTTATGTAGGTTTATGCTCTAGAGCTTAAACTCTAGATGTTTTCTTCTCATATTTCTCAATTAATAGATACTTGGCGATTTGCTTGGGTGGCTTGTGGAGATCAGGCATGTTTACACAAGAGCCCTCTCTAGTTTGGGAACCATAGGATCCTGCTTTATCAGATTCAGCCCTTATATCACTTCCTCTTCTATTTTCTCCTCTCCATCGCTGAGTCTGCAGGTGCCCTGCAGTTGGCCCTTTCTGCTTCAGTGGGATTCTCAAACACATGGCAAAATTTTTATTAAGGCACCCCAATTGTTGAGTAATGGGCTTTTAGCTACAAGATACAGGGTTGCTCAACAAGCCAAGTTTGGTGTGTTTAGGATATCTGCTTTCATAATGCACTCTACCTTTTTAAATCATAAGTATGATACTTGGTTAATGCTTCAGAAGAGGATTCTTAATAGGATGTGTGAATTTATCTTCTGACATTTTAGTGGTGGTTTCTCTTCCCACCTGTTCTCTATCACAATTCCTTGATTCTTTTATCACTACCCAAGCAAATCTGGATTAATACTCTGGGTTGCCTTTATGAATGAGTTCATCTTGTATTTCATCTGATACTTCCTCGTTAAATTGGGCAACAAACAACAAAGCCTCTTTTATTCCAGCTCACATTTGGAGTTAGCAGCTGAAAGTCAGCAGCCTACTGCCAGACCAAACACCCTGTTGGAGATGACAGATTTCAGAATTGGCAATCATTTACTTGACTGGATCCTCAAAATTAGTTCTTAGGCATGTTACAAAATTAATGTACTTGTCCAAGTCCAGGAGTTTTGAATTGGAAGTCCAGGAGAGGTTGTCCATTTTACAATATAGATTACTTAGATGGTGAATACAGTTTCACACATAGCCTTCCACTCTGCAATTTTAAGGAAACTTTCATTCTTTGCCACATACAGCTGATCTAACTGCTGCATAATGTTAGATTTTTGTACAGACCACTCTTACAATAGCAATAATCCTTTTCAGAACATTTTTCCAGTAAAGAGACCCTGATACAATTTTCTGTTGAAGCTAATAATCTATGGAGGCCTTTTGCCTTAGTTTCATCTCAAGCTATTTCTACCTATGAAGTAGTCTTTGTTGATTTGCACCATCTAATGACATGCCAAATTTCTAGCCAGATTTTTCCAATTATTTGTTCCTGAAGAACCCAGTGTAATTGGACCATTAGACTGGAAGAGTTTGGAACAAAAATGTATGCAGTGTTCTGGAATTTTGAGTACATAACTCATGAACTGTATCTGCTGTCACCATTAAAGGTTTGTCCTGTGCTTGACCTGTGTTTTTTTTTTCCCCTCTTGCAAAATGGAGAGATTGCTTAAACAAGCTATCTCTTCCTGAGCAGCTTTTCTCCACGGCACGGTGCTTCCCTAATAAGCATTAATCTCAAACTAGCAAGCTCCTCTTTGTGACCTTGTTTAGTCAATTAGTCTTCTCCAGCATGGCTCACAGCACTGCTGGCAACTAACAAACTTCCTGCCTTGACTTCAGTAAGTTAATAGCTGATGGCTTTCACCTCTAGAATGGTTTGTGACTTGCCACCAGGAGTGCGCTACGCAAACAGCCAGTGCTATTGCACTCCCTTCAGTGTGAATTCCCCATAGTGTACTTGTTTACTCTATGATATTCCTTTCCTCTTCAATGAATATAAGCACAAACATTGATTTCCTTCTAGTTAATCATCCTAATACCAGGATAAGCATCCCAACAGGTGGGGATAGGGGTGGTAGTTGGGGTAAGGGGCTATAATGTCTGCCCCATGGAACTGACTTCCTTGTAAATTGAATTTTGGAGACTATCCTCACTGCTCAAGCTCATGCAGCTGATTAAGGAAGAAGCCTCTAGTGCTGTGAGTATATTCAGGGAGATTTCTTTAATAAATTTTCTCAAAGTGTGTTGCTGTCCTGGCATCTCCTTTGGTGCCCTCATTCTTTGTTATCTGTCCTGCAAATTTGAAATTAAATGTTGATGTATGAATGAGCAGAAACAAGGTTTCACGCCAATAATGTGTTAGTTGGAAACCTCAGTTTTTATTGTCTTTGAGAATACAATGTTTTTTTACTTGCTGTGACCCAATAGACAAGGATGTCATTCTGGCTAAAACTCAAGTGAGTCCACAATCTTGGATCATCTACATTTAAAGAGCTATAGTCAGTAGAAGTTGTTTCTTTTACCCCTACAATTATGCTTTTTTCAGGAATGTACGTACATTCATCTGAGATGGAGATAATGGATACTGAAGTACTGGCAGGTCTCCTGCACTCTAACGGCAAGATCGGGCATCTCCTTGCCACTCACATCTTCACAGTGGCCAGAAGACTCTATGTAAACAGCTGGGCCTATGTATTTAAGAAAACCCCTGCCTGTTCTCCTCAAGTGGGTACGGGGAAGTGAAAGGAAATAGGAAGATCTCTGAGAAGCTGGAGTTGATCATTACAGGCTCCAGGAAGTGCCCGAGAGGTGTATTAGCTTCCTCCTCCCCTGCTCCCTTTTATGTATATGGCATAGGGCCTAGTTACTTGAGGGACCATCCGTCTCCCATAGTATCTGCCCAACCACTTTGATCTTGCAGGTTGGCTCCAGGAAGTGCCAGAGGTAAATTGGCTTCCTCTTCCCCTGCTTCTATTATTCCTTCTCATTTCCTCCCTTGCCTGATTGTTGAGCCTTCCTCCCTCCAGCACAGCACTCCACCATCTCTGGGCATCAGAGCAGAGAGGATTCATATATGCCAGCAGCAGACACAATTTCCTGCATTCTGGGTCCTGGCATCCCCTCATCCCATAGTCTGACACCTGAGGCAGCTGCTTCAGTTCACTTGATGGGAGGGAGAAAGGGAGGGAAGGAGGGAGGGAGATCTAAACTTCTGTAAAGATAAGGTCTCTCTTTCTCTTTCTCTGCAACATTTTTGAGAAAAAAAAATTACAAACCATTATAATCCTTTCCAAAGAAAGGATACCAGCCAATCACAATCAGCTGATGTCATCTTACTATAAAGCTAACTCTATCAAACTGGTCATCAAAGCCCCTTTTCTTGTATGTATAATGAATGCTGCAGCAAGCCATAAATGTGAAGAAGAGACTCAACTTGTCCATAATGTCTTAAGTCAGAGTTTTGCTACTAAATAACAGAGATGGATATGCCCAAAGTGAATGCACTGGAAGAGAAAGATCAGTTAGTTATTTTCATACTACATATGTAATCTTCTATGCATATTTAGAATATCAAAATATAATCTCAAATATGCTTGTGTGTAAGCACACCAATCAAAATGTTTCTCTTTGTGTCGCTGTGTTTACAGCCTTGTGTACTTATTTCGTTTTCAGGGAACTTGCTGTTATTTTTGGGGTGGGGGTGGGGTTATGATCATGTGAAAAGCGGTCGCTTTTTTTCGTTTTTACAAAGTACAGAACGGAGCTTTAACCTCTTGCTCTGTCTTTAAATAGAATGACTGTAACCATTTTCTGAACTCCATAAATATATTATGCAAGCTTGGGGAATATGGTTCTATTTATGCACTTGGGAAAGGGAATCTAATGGACATGGATTATTGTAAGAAAATGCAATTTATATACTTGTTTATTGACAATAACAATCTATTAATAATTGAACCACAATTTCTAGTGCCATTATTTATATATGACCTGTGCTGTTATGATAGTGCAGAGGCAATGAACCCACCTGTATGTTATTCTTTAAATAGTTTTATTGAATTTTCATGTAGGAAAACATCTCGGAGAACAAAACAAACAAAAATCTGGCTGTAATTTAAGCAGAACTGAGTACCTCTATCCTGTATCTATCTATCTATCTATCTATCTATCTATCTATCTATCTATCTATCTATCTATCTATCTATCTATCTATCTATCTCCCCAACATGCTATTCCATTTGGGGGTAAGCAACATTATGCAAAGTACAGTGAAAGAATAAGAGTTGACTAAAATAAGTGAAAGGCAAGAAAGAACAGAAAATAAAGAGAAATTTAAGTAAAGCTAGTTTAAACTAGCATCATTTATTATAATTCTCTGTACTTTTTTATTCTTGCAAACTATCCTTGCTTTCACTAGTGTCAATACATTGATGTATAACTTGCCTTTTGTTCTTTAAAATACTCACCTTACTGTTTCTGAGGATCTCATCAACTCCTCACCCTCCTCTTCAGTCCTCATTCACTCTCTCTATCTGACAAAACCACTTCAACGTAATTTCTTGGCCAACATTGGTCATTTCTTTTTTATTCAGTCCATATGTTCATTCAGCACCCATTTAGTCTTTATCCTATCTCTCCTTGTTTTAGCACAGATACTTCTTAAATAATCCACTTCATTCAACTTATGTTTCTCCAGACACACACTAATTTCATTTCCATATAACAAAGTGGATACAAGCATATTCTCACCATAGCTACTTGTGCTTCTTTCAATAAACATTTGTTCCTCACAACAGATTACATACTAAGCCCTTGTTTTCTTTGATCTTTTGCCTGACTTAAATTTTTTCTGCCCTTACTTAGATAAAGCTAAAAAGGTAATTAAAGAGACGGACATGACCCAAATATTGATGGATGTTCTCCAGAACTTAATTCAATACCCTACTGTCAGCTCTATTAGAAGATGAACTTCACAAAACTCCAGTTTTCCAGAGGTTCTGTCCACCATTAGGATGAGAATGAGTAAATTGAGGATATTCTACTATTCTGTTATTTTATTCTGGTTTACTTTAATTCAGCCGTTATGAAAACATTTCTACATCATTCAGACAAATATACATTCAATTCTTTTTAGCAGACAGCGACTCTAACATTTTGTTTCTTAAAAACAAAGACTCACTGTATGTCTATAACTCCATAGCACTGACTCCATCTGAACAGAGTTGGGATATGTAAATTTATATTTATGCTATTTTATTTTCCTGTATATTTTATTTCTTATTTTAACAACTAGTGTTTGGGATGTATTCTGGTCTAAGACTGTAATAAAGTCTGAAACTGTTTGAAGTAAAGAAAAAAATGCTTCAGTTCCTCTTTACAAAAACGGCACCAGGGATGCCTGGAAAATCCTCTGTGCTTCTACAAAGCTGTAGTGCATTTCACATTAAAAAGCTGTAGTGCATGCTAAACCTAAAAAGCACGTCAAGTTTTATATAAAGTTCTGAACTCTAAGCATAAGAAATAGGAATATAAAAGTTGTTCAGAGAGATCAGATGGATATGATTTGTGCAATGGGGAGCTGCACTTTTTGTGCCTATTATTCTGGGCGACCAATGGCTGTTTGGGGAATGAGGATGATCTAGTGATGTCACAAAAGTAGGCAGGCTCATTCTGTGAACAATTCTTTTACAGTTACCTTAATAGGGGTACAGTGGTTAAGACACCAGGCTAGAAACCAGGAGACAGTGAGTTCTAGTTGTACCTTAGGCACAAAACCAACTGAGTGACTTTGGGCCAGTCAGTCTCTTTCAGCCCTAGGAAGATGGCAATGGCAAACTACTTCTGAAAATCTTGCCCAGAAAACTGCAGGGACAGTTTCCCCCGGTTGTTTTTTATCCATTGAACTGTCTCCAAGTATTTCTACATCAATGAAGCATGCTTTGTTTTCTATAACATTAATCTCTGGGGTCTTATATTCTAAGTGACTATCAGATTGAATTTTGAAATCCCACAAAGATTAGGTCTCATTTTGCAACTTCCAGGAAAGAAATGATGAACTGAAAATGGCTTTGCTAAAAACAGAGCTGACAACCGTGGTGGAATGAAGAGCTGGTGAGTAGACTGGCTCATTGTAATTCCTCTCTGGACAAGGAAATTACTTGAGATCACACACAAGTGCTCCAGACAGTTGTTCTTCACAAGGAGACTGCAAGACAGTGGTCTCCAATGGTTTTGGAGCTCGGGGAGACGAGGGAATAACCTCTCGCTCAAACTGCAGTTGGTGCCTTTGAAAGAGGACTGAGTTTGCATACTTCCTTTTCTAATCACTTTAGGAAATTGCTTGTTAATTGCCTTTCAGCTATTAGGAACTTTTGGATCGACAAGTCTGAAAACACCAGGTAAGTTTCCTTCTATCCTTAGTGAAAGAAGTTTTAAATACAAATTTAAGGACTTAATTTTATTTTTTAAATAAACAGCAAAAGGGTGACTAGAACTTTGATTTTGGAAAGTTACAAATGGACTAAGGGTCTAGATGGATTTGAAATAAGATTTTGGAATTAATTATAATAATCCTTCCCATGGGAAAATGCTTTTATTTTGAATTCTTTAAAAAAAAAGCATGATAGGATAGGACTTTGAAGGTTGGACACTGGAGGGAATTAGAAGGAATTAAAGATTACAATTAAAGGAGAAGAACACTTAAATTTGACTTACTAATACAGAATGGAGCAAATTTTTTTAACATTGGACATATTGAAGGATATTTTTGAACAATGGACCCAGAAGCTCATTTTAAGAGTATCTGCCTCTATAGATAGACGGTGTCTAAAAGATGTTATGGAAGAGGAACAAGTTATACCTGACAAGACTGAGACTGAGTTGAAAGTGGATTTAAAAATGACAGGCTACAAGAATGATATGGAAAAAGATGCTACTCTAGACATACAAAAGAAACCAGCTGATGTCTTAATAATTAAAAGGGATATACAAATTACAAATCAAGAGAGTGACCTGGATAATTTTCCTATATTGGATTTACAAAAGAGCTTTGTTAAAGCTTTGAAGAATTCTGTGAGAAAGGACAAGAAAAAAATGAAAAGGAATCAAGTTCTATGACATTATTTGGACTAAAGATCAAGATTGTTAAAAGTAAAAGGAAGGAATATAGACTTTGTTTATTTGATCAAGGTTAAAATAGATATATTGTTATCTCTGGTAACCCTTAATGGACTTTTGTTGATCAGGACTGAAATGATGAGGTTTTAAGGATTTGTTTATAGGCAAGAGATGGGATATGGGGAGAAGAGATCATTTGCTGAATTTTAAGAGAAGCTGATACATTACTAAAATTGTTTATACTTGTGATGAAAGGGGAAGTCATTTCTTTATATATTTCTTTTCTTTTTCTCTTCTGCACCTTCTATTTTTTAATTCTTTTATTTTCTTTAGTTTGTATTAGTTTTTTATTGTTGTAATTGTAACTTTTAATAAAATTGCTATATAAAAAAAGATTTAGTCTCATTTTGCAAAGCATTTTAAATTTTGCAAGCAATAAAGCCAAATTTTCTACTTAAATTCCAGTGTAGAATTTTTGTAACCTTTTTTCTACCCTGAGTGATTTCAGTACAGCCACTGATAAAATGATCTAGAGTTTCATCCTTACTTTTACATAATGGGCATTGAAATATGTTCAGTATCGGCTTTGACGGGATGGGTTTGCAGGACTTGTTCTTGAGCTGACATGATTATTCCCTCATTTTGTTTTTTAAGCGTACCAGATTTCAGCCACAAACGATGTTAGATATTGATCTGCTTTTCCTTCAGTTTCATGCATACACTGGCCATGGAGAAGTTTGCTTTTCCAGGTACTTGTTCAACTTTGAATTACTTCCTTCTGATTAGTTTTTGTTCCCTTTAGAGGCCTTTTGTTACAAACCTCTATCAGCAGAGCCTCTGTATTTTACTGACATTAATCATTTAGACTATGTGTTTCTTCTTCCTGTTTGATGTATTTGCAATAGTCCTTTATTACTTCTATTTCTGGATACATTTTATTTTATTCATATATCATATTTCTATCACATTTCAATCATATGCAGTGAATGTCACTTTTTGGGTGAAGCGCATTATGATTGGTTATCAATTTCCTTGCTTTTGGATCAAGATTGTCCAATTTGGCTTGCGTCCAACTAATTATCTCAGTGGTATATCTAATTACAGGAACTGCCCAAGTGTTTATCACTTTAACAATATTTCCACCATTTAGTTTATATACATATATTTTAAAATGGACTTGTTTGGTATAATTTGAACTAGTAGTCTTCATTTTTTTTTTTTAATTTTAGAACTAGTAGTCTTTTTAAGGTGGTTATGCTATAAATCAGAAGCTTCCACTAAACCCAGTGGAAGCTTCTGATTTTATCCTTCTTCAGGAAACAGGTATCTAACGGCATTTCCACTTATTAGCTGTAGTCTTCTCTTATAATCTTGCCTCTTTTAATTGCCATCTAGTACATTTTTCCAGACCAAATGTCACTAAATATGTGGACAGTGTTCAACAGAGATTCATTTTCAGTTTTAGGTCATCCATATAAAGCAAATGGCTTATTCTGGGACTTTGTTTTGCGACTTGGTACCCACAATTGATTTGGTTTAGGATACTTGTGAGTGGAATCATTGTCAGTGGAAAAAGTAATGATGACAATGAGTGTCCTTGGAATATGCCTTGTTTTATTTTTGCTTCCCCCAAGCCTTCCCCATTTCCCTTAAGGTTGGTTTTCTATGAAATCAAGGGCTACAGCACTGAAATGGCATTGGTTGCACCTATGGATGACCTGTGGAGCCTCTGTATTTTACTGACATAATCATTTTGTTTTTCTATGTTTTTCTTCTTCCTATGTGGAGGACTCGGGTTGGGAATGGTGCATCTGTCCTGGATCTCTTGGCGGCTTTTGATATCATTGACCACTCTATCTTTCTGGACTGGCTCTGGGGTTTGAGAGTGGGGGACACTGTTTTGAGGTGCTTCTCTTTTTTCTGTGGCCTGAACAGTTGGTATGGCGTAGGGACAGATTGAGTTCTAGGCCCCTGCAATGTGGAACCTCATTTTGGGGGGTATACTTCTCCCAAATATCTGGCAGGCTCTCACCCTCCTGTTATTCTGGAAAGCCCTGAAGAGTTGGTTCTTTCCACAACAGTTGGAGTAGAATGATACTGGAGCACAGCAAAGCAAAACACTGATGTGTGAGAGAGTGTTGCTGCAGGGTGCCAGGAGTTTTTATTGTGGTTTTCTGGGTTGTGGTTCATAATATGGATGGCTATATAAGGGTTGTGGTTGTGGTTCATAATATGAGTGCCTATATAAGACTTCTAACTAACTAAATTTCTAGGAATTTTCTAATATTTTAATTATTTCCAAAATTTCCAAGTGGTTTTGAATCCAGCTATGGGGTGTGAGTCAAATGCTTTTCTTAACACTATCCATTCATAAAAAGTTTTGTTTTTCTTATCTTTGAGTTTTTAAGGATCACTGTCAATTAGTAGCTGATTTTTGTGCCATGTGAATTTTTGCAAGTCCCCTTTTTGTTCCGCTGGGAAAACTGCGTTCTCTTTCAAATAAGCATACTATATATAATTCCGGCAACTTGAATGTTGTAGGAGGGCAATTTATAGGTGTGTAGTTGTTAGGCTCAGTTCTTTTTCCCTTGCTTTTCTTAACTAGAAACATTCTGTTATCTGCTGTTCATTTTTTTGGTTGTTTGCAAAAGGTCATTCAGCTACATTGCTAGTCTAGAGTATAGGCTTGTTCGGTGTTAAGCCTGTAGTTCATTTTTTCCACTCCAGTTTTTAATTTTTTGACTTGAATTTGAACCACTGTTGTTGTTATAACTTCCATTGGCTGTCTATCAAATTCTTTCCCTATTGTGTCAAACTGTTGTTCTTTTTTGTTGTGTTCTCGATCATTTTCCCACAATGTTTTCCAATATTCATTTTCTTTTCTTTATCAGGATTTGTAAGAACTTCATATTCACTTTTTCATTTTTAGTACAGTCTGGTTTCAGGTTCATCAGGTTGTTTAACTCTATCTGAAATGTTTTGACTTTCTGTTCAAGGTGAATTTTCCACTTTGGTTTTTCCTTCACAAATGCTTTTGTCTTCCTTTCTGCAGTTACAACATAAGCAGTGGAATACATACTTCCTTTTTGGCAATAGATTATGTTAGAATTTATTTGATTGCCATGTAAATATCATGAAAACTGGCCAAATCTTTTTTATTTATTTATTTTAGTGGTGGTAATCGTATTTTTTCTGGTTCTTTCATTTGACTTTGGTTTTCTTGCCCAATTCCATTTACCAATTGGTTAACTTCTATTTCCTGAGTTACCTGCCATTCTTGTAGGTCAGAATTACATTCTTCTAAAGTTTCCACAACCTCATATACTGTTAATTGCCCAAAATTCAAAGCATCAGTAATTTCAGCTTGTTCAGATTGCAGAGTTAGTGTTTGTGACCTGCTCAATAGCTTTCAACTCGGTATCAAGAGAAAATCTAGCTTTCCAGAATAATATGCTGCTGATCCACTAGCCTCTGTTTAGTAATAGCTGAGTCTGGGAATTTCTGTTTCCAAACTTGGATCATTTGCCTTTGAAATCCCCTTTCTGATGGTCTAGATTGGTAATAACATTCCATAATCAATTTGTTTTCCAGTATTGTCCACATTTTTCATCTTGGCTCACCTTCCATTTGGCTTGCACTCCTTGCTTGGCAGCCCAGCAAAGGGAACCAAGCCCTGTAGCCGCTTTTCACTTGATTGCCAGGAGCCATAGCATCAGATGCAGCCCTTGCTGACCCAGGTCAGTTTGGCATAGAAAATTGTTTATTTCATCATTGCAAGTGGGTTATGGCATACACTTAGTCTGGGTCTTCAGTTGAGATCTTTCTGGCATGGGTGACCCTTTTAGGGGCTGGGTTCCCATGACCAACCTCACTACCATGACAAAGTGGAATCCGATAACAGGGTTGATAATGATATTTTTATTGTTGGTCACACAATCAGCCAGATGTTTAGATGGATTTGGTATTTTTATCCACCTATCAAGTCCTTCCCAAGGATCTGGGATAGGCAGATGTTGTTTGATGGTGTTAAAGGTATCATTGCAGGATATAAGCTGTTTCAAGTAAAGCTGCCTTTTGCAATTGAGTGATGTTGATTTTATCATCATCATCATCATCATCATCATAATCATCATCATCATCATCATTTCTGGGATCTCTATTCAGCTACTGTGCCTGCTAAAAAAAGGCACTGATTTATCTCTACAGCAGAAGGTGAAGGGTAGAGACTGGGAGTTAAGTTAGAGACTAAGACTTTCATTTCCAAACTAGTGGCAATTAGATTAAATACTCTGAAGTTAGATTTTTAATTTTTATACACACACACACACAAAAGCATGAGTCCTTAAGACTCCTAATTTGAGATTCCTGTTGGTTGAAAACTTCATTTTTACTAGTCAAAATAAATCTTAGGCATGCACTTTTGAGCTCTAAGTTGGGTTTTCAATTTGTCACTGAGTGTCTGAGACCTTTTACATTTTGATTTATCCAATCTTTTAGACATTTCCTTATATCAATTAAAATGTTGATTTTACTGGAGGGGTAGGCAAATTGTAGTACATAAAATAACTTCAGGACAGGCACAATCACACAAATCTTCCTCCACATGTGCTGCCCTCAGCAATTGTGGATATAGCTGGGATGGAGCAGTGGAAGGTGATTTACTTACAGACATCAGTTTCTGTATTCTTTCATCCAAGTTTTTGTTTTAGTCAATTGAGTTTTCCCCTCCTTCTCCTGATCCCATAAGGACCTTCATGGTAATGGTGCCTCAAATGAGGACTGCTTTGCTCAGGAAGCTTTATCTGGCTCCTTCTTTGATCTTCCAATTATTTCCAGATTTTTAAATTAAATTTACTTTCTTCAACTGGTTCTTGGTGGTGCATTTCACACACTTTTTTCAGGTATTGCTACTTTTTGTGCATTTAGGTATATACTTTATTTTTTTCAGTATGGTTGCAAAATTTGATACTTAATCCTATGTGATTGATAGGCAGCTTGTAAATCTTATAATAAATCCATCAAATAATTTTGCCTCTTTTTTGTTCCCATGTTTACACTGATAGCCTGATAAGTACATTTTATGAACCAGTAGCATCATAGAATAGAATATTTTTATTTCCTGGAAGTGCCCCTCCAGGAACTTATCAGACACCAGAGTAATTCTGTATCAGAAGTTCTCAATTTTCTGAAACCATGATTTCTTAAAATGATAAATAAATTTCTGTGATTCCCCTCATGAATAAAACTAAGGAATAAAGGAATAAATAGATAACTAATAAAACCACTGTGGTTGGCAGATGGTTTTGACAGATGACTAGAGCAACTCACAGGAGCGGAGGTTTGCAAAGGTAAAACATGGACCATGTGGCTTTGGTCCATGTTTTACCTTTGCAAACCTCCGCTCCTGTGAGTTTTGACCGTGTGCCTACTTTTCATATGCATGTGCATGCAAAGTAGAGCATTGTCAAAATTCACTCAGACCTTTCTTCTCTGCTTTGCACTGCCAAAACTCACTCTGATATTTGTTCTCTTTGTCCTGGGTCTAGCCAACTCTAAAATCTTGGCGGGGGGGGGGGGGCATTGCTTCCCACTGTACTTGGGCAAATCAGCTGCTGGCTTGCTGATGTAGAGCAGGAAGCAGTGTGAGGACAAATTCTGACAGCACTCCAGATTTGCATGCACACCATTGTACCAGTTTTCTAAATCCTTCTTAAAATTGAATGTCCAGAACCTCTTTTTTCCTCACCGGTGCAGTGACTGGTTCCAAACAATTTGCCAGTGAAAGACAACCAAATGTGTGTACTGAGAGTTTTGTGGTAGCTGAACCAAAGCCTTTGTGGCCCTGAAGAAAACATCTGCCTTCCTTTCCCCCTTAGCCCTATTTCTTCTCTCTGCATAATGTGTCTGCTGCTGCCACCTGCCACTACTTTTGCCATCTGATAAAGTAGTCTGCACAAAAAGATCTGCTGCTCTTTATGTTCCAAAAGGTTCTCCAGTCCCTGCCCAGTAGCTGCTGGATGACTTTACTCAACAGACAAGGTGTTGCTGGTTCTCTGCTCCATTTAGAAAAGGTGTATTTTCAGGGGAAGCAGATGTCTGGCCTAGGGCATGGTGGTTGAGGGAAGGCCAACCTGATCTCCTTGGTTTGCAGACCACCCGCTCCACAATATGCTCTAGGATCAGACCTCCTCACTACCAGCTCTCCTGAGGAGGTGGTACATTAGCCAGCTGCAGCAGAATCAGACAAGAGCACCTCAAGATGCTCAGCTACCACCTGCACACAAGCCTTATGCTGTACTAAACTGGGCACGCAGGATCCTTGGCTCCCAGCAGAAATATTCTGAAGATGGTAACCTGACTCCCCTCCCTCACATAGTTTGCTGGCTGCTACATGCAGAGAGCTATCAGCAGCCTCAGCTATTGCTGCTTTCCTTTCTTGGGCTTTGGGTATCAAAATGGATGGCAAGTCTTCACCAACCATCCTGGAACAGAGGCAAAGATGAGTGCCACACAGCTTCACTGCTAGGGCATCAGAACTCTGTGCATGACCACTGCTGCCTTCACACTTCAATCCTGAAAAGTGGAACCAGCTTGAGCTGCCAACACCCCCAGCCTGAATAATTCCAGCCCTCTCTAGGTCCATGGTTTGTAGACCAAGAAAGTTCTCCCTTTACTTTAGGCATTGGCTAGTGAAGAAGTACATCCCTTCCTGGCAGTCCTGAGGGCAATTCACTTTCAGCTGCCCAAAATCCAGCTTGAGTGAGATACTGGCACTGCCCCCTCCCCCAACATTTAGCTTGCAGAGAAAGCACTCTGATCCTTTCCTAGGTCTTGAAAAAGTGATGCTATCAGAATTCATTCTGAGCTTTGTGCCCTGATTTCTCTGGACAAGCCAACTTTGATAATACTCCAACTTTGCATCCTTTAGCTTAAAAAACTTGCAAACCCCTTCAAAGTTGCTCCTACCCCCTGGGGGGCCATGAACCACAGCTTGAGAACTCCTGCTCTAACCAAATTGAACTATGCAACCTGATCTTTTAAATCTTTCCCTGGAGCTTGGCTTAAGCTGGTACATTTTCTCTCCTTCCATCTCTCTGCCCAGAGTTCTCACCTCACTGGGGTGGAACTCGACCCTTAGAGATGAAAAACCATATTGGTTAATTATGACAATTAATAATTTGATAGTTTGCTAAACTACTCTTTGTGGGTACTGCATAAAGAAGACAAAATATGCCCTCTCCATCAGTGGTTAACCTTAAAAGAACATTTAAATCCACAATCGATAGCCATGGATGTCAATGTTTAACAAAGCTTTTAGCCTTTTAACCACCAGGAAATCTTTCTTTCAGGATATAAGGCTCTTGGGGACTGTCCTGTGGTATTCCTGGGTTTAGTTTTCAAGGAGTCTCATTTACCCGCCAAATTCTTTGTTTTCCAAACTGTAAAACACCCAATAATTTTAATAGGTGCAGGTTTCTCAGAAGGAAAGGAGGTGATAAGGAAAACTGGATGTGTGCCTTCCTAATAGGGAGTAAACAGCTCTAACTGCCCTCCCCAGATGTGTTAGAACTATCAGACCCAGATTTCTAGTCCAGCATGGTCAACAACTTTCCCTAGCCTTATGCCTGCCAGATGTGTTGGGACAATCATTCATGGAATTCTAAGCCAGATAGAATTCTGGCAGTTACAATGCTAATCCATGGTGTGGGTATGCATATAAACACCACAGTTGGGGAGCTTACTGTCCTACCTGTCCCAGCATAAAAGTAAAATTCAACCAGCAGTCTGTTCAGCTTGTATCCATGAAGTGGGAGAAGGGTGCCATTTCATCCTTTACGTCAGACAGCAAAAGATCTTCTGTTATCCTAACCACTAGTTACCAATCAGAATAATTAGATGCAATCCTGAGATTTAGTTATGGTAAATATCTGTGCACCAGTTGCTAAAAAACAACAGAAGCTTGCCTCTTCCTTCTCTCCTGGGCAGGCAAGCATACTTCTAGAGAAAACAGGCTATATATCCTGTGGGAACTCTGTCAGGCCCAGAGAGGTTTTGCTTTCAGGCACACCAATTTTCCTTTTTTTAAAATTAAAAAAAGTCATCTCGGGCAAAGAGCTTGGTGAACATCCAGGGGTGGTGTCTGTGACATGTTGGAGCTCATGTTGAAGACTGCAGGATGGGTCAGGATTTTTCATAGTTTAAATCTGAAAAATATCAGCCACAATCGTTTTGTTGTAGATTGGGATCATGAATGAATAAGAATAAGCTTAGCTCCTGCTTCCTGCATTATCTTCAGGCCCCAAACTACAAGTTACCATTTGAAGTCTTTCTAAATACAAATAACAGTATTGGGATCTTGGGGTTTTGGACACAGGGATGCAAATTGTGGCATATTTTGTTCCTATGTCAAGTATTCCAAACCTGATTCCTCCCAACTAAATAAATGTATATTCACCAAAGCAAAAATCTGCAGGCATTGTACCCAAATAGATATACTATTACTACTTTAGTGGGTTTCTTTCTCTCTCTTCTTCATTATAAAAAAACAGCTTCAGAGGCTATTCCACTATGACCAAGAGCAATCTCATGATCTCCCTTTTTTCTGGAGAGTTTTCACCAGCCAGAATTCACTGTCTGGCCACCAATCTGCACTGCAATGCCATCTCCATTCCTTTAGGGTTGTCTACTTTGCTGCAAATCCTCACCAAAAGCCCCATGAATCCTCACTGGAAGCTGTAATTGGGCATAATTAATTTACAGCTAAAAAGAGATTTTCTGAGAGGCAGGATAAGAAAATTCCACTTGGTGAGACATTAATTTTTCTGGATTACAAAGGAATAAAGAAAAAAAGGTTTTAAAGACTTTAAAACTTTTGGCAAAATCTTAACAAGGAGTCAATATAAGAAAGTTTAAAACAGATAAAGGGGACTGTTATTTTGAAAGAAATGCTTTTGAACAAATTGGAATTAAATTAGACAAAGGAACCAGACCTTTGTGGGAACGTTTTTTGTTTATTATTAAAGAGTTCAGACAATTGGTGGATTTTACAAAACAAAAGGTAAAGGTAATACGAGCCAGACTGTGATGCTAACTGTAACTATGGAGATGTTGACTGTGATGCTGACTGTAACTACCAAGTGCTACTACTGTAGAGATGAAAGTATTAAGGACACAGGAAGACAAAAGAGGGAAAGAAAGGGGAGGGGCTTACCTCTTCTTTTTCCCTTGTTTGAGACACTTTCATTTTTGGATTATAATAACATAATGGCAACCACCAGAAAAGCGGCAAGAATGGAGGGAAGGAGAGGATCACTAGAGCAACCTGCAGAGAGAGGAATTATACCAGATGTGTTTCATAAAAATATTTCAGCAACTGGGCAGTAAGTTAGAATCACTTGATACTAAATTGATAGCTTTTGAAAAAAAGAATGGATGAAAGACTTGTAAAGATGAAATAGGAGTTGAAAGAAGACGTAAGCAGATGGAGAGCTCTGGAAAACAAGCATCCATAGAGGTAGAACAAATTAATGACAAAATGGAAAATTTGGAGAGTAAGACAGAAGTTATAGACCTAGAATTGGAAAGAGAACTAGATAATCTGGCTCTATTGGAATTGAGAGAAAAGGAATTTTGTTTGATTCTTAGAGCAATTCCAGAGGATTCTGGTGAAGATATTAGAGAAAAGATTATTAGGGTTTTAGCAATTTGTTTTGGATTAGGAT
Organism: Python bivittatus; assembly: GCF_059951505.1. Lineage (NCBI taxonomy): Eukaryota > Metazoa > Chordata > Lepidosauria > Squamata > Pythonidae > Python > Python bivittatus. Next base: position 35,131,843 of record NW_028277112.1, on the reverse strand, counting down.
GAGGATACATAGGCAGAAATTGGTAAAATATATAGAACATATACAAGATTTGTGAGAATAAGAAATGATCCCAGGGAATGTTTTAGTGCACTTTGTCAGGAAGAAGACAAGGGATCATGTTTTGAAGCAGCATTTTAATACAAGATTGAAGATTGATAATATAGATATAATTGTTCTTAAAGAAATTCCTATTAGACTTTTGTGTAAAAGGAAAGGGGGGGGGGGAGGGTTGACTGAGAGATTAAAGCAAAAAAAAATTGCCCCATTTAAATGGGACAAATTGGAAGATGTGATTTTTACTTTCAAACAGCAGAGGTTTTGATTTAATTCTGTTTAGAAAGTGAGGGAATTTCTAGAAAAATGCAAAGAGGAATTGGAGGAGATTCAAATGGAAGTGTCAGAAGAGACTACACAAAAATTTAACAGATGTAACAGGATACTGAAAGGGATGGTACTGAACTAGGCACTACAGGTATTGATTTTTCTAAATGTTTGGCTTGATTATGGATTATAAATGCTTAATGTGGAATATAAATGGAGCAAATGCTCCTCAAAAGAGAAAAAAATATTCATTATTTGAAAAAATTGAAACAAGATATAATTTGTCTACAAGAGACACATATTAGAAAAAAAAGAACATAAAATATTTGATGTATACAAATGTGGTGAAGAATTTATTTTAGCAGGAACAACAACAACAACAAAAATTGAGTTGTTTTGTATATAAATCCCCAACTAAAACCAGAACTTGTTTGTTGGGGTGGAAGTTAATTTGCATGGGATTAAGACTTTGATACTGGGAATTATGCCCCGAATGAGAACAAAGCATTGTTTTATAAATAATTTATGGAGAGACTAATAGGTTTCTCTTATGAAAATTGGTGTTTGATGGGGGATTGGAATGGAGTGATCTCCTCACAACTGGATAGAACTTCTGAGGAAAATATTAAAATCACTCAAGGCAAATTACCAAAAGTTTTCTTTGATTTGATGGAAAATTTAGGGCTGGTTGATATATGGAGACAGAAAAATGGCAATTCAAGAGAGTATACCTACTTTTCTGAAAGACACAGATCTTTTTCAAGAATAGATATGATTTGAATTTCAAAAAACCTGGCTACTAAGGTTTCTAAAGTAGAGATATTACCAAAGACTTTTTTGGATCATAATCCTCTGAGTTTGGTTTATAAAAGAAAGTCTAATCCTTTTAGATGGAGACTAAACAAAATGTTGCTACACAAGGAAGCAATAGTGGAGGATTGTAAAAAGAAATTAAAATAATGTTTTGAAAATAATTTAGGTAAAGACACTGATTTAAGAATGGTTTGGGATGCAAGTAAAGCTTTTATTAGAGGTTATTTTATACAAAATAATAGTGAACTTAAAAAGAGTCAAGAGAAAACACAAGCTATTTTGGATGAAATAAAGAGAAAAGAAGAACTGAAGAAATTTCCAGAGAAGAGCATTTCTCAACAAATTAAGCTTTTACAATGACAATTATCTATGTTAACAGTAAGAGATGTGGAAACAAAAATGAATTATGTAAAGCAAACAAATTTTGAGTTTGCAAATAAACCAGGGAAGTGGCTAGCATATAAAATACAAAGAGAAAAAGAAAAAGAAAGTGATATTGAAATCACAAGAGGGAGATACTGTATTAGTGGACAATGCTGCCACACACAAAGCATTTCATCAATATTATTCCAATTTGTAGCAAGGAAGTGACATCTCTCTAGAGAAAATAGATGAATACCTAAAGAAACAAAATTTACTGAGGATTACAGAGGAACAGGGACAGATTATGAACAGACCTATAATAATAAAGAAGCTTCTGAAGCTATAAAAAAATATCTGGATTATAAGGTTCTTATTATAAATGTTTTGAGGATGAACTTCTACAACTTTACAAAACATGACGAGCTCTATCCTACAGGGAGGTAAGATGCCAAAGAGTTGGAAAGAGGCTAGTATAGCATTAATACCTAAAAGAGGGACCAGATTTGACTTTAACTAGAAACTATAGGCTGATATCATTACTGAATAATGACTACAAGTTGTTCACAATGATTCTAGCTGATAGACTGAAAATAATTTCACAAGAATTTATTCATGAGGACCAATGTAGGTTTTTACCTAAAAGACAGTTAAAAGACAATGTTAGAAATGTGTTGGACATTTTGTAATATTTGGAGCAACATAATGAAAAACAAGGGCATTGATTTTCTTAGATGCAGAGAAGGTCTTTGACAATTTGAATTGGGCTTTCTTGTTCAAGGTTTTGGAAGATAGGAATTTTGGAGAGAACTTTATAAAATGGGTAAGATCGATGTACACTTCACAGAAAGCACAAATAATTGTTAATGGAGATCTAACAAAACTCTGCAAGATACAAAAAGAACAAGGATGCCCACTGTCTTCTCTCTAGTTTATTTTGGTTCTGGAAATACTGAATAGAGATGTAAGACAAGATGAGAGGTTGTGGGAGTAAAGATTAAAAAAGAGACTTATAAGTTAAGGGCTTTTGCAGAGGACTTGGTATTGGTTCTGGAAGATCCTTTAAAGGGAACTGAAATATTAATGGGCAAATTAAAAGAATTTGGTGCATTAGTAAGTTTCAAGATTAATAAACTGGAGTTGAAAATCTTAACAAAAAATATGAAAATAGAAAATAGAAAATAGTATAACCATTTGGATCCAAATAGATATGCTATTACTACTTTAGTGGGTTTCTTTCTCTTTCTCCCTCATTATGAAAAACAGCTTCAGAGACTACTCCACTATGACCAAGAGGATCCTTGAAAGATATGCACTCTCTTCCCCCCCCCCCCGCCTGTTATAATTATCGACTTTTCATGATTAAAAAATAAAGGTGAAGGAGATTGCTTTTTCCATCAGATTCACTATTGATTGTACAAACATTAGCTTGTCTAACATGATTAAATGTGATCTAATCAATCAATGATATGACTACTTTGACATCAAGGCATATTCAAGTTTCTCTGTTAAACAACTCAAGTTCATGGATTCTTAGAAGTAAAAGACTGAAAACTGATATGAAATGCCTATGGGCTTGAATGTTGCCCTTCCACAATTATTACAATATAATTTTGAGAGCTTTGTCTACCCTGGCTTAAACATCCCCGGAGACTGAACTTCCAGTAAGCTCCAGATTACCAGAAAACTGGCATTAAGAACAAGCTCATTTTGCTTTAGCAATTTATGTTTTAATAGTTTATACAAAGTATGTCAGTTTTTATCAGTAAGCTGATAAATATTCTATTGGTAAATTTAAATAGAATCTGCAGTAACTGGGAGCAAAAAACATTATCTAGACAGCCCCCCAGTTTTCAGTGAGTGTAACCTACAGTATATATGGCTTATCCATCAGATTTTGTTCCCCAAATGTGTACCTGTCTGCTCCCAATGAAGCCAGCCCATTCATATGATGAAGAAAGCTTTTTCAAATTACGCAACATAAAACTGAGGGCATGGCTAGATCATATGATGAAAAATTGATGACACTTTTATTTTTAAGGGTAAATTAAGCTGTAGGGAGAAAAAGAAATTAAGATGAGACTCCAGTGCTGAAAGGGGAGGGATTAGATTTATTTGACACACAAGGCCACCTAATTGAAAATGACTGAAGGTGACATATAGTAGGTTTGAAAACATCATAAAAATAATATAGGACCAATACAACAATAGCAGTATGTCAGGGAATATACAGAAATTAAAATAATAGACACTCAAGCAGGTTCATAAGTCTTCCAGAGCCAGGGCCTGCTGGAAGATGACAGATGCCCATCACTGTGTATCCCCCCCTTTTGCAAAAATATAATTTGGAATATTACTATCTTGGGCCACTGAAACACAATTTCAGTTGTCAACTATCCTTTTGCCAGGTCTTAAAAGGCATTGCCTCAGGAAACTCATTTGGACAATAAAATATGCAAGAATTCTAAGGTACCTGTACACCACAGCTATTTCCATTCCCTGGTATCTCAATATTTGCTGCCATTCTCAATGCCAAGAATAAAGAGCAAAGAATTAACACCCTGGCCTGCCTGTTATTAAAGATCACTATTTCAGTGGCAAACTGTACTACAATTTTTCAGCAGAAAACTCAGGAGAGGTTCCAAGTATTTCCAAGAGGACCATTAGATGAATTGGGTCCAAGCTTTTAGGCACTGTGCTTCCAATCTACAGTTCCATGTGAAACAACCATTGCATTATGTGGACACCATTCTCCAGAGCAGGCCCAGGCAACTATCTTCAACCCTTTTCCATCTAATGTAAAATATACCCAAGATTGGATTGTCTTGATGGCCTTCAAATTGTTCCTGAGTCTGGATGGGGAAAAACAGGCTCCAACTCAATCCTGATAAAACCAAGTGGCTCTGGGTTTGGGGTCCCTTGGGTTCCATTTCTGGTATTTTCCACTCCTGGCTCTAGGTGGGGTTACATGGAGCTGGTATGCAAATTTGAACTTGCAGTTCTGTTTGAAGAGCAAGTAGCAGCCATGGCCAGGAGGGTCTTTGTACAACTTCATCTTATGTGCCAATTGGGTCAATTTCTGAATTGGAAGGCCAAAATCACAGTTCCTCATGCCTTAGTCAACTCCCCATTGGATTATGTGGTGTAGTCTACATGGGGCTGCTCCAGAAAGCAGAGTTGCAGGTAATAATGGTGTACCTTGATATGGCCACTTTGTGAGCTGCCACTGGCTCCAATTGGCTTCTGGGTGCAATTTAATTTGCTGGTTGTCACCTATAAAGCTCTACATGGCACAGGACTGGGTTACTCGTGGGACTGCTTTGCTAGCCATATTGGTAAACCTCCCTTCAAAACTCTTACGGCTCATATACCAGTAATTCTACATTTTGATTCCTTATCCTAATCATATCAGCATACAGGGAGGTGGAGTGAACCAAAATCTCCTCCATTATAAGCACAGCTGTACACCTACAAAGTAGCAATATCTTGTCATTTTTGAAGCAGTATTGTATTCACTGTCTTGAAATGCAGTTTTCCTGTCCAAGATGCAACTCCATTGACCAGCTGACTGATTACGTGCTAACTCTTAATGGTCACACATAAACATTCTCCAGGATGAACAACTCCACTAGCACAGGGATATACTAAATTTCTCATAATTGCAAGTGACCAGTTATGATATCATTTCAGCAGGTGAGCACATTATTGATTTTGTCTTGGGTCAGAATTTAAGCAGGATTTGGCTTGGGGAGAACTAGAAGGGGAGACCATGGGAATTCCTAGGGGTATGGAAAACATTAGAATGTTAAAAAAAAAAATCTTGGAAGAAGGTTGGGCAAATAATATTGCTGCCGTGTGGTTGTGTACTGCAGTCACCGGGAATGGAGCTGAACACAAGGAAGTTGCTACCTTTTAGTTATGATCTCAGGTGATCAGCATGGGCTAATCTTACCTAAGTATTATGTGGGTCCTTAGAGCAATGCTTTATTTATTTGTTCAGTTTCAAACCTGAGGAAAGTTGGAGTCTGGACAAAAATTGTCCAGGATGGTTGGATCCAGTGAAGCCTCTTAAGGAAAGAGCACACCAGTCTCCTTCAAGGCTGAGGGGACTGCTCTCTGAGAAGCAGATACCACTTCAACGGCCCAACCACAATTCACTTCCAAGGTGGCCTTAATCATCCCAGAAGGATTTGGCTCTAACAAACAGGTGGCTACGCTCATAGGAGTCATGGAATCAAACCCACTCCAGATAACCCTGCAAGACTTCTGCTAGGGAAGAAGAATCTTTGGAACATTCATGCTGAGCTCATGCTGAGCTGTTGGTCCATGGTAGGATCTGAATCCACTATGGTGATCACACCAACTCTATAAACTCTATAAGATATTGGCAACAACTGTTACACAGAAAGTCTTTCTCTTTCTTTCTTTCTTTCTTTCTTTCTTTCTTTCTTTCTTTCTTTCTTTCTTTCTTTCTTTCTTTCTTTCTTTCTTTCCCATCTCAAGCAAAAGTGTATGGAATTGGGCACAAATGCAATAAGCAGATTCCCCCTACACCCCCTTTCTCCTAGTGATGCAAAGTTTTCCTTCTTTTAAAATCAAGCGGAAATTGCTTTACAAGAGGCCAGAAACCAAGGAAATTAACATATCTCCTCAGCCCCACATTAAAGCTGGAAATTGCAGAAAGAAGGATTTTCCAGGTAATAAAGCACAGAGGTAGCATCTATTCTTTAGAGAAACCGGAAAAAATAACTAAGAATTGTGCTAAATTTAATTTCTTAATGTGTGTGAGTTAATATTTTACTGTCTGTATACAAGCTCAGTCATTGTATGCTTTATCCACAGTTCTTTACAGCAGTTTTGCATCATAAACTAGGAACAGATCAGCACCATCCTTTCATGGATCAAAATGTTCTTTTCCTGTATATTTTTCTGCTGTAAGTTCTTTTAAGATGCTATTATTTTAGCTATCCTTTCTCTTTTTAATAAAGATAATTTTTTATCTATTTCTTGTAAGATCAATCTGTTTCCCAAAGGAGGGCAGGGGTGACTTCTCTACTCAAATTCTTCAATGATCCAGAGCCAGGAATGGTGATAGTATGTATCTCATTTTATCAGCTTTTTTTCTTGGACTTGCTAGTAAGGTTCACAGGCTGGGGGATCCTAATATCTCACACACAACGATGCTAAATAAAGGCATCCCTCTGGAAGATGGTGGTGACAGTAGCAAAAACTACCAAGCTCCTATACCAAGGCAGGAAGTGGAAATAAGGGGATAAAGCCAGAGGGTTTCTGGGGAAGAAGGTTTGAAACTTCCAGCCTTTCACTGTATGGACTCATCCTGTTGCTGAATGGTACTGATAATTTCTATGCAAGCATATAATTAAGTGGTATCCTAATTAACGGTGGAACACTTATCTGCTATAGCCTACATTGCATCATTTCCTGGGATGTTCCTTCCCTTCCTATTAGATTATTTGAACCTGTTTTGACAAAGTAACATTGATCTCATGGATGTAATTCCTGATTATGAGAAACAGTATGTTAGAAATTCTGTACTATGTGTATATTCAATCAATATGCTAAATAGTCATTTTTATGCAAGCATATTTTTGCCTATTTCCATAGCATCAAATAATATATTACAAAGAGAACTTTAAAATGTAAATCTTGGTGATGAAATATGCATATGTGTCAGTGAAGTCCAGTAGATAAGAAATTATGAGTTGGCCTTGTAGGTAATGTACTTCAATCCACTTTATCAAAATTAGGAATAAATCTACAGTAAAAATTGGCAAAGCCCAGAAAATGCTATATGTTGCTAATACTGCTAGGTAGCGGTGGTGGCGGCTCTCAAGTTGGGGTGGATTTTATTTTAGTTGGATTCACATGAATTCTTTTCAAGAAAATTCAGTATCCCAAACACTCACAGATAAGCAGATCAAAGGCACACTTCTTTAGTTTGGCCTAAGTATTGTAGTCACAAAGGCACTGGAGTTCTATTTTTGGAATATTATTTTGTTGGAATATTATATTCCAACATATATATTTATATTTTTGGAATATTATTTTGTTCTCACTGGAGAACAGTTTCCTGTGAGTAAACCAGAAAATGCTCTCTATATACAACTAGAAAATTTATTTTTCAAAAGATCATGAAAAATATGATTCATAAAATACATTGCAAGGGATTGCAAGTTACTCCAAACAGCATAATATATTCAGACTTATAACAAGAATCAAATGCAGCTAAATAATCATTCATCATCCTTTTTATGAAATATCGCAAGCTCCTCTGAGAAACAACTTCATAAAAATGCATGCCTTCTGCAACCATACCAAGAATTCAGAAGGCTTTTGTCAATACATTTCTTCAAGCAGGCTAACCCTATATTTGACACTGGCCAGTGGGATTTTGCTGATTCTGCATAATAGGACTGATGCGGGGCAAGATCTGTGCTTTTCCCTTTCCAGATATATCAGGAGAGTCCTCATATTTGACAGATATCATAGGAGGATATACTTGATAAGTGGTGGGGGTTTCTCAGGCTTGCATCCTGGGAAATCAAAGATGATATTAGTACAATCCCAGTGAATACTTGAATGTGTGTCTATGTAGCTGGTCTATGGCCAGTACTATCAAAAAATGTAATGGGGAGGCTATGCAAAATTGGAAGGTTTTATTGCTTTTGCTGATAGTGAGATGTAGTAGTTCAGGGCACTCAGTGATGGGTCCTGAGTATAAGAGCCAGCTATCAGTAGTCTCTTTTGAGGGTTGGACAGTTGAACCTGTATGGCTTCAACTTCTGAAGACTCTGATGCATTTAAGCATGTTCTTCTAATCTGGGGATGAAAGGATGAAGGGAGGAGAAAGGGAACAGTGGCATCTTCCTTTCCTGACTATACTCCTCCATTGATGCATAACTGTAACCAGTGGTGTGCTGGAGCCAGCTTGTTTTGCAATTTTGCAAGCCAGTTGAGAACAGAACTGAACCATGATGCCTAGCTCATCTGTTTGGTGACAGAATTGGTTATTAAACATTTACCAGCTTACCTCTGTCTGTAACCTTCACTTTCTGATACTGTTATAGTTCAACTGAACAAATCTAGGTGTTGTCCAGTAGAGGCCACCATGTCTTATCATATAAGAAGAAAAGGTGTATCCTTAGGCAGGGTAGATCAGGAGCCTAAAGGGAACAGGCCTTTCTTATATTGACACTGTTTTGTTTCCAAAACCCTTTGTTTCATGCAAGAATGTAGAGTTCTTGAGAGCCTGAAGGCTTTCAGTTTGAACTTCAAGTAAAGGTTCTTTTAGGAGAGTTAATAAAATTGCTTAAAATACAGAAGGCAAAGAAATACTCAAATGTTAAAGACTGGACTGTTAGGGTATCTCTGCACTGAGTATTCATTGCTTGGTGAGTACTTTAACTGCATTTGTCAAAAGCATTTTTCTGAATATGCATTTAAGCAAAAAGTTGGAAATACTGCCCTGTTTAAGAACCCATGTTTTTGTGGTAACATTAGTGCAACAACTTAGTGGGCTATATAAGCAGATCTAGGTTAATGAATCTCTTACCTCTCTTCATCTCTTAAAAGTCTCTTTTTATTCCAGCTTCATCCTGAACCAACAGTTGAAACTCAAAAGCGTACTAAATGCTCACTAAATGCTTACACAGATGAAGATGATGCATTCCAGAGTTGTCAGCAACTTGCTTTGCTAGATCCTCAAAGTTAGTTCTCAAGTGTGTCACAAAATTAGCCTAGTTGTACAAATCCAGGATATTCTGAATTGTGGGTGGTGGTGGTTGTGGTTCCCTCTCTCATTAGGGCAGTTACAAATCCTATTTGAGTCTGAAAGAGAATTCCTCAGGACCCAGGGAGATATACAGTGCACATTGAGCAAGGAAGGGAGCATATTTGCTTGCATTCTCACCATGTTTGTCAGGCGGGACGTGGGTATTTTGCATCAAAGGGTTGCAGTGATGACTGCAGTTGTTCCAGCAACACTAGCAGGTCTTGGAACAGCACTAGTAGGGGGACCACCAGTTGTGGCAGATTTCTGTCCTATTTGCTGGGCTATCTGAATTGTTGTCTGGGCTAGATGGTCCATCTGGGTCACTACTTGATTTTGATAATGGAGTTGGTGACTTAACAGCAGGATTGTAAAAAGGGCCTGTGACCGTAATTTACCCTTGGTCTCTAGATGCACACTCTCCTCTTGTAGTGAAGGGTGAAGAAGTAGAGTGAACTTGCTATCAGGCTTTGCAACTGGCCAGACTAGGCTCTTCAGATTCTCATCTTACTTACTAAAAGGCATATAGACATGTCTGAGCTAGATGAGTTAGTATATTATGGACTATAGAAAAGCCATATAGAACAGAGGATCTGCCTACAGCTACTGTACATATACTGTATGTCTATTCTCCAGGTTTAAATCCTAGATTTTTTCCTCATGCCTTTCTGAGTTTTCTCTTCAAAGCCATGAGAGGCAGCTGGCATATGTTGTCATAGCAGTTCTTTCTAGCTTGCAAAGAGATGTTTCTATCTTCCAACTTCATTACCAACATTTATCTGCTAAACTGGTTGCACAACTCTGGAATGATTCTTACTAGCCTTTACTCCCCAATCATGTGGGTGGAAGTTCTATTTGTTACCCAGAGCAACAGTGTAGCAGTATTCAGATAACTTTCTAATTGACTTGCAGCTTGCTGGTGTCACCCACCCCTGCAGGGAGGCAGGGCGTGTTAGATCAGCCCACATTAGGTGAATAATGGACCCAACTGGGTTTTAGAGGTAACTTTGGATTTTGGATCTCATAGACAGTTTAGCTGAGGCCTTGGTTGCAGCCTGGAATACACATGCGATGGAGGCCTTGAACTGCATTACTCTCCCTGTGAGCTGATTCCAGAGCACATCTTGGTCTTCTGAGGAACTCCAGTATATGAAGTGCCAGAAGAGATGCCTAGAGCACCACTGGAGAAAGATGAAGAGCAAATATGATTGATCATGAGTGAGAGCCCATATTGGGGATTGAACTGTGTGATAAGAGTGGCAATACTTTTTTGTCCTTATTGTGTCCTCTGATAGCCATCCCGTGGCCCTGTTTAGGGTGACCCCTGCTGGGGTGGGACAGACTACAGGAACATCTTCAGGGCCACTGTGAGGAATATGCATGCTGCTTGGTACATAAAGTCACTCAGGTCCCTTCAGAGTTCAACTTCAATTAGGCAGGCTCAAGTGGGATACCTGGGACTTGGTCTTGAGGGATCATCTGGACTGAGTTTGAACCTGTGACTCCTGAGGAATTGGACAAAGTACTTCAAACTGTGAATTTGGCCACCTGTTTATTAGATCCAGGTCCTTCCTGGATTGTAAAAAAGGCTTGGGAGTTGACATGAAGTTAGGTCCATCAGATGGTTTCAGCCTCTTTGAGGAAGGGGGTGGTCCCTCTGACTTTGAAAGAAGTGGTAACATGCCACCTCCTCAAGGGGTCATAGCTGGAGCCAACTATTCTGGACAGTCTCCAACCTTCCCGTTCTTGGGAAGGTTGCTGAGAAGATGAGACAACAGTTGAAGAGGCTCTTGGAGGAAATGGATTATCTCAACCTATTTCAGTTGGGTTTCAGGCCAGGGTACAGTAGAAAAAAGCACTGTTCTTGACCTCTAGTGGTGCCAGGTTGGGGTGGTGTGTCCATCTTTGTGCTCCTTGATTTCTCAGCAGCTTTTGATACAGTTGACCACGTATTCCTTCTGGACTGACTACAGGGATTCAGAATGGTAGGCACTGTATTACAGTGGTTCTCCTTCTTCTGTAGTCAGTTCTTATCAGTGTTGACAGAGAGGGAGAGGTTGTGTCCCTGGCCCTCATTTGTGGGGTGACTCAGTACTTCACTTTTACCCCTCCTGTTTAATATCTACATGAAACCACTGGATGAGGTCATATGTTGGTTTGTGGTCTGGTATTGTGAGTATGCTGATGATACCCAATTGTACATCTCAACCCTGGGGTGCCCAGGTGATACTGTTAATGTCAGTGTATGGATACTGTTCGTGTCTGGATGGGAGAAACAGACTCAGGGTCAATCTTGCCAAGACTGAGTGGCTGTAGCTGCTTGGGCCCCTGGATCTGGGAATTTTTCTCCTCTGGTCTTATATGGGATGGCGCTTCCCCATTTGAGACTGGTGCAAACTTGGGGGTCTTCCTGGACTCAAAGTAGAGCGGGTGGAAGTTGTGGCCAGGAGGGTCTTTGCACAGGTCCATCTTATATACCAGTTGCACTCATTCCTAGAATGGGAGGCCCTTCAGATGGTAATGCATGCTGTAGTCACCTCATGGTCGGACTACTGAAATGTATTCTACATGAGGCTGCCCTTGAAGATCACCTGCAGCTGGTCCAAAATGCAGTGGCGCAGGCAGTGATGGGTACACCTTGATACAACCTTATGTCATCAATACTTTGCAAGCTGCAATGTTTCCCAGTTTTCTTCCAGGTGCAATTCAAGGTGTTGTTTGTCACCTATAAATCCCTTCATGACATACGACCTGGACATCAAGTAATGACACTTTGGAAGCACACCTTTTCTATCATGGTGCCCTCTGGAACATCATCCTCCCAGAGATTTATACATCCTACAAGAGTTTCACAAGTCCTTGAAAATGTGGCTGTGCTCCCTGGTCTGGGTTAGGTTCATTGTTGAGCCCCCGGAAGATATTTTGTAATGCAATGTGTGTTTTATTTGGACACATGTTATTTTCTTTTTTATTGCTTTCCCACTTTTGATGCCCTGAGTCATTTGGGAGTTGAGTGGTCTTCTAAATCCAATAAGATAAAATAATAAATAAAAATTGGACAAGAAGGTACATCTGAAAGCACGTTACAACACTTTCACCAAGTGGCTGCCATGATGGACTTGGCCAATCACAAAAACACCCATTTAACAGAAAGTAATCTGGCAAAGTTGTTCTCCCTCCCTCCCACCATGCTCTGTATCATAGCAGGTTACTATTATGAAAACCAAAACCAAAACCATTATGATGGGGGGTAGTTTGACACATTCCAAACAATCTAGGCTGCAGCTATTCACCATCTGACTTTCTATAGTTTATTACAGCTCAAAGGTATTGTTGAAATACATTCTGCAGTATAACTGTTTCCCTTTTATTTTGAAAAAACTCTTAAAAATGAAATCAGGTGAAGGAGGCAGCATCTCAGGAGATTTATTTATTTTATTTCCAGTATTTGTATACTGCCAAATTATAGAAACTAGGCTTTTCTAGAAGTCTGTATTCACAGTGGAAATCCCAGGTTATGTGAAATAACTATACATTGTGTGTGTATCTAGGATCTTGGGATTGTCCAAAATACCTCATTTGAGCTTCATCTATTTTCTGTGGTGATGGTGGGTGTCAAAAAAGCATAGTAGCTGCTTAAAAGGTTGCCAGGAACTGTAAAGTTATTCCATTTTCCCAGCACTGAAAGTGAACTATCTTCCCACTGACACTGGGCAATACTTTAATAAAGTTTAAAAATATATATATATTTGTCCTTGAAGAAATATTATGTGTTAAATCTACACCAGAGAGCAATTCAGGGAATAAAATCTTTTAAAAAAGTCACTTCCTTAATGCATCCCAACTATCTTCTTGCTCAGACTAAAAGCTGCAGTGCCTGCCAGTATACATGGAGAAGACATGCTACCTTCTGCTCAGTTTGAGTGGTTTTATTTTAGGTACCAGCTTTTAAACTGCCTACTTCATTTCCACTTCTCCTATTAAAACCTTAAATATCAGACTCGTGAGTGCCCAATGGCTTGGCTGTGCACATAGCTCTTCACAAGAGCAGTCTGTGTGAGACTTCACAATGGGGGTTAACAAAGAAAAGCGCTCACAATCTTGCCGTTTACCTCCACCAGACAATATCCCCAGAAGACGCACATATATACAGTATTGTTTTTCGTTCCTACAAGCAGTTCGCATTTCAGGCACGGGGTGGCGCCAGACGTCGCTTCTGGGTGAAGACACTGCGGTGCATTTTCCTGCTTCTTTTTAAATTACTGCGGAAAGAGAGGGGAGGGGGAGGGAACAACCGCTAATGAAAAGACAGATTCCACGACAACTTGTTTTAATGTCAGCCATCCATCACACGTGCCCGGGTATTAAAGGCGCTTAAAGAAGAATATATTCCCTATTAGAGAGAGAGAGAGAGAGAGAGAGAATGAGAGAGAGTGAATGTGTGTGTGAGAACACCTTCCGCGGTGCGATACATTTCTCTCCAGATTCACCCGTGTGTATGTGACATGCACGCGCGTGCCTTTCAACGGAAAAAGCTGACTAGTCCGATCACCAGACCGGCTGGAATGGATGCTGGATTTTCACCCTCTCCCACGCTCTTAATAGGGTTCCAATGCCAGCATCAGTGACCCTGATTACATCTGGCCCCGGCTTCGTCATCTCTCAGCCCGGGAGAGCCCGCAGGCCGCAGCAAAGGACCCGCAGTGGCCCGAGTTGCTGCGAGCGAGCGGCGAGCTCGTCGAAAGCGAAAAGCGGGGTTCGCCCGCCGTCACTTGCACCGCGGAGGGCGGCGAAACGTACGGAAGATCCACCCTCTCTTTGGGAAAGCGCCGGGCGGTGTTTCAAGCGGGTCAAGCCGGGTGCTATTCAGATCACGTCTCGGCGCGTTTGGGAAGAGAGAAGGCGCAGCTGCTATTGCCAGCGCTCGGGTTTGCACGGCGGCGGCGAGAGACTGCAGGATTAAAAAAAGAGAGAGAGAGAGAGAGAGGGAGGGAGGGAGCGGGGGGGGGGGAGTGAGAGAGAGGGAGGCAGGCTTCGAGGTTTTTTGCCCAGGGCGACGGGCTGTCTCGCTCATCCTCACGCGTGCGCGCGTGTTATGTGTGTGTATACAGACTCTCTGCCTCACTATTGGTATCTCGTTGCCCTCCTCTTCCCCTCCTTAAAAAAAGAATCCGGCTTTTGGGGGGATTTTCTACCCCTCCTTGCGTCAGCAGCCCAACGTCACTTCACCGGTGACAGCTCCTCGTTTGGGGCTGCAGTAGGAGCCTGGGGCGCTTTATTATCGGCAGCGCGTGGACCAGGAGGAGGCGGCGGGTGACAGCGCCTGTGTGGGGGCGCCAGCGAGAGGCGACGACGCCCCCATCGCCCCCTCCTCCTTTTCCCAGCCCTGCGCTGGAGTGGCAAGCGGGAACGGGGCAGGAGGAGCGGAGCTGGGTGGCGGCACTGCAGCTTTTGTCAAGGCTCAGCCCCCTAGGTAGGAGCAGCGGCCACCTGGCCGAGGAGGAGGAGGAGGGACTGCGCCACCGATATTATTCCCATCCCGGGTCGGGCGGCGGCCAGACGCTTGCCGCGCGGGGAGCATGGCACGGCTCAGCCCGCGCCGCGCGCGCCCCCTGGTCGTAGGGTGGGAACCGGGTCGGAGCCCGTGAGGGGAGGAAAGGGGAGGCGGCGGCGGCTCCCGACAGGTCGCTGGCTGCCCGAGTTCCGCGGCGGTTGTCCCTCACAGGGCGTCTCTTTCTTTTCCAGACGCTTGCTCCTCGGACGCTCTCTGGCGGGAGCCGGCTGCGCCCAGGAGGGATTTTGCCGGCTGACCAAAACCCAGAAGTTGCTGCCTTCTCCCCTCAGAGGTGAGGAAAGAAAGAGGTAGCAGCTGCTCCCGGGCAGGGACAAGAAGGGATGCTCGAGTGACTGACTCCCTGGTGTCCCGGCAGCCGTGCTGGATTGATCGCGTTTGGCGGGAGGGAAGAACAGCCACCGAGGAGCGGCGGCGGCGGCGGCGGCGGCACCACCACCACCATCAGCAGCGGCGGCGACATGGGGGCCTCGCCAAGGGCATGGTGGTGGCGGCGGCAGCGGCTTCAGGGCTCGCCCCAGGCGACGGCGACTCGCTTCTGGAGCTTGTGTTGGCTGATGCTGGGCGCCTGGCGGGGGCTGCTCGCCTCCGCCTGCCCCACCTCGTGCACGTGCAGTCCCGAGCGGATCTGGTGCAGCGAAGCCGCGGCGAGCCTCGTGTCCTTCCCCGTGCTTGGCAAGAGGAGCGAGCGGGAGAAAGTCACCGACATGTGAGTGAGCGGCGCTTGGGCTGGGGACCGGGAACCGACCGGTGGGCAGGTACGGGGAGAACGGGAGAAAAGTAACAGGAGAGCGAGGGAGAATCGGCCGGATCGTTCGGTTTTACAGTTTTTAATTCCCCCCCCCCTTATTTGTAAGAATGTGCTGTTTACTGATTTAAACAAGGTTCAGATATATATGCTAAACAGTAATTAAATTGGCAATTCCTGCAGTTTGATATGTGGAGACATACATCTTTTTCCACTGTACATTTTGGATGCTTAAGAAGCATACATCCTTGTGCTCCTTGGAGAAAGCATAACGTTTCTTACAGAGTAAATAAAACGAGGATTCAGAATAAGCATACCTCTTCTTATCTGCTTTTTATGTATCCCGTTGTGGTACACGTACAACATTTATGGGCATTTTAAAGTGCCCCGGGAAAGGCAGTGATGTATGCCTCCTTCTTGACAGTCCGCCTTAGCAAAAAAATAGAGAGAACCCTCTGAAGTGCTTTTAACTGGAGGTTTGCTTTTTAAACACCACATTCCTTTTGCTATCCCTCCACCAAGTCTTTCAGTATTACCCAAACATTTTCAACCTGTTTTGGTGAACTGGGCAAAATAGCTTCCTAGCGGTAGACAGATAGATTTTTTATTATGGGGATTCTGCCTAAGGATATGCCTGTCAGTGTTTTGGAAAGGATGTGTAAGAGGAGATGGTCTCTGTATAGCAATGCACTTGCTCCGAAGGCAACTAGCTGAAAGTCTAAAAGCCTGGGTTGATCTAATTTAGATTTGACTTTCCCTCAGATACAATTTTAAAAGCATTTAGCTTATAAATCTTAATTGCCCTGAGTCCAATTTCCTGGGAATCAGCTAAATGATAAAGCAATAAAGCAAATAGGTTGGTGTTGGTTTTGGTTGAAGATGAGTGTTGTATTACCTCCTGTCAGATTTTACTGTGCAGAAGCTTGCTAACTTCTACGCTCCTATTACTGACCTTTTACATTTACGAAAAAGTTACATTATGTAAATAAAGGAAAACAAGGCAGATAAAGCTGCATAGGTTGGTTCTGTGCGATAGTACTAGTAAAAGCTGTGTAGTTTGCTTATGTTCTTCTATGTATAACCAGGGAAGATAGTAGGATTTATTCCCTCCTTACACATTTTCAGCTCTTATATTTAGTTTAACAATAGTCCTCATTTGCTAACATGTACGTTTTTTGGTATAGAATATGTTCTTATGTGTAACAGCTGGATCTGTTTGCAAATAAAGATGTTCTTACCTTCCACTTCTCTAGGATAGATTATATCTTGTGTTCAAATGCTGGGCTACTGCTTTCAGAGGCTGTACAACATACTAAGCAGGTGGATCCTTCTCTCCCTGCATGAGGTAGATACAGGGAGAGTGAAGTCCAGGGGCAGAGCACTTTCTCTGATCTGTACTGGAGCTGTGAGGTGACTGCCATCAGTCCAATCAACTGACATAAATGAGAATTTTTATCTAACCATATATCCATATATTTGAAAGAGGGGGATAGAAATGTCTTGTTCCTCTTCTCATTGGGTTCAGTCCCTCTTCTGGTATAGTAGTCAGATTATATTCCAAATCTACAATTCATGCATGTGTGCCAATAATGGCATGTGAGTATCTGCAGCAGCGAGTTGATGCTGCAGTGGGGTGGTGTCAGGGAGGTAAATTTGAAAAGGAGGGAGGAAAGGATCAAGTTAATAATGCTGGAGAAACCCTGGATTAAACTATTGTGTGACTGTTTTAACAACATGCCCTAAATTTACTTTTAGTTAAAAGTAAATATTTTAACTAAAAGTAAACCTTTTAACTAAGCCAAATGAGTCTATCTGAGATGCTAATGTGTAGCCAGTGGGACTGTTTTAATTGCTGTTAAGTTTGTATCATGGCAATTAACTTCTTTGGAATGTGGTACTATTATCTTGAACTCAAGCTTTATTCTTTCTGAAATCAGAAGCTGAGGATGGTTGACTGTAATCATGACATGTATGTGTACGTCTGTGTGTGTAGAGAAGATATCTTGCTCCCTCACCAGCCTTGGCAATATTGTTACCTGCAAAATTTTTAGTATATAGGATGTTCTGTACTTCATCTTTTTTATCATTATGCTTTTTTAAAAAGCTGAAAATCAATTGCAGATATGATAATTTTCAAGTAATTCTTTACCACAAATCTTTACTACAAAAAGCAGTCCTGAACAAGATCTCCTGTATCATTTATCAGTTCCTGTACCTGATAGAAAAAATTAGACTTATTTCCTTAGCATTCCAAGGCTTTTTATTTTAGCTCTTTGCTTTACATTAAAATGAGTGCATGTTTCAGGCAGTGATTGTAATTGCTTGTTTTAATGCTTGTTTGTTGATTGTCACCATACATGACATTGATTTGATAAATCCTGTTACAGATCCCAGCAAATCTCTTCATTAAAAATGTTCCTCATTACATTTGTAAATTTGTAGCAATACATTTATCATTATGTCTTTTCTGATATCTCTATTTAATCATTTGATTTGGATTCAGCTCTAGACTAAAAATGGTTTTTTCCTCTGTCACATTCTTTGGCAGTTTTTCTCATACAAAGATTACAGATTTCCCAAGAGCTCTTATTGTATATTAATACTTTACTCTATAAGATATGAAGCATTGAAATTGGCCTTGACATTAAAAGATGAAAAGGCAAGGTTCATTAATACTCAATGATAATTAAACATTTAGTTGCTTTAATAGTTTAACAATACTTGCATGGCAACTACATCTTAATTAAAATACCACAAGTAAAGAAAACTACACACAAAGTAAAGGCACAGCAATATTCCATGCAAGTGCTGTGGAATATTACTTGAGAGTTCATAGATTCACAAGAATAGTAAGTACTTTTTTTCTACTCAACTGCATTGTCACTCATAATAGTATCATTATGGAGTTCCTTATGCTTTTCACATGAAAAATGATTTTTTGTTTATGATGTTCTCTGTAAACAATGTTTGGAACTGATGTGTTTTTGTCATATTTTATGATAAAGTCCAGTTTAGGATTCATGACATTTTTTATAGATTTGGGGGAGTTCAAGGCCTTGTTATTAGAACCATGGGGGGTGGGAATCACAGTGCTTCTGAAGCAGGTACATTTCAGCTTTCTCCAACCTGGAACTCTTGAGATGTGTTGAATTTTAGTTTGTAAAAGCCGTGTTGTGTAGGCTTTATGGAAGTTGAACAAATTTATGGATGTTTGATATATCTGGAAAGCCCCATATTGAGAAAGGTACCCTAAATGAAATTGAACACTTGATCACATTCATGCTTTTCATTTAGTGCTTCTTAAGGTATGATCTAAATCAGGAAAAGGCAAAAGGTGTGGATGGAGTAGGTATCTACTGTACAGGTGAGTGAGAAAGAGAGGAGTTTTAAACCAGCTCAGAATAATTGCTGAGAGATAAAATTGCAAAGGCATAGATTTTATTTGGGGCAAAAATGTTATTGTGTTTTAAGTATCAGAAGTTCAGATAAATTACCCTCCCTTATAAACTTTATCCAGAACTCATGAATTGTAAAAAGAAACTCGTTGAGTTTTTGTTGTTTGGGTTTGGAATTAGATTGATAGAATCAGGAAGAAGATGGATTTTTTCTCACCAAGCTTTCTCTCTCTCTCTTAGTAGGTTATTCACAGACTTGCTTGTCTGTATTAATGAATAACACAGTCATGATCTTACAAACCTATGCTTATAATGAGATTGTGTTTGATCCCATTCCTTGGGGTCCTGGCATAGGCTTGAAAAGCTTTTGTTACATATATACCCTGGCAATGATTATTGCTCCATAATGGGCCATAATCTACTTCTGAAGCAATTGTTGCAGGTTATTGGTTACACAAATATTCCGATCTTTGGAGAGAGACACTTTACCACGAACATTAATGCCGGCCTCACATAACTGCTGCTGATGCTAAGGAACATGTTTGAGACACTTCTGTTAGAAAAAGAGAAAGCAAAATCACTAGATTTTAGAGGCTTATGAAATCAGTTTAGAGGTTTAAGTCAGAATTTTTTCCTAGTAGAATTTTAAACATTGAAATGGACATTGAGCTTTCAGGTTCTAGTTCTTGCTAATACTTCCTTTTGTACTAAAATAATGCAACTGCAAACAAATCAGTGTAACAATAGCTTACGCTATTAAATCATGTTACAGACTACTGAATGTTTTAGCAAAATTTAGTGGGGTTGTGACAGAACAATATTACATTGACTTAACAACTTTTGGAACACGAATATTTGAAATTAATCACTCTGTTTAATTTGTCTCTCCCAAAACCTCTGTACTCCAGTTTTTAAAAAAACGGTTCTGTATGTACTGATTATATACATCTAAAAACCACAAAACAAAAGTATGATGTAGTTATATAAACTAATCCAAACCTTTTAATCAATACAGTGCACTATACAGATTTAAGAATAAAGTATTAATAACTATAGCAAGGTAAAGGTTTGATGAAAGGAGAGAGAAGAGAGCTTTGTTGTTGATGTCGTAGCCTTTTTCACTACTTTACTCCTTGCATAATTTTTTTTTATTTTTTAGGGAAAGTTCCTCTGAAAGAAGACCCATTACTTTATCTGCTTTTTTTTTCTTTTTTTAATAAGTTTATGGCCATTTCTGCCTCCACAGAAAGTTCTTTTGGGATTGAAATTTTAGTCCTCTCTGGTGAGGACAACTCAATCAGATGTTACTTTCAATGTGTGATGACAGGGAAAACTCATGCACAAAATCCTTGGCAGATTTCAATGTGTCTCCAACAGACCCAGATAAATTTTATGACAGAAATACAATCAACATCAACCAATATATTGTGGAATAGCTTACATTGGTTCTTAAGACAGGAACAAAAAGGCTAATCATACATGCTTATTATCCCAGTATAATTGATGTGTCTAAGATACTACATGAAAAATTGCTTGCAAGTAATTTTAAAGGGACAATTCCTTCTTTTTTAGCCATATTGCTCTAGAACAGATAGGAAATGGTTAGGAAAGAAGTTAAGGCATCATTATCCAGATAGGCTTTAGAAGGCTGTGCTATCCCTAATAACATACCGCCTTTCTTTTTCTCCAATGTTTTTCTCAATTTTTCAATAATATGGCTTTATTTGAGCCTTTAACCTGTTATGTTCACTTTTACAGTGGGAGAACACAACTTTTAATGAGGTACTTAGCTTCTTGCAGAATTTGTTTTTCTGTGCAAGATATTAAACTCTGATTTTTAAAGAAAAGTCTTGGGTCAAATGAGTCATTAATTTATATATGATTTTCACATGAGTATTTAAGAGGCAGAGTTCTAAATCTGCTACTTCTACAGAATTTATCTCCTTATCCTAGAACAAAAGTGTAGTTGAGATAGTTTTAAAATAAATCTAAACTACTATAAAGCAGAGTCATGAATTGGTAACTCTTGATTAGAGCTAAATAAACCCGCAATTGGGTTTCTGTGATTGCTAATTCATAATATTCAACCAAAATAAATAAACCAGTGAAAATTAAAAATGGCTCTGGAATATTGAATGACTGGTAGAAAAGAAAGCTAGAATGGGGTGAGGTACAAGGGACATGGAATTCTAAATAGGAGTATTCTTACTTTGAAGATACACCACATTTTGTTAGTTTCCATTTGCATAGGTCTGTTACTAATGATGAAGATACCACATGGCAAAAACTCTGCCTATTCTTGTTTCTTAACTTCACACAGAAATACATAAGGAGGAGCATTTGCATCATGAAGTATGTTTTGTCACTTGCCCCTCCTAAAGGTGCCAATGCCCACTTTTGAGGCAATTTAGTATCAATTCAAGAGTATATCTATGATGAACGAAATCATTTGATATCAATTTTGCAGTTAAAATATTGATTTTAATTTTCTTAGGATAGTACTTGTGCTGCCAGTTAATTGGTAGTGGTTGCATAATGGAAGATTCTCTGTAAGAATGTCATAGACTGTAGGATATTAAGGGATTACTTTGTCAGAGATGCTAAGGAAACTTTATGAAGCAGTGGACAGTGTTTTATGATGCATGGAAAGAATAATTTATCAATTATAACAAAACAAATGTTTCATTTTATAACATTTTATGAGCTCTTTTCCTCTCTGAATATACTCTCATTCAGGGAGATTCACTTTATATGTGGGCCAATATATTTTTGCTATTTTTCTTATTATGTGATACAGGAAGATTCCTTTATTTTTTTTATTTGAACTTTCATAATAAAGTGTCATATGCTAACAACAGAAACATAACACAATTATTATAAGATAGACAAGTTGGTGCTAGATCAGTCTTTTGAGTGTGTGCATAGCATTTAATCTTGCAGATCTAACAGCAAGCGTTGATAACCTTAGTTTCCATGAATTTGCCTCATATTCTTTCAAAGGTTGATGGCTGTCACATTTTGTGGTATCACATTCCATAGTCTTAATTATGCAATGCATAAAGTACTTTTTTTTTTTTGGTATATCCTCAGTTTCTCATCATTGGATGACCTTTGATTCTTGTATTTGGAGAGGAGAAAAACTCTGTTCCCCCTTATTAACTTATTTTTTATTTAATAAAAAGACCCAAACATTGTAATCTTTGCTCAGTTAAAAGTTGTGCAGCGCTCTTGATTATTTTGGTTGCTCTTTACTGGATTTACCCACCTCAACCAGATCCATTTTAAAATACAGTATACACAGTGTGGTTGTACCACACACACACACACACACACACACATAGTTGCACCATGATTGATTGATTATGTGCCATCAAGTTGTTGTTGACTCCTAGCGACCACACAGATAGTTTTTCTCCATGGAGTTGTTCCATATGTATGTATGTATGTATTTGGCAGTTATGTTCATGATTGTATTCCTGTTGATCCCAGTGTGAAATTTAATTTTTTTTCTACAGTTGCTGCATTTTGAGGTGAAATTCTCATTGCTTTGTTCTCCAGAAACTTAGCATCTCTTTTCTTGTCCGTAAATGCTAGCTCAGATTTCATGATCAAAAGAAAAATACAGATCAGAATAAAGCCAATCTACTTTCTTTTTTCTTTGGAGGATAGCTTTCTACTCTAGCAGATTTACATGCTGATTTTTAATGACCAAAATTGACCATTAATATTGGTCGTCAATATTTGGACCAAAAATTGTTCCAGTTAAGGGGAGACAGTTTTTTTTACTTACTTTTGAAATTCACAGTATGTCCAAGTCCTCGCTTCCTATACCTACTCTAATTGTAAAACTGGGTTGGATACAGCAGAAACTTTTATGCTGTATTTCAGTTATAGAGTTCCTTTGCATAGGAAAGCAGTAGCCATTCCTAAATTTTTTTAGAATAACGTTGATGATATTTTCACTTAATAGTCCTATCAAACCATACTAGTCCAGACTAGCTTTACAATTCTAAATTACAGAATTTAGAATCCTTGTAATCTGCCTGAAATTAATAAGGAAAAATTAAATCTATATTTGAAAGTTATTTATTTATTGGATTTGAAGGCCATCCGACTCACAAATGACTCCTTGGGTGGCTTACAATTAAAACAGAAAAAACAGTGTAAAGTAACTAAAGCATCTGTACAAACCATATCTTATATAACAAGATGGTGACTGGGCTCCACAATCACCCTACCCAAAGGCCTGGGAGGGCAACCATGTTTTTAAAGACCTTTGGAACAATGTTAGGGTGGGAGCCATACAAATTTCTGGGGTATATCATTCTAGAAGGCAGGTGCCACAACAGAGAAGGCGTGCTTCCTAGGTCCCAAGAGTTGGCATTGTTTTATTGAAGGGACCTGAAGCACACCAGCTCTGCCTGGTCTTACTGGACAAGCAGAAACCATGGGAGACAAGTGGTCCTTCAGATAAGCTTGCCCTATGCCATGAAGGGCACTGCTTATTGGTGGAAATCCAGTCCCAGAATATGTCGATTACTGCCCATCCATGGGTTTGGGAAATGCATCCTACAAAATTATGGATGGGGTAGTGAGGAAATATTGTTAGTTATTGCCAATTAAGCCAGTGAAATGTTTTATTAAATATAAGCCTGTTAAGAGTATAGCAGGTTCAGTGAGCGACACTAGGGGAACCTTGTCTGGAACTAGTGTGTTTGCTTTGGGTAATGATTGGTACCATAGGGAGCATACCCTGTATTAATGGAAAAATGCCCTTGACACTTTCAAGATCTGAAGGACAAAAAAGAAAGGGAGACTAGAGGCTTAGAGTGCCATGATTGTTCGTGGGAGTTGAGGTAAAGAGAAGTACCATGATCAAAAATTCATTTAGATCTTAATAGATTGTGGATTTTCTGTCACAGGCTGTATTGATGACTGAAGCTAGATTGAAACACTTTTTCTCCAGAGACCTAAAATTTGTACTGTATGTAAGACATAACTTGGACAATCACTACAAAGGTTGCCAAATTTCTAGGAATAGGTGTGGCTTGCAGAAGCCGGTTGATACCCTCTTCTCATTATTAATTGTTTCAGGTTTGCTTGTTTTTCTGTATTTTAAATTTTGTATTTTTGTTTTATTGGTCTAAGACTGTAAATAAATAGTTTGATTTGACTTGACTCTGTATGGCTTGCAGAGGATTAAAAACAAGTACAGGTAGTCCTCATTTAGCGACTGTCTTGTACAGCGACTGTTCGCAGTTACGATGGTGATAAAAAAGTAACTTTGTGACCAATCCTCACATTTATGACCTTCACAGGTCTGTAAAGCAAAGGAAAACTGAAGTAAGAGCAGAAGCACAGTCATGGGTTTCCCTGGGCAACCACTTCGCTTAACAACTGGGTTGCCAGTCCCAATTGTGGTCGCTAAACAAGGACTACCTGTAAGAACAAGTAAAAAAGACAGAAATAATAAAATGCAACCACACCAGGGAGGAGAAGCAATCCTGACTACATTACAATTGTGATGGATTCACACATCATCCTTAATCTAGTGCCTGTGGGAAGAACCAGTCTTTAAACTCCTAAAGGAATGTTTGCCATGAGCAGAGCACTTAATTACAAAACTGAGGATACTTCACTGTGTTTAAGCCTTCCTGTGCTGTACAGTTTCATTCCAGGCTTAGAACTTGTGCATGAATCTTATAATGTGTATAAAAAAAAAGATAGTTGCAAGAATTTAGTCAAAGAGGACCAGAAATAGTTAGGCTTTAAAGAGGCAGAGAAAATACAGAGCAGTTCTCTTGGAAATAAAAAGTTGTTTTGGAAGTGGTAAAGATGACTAAACAAGGCGCTTCCAGCAGAATAAGTGGCATTAAAAATAAAAGTAAAGAAATGAATTAGGATTAAACTGAAGGGAGGGTTTGCGAGAAGAAGTATTTCAGTGATTTTTATTATAATTAATTAAAAGATGGGAACAATATATAAAAGAGGGGAATTGAAACAAATGCCATAACTATTGGTACTCAAGAACATTGGGCTATAAAGAAAAGTAATAAATGCTGTGAAAATGTTGAAAACTTAATGTATCCAAGATAGTTGTATTTCACAGGGAAAATGGAGTGAACGATTGGAAGTTTTACCTAAACAGCAAAAAATTAGAGCAAGTAGATGTATTTGTGTACCTCTGTAAATTATTTATTAGAGATGGGAAATAGATGGGGAAATGTTAAGGCATGCAGTAGTACATGGTCTGCTGCAAGAAATGAATATTGAAAGAAGTGAAAATGTGTATGCTTCTGTCCACTTCGTTGTACTAAGTGAGAGTTGGTATGTCAGTGGAAACATGAGAGTTATGTTACATGCAGTGGGAATGGGTTATATGTGATAAAACCAGAAGGGATAGAGCCAAATATAAATGGGTCCTTTGAATACCAAAGTGAGTGACTACTGCAAAGAATATTCAGAGGACTTGGTCATACAGAAAGAATGAATGAGAAGTGAATCAAAACAAATATACAAAAGAGAAATCAATGGGTTAAGAGAAAGGGAAGACCCAGAAAGTTTGAGTTGGATGGATTGAGAATAATTTTGAAAAACAGGGTGGTAAAGTAAAGAACAAGAGGCAGTGAATGAATTGGTGTATGAATTTCCCCCCACCTTTACATAGCCATTAAGGCAGGGGTGCTGAACCCTTTTAGCTTGATCAACATATTTGGAAGTTTGGAAATACATTGCAGGCGTTCTCATGAAATGTTTGCCTTGGTGGAATGTAGCAACTCCATTTTATTTCCTAATACTGCCTCTTTGTCTGTCTGGGGCCAGAGGCATTATTGAAAATACAGATTGTACCTAAGACGAATGCTTTGTGTTAGCATTCTATTTATTTTTTCATTTATTCTTTTAAATAATTGGGACTTGAGGAGGATCTGTGAAGGTATCTGTGCACACATTGGTGCCCATGAGTTGCATTTCAAGTGGTTGAATGTTAAAGTTCAATGTGTGTTGCAAATGAGCCTGTATGTTTAGAAATATGTGCCTCTATGTATATGTCAGCCCTTCAAGGCAGACCAGACTAGGAATCCAACATCATGTAATTCAGTATTACTTTTATTGTAAAGCTATAGTAACAGCATCTTGCAAGTCTGAATGCACTTCCCCCCTCCTCCGTTATCTTTGTGAGAACTAGGGAGTGTCTTGGTTAAATTCCTGCCCAGACTCAGTTCTGTTTTATCTGACCATTGTCTTGCTGGCATCTCTTCCTCCTGTCCCTCAAGGCCGCTCCCTCTTTCCTCTACAGTATAGTGCATCTTATTTGCAAGTAACTATAACTTGTACAGCAATCATGTCCTCATAAAATGTAAATATGCAGGTTTTTTTAGTAGTTGTTTGAGGTATCAATTTTCTATTTCCAAATGTGAGTGCCAGCTTCTGTTAATATAAATAGTAGAAAGCAAAGATGTAATAACATAGATATCCTTGAGGGATAATATAATTATGAATTCTTGGAGCAGTCACAATGATCTGTATTTCAAAATGTACCACTGTGCAACTGTGCTCACATAGTCTGAAATAGAAATGAGTAAAATTAACAATAAATATTAACCGATTCTAAACCTTGCTACTGCAAGAAAATTCTCCCCCTTCCCATGTTATTAGACTGTATGTGCTGGTCTTAGATGATAGTGACCACAATTCACACCTTGCCTTTGGCAGTTCTGGATTTACAGTAACATGTTTTTGTGATGAATAATATGTAAGTGCATGTATATTTTTTAAAGAAATTCTGACATTTCCTATTCATCTGGGATTCCCCATGTTACATTATCAGTGTTTCAATCCTCAGGCACCTCAGTTTACAAGTAGACTATGAAAATGGACAGAAGGTAAGTTCTTTAGAGATACCAATTGCATGGTGCTGATAAAGAGGAAAATAACCATATCACCATGCTGGGTTTTGCTAATTACTAAAATAATTAGGGTATCTAGTGATTGGAATGGTTCAAAGAACTTTAGATGTCAGGGTTGTTTACATTTGCTGTGGTGTATTAAAAGAACACCATGATCTTCTACATGACTTCAGTAATTCCCCCCCCCCGTGTTAGAATGATTTTTGCCTAACTTAGAAAGATGATTCAATTAAATAAAAGCCATTTCTGAGAGCAGAAAAACACACTGAATTTCTCACAATTGTGCTCAGAAAGCCACTGTAAAGCCAAAGCTTTTAGAATATTAATGTTTGATAAGTAACATCAAGGCGAAGTAGTTGTGAAAGAGCTTTTGGTCAGATAAGGTTTGTTCTTAAATCTCTTTCTGACAATATTATATTCAGAGAATTTTGTTGCTCTTCATCCATCCCCTAGTGAGATGAAGCTAAAGTGGAAGCTTTATATCAAAGTGCTCACAGAGCAGCAGCAGCTCCCAGTTTATTCAGGGAGATCGCTACTGGACTGGACAAAGGCAAATTTAATTCCATACCATAACCAACCAGTTCATTCTCCACGACTCTCAGCAGCGGTAAAACTTTGAGGATGTTGACAAAGCCTGCCAACAGCGTTATTTCATCCTCTATTGAGTACATCTGGTTGGTTGAATAACATCCTGTATATAAAGTGTTGTTGTGGCATATAAGATATACAAGGGAAAAGAAACTATAGGCCTTTTAAAGTTGCTAATCTGCACCTAACCACCATGGAGCACTAGAAGTTGTGACTGAGCAACGTCTGATGCTCTATAGGTTCTTTATCAAGGCTCTAATGAAACCAGCTGGGTGACTTTGGGCCAGTCACTCTTTCTCAGCCCAACCCACCTCACAGGGGTGTTATAAGAAAAATAGCCAGGAACATTATATACACCCTTTTGAATTGTACAAATAAGGCAGGAAGTAAATCTAATAAGATAGATAATGTTGGAATCCTTCAAATGTACATCTTTAATTTATTGTTTAGGCAACAATTATTGCAACTACAGTAATCTTCTAATTTAAATGCAGTAACCTTTTCCCCATACTGTGGTGTTGTTTCTTCCTCCAGGTTGTTATATGTCAACCCTTACCTTTCTATTTAAGTAGAACAGTACTTTTAAGGTTGAAGAACACTTTATATTAACTATGTGGTATGTGAAAGATGTTCTATTCTTACCATGTGAAATCTAGATCTTTATTGAGTTTGAGGGCTCAACTCTTTCCACCCAGATTCTTCAGTTTTTAATTGCCTCCAGAGTTTTAAAACAAAATAATCTTCCATTGGTACCATGCCAAGCACCTGGAAAGAGGAAAGCTTTAAGAAACCCAGGCATGTGATATCAATGTGATGCTTCCTTTGTTTGGAATTATAGTAGGTTGGTCAGTTATATGCTGTCAATAGGTGCTTTGATCTTTGTTCTTCATTTATCATACTCAGATCTCTCATTTATTCAGAAATCTTAGTTGCCCCTATTTTATTTGTAGGTTTTCTCAACATGGACACCCATAATTGGCCATGGTATTCTGAATGAGCTTCACTGGTGTTTTATATGATGTTATTCAGGTCTTTCCATCCATACTACACATAGCATATATAATGGTTGGTGAGATATATCATAATGGTTTCACAGACCTTGGCATTATTGCTATTTCTCATAAATGACTCTCTAACAAATAGTCAAGCCCTATGCAGCTGGGTAAGATCAAATAAGCAAGAACTACACAGACTTCAGTAAAGTATATTTAATGTGAGCCTTGGAGTAAATACAGAATATTGGAAGTTATAGGAATTTCCAACTCTCATTTATAGTGAATTCAATAAGGAATGAATGATTTAAAATGCTACTTTCTTATTTCTTGCCATCTGGGCTGAGTTGAAATTTATAAGATAAGCTGCTTATGGACTCACCTTCTATCTCTGTATTGTTTATTCTCCCTCTGTCTATTTTCTCAGCCTTCCCACAATTTCCCACAATTATACATGGCTTTATGCTAGAATTTTTACACTGGTACAGAAAAACATCCTGCAAAAACCAGCATTTTTGTGTATTGTCTCCCAGGTTCTTATATTACTATAATTTTTCAAACATCTTCACTCCTAGTCAAGCTATAGATGTAACAGAATTCTTGACTTGGTGTCTGGAGCTATAGGAGTAATGTGGAAAGAAAGAAGCCAAAGCTTGTTGGAATTGCCATTTGTCTAAAATGCATATGGTACATTGTTGGTATACTTTAACTGTAGACAGGACTCCTGCACTCCTTGCACTCCTCATGAAGGTACAGAGCTGTGACTTGGAGTTTCTCCTAGACTCATGGCTATTGCTGGATCAGCAGGTGAAGTCTATGGACAGGAAAGCCTCCTACAGCTGTGGCTGTGTGCTAGTTGTGGCCCTATTTGGGGCAGGAGATCTTGGCAACAGTAACTCATGCCCTCATCACCTCGGGGCTGGAATTACTGCAGTGCACTTTAAAGGCCGCCTTTGAAGATTATCTAGAAACTGCAGTTGTGCAGAATGCAATTGCCTGCCTACAGTGGTAGGTGAGAACCACTGTAACCATATTCCCACCTTTCAAAATATACAGTACATGGGTGTGTGTGTGTGCTTAAGGCAGATTTGCTCGGTTTTTTTATTATTTTTTAGATTTGTTAAGGCTACCCAACTCCAAAAAGACTCTAGGTGACGTACAAAATATGTTCCATCTCTTTGGTATAGTCTCCCTCTGGATTTGAGGACTACCCCTACATTCTGACTCTGAGGAAGGCAGTGAAAATTAATTTTTCAGAAGGCTTTCAGACTGGCTTGATGGGTTTTATTTTCTTCATGGGCAAGGTGCTGTCAAGCTCCAAATAGCTGGCAAATCAGAAAAGTGAGTACTATACAGATTTCAGAAAGGCATATCTGATGCTAATCAGGGATAAAAACATAATCTTATAAACAGTAAGAGTAAATTCCCAGGCAGACTTACAGTGAATTAATTAAGGCAGAGTCTTTTTGAAAGGCTTCTTCCCACAGTCTGTCATGCATGCTGATGCTTGATTTTTAAAATTAATTTATAACATTTGAATTCATTTTTATCTTGATAGTTTTATGAAGTTGAATTTTACTTGGTATTTTATTATAAACCATTTAGATTATAAAATACAAGGTGGTATTAAACAAATAATACTCTGATGCCTTTATATAAATATATGGTATGTGAACATAGTGTATACTGTTCTGCCCACCACATTTGAAAAAGAATATAACAGAGTTGGAAAAAATGTAGAAGAGGGCAGCTGAAATGATCAGGGCCTTGAGCATCTTATGAAAAAAAGGCTAAAATATTTGGAGTTCTTAGCTTGGTGGTGATGAGGGCATGACTGAGGTGTATAAAATTATGCATGACATGGATAAAATGGAGGGGGAGATGTTTTTCTCTCTATCTCAACCAGACATACTAGGACCAGACACTGTAAAACAATTGTAAAGAAGTTTAGGACTGACAAAAGAAAATCATCTTCATGGTGCATAATTAACATGTGGAATTAATTGCCATAATACATGGTGATAGTTACTGAGATGGTATTAAAAAGGGCTTAGATAAATTCATGGAGGTCAGGTATATTAAGGTTGAATAGTATTGAAGTGTCAAAGTTAGGTCAGGTGTGGGGGTGTGTGGCATGCCTTCAAATACCAGTTGCCAGGGAATAACAGTGGCAGAGGGATATATCTCCATGTTCTGGTTGTGAGCACCCAGTGGCAACTGGTTGGCTACTATGGGAAACAAAATGCTGGACTGATTCAGAATTGTCCTTATGTTCATACATGTATTGCCTAGGTCACTGATTTTGAAACTGTGCATCTTCAGGGAACATCTTCTGCAGTGATTTTATTTGTTGTGAAATCTCTGTCCTCAGAACCCCTCTATGTTAGAAGAAACTGGAGCACATTCAGTTCATCTGGAACACTGGCCAAACCTGTTAATCCTTCCTGTCACTCTGCATCAGCTAAAAATAAATCCTAAAATAACTTTCCCCAACCTGGCATGTTCTAGATGTTTTGTGACTGCAGCTTCCAAAATACCCATTGGAATTGGTAAATCATCCAAAACTGTAAATTGTTTTTTATGGAAGAGATCATGCCATTGCTGATCTTTTGATCAGGGTACAGTTGATAAGCTTCCAAGGAAACCAAGGTTTCTTGGAATACTGTTTTGAAAACAACTAGCACAGTGCATCTGGAATACATCTAGAGTAACACATCCCTCTGAATTTTAGTCACGGTGCTTTACTTATTTCAGACAGGCTGGCAACAAATGGACAAAATACTCTGGATGAAGAAACTCCTTTTCTCTTTCTTTTTCTCTCTGTGTATTTTTGTAAATATACTTGAATGTTCAGTGTGAGATTTGCAGTCACGTGATCTAGTGAGTGCTAGGAATTTTATCCTATAATCTGTAGTATTATTTCATTAGTTTTGCTGTGCCCCTTAATGAGCACTAAGGGTTTTGAAAGATTTGATTTTGATACCACACAGGGTGAGACTGTGGGCAAACCATTGTGAATAAACCTCTCTTGGAATTTCTGATTTATTTTTGATTATTTTTCTATTGCTTTCCTGTTCATGTCCTGCTGGGTTTTACTGTTACATGATGTACATGATACTTAGATGGCACCTGATAATGACCACTTACATACACCAACCTACTTTATGCCTGAACTTCTTAAGCATCAGATAAAATAGGATTTGAGGTATGTCATACAGTAGATTTGGGGGCTGTATATAATATCAGATGCCAATACAATATTGTAGATTTGTTTAAATACACTTCAATATATAAATAATAAATTCTAGAATCATAGCTAGTAGAAAAATGTTGAATATCTGGTCGTGTAAGCGAGGCAGGCAATTCAATTTTGTTGTTCATTTAGTTGCTTCCAACTCTCTGTGTCCCGATGGATATCATTTGGCAAGGTCAGTCTGTCAGTAACAGCTCCTTTGAGTTCTAAGAAGCTCTTGTTCATGATGTCAGTGATGGTATCTAGCCATCTTATCTTCTGTCAGTTTCCTTTTTGATTGCTTTCGATTTTTCCAAGCATCAAGGTCTTCTCCAGTAACTCTTGACTTCACATTATGTGTCCAAAATAACTGAGCTGAAGCTTCCAATGAATAATCTGGTTTCCTTCATCTAATATTGAATGTTTTGTTCTTGCTGCAGTCCAAGGTCTTCTCCACAATTTTCCCCAGTACCACAATTCAAAGACATTGATTTTCCTTCCTTCAGCCTTTTTGAGGAGCCAGCTTTCACAACCATGTGTTTCAACTGGAAAAGCCGTAGCCTTGATAATATGTATATTTGTATCAATATTATGTTTCTGCACTTCAATATTTTGTGCAGACTTGTCATAAACTTTCTGCTAAGTAGTAAAGGTCTGTTTATTTCATGGCTATAGTCACCAGTCTGGTGATTTTTTTTTTGTTCTAGAAAGATAAAGTCTACCATCGCTTTGACTTCTCTGTCTGTTGGCATTGGCTTGGTGTTGCTACTGACGTAATCTTAGCTTTCCTTTTTTATTTTTAATACTAAGCAGCAGACCCTTGCAGGCTCTTTTTTTGCTTTCAACACGAGTTTCCTTGAATCTTCTTTACTCTGGCCATGAAAATTGTATAATCAGCATATCTGAGGTTGTTGATTTTAATTTCACTTTCTATTTCTTTTAGTTAAATACTTCTCATGGTATATCTGCATATAAATTAAGTAAACAAGGTGACACCATACAACCTTGGCATATCCTTTCCCAACTTTAAACCAATTAGTTGCTTCATATGCTGTTCTAACTATTGCTACAACTTCTTCAGTAGCAAATGAGATAGCCTGGTATACCCACGTTTGTAAGGACTATTTAAGCTAGACAATAAGTTTAAAATATCCCCAATCTTGCTTCCATATTGTTGCAAGGAAAACTGCCTGATTGTATCCGTGTAGTTATTGGAAGAGTATCTTTTCTTTTACCCCTATTATATTAAGACCTGATTACTGTAATTTTCAGGGTTTTTGCTATTGTTTTCAGTGATAAATATAAATATATAAATATAACTGATTGATTTACTGATGTTATTAATGTGTCATCAAGTTTGTATTGACTCTTACTGACTACATAGATAGATTTTCTCCATGACAATCTATACCTAACCTGGTTTTTCAGGTCTTCCAATGGTATATGTGCTTTCCCTAACAATCTTAGGGCATGTTATCGGTGCATTATTATTCATGGATGGATTAGTCTGTCAGTTTTGATATCTCATTTTTCCAACCCTGAGTTCTTTTCATTCTGTGTCTGCATTTACAATTTTTAAAAAGCAAACTTCATATGAAAATGCATACATATTTTTATGTGTAATTCTATCCAAACTTTTGCGGGCAATTTTGCTTACCTAAGTTTTTTTAATGTGGTTTTACAAAATGTAATAGTTTTCTTCTATTCAGGAATTTTCTTGTACTTTTTATTTTTTATTTTATTTACTTTTTCTCTTTTTATTTATTTTTTATTTCCTTTTTATTGCAGGAGGCATTGTGAAAAGTTCAGAACAACAAACTGAATAACTGTATTTTTTATTCATGTATTGGTTTGGCATATGCAAATTAAGAAACCTTGTATCAGAATGAGAACCAAACAAATTTCTTTTCCATGTCTGCTATCATATAGTATACAGAATTTAATAGTTATATTATTATTTGCTAGTTATTTGTTTTGTTTAACAGAAAAAAAAAAGACTCAAGAGAGCAGTGGCTGAAAGCTGTTATGGTATAATATGCCAGAACTGGACTACTGAGATTCTAATATAGTGGCTCTTAAACTATTTGACCCAATTACTCCTTTTCCCAGTCTTGAATAATCCCATTTCTCTCTCTCATTCTCTCTTACTCTCTCACTCTCTCTCTCACACACATACACACAAAACCCAGACTCCTTGTTGTTTTACATAAACTTCTCCACAGTGGCAGTCCCAAACTGGATCCTTGACTCACAAGCAATCTATTACAAATTGCTCCATTACCCCCAGGATATACCCAAATTAACTCCTTGGGGGTTATTACCCCCAGTTTAAGAAACACTGCTCTCATCTTGCAAAGGACTTCTTAACATATTATGGTGCTTAATATGTTTCTGCAAGTCTGTCCTGCTGTATTATATTGTAATGGAGGAATGATTTATTTTTCCATTTTCCCACTTCCAAGCCAGACAAATGCTATCTGCATACCTATTATATAAATATAAATAAGAAAATAATATGGTACCACAGTAACATTACTCTCTCCCTCTTTTTTTTTTTTTTGTCCTTTTAAACAGTTATATTGCAAACCAGCGGGATTTAGAAAGCATAAATGAAATAGATGTTGGACTGTACATTGGATTAAGAAATTTGTAAGTATATAGTTTAATTATGTACATTTATTATTATAAACTACATATTTTGCCCCCTTTGTGTAAGCTCTATAATAGAATATACTGAGGTCTTCCATGGGCCGTTGTCTTCATTTATTTCATTTAAAAGAAGCAACTCTGTATTTTCATGAAGTTGCCTTACTCATTGTAGTGAATAGAGAATTTTCTCACATGCACCACAGATTGCTGAATTGGGGCAATATAATAATTATTCCTGAACCAAGATTTATTCTGAAATTCCTTGAGCTACATGCTGTACTCTCCATGAATAAATGAATGGACAACAGATCACTCAGTAATTGTAACTTATGCTTGTGTACTTTTATAGAACTGTGGTGGACTCAGGCTTGAAGTTTGTCTCACGCCAAGCTTTCCTGAAAAATATTAACCTGCAGTACATGTAAGTGAAAATCCACTTTATGGCTTTAGAACAAGCAGAATTGTTTAACAATTACCAGCGGGGACTTACAACAAAATGTTATCTTCTATCCTATGTTGATGGACTCATATTTGCAACTGGTTACCACTGTTGTTGAATATATCACTATATACCAAAGCAAAAAGTGTCTGGAAAAATAAAAATATGATCTTTCCCCTATATTAGGTGGGAAGGATGTTTTTAAACTTCTTGGTTATCAGTGGTTGCTAATCAGTTTATATATGACTATACATATATACAGTATACAGTAGTACAGTATATGCACACACACACCCCCTATATATATCATACACACTCAGTTACAAAAGTATTGTGTCTGTTGCAGTGTTGCTGGGCATGACCTAATATTAGTTGTTGGGGAATGCAAGCTGGAGGAAGTATGGGAAGCCCAGAAGCTCATGTCTTCATATGGACATCTGACTGATCGCAGTAGGAACATTAAGTTGGACTAGAAAACCCTTTGAACTAATCCAGCAACGCTCTTCTTGCTAATTATGTATCTGTCTCCTGACCTGAGTTCCTCCTCCCTTTTGAGAGTATTATAAATTGTTAGAGCTGCATATGCCAGCCAATCAGTGCACGCTCATTTTCCCTTTCTGTTGTTCAAATGACATTTTCAGCAAAATGGTTAGACAATTTACTGCCAAACAGATGGCAGTGGACTGTCCAAGTTTAGTATTAGAAGGAATGATAACTGGAAAATATCCAGCTATTTTTGGATACATATTGGAATGTTGTTTTAAATAAAGATGTGATTTACTGATTTTGCTCTTTAAGTAATTCCCACCGCCAGATATAGCAAGGGCTAAAGATCTTAGATAAGTGAATTTCTGACTTCTAACTTTAAGGACAAATAGCTAGTAAGCAATTATCTGTATTGTGCTGAATCACTTGCAAAATTCACTTCTATGGAAATATCTCATCCATTAGAAAAAAGGAGGATATTGGATGACCTGGGAGGAAAGCAGAGGATGGGAGAAGTGTTGTTTTGACTATCTGCTGTCCAAGATTGTTGTGATAGTGTACTGTATGGGGAAAGGAGCTACTCCATTGGCTATTGAAGAGGATATTGATAGCTGTGTGTATTCTACATTCCAAATCTCATAAAGAGTATTTTCATAGGGAGCAGCATTGTGTTTTGTTTTGTTTTTAAATTTGCTTTGTTGGGATATGGGGAAATTTACATTATTATAGTGACAATGTACATAAACAATTTCCCTTTGTCTTCTCTTACATGAATTTGGCACATTTGTGGTTTAGAAAATTCTTTTGTTTTATAGACATAAATTATATGAACTTCCAAGTTAACCCCCCCCCCCCCCATTTTGGCTTTAATTGACTCACAGGAGAGCTCTTTAATTCCATTTAAAATCCTCTTTAAAATGGATATACTACAATATAAATAATACAAAAATATCAAAACTAGCATAGACATATCCACCAACTTCAGCAATATCAAAAGCTAAAGAACCTTAAATGAAGCATTTTTATAAACATATTTGCCTTTTTCCCCCCTTTTCCCCAGGTGAAATTTATGCAACCAAAATGGCTGTCTTTAGCTAATGTATGATTAAAAAAAAATCAGTAATATGTAAACAAAGGAAATTAAACATTCCATAGACACTACTTAAATGTAAGCAATAGTATCAGGACAACATTCCAATGGGGAAAATCTGAAAATCTTTTGTATATTTTCACAAAAGATCAGTGCATATCTATTATAAAGACAAAATAAAGGATATCTTCTACTACTTTTGTTACTTATATATAAATTGGCCCATGGTCTCATAAGGGGAAAGCATCACCAGGACTTTTTGTTGACATCTCCTTAGTCTGCTTTACAAAAAGTTTTTTTTTTTTTGGATTTTTTTTTTTTATCATGCCACCTTTTCATTAATTTGACAGCTTCACATGATTGGTCAGAAAAAGGAGCCCATGATCTAAACCAGAACACTGGAAACTGTTGTATACTAGGGTTACCAGATCTGGTTTGGAAAAATTCAGACAAGCACTAGTTGGCAACATTTCTGAGTTCTGTTGTGGCAGGAAGCCTATATCCTATTCAGTGGGAACATATCTCCTATGAAAAAAAGAAAGGTGGTGCTGGTTTGCAAATTTTATATTTTGCCCAGTTTAAATATTCCTTAGTGAAGGAATGCCTCCCACAGTGTAGGCGATCATGTGAATATAGTTGAGAGCAAGAATGCATCTGATTTTCATTGTAGTAGAAGATGATAAAGTACATTGCAGTATGAAGCAATAAATACTTAATTGAACTGAAAGGCTTAATGAATTCATGTTACCATTTTTCCATGATGTTTCCTGTGAACACATAGTTTAAAAAAGTATGTTTAAAAGGCTTATGATGGAGTTGTTTGGGATATGGTCAGGGTTTGGGTAAGTACAGGCTTTGATGTAGGATCAAAGAAGATATGGTAAACATCTATTTTGCTTATGAATAAATTGAGCGTTTAGTCAACATCTGAGAACATCTTTGGAGTAAAACTTAATCCTGTGTTTTTCCTTTACATGAACTGAACTGTTCTAAGATACATGTTGCAATCAGTGTTTATCTGTGCCGAGTCTAGATGTCAAACTAGGATACGATCTGTATCAGTTTTGGAGATCATTAGCAAGAGTTGTTTGACAGAATTTAACTTCCTGGGACATAGATCTCAAGACTCTTTTGTTTCCAATAGTCCTCATTTTAATTATTACACTGTTTCTTTACAGTAACTTCTCTAGAAATAAACTTTCAAGTTTGTCCAGAAAGACTTTCCGCCATCTGAATTTGACAGATCTGTAAGTAATTGCTTTTCTAAATAATCAAGTTTGTTGTTGTAGTGAATGTTATTAGCATTATTACCATGCAATAGTATTTTAGGATTTAGATTCCAGCAAGAGAATATTAAAAGTTTATGTTTCTAGGGAAAGTAAAATTTGCTTTACAGTAGTGTGTGTTTTTAATATGTGTGTTGTGTGTATGTGTTTATTTTACATATGGGCCACAGTCAAGAGAACATACAGTTAAAGGCCTCTCGCGGCTGCTCTTCCAAGCATCAAAATGTTTTTGTGTTTAGGCTAACTGCACTGGAGCAACAGAGCCATTGCTGCAGGAGTGGTTTCACTTTGCAGCTAGTCCTGGACTGCTTCAGTTACCATGCAAACGAATGGCTCCTTAACTCTGAACTAGCCATTAGTCCATGTTTGGACAGCATGGAAAATTACTACCAGTCCAGGTAAGCCAAGAATAATCCATAACTATAGATTGTAGATACAGGTAGTCCTTGGGTTACGACCACTCATTCAGTGACTGTTCAAAGTTATGATGGTGCTGAACGAATGGTACTTACAACCAGTTCTCAAAGTTCTGGCCATCGCAGCACCCCCACGGTTACATGATTGGGATTCGGGTGCTTGGCAGCTGGCTTGCACTTATGACAGTTGTAGTATCCCGTGGTCACATGATCACCACTTGCGACCTTCTCTGCCCGCTTCCCAAAAGGAAAGTCAATAGGAAAGCTGGCAGGGAAGGCTGCAAGTCGCTCCCATAAGTCACTCCCACGTCCTCTGCTTTTTTTCCCAGGGAACTCATACTCCTTAGTGCCTGCCCATAGCACCCTCCTGCCTGCACTCCATAGCACATGCTCACCTGGCTGTGGTCATGCTGGGTTACAGCACTGACCCCCTGCCCATCTGGTTGAGCTCATGATCGGCCATAGCCCCACCCCCCAATCACACTGCACTGCAGCACCCACCCCCCACCCACACTCGTACCCACCTGTGTGGCCACCTGCACTATATAGTGCTCACTCCTGCTGAGCTGCACTCATGCCAGGCCGCAGCACTGACCCCCTGCTTGCCCGCCTGCACTCATGCCACACTGCAGCACCCACCCCCCTTGCCCATCCACACTCTGTAGCACTCATCTATCCACTGGCCTGCTTGCGAGCCACCTAACGAAAGGATTGTTGTGACTGGGACTTGCAACTTCCTGCTGGCTTCCCCATTGACTTTGCTTGTTGGAAGCCAGCAGGAAGTTGCAAGTCCCAGTCACATGAGGTCCTCGCTTAATGACCTGTGATCCTCACTTAACAACAGCAACTGGGACTGCTGGTATTGCCATCGCTAAGCGATGCTGTCACATGACATTGCGCTTTATGACTATATCACTTAGTGATGGAAATTCCAATCCCAAGTACCATTGTTAAGTGAGGACTACCTGTAAGACGTTGCTTTAATCACAGTGTAACCATGTATCTTATTCAGATGGCTTAGCATGTCATGTAAATGCATTTGCAGAGATTTGAGACTTCATTGATTATGTGGTATAGAAGTACAGGTAGTCCTCACTTACCAACCGCAATTGGGACTGTCAACTCTGTTGCTAAGTGATGCAGTTGTAAAGTGAAAAATCATGTCACTGTGTCCAACTTACAATGGCAGTTTGTCAGTTCTGGCTGTGGTCATTAAGTGAATCACTGCGAATTGTTAAGATTGATGTCACGTGACTGCAACTTGCGGCTTCCTGCCAGTTTCCCCATTGACTTTGCTTGTTGGAAGCTGGCTGTGAAGGTCACAAATTGTGATCACATGACTGCATGGTGCTGCAACTGTCATAAATGCACGCTGGTTGCCAAGCACCCAAATCACGATCACATGACCTCAGGGATGCTGTGACAGCTTCAACTTTGAGGACTGGTCATAAGTCTCATTATTTAGCGCCATCGCTTATGATATCATTTGTTCAAAGTTTAAGTGAAAGCAATTTCAGTTTAGGATTAAAAGAAATTTTGCTTATGGCTAAACAGAGCATATCATCAGTGTTATATACATTGATTTGATTGTGCAGTTTTTCTCTTGCTTTATACTCTAAGGATCAATTTGATTATTCTGAATCATAAATGTGAGATAGGGAATTACTGTTACAAATAGAACTAACCCAATCCACTGTGTTGGCTGTCCTTTGACTTTGGTATAATCAAACAGTCCTATTTTAGATATCATAGCAAAGACGAAGTTTTAAAATGCTGCAGCTTTAAGAAACTTTTAAAAGATTAAATTTATGCATCTTAATGTTCTAACAATAAACCAGTTCAGTAGATCTGTGAAGATATCGAAAAACATAATACTAAAATTACAGCAGTTATTGGATGAAAGTGTTATTGGGGAAAGAGAAGACAGAAGAAATATTCCTAAGAAAACAGAATAGGACAACAAGCCAGAAAATGCGCACAGAACATTGAACAGGGGCTTGATCATTATATGGCAGACAAATACGTGACTTTTGCCATTCACACTGTACTTGCTGCTAGAATATGTTGATGTACCAAAGGTAGATGAAGCATGGTTTATAAACAGCCCATTAAAATTGGACTAGCATTTATATTGGAGACATAAATGATTTGAGTTTTAAAAAGTCAAACAAAAGTATTGCAGACCTGTTATATATTAGATAAAGAACACAATGTGCCGGTGATCAATATGAAATAAATAAAATTCAAATTTTACTTACAATGGAAAGGGCAAAAGATAACATAATCATTTCTATTTCTGTGTCCACCTAATTTCCTGCTGAGGGTGAACTAAATCCAAGGAAATGCGTTAATTAGTTTTTTTTTTTTTTTTAATCTGCGCTCAGTCGTTACCGACTCTGCAGTGACTGCTTGGACGAGTCCTTGCAGTTTTCAAGGCAATTGTTTCAGAAGTGGTTTGCCAGAGCCTCCTTCCTAGAGCAGAGCCCAGCTGGTGAGCTCAGGAGGCGGGGTTTCCATTGCTTCGCGCCCTTTTTGGGCGTGTGCAGTTTTTCGCGCTTACCGGCAACTGCTCCCGACTCCTTTTTGCAAGGCGCTGCCAGCATTTTTCCTCCCACCGGAGTGAGAGTACCCATTTATCTACTCACGTGAGTTTTCGAACTGTTGGGTTGACAGGAACTGGGGAGGAAACAGGAGCTCACCCTGCTAACGCAAAGGCTGGACTCGAACCGCTGAAGCGTCGACCATTTCTGGCCGGCAACTTTCAGCGTCATTAAGCCGCTGCGCCACTGCATCCCCCGTTTTAGTTTTATTAGTTTTAATTAGTTTTAGGCAGTGATTAAATTCTCTTTTCATTCATTCCTTCCAAAATCCTGGATTAGACTTGATTGCAGTTTCAGTTTTTGGTTGTTATTACTTGAAGTGGCAATGCCATGATAGAAAAGTTAGACTTTGCTGGTTATTGAAGTTTTGACAGATACTACTGAAATTATCTGTTTGGATACTAGTAATTGTTATCTTGAAAGGCTGCCCCATAGGCATTCATTGATCTGCATTTGATAGCTGTCCTCTGCAGTTTTACTTGGGAGTAAGGCCTACTGAATTTAGTAGGATTTGTAACAGAAAAAAATGGCTAAGATTGAACTACATATCTATTAACTAAGCCAAGGGTTTTTGTTTGTTTGTTTGACATTTACAAATCTTTACATTGTCTGTTGACTGAGGCACCTAGAATGTGTCTGTAGTATCTCTCTTGATTAAAAACGAGTTTTTATCAAGCCCAGATTGTCAAGTATTTTGATGCTTGCCTTGTCAGTTGTCTTTTCAAGGTTCTCCTACTCAAGAACGTGGTAGGGTTAATACAAACTCTTTTCCTGTAGACTTGGAGGTTTTCTCCTTCCTTTTCCTGATGATTAATTCAATTATGTTGGCTTTTTTTGGCTGTCACTTATACCAGAGATCAGCAGCTTTTTCAGTCACTAGCACTCCTGCACAACTTCGTACAAAATATATACATTTTAAAACATTTTAAAAAATGATATTTTAGTACAGTTTAAACCTCACTGTTTAGTAGGCCTGCACAACTCATAAAGGGGAAAGAGTGAGATTGATACCTTAAAAATAGTCAGAGACCAGAAAGAAATAGCAAGTGTGCCGATCAGCTGTATGGTGGCATGGCAGCAGCAAAGGAGGGCAGTGTCTATGAAGGCTGGATGTGTTGGAGCAGCTTGGCAGTGGGTCTTTCAGGGTGGAAGTGGCTGAGAAATCCATGGCAGCAGTCTGGCAGCAGTGGATTGGGTATTTTTCAAAAAATGCCAGCAGGCTGTAAACGGCTGCTTGGTGGGCCTTATGTGGCCTGTGGGCTGTATGTTGTGCAGGCATGCCCTTTAGGATGAAAAAAAAATCCCAAAGAAGCTTGCAAGCAAGTAAAATGCTACAAGCTGGGCTTAATGATTTTTTTAAATCACCAAAATATACTTAATCAATAGAATATATTTAGTGAGTTGTTCAAAGCATAAATGCAGATTGTCCAACACACTATAGGTAGGAAGGTAGTTTGCTGAAAATCAAAGTGCTAGCCTCAGGCATCATCTTTACTTAAAAAATAAAATGCTTCTGGAACCCATCTAGAATGAAGAGGCATTCTTAGGAAATGTAAATGGTAGGGTTCTACAGCCTAGTGTCCATCTACCCAGTTAAAAATGACAAAGATAAATTGGAGTGGTAGAAATCAACCTGGAAATCTATAGAGTTCATGGAGAGCCATCTTGCTAGGTTGCTTTCTGGTAAATGTGTGTTCTGTTTCTGACTACACCTGCCACGGTGCCAGTGTCATGTACATAACATTTCAAATTTGCTCCTTGGCCCAGAAGGATCATGAATCTGGCTGCAAGTTTGGTAGTTAAAGTATTTCCTTTCCATCATCCACAATGCCAAATCTGTTCAAATCCACCCCTTTTTACTTGCATAATAGAAACTGTATTGTTCAATGTATTAGTACGGTTAATTTCATAAGTCTCATATTTATCAGATAGGAAGACAATTTTTTCCTAAATAGTTGTAAATCAAAGCAAACCTTGTTCCTGAAAATCATGGATGCTTTTGAAGATAAGCTTTTGCTTGGCAGGGCTAGTGAATTTTAAGCTCTTTTAAAATGCCTAAACAGCTCTTTATCTTTTCCCCCACTTCTCCTATCCTAGTATTTCTTCCCCTCACCTCATTTCCATCCAATTTGTTCCTTTCTCTTTTTCCCTCCTTGTCCACTTTCCTGTCTCTCTTCATCACCTCTCTATCCAGTATTTTTAGAATAAGTCACATAGGCCAATACTGTAGCAATTAACTTCATAAATGGGATACTTTATTTTGTAGACAAATAATTGTAGTCAGTTAATTCCATTTATTTCCTGGACTTATATAAACTTAAACATATATGCACAAAAACATATAAGCACATTCATCCATTTATTGGGGAGGGAGAAGTCTCCAGATTTGGAAGCCATTTGGGGAGCTTCAAATGCAGGTTTGCTTTATTTTGGGGAAAATACAATAATGTGGTTTTCAAGCAGTTTAACAAGTATTCTGTGATATGGGAGATAAAAAATCCTGATGTAGTTCCCACTTTTTTCCAGTTAAAGTGTAACTGAGCTGAGAATAGAGGGTGTTTGGTGTAGATGTATATTTATACCAAGGTCTGCATACTTTCTGCTGTTCTACATGCTGCTAAAAGCAACTAGTGTTTCTGCAAAACAGGTGGAAGTAGACTGCTTAAGTTTTTCAGTCTATTAGCATGAATTTGTCAAACCTACAAAACTGTCTCTTTGATCTGAATATTTATTTAAGCTGATCTAGTTAGACAGCTTTGAAAACATCTGAACTGCTGTGAATATTCTATGAAATTACATTAGCAGAAGGATTTTGAAGATCATGGCCAAATCAAATGTACCTCCTGTAGATTGTTATAATAAATGCTGGATTGTTTCATCTTAATGAAATGTCTTAGGGGCATCAAGTGGTGCATCAATGAATTATCTCATGAAATATAGGTATGCTTTTATGAGCAAAGCTGAGATAATGTTCCGTGCCTGAGCCAGACATCTGGACTTTTTGCTGCTATTTTTGATTCTAGGTTCTTTATACATTAAGTATAAGAAGTACTTTAAATACAAAATTAACTAGGCTTTCTTGAATGTGTTAATTTTAAGTGGATAATAAAAATTTTATTTTAATTCCTCAATATGTGCTTATATATTCTTCTAAACCTTAGAGCCTAGTATTTGTTGTTGGTAGTCTTTAATGTTACTTAAGCCATCTTTGTATTTCTTCCAAGGGTTTCATAGATTACTTCTTTTTCAAGTCTTTGCATCTTTTGCTTGAAATA
This sequence comes from Python bivittatus, assembly GCF_059951505.1. Taxonomy (NCBI): domain Eukaryota; kingdom Metazoa; phylum Chordata; class Lepidosauria; order Squamata; family Pythonidae; genus Python; species Python bivittatus. The sequence goes on along the minus strand of NW_028277112.1, from coordinate 35,087,885 downwards.
TATTTCGGTGATGTTTGACCATAAGGGGGAGCTCAGTTTATCCACAATAATAGAAAACATCTAAAACTGTATTATGGGGAACCGTATACTCAGAATTAAATATTATTATCGTCCTCAGTCCAGAATATTTTTTCTGCTGAATTGAAGAAAATGGCATTCTTTTCTATGCAATCAAGACCAGACTCCTGAGCTGCAGCTGTTCAAACCTACTTCTCTCCAAATCTGTCCAAACTAGCTACAGTATACTTGTTAAGAACATTAGGAATTATAGTCCTAACAGAATTGGAGGGGACCAGACTGTAGAATACTAAATTAGATTAATGGATTAAAAATATTTTGGGCAAAAACAAACCAATAGTGGTTTGGGCCCTCATCTTAGAAGATGCATTCCCTTTCACATAGATGCAAAAGGGATTTTCTGATTCAATGAATGCTGTGAGATCTACAGAAATATTATTTTATTGATATGTAGATTTACTTGATTAGTAGGTTAAAGCTCATGGACCTCCATGCAATGCAGATATTATATTTAAATATCCATACATGAATCAGTGGAAGAATAAATACATTGTTTGGACAGGGATAAAAAGTGTTTTTATCCTTGTCTTAATTATGGGCCAGATCAGAGACAAGTGTAATTCAATATGGTTTTATGTGGTCTTTTTTGTCACTGTATAGACCTGTCTGGTCATATTTTAAAGTGTCTTTGATTGGTCAACTGTTATTTGGAGCATTTTTTCTTAAATCTCATATAAATATAATCTTTTGTTGTTGAATTCTCCAACTGCTGTAGGATTTTAGAAGGCAACCCATTCAAGTGTTCCTGTGATATTATGTGGATCAAAGTATTCCAAGAGACCAAGTTTCCAAAAGCAGAAACTCAGGATTTTTACTGTATAAATGACTACAACCAGAGGATATCTCTGATGGAGAAGCCAGTCCCAAACTGTGGTAATACACTTTTAATGAAAAATAATTGATATCTGTTTTAAGTTGTTAAAAAATTTGGAGTACAACAGACAGCTCTGTCTCTGTCCAAAGATCATTAATTGTGATAGAATATCTGTTAGAGATTTTAGTGCATTGTATTCTTATTTTAAAAACAGGCTTTAGCTTGGATTGGGAGAGACATATATCCTATTTCAGGCAACTCTTGAAATTCTAGTCATATACAAGGTGCTTAAATTGAATCATGTTTAATAGGATTTAAGCTGATTTTCTGCAGGATTTTCTGCCCCAAATGATTCTCTTTGATAATTTTTAAAATTCATTTTGGGATTCACTGTTACATTTTCCCCTCAGAAAATGTTCTCCTATTTCTAGTTTGTCTAATGAAGTGTTGTTCCTATTATGAGATGATGAAAACTGCTCATGTCCTTTTATTCTATACATAAAACTGTCTGCTCTGAAACAGATAATTGTAGGTTGAATGAACTCTAGACCTGTTCCCACTCCAGAAAGTTTTGCTTAAAAAAAGGTAATTTTAAACATTTCAAATATCACATTAGTTAATTTTGAATATTCAGTAAACAAAAGTTTCACTTGCATCTGGAATAAAACAAGCTATTTATCTGAGAAAATAATCTGGTATTTAATGGATTGCACTGTCATTCCATTCATGGAACACTCCTCTTGGTGGAAAGAAAAACAATTTTCACTGATTCTTCTCTCTGTTGCATTTCCATAGAAATACATGCTGGAGGATTGCTGACCATCCCAAACAATGAGAAGGCAGCGATTTGGGAGGTTATGGTGGGAGGGAGAAATTGGCAAAATTCATAAAATTCCCTTCTATTTGTGGAAGGAAAATGTAGTATCCAAAAGTTACATACATTCATGCACAAACCCATTGCCCTTTCTGAGGTTTATGCTGTAGAAATGGAAAACTCTTGAATGTCATGAGGTCTTTTGCATGCTTGTTATGATGCTCAGTATCCTGTCTCCTGTTTTCCTTTCCTTGCATTAATATTTGTGCCAATGCAGTTCCTCTTTGGAATGTTTGGCAACTCCCATATTTATTTTTTCTTTTGTTTGCTACCTTTTCTTATTAAAAAGAATACAGGAGTGAATTTATATTGTTTTATATTACAGCAACATTGTGTAGAATTTCCTTTTGGGGCTTCACCTTCAAAAAGTTTTAAGCGTTACTTTATTACCCTTTTAAAATGGATTCCACTGTATTTTTTCATACTTCTCTTTGCTCCTGATCCAGCAGGGAATAAAACTGAAGAGATTTCCTAGATGCTTGCCTACCATGCATTTCGTATGGTGCAATTTTGTTGGCCTGTGTGAGATTGTCTGAAGTTCCTTTTTAAAAGAATAAATAGATATGAGTTTGGCACTGAGTAGAAGGAAGACATTCTTACATTGCTTTACAGTTTAGTTGATCAATGCAACTGACACTGAAGATCTTGACTTTTTAAAAAATCTAAGTCTTACAAACCTTAAAAGACAAAAAATCCATTAGGAAAGTTTCTCTGGCATCTGCTGGTTTTGTCAGAAACCAAGCTTAGAGCTTCACTGATTTAAAACCAGATTATTTTTAGTACTTTAGTACAAGATTTCTGGACAAAATTTTTATGAAACCAGTGATTGCTGTGGGATAGCTTAGGTTATCCATTATGGTGTTTTATCATAAAAAAAACCCCACAGATGAGTCAAAGCATTTGGCTTTCATCCCCTTCCACGGTGTTTCTGCATTTTGCATTTCTTGTTTGGTAAGAAATTTCTGCTTTAGCTCTGCTCCTTGGCAGTAGTCAGAATAGAATTATTTACCCATATGGTACTATGGTCAGGCGTGGAGTGATGGATAAATCAGGTTTGAGGTTTCTGTTAGAATGTGTTCCTGTAGTAATTTTGATAGTATGTTTCTTAAACCATATATAGTTATAACTTGAAAATGGTAGCCTATTTATTTCAGTACCAAAAGTGACAACATTAAAATAAGGATGTAATCAAGCATTTTCAAATTAAGCACAATATCATTCAGCATGAATGGAAAAATTGTGATAGGAATCAGTATTTGGGCATACCATTGAAAAAGTTATTTGTCTGCTTTTGTGGTATATCTGACAGTTTTATTCCTACTGTATGTATCCAGAATGCTGCTTAAGATGGGGGTTTCTCAATAGCTATGAAATCTCTTGCACAATGACCAGTCCTTAAAAGAGTCTGCAAATTATATATTTTTTTGGTGCAAAATAATACGCATGAATTTTGCAAAGGTTCAGACCATTGTTCAGGATTTCTGGAATTTAAAGCATATCGTTTCTTAATGCAAAGAATAAATGCTGATCCCATCATTGATACTGTGGTGTGGACTGCACTACTCTGACTGTTGTTGAAACAGTGACAGTAAGACTGCTGCTTTACGTAAGCTGGACATACTACATATATACATATACATATTCATACACACACACACACACAAACTCACACTTCTTATAGATTTTCTTCCATTTTTGTTTTGGAGAGCAAGTGTAGTAGTAGCCAAGTGTCAGGAATTGGAAGAACTCACACTTCAGCTTATGGGCAGTTGCCTTACATACGTATAGATTTGAGAGAAGATATTAGGGATGCTGTGCTATTAATCTGGAAATTCCTGGATAAGTTCATATTTGCCATGTCTGTAGGCAAAACTAACCATTCTCCCTCACAGGCTCAGGCCCCTCACCTATTATGTGGGAGGTAATAGAATTTACTTAGACAGATTTGTATAAGGTTTATAATTAGGAGAGAGAGAGAGAGAGAGAGAGAGAGAATGAATCTCACTATACAAACGTTAACTTGTAGTATTATTATCCTTATTTTGCTCTTTAGTATTTTCTTTCTTTTAATTTTGTATTTTGGTTTCCCATGAGATTCAGTTACAATTGCAGCTGCCAAGGGCATTGTTTATAAAGTGCAAATATTCAAGGATAAAATTTTCATCTCCTGATGCTCTTGTTTGGGAGAAGATTATAAGACTGAGAGATATTTTAGTTGTCATAGCTTCACTACACAGACCTGCCACAATCAAATTATCCATATTAGACATCTAAACAAACCCTCTCCTGCCTTAATGTAAAAAACATTTAAAACCAGTGCTTCTAATTATTTTGCTGAAGAAAAAAGTAAGAACAAAGAAGTTTAACTGAGGAGCATGGAAAATTTAAACGACAATCATACACATATTTACATGAGAGTGTACCATGAGACGTCCTAAGGCCAATGTCATATGTAACCCTCAGAGATTTCCAAAGTTGTCACCAAACTGAAAATGTTAATATGACAGGAGAGAAAAATGAACTATTTTAAATTTTAATTAAATTTAAATGTAAATGACATTTAGTTTTTATCCTGGCTTCTATCCAGTAATGTTGGAGTATAGTTTTTAGACTGGAAATATGCCCATATCATGAACTAAGTCAATATGTGATTAGTTAGTGTGTTATATAAAACCCAGCCATTGTATTCGTAAAACATGATTTATTATTTAATGTGCTGGGTCATTACAGACAAATGGGCTTTAATCAATAAACTGTGGATAAACAGATCATGGCTTAGTACACATTATTTTAATCCAGGCAATGGGACTTGCTACTCACTAGATCTACATAAGACAGACTTCGTTCTGTCAAAGTTTTGTTTTTCGGTTTAGTATCTAATATGTTGTTTCTAGTTTTTTATTCTGTTTTGTGGAAACAGACTGTTTTTGACCTGATTTTCTACTCAGAAAGTTCCTCCCAAGGGAAATTAAGCACCCACTTCTTTGATAGATTAGAATCTGGCTTCACTTTTTAAAATCAATATTGTTGCATCATCTCTCTGTGTCATTTTTTTTTTTATGCAATGACTACATTTCTCATTTGTTTATTTAATAAATTTATATGCCCACCCATCTCATATGTATGACACTGGGCAGCTAACAATTAAAAATGAAATAAAAACAATCAAAATTTAAAAATAGCATAAACTAGCAGCCAAGAACGCCCATAACATCCGACATTCAAATTAACCATGAGATGGACTCGCCCACACCTTCAGGGCCCCAGGCAAAGCCAGGTTTTTAGTGCCTTGCAAAAGGCCAGCAGAGTCGGGGCAAGTCTGATCTCGGGGGGATGATATTCCAGAGGGTGATGCCACAGCAGAAAAGGCTGTCTTCTGGGGTCCCGCCAGGTGGCAGGGATCCTCATCATTACTTTAGTCTGGATTCCTGTAAATCTTGTCAACGCCTAGTAGATACTTCTTGAAAAAGAAAGAATCAAGGATATAGAAGTCTTAAAAACTTTATTTACTTTGACAGATGTTTTATACTTTCTGTGATTATAATTCTCTTCATACAGTGTATGTTTAGCATTGTGTAGAAGGCACTATAAATGTTGGCAATGCAAGGCTTTACCACACTCATTTCCTAATACAATTTTTGCTGTGAAATGGAGCAAAACTTGTGGTTTCCTAGTGAGGTTATTAGTGTTAAAAGAAGTACAGTTAGTCCTCAGCCGATGTCCATTTGTTCAGCGACCATTCAAAGTTATGGTGGCACTAAAAAAATGGGCGTACAACTGATCCTCGAAGTTCTGGCCATTGCAGTACCCCCTGTCACATGATTGCGATTTGGGCGCTTGGGTGCCCGGCACTTGGTTACAATGTCGCAGGGAGCCATGGTCACATGATCGCCATTTGCAACCTTCCCTGCTGGCTTCCCACAAACAAAGCTAATGGGAAACCGGCAGGGAAGGTTGCAAGTTGCTCCAGTAAGTCCCTCTCTTTTTCTTCCACCTGCAGCCCCACCATCCTCCCTACATAATGGCTTGCGCCAGCCCTCCCAGGCCCTCCCCTGGCCTCCCCTGATTCATGCATGGCCTGTGCCTGGACTCCCCCAACTTATGTGTGGCCTGTGCTGGCCCTCCCAGGGCCTCCCCCAGCCTCCCCCACCCACCAACAACACACCTCCACTCTCCGCAGCACCCCTGTGCTCCTTACCTGGGGCTCCCATGTCCTCCCATTTAATGACCCACTTAATGACTCTTGGGATTATGATGGCAACCAGGACTGCCAGGACTGTTGTTGTTAAATGATGCAGTCACATGATGTCACACTTTATGGCCACATCACTTAGTGATGGCAGTCCCAGTCCCAATTGCTGTCATAACCTGAGGACTACCTCTAGTGAAGAAGGTAGGATGCTATTATCTGTACTGGCTTTTCATGGTATAAATGGTGAATATCTTGCTTTAAACTCGTTGAAAAAATTCTACATGGGGCATTCAACACTTATCATACTGTAACACTATTACCATGCCATTATTAACACCAATAACTCTAAAGATTTGGGATATATCTCTCCCTCTTTTGTCCTACAGTGTATACCAGTTCTATTTCAGTTGTTTTGTAGGCTGATTATTATGATTCAGCTACTCACCCATGAACTGGACTAGCTTAATGTATTGTTGAATAGTTGTATTAAATGCCTTGTTGAAGAAAAGCTGGTGATGATTTAAGCACCTGTGGAAGTAATGTATATTTACTGATCAGTAAGTATTTACTAATAATTTAATTAAATCCTGATCAGATCATAAAGTTTAGTAATTCTGGAGAAAACACAAGACACCCTTTATACTGAGTCAGGTATAACAGGTACTCAGGACTAATTCCTGTCCCACTTGAAGATGGCAGGGAATGAACCTTTTCTGTAGCAGGCGTACTGTATGTCTACTGTTAATCTGTGAGTTCTTTCTAACATTTTGTTTTGAATAATAATTGTGATAAGAAAATAAGGCTGGGAGGGAGCAGAATAGAACAGAATCTTTATTGTGGTCAATGACCAGTCCATAAAACACTTGGATACATAAAATTAATATTGGTTAGTTAGTTAGGTGAACAGATATGTCCATCAGGCTGCTGTGCATCTTACATATTACATGACATAATTTGGCCACACTTAAAGAGGTAGAGTCATTTGAATCTGACAGTAAGAGGTTTAAATAGAACTGATCAGAGTGACCAGGATATTTAATTAGGTGTGGAATTAGCAGCTCACAGCGAGTGTCAGCATAAAATGGACAGTACAGTAAGGCATGCTTGATGATACATATGGCTCCTTTTCCACATGGGCAGAGTCTGGATTTGAATGGAATCCCTTTGTATCTCCCTTCTAAAACCACTGATGGAAGTGTGTTAAACTGTGCTAGACTTAGGGCCCTCCTTACTTTAGGAACAGTGATTGGTGGGAGGGAGTATTGGTTATACTAAATTGCTAAGCCTTTACATGGGATTATTATAATTTGTGTAATATTGTGTCTAAGCCACATACATAAGCTTATTAAATATATACTTGCCAAGAGAAAGTATTTTTTAAAAATAACTTTATTAAATTTTAAAATAGAAACAATAAAAACTTACAAATACTAATATTAAAGGAAGAAAATAAGAAAAAGAACAAAAAATCATAAAAAAGAATGAGCAAGGTCAAAAGTGCGAAGAAACAAAGAAAGAAAAAGAAAGATAAAGTTCAGCACTGTTGTAAGTTTGAACGGTTGCCAAATGAGTGGTTGTAACCCAAGGACTATCTGTAAAAGGTAGTGTGTGATTTGGAGCATGCATGGGTGTGAATCTAGGATCTGTTCAGAACAGCTTAAACCAGGTGTGTCCTTCCTGGGCTTGGCAGTTGCCCTCTACACCTGATAGCTGACCTTGGAAAAATATTGTTCAGTTTAAGATGCTCCCATGAAGTGCTGTGTGCATTTCCACAAACACTCCAAATTGAATTTTTCCCTTTGAATTCAGATCACTGCAGAGATTACTGTACAGTTGAGTGAGATTTGAGGTTTGAATGAATAAATAGTGGATATTATTAACAAACTACTGCATCTAGAAATACAGCTTCTTTCAGTAACCTATAAAGTATCATTTGTGAACTGATCATAGAACATCTGCAGTTTTTGTAACTCACATGAACTGATCTTTGAATACAAAGCAGCTAACACAGAGTGTGCTCGTTTTAATAGCTTGTTGGCAAGGAACCATGACTTGCAAAATGATTTCTCCTGCTTTTCTGTTGAGTAAACTGGTCAGACTAGTTACAAATCAAAGTGCTGGTCATTGCCTATAAATCCCAGTCTGACATGCAATCCTCCTGCCCGCGCCCTCCTGAAATGCAACATTATTGTGGTGTGTGAATGTGTGTTCTTGGAGAAATGAATGAAGAATGCTGGGAGTGTACCTCTAGAGTGTGCACTCCCAGTAAGATCTCATAATGACATCCCACCTGCCCAGCTAAAGCAAGCAGACACCTATTCCAAGCAGCAGCTATTGTATATAGAAAGATGCTGAAGGTAGATAATCACTTTAGTGACAATGGCAAAAGCATTTCATACCAGGAGAAGACAACAGTAAACCATTCCCATGTTAACTCAGAAAACCATATGGACACATAAAATAAAGCGATTGCTGATACAGTGCTGGATGATAGATCCTTCAGGTTGGATGGCACTCAACATGCTACTGAGGAAGAGCTGAGGATTAGCGTAGTCACTAATAGTGACTATGATCTGGCTAGAGGAAAGCCTTTTAGGCATCCAATTGCCAATGTTGCCATGTAGAAAACAAAATCCGAAGCTGCAAAAATAGAATTACAATGGGAAGATGGGATATGAGAAGGATCAACATGATTAAGTTAAACACAATGAAAAATGAAATGAATTGACATTTTAGGCATCAGCAAATTAAAATGGACTGGAATTTGACACTTCCAGTCAGATTATACTGCTTACTATTCAGGACATGAAAAATGAAGAAGAAATGGTGTTGCTCCAGCCATTGATGCAGAAGAGGAGGACCTTGATGAGTTTTGTAGTCAAGTTTGATTTGAAAATGACAGAACATGGAAATGAAATGTGCAGCTTGTGGTTGGAGCTTGAATTGCCAGTGTTGCAAATAATAAGTAGGAAAATGTAGTTGGACTGTATGGCCTAGAAACTGAAATGAAACATGAAAACAACTTACACATTTCTGATAAACCAATGACATCCTCATTGTTAGCACATTCTTCAAAAAACCAAAACAACACATGTAAACATGGACGTCACCAGATAGAGCACCCAGAAATCAGGTTTACTGTATTACTAGTACCAGGAAGTGGAAGAGGTAAGTTTTAACAGCAAAGGTGTGGCAAAGGGCTGACTGTAGAAGAGCTCATGAACTGCTCATGTGCAAATTCCAAGCCAAGCTAAAGCAAAAGAACAAAGCCAACCAGTTATCAATACAATCTTGAGATACACCAACTGTTGTCAAAGAGAACATCAGGAATTGCTTTGAAGTCCTGAACTTCATTGATAGGGAACCAGAGGAACTATGGAATGAAATCAAAGACATTTTTAAGGATGAATGTGAAATGAGATTTCCAAAAAACAGAAGAAAGCAAACTGGATGCCAGAACAGACAGACAGTGGATATTGCCCAGAGGAGAAGACAAGCCAAAGGCAAGAAAGACACGATTTCAGGAAAGAACTTAACAAAGGATTTCAAAAACCTGTTAAAAGAGACAAGAAACAGTAAACACATTGAAAATGAAAACAGACACAGCAAAATAAGGAAAGTCTTCCAAAAGTTCTCCTAACTCAGGAGATTCCAACCTTGAACTGGTACGTTAAGAGACACCAATGGATAGATAGTAACTGAGTCAAAAAAGATCCAACAAAGGAGGACTATGCTGAAATTCTATACAGTAGAGATATCAACATCCAAGATATCTTAGACAATATTCCCTACTTATTTTTACCAGGGAATGCTTGGAAGAATGGATGCACCAGAAAAGTTTCAAATTATTTCCTTCCCTGTTTGTAATACTGATTGTAAATGATTTTTGGTTATTTGTAGTTCTTTTAGTTAGAATAAAAACAGAAGAATTTTATATTGATAATAGTTGTGCAGAGGTCCAGATTTAAAGGGAAAAAAGTGATTTGGAGCACCCACGGGCATATATGTAGCCCCTGTCAGGTACACCTTAAATCAGATGCATCTTTTCCTAAGATCCCAAGATCCATGCATACTCAGAATCACATTTTGCTCTTTGAATACAGATCCTTGTACAGCCATAGTACTAATAGGGAAAGTATATATAAATCAGAAGGATTCCAGATGAATGGAAGGTTTGTCAAGTTGCTTTTCCACAAATTTTGGCATGGAGCATAAATATCCAGCAGACCCATGTGGCTTACTTCATTATGCAGCCATCAATATAAGCTCCAATGAGCTTGCTGTCCTCTGCAAAACATATCCTGATCTGAAAAATACACTTAATGATTCTTATTATATAAATGATGACAACAGGGAACAATATCCGGCTGAACTTTGCTGATCCTAAAAAGCTAAGCAGAGTTGAACTAGCTGTGTACATGGATAGACCACTTGGAAATCCAAAAGCTTTATTAATCTGAGAAGTTAGGAAAAAATAACAGACAAAAGCAGTGGCAAACCACTTCCATATTGCTGTCAAGAAGACTACATGGATGTATTTATGTAGTCACTGGGAATTAAGCCTGACTCAAGAGAATTTATACTTTATTTTATTGATGCAAAAGAATGTAACCTTTGTTATAAGAGACGCACATAATCAGAAATTAGAAATCAAGCAGAGGCATAAATATTCTTGTTCAGATAGGCAACCTGCTTCAGTTTATATGATCTGTTCCCTCCAGTGTGGCAGCAAAAAGATCAGAAACTTCCATTTTTTTTTTAATGTAATAGTAGTTTCTCAAGATGTTCACATTTGGATAAATTTGGTTAGATTTATCATTTAGGAAAACAAGTGAACTTCAGATTGTGGATTATGGTTAGCTTGTTCCCTAATTATTTAGTTTAAGTATATTTTCTGATTTAAACATAACAATTTTCAACAGTTAATTGAAAAAAAGATTTTTTTTAAAAAAAGTTCTACTCATGTCTTACTAGTTATACTGAAGAATAAGGGACCCAGGAACCATATAAGCTGAGAATCATCTACATAGATCATCTAAGCAGCAGCACCTCACTGCTGTGGCTGATTTTAGAAACCTGAGCAGGACTGGACCTAGTTAATATTTGAAAATGTCACCAGGAAATACCAAATCAGCATTTCTAGGAACATTCTGGAAATAAATAATGGCAAACCATCATCTGTACTGTTGCCAGGATGATTCCATGAATATTTCCATGGAGTCACCAGGATTTGAGCTTGACTCCTAAGGAGATTTTACCTTTTCTGTTGTGTACATCACATTAAAGTGCTAATGATAGCAGATATTATGTCTAAGTTAAATATGCAAGCATTTTAGGTAGTGCCAAATCATTTATGCACAATGGTCTCTGAATGAGGGTGTACAAAAACAAGTAATATCTTATGCAGTGTTTCTGTATTTAGAGGAGCTATCTCCTGGTAGTCAAACCAATTAGTATGCAATCCCACTTTTCCTTTCTTGTGCATACATAGTTTGCAATGTTACTTATAAGTGGATCATATGTTATTTGCTTTGTGCAGTTGCAACCATGGAGATATTCTCTGTGTAATGCAAGTTACTGTATTAAAATATACATGCAGTAAACCAGGTTCAAAAATATATTAAGAACTAAGATTTTAATGGGATGCTTTGTTTAATTTTGCTCTTGAGACCTTGTCTAGTAGTTCCAGTACTGAAAGCAGTGGAAGAGGCTATAGTGAACGTGCAACTCACATGAAGAGATTTCTTCCAATTTATGTAACTGCCAGTCAAAGCTTTGTGGTGATATGGTGTGCCTCACTGAGTGAATCATAGCTGCCTTATTAAAAAAATATCAATATCATGATCTTTAAAAAATCTAAGAGCAACAAAAATACTTACGGATGAAATTATCTGTGAATGCAAGGCCCCTGTGATATAGAAAAAAATAAGATTTGCTGTTTTATAGACATTAAGCTGTGGTTGAGTATTTTAAAACATATTCAGATATTGTAGATACATCTTAGGAGCCCAATAATCTCACCTATGATTTTCAAAAACATTGTGACAATTTAGGGATTGAGTAGGATAGACTGCAACAACTCTGAGTTTTATGTTTCAGAAACGGATATCCTGGTACCTTTTGTGTGATTTCCGATTGATAAGGGTCAGCCTGAACATGTGAGAATCCAGACCCAAGGCTTGTACTTCTAAACGAGGAGAGACTCCTATCCAGAGCTTTCTTTTTTTCTTCTTAAGTGTCAGATAAACAAGTCTTGGGTTTGGACTAGGTGACTTAAAAGATTTCTTCCCACTCATACATTTTTGATTCTGTGTATACCCAGGAGTATGGGCTGTGGGTAGGGTCATACCTCAAGCTGGGAAAATCATTCTGGGATGGAATATCTGTAAATAGTTTGGGTTTAGGCAAGCATGGGCATAACTTTTAGAGGACTAGTTGAGTAAGAAACAAATACAAGCCTGGTTCTATCACAGCTTGTTTTTGGCTGATAATGGCTGGTACAGAAAATACAAACTCTGTTAAAGAAAATTGAACAGAAAAATCTCAGCCTCACCCAGCTGTGATACCACATCCATTTTGCATAATAGCTTTGCCTGTTGTATTTCTCAGTCCTGCGCCCCTCAAAATGTTAAGCACAGCTAGTTCCTGACTGTGATCTTGTATATATTTTCTTAAGAATAAGCCTTAGGAGTTCAGTAGGGCTTGTTTCCAGTAGAAACTTTTAGGATTCTAATACAGTGGAACCTCGGGTTACGAACGCTTCTGTTCATGAACTTTTCGGGTGACGACCAGCTCCGGCCGCAAAATTTTGGTTACGAACAGGATCCGCGGCCATTTTCCCTCCCATGACACGGTCCACGGCCATTTTCCCGCCCGTGACACATGGTCTGTGGCCATTTTCCGCCCCTGACACGTGGTCCGCGGCCATGTTTCCACCCCTGACACGTGGTCCGTGACCATTTTTTCGCCCCTGACACGTGATCCGCGGCCATTTTCCACCCCTGATACGTGGTTGTACGGAGGGGGACTCTCCCTCCAAGCAATAGCCGCCTCCCTGTCCTCCATGCCAGAACAGATTAACGGTAATTACATTGAACCTTATGGGAAAATTTGCTTCGGGCCACAACCAATTTGGGTCGCGACCAGAGTCACGGAACCAATTAAGTTCGTGAACCGAGGTTCCACTGTATTACTATTTCAACATTGCTTGCATTCTGTCTTGATCATACCCTCACACATTTGAACTTGAACATATGCTGTTGAAAGGTTATATAAGTGTCCAATAGAGTTTCTGAGGATTTTTTAAATACTAAGTAATAAATGTAGAGTACAAAACAAGTGTTAGATTTTCACAGTTTGGAAGGGCTCTGATTACATCTTCTTATTTTTTTTAAGTTAAACGTCAGTTTTGTCTGCCCTGAGATTTTAGCATTCTGAATTCTTAGACTGTCTTATTAGTGCAAATTGACTGGTATTTTGAATAGAAGCTTGTAGCTATTGAGAAGCAGGATAAAAGGGGGTTCATTCAGTTCAGATTTTTTTCTTTATTCATAACATTTCACAATAGAAGGGCATTCATTATTCTAATTGACTTTTTCCAATTAGGTAGTTCTGCAAAACTGTTTCCCTGCCTCCAAAAGCAATACTTCTGCTAATGTGTGCCTATTGTTATGGACATAGGTATTTAGTTAGGCTTCTTTCTGTTAGACTTAGCTGGCAATTTCTTGTGGCTAGCAGAAAGTTAATCATCAATTTATCTTTCAATCCTTTTTTCCTTGGAAATTCTGCACCAGGTGGGCTGACATCATAAAGCATCTTCTTCTCCATGCATAGACACCCCTTTGTTGATTATTTTCCTTCACATAGGAAGGTACATATCTTCAGCAACCTGAAATTGCCTAAATCCACTTTACTTGCTAGCCATATTCTCTCTCCTTCTTTGATCCAACATGACCCCTCCTGTGAGCTTCTTAGATGATTTTTGTTTCCTTTCCCCTCTTGAGAGTTGTATGTATGTGAAAACTGTTTTCTCCCAGTTCCTTCCCATCCTCAGGTTATCAGCTGTAAATATAGTTGCATGTCTGGGAGATTATGTGACACGTTGACAGACAGTGTTACTCTGCTCCATTCTGTCACATACATGGTAACTGGCATTATCATTGCCTTTATTTTCTGAAACTGATGAACAGGAGTTCAAATCTGCATGGGAAGTTCAGTCCAGAAAACCTAGCAGTCTATTTGCCTGTAATTGCAAATGTCTTTGTACATATTCATTCATTCATAAATAAATAAATAAATAAATAAAAGATTTTAAAGTTTACTTTATGAAGTAATAATGCAAATGGAAAATTGAAGTAGCAGTATCAAAATATAACTTCATATTTTTATTAAAAGACGTACAGATTTTGAAAGAAAAAGAAAGTTACACAGGCTCAGATTGTCATCTTGTTCATCACTCCAAAAGTATCAACAATATTCCATTTAACTTCACTTCTTCTGGAAAAGAAATAATATTTGCAATTTTCATTATGTTCACAATATACTAAACAGCTACATTACAAAACAAATGTAAGATTTCCAAGGACATCTCACAAGGGAGGAACATTACTGCCTGGGGAATGTTATAGTAGTGAACATATTATTGCACAGCCCCTGAGAACTTCTATATTACTTAGAATGAATAATAGTTATATAAAACTGACTGCCTTTGTTAATATTTTTATATGGGCAGGTATTAATTTTCATTATCAGCAGTGAGCAAACAAACTTCCCTAAAACAGTTTTCTGTTTAATGTAAACTACCTTATATCCAACTCTCCCGTGAGTGTAAAAACATCAAACATTAGTTAGATGGGTAGGAATGAAATTTCATCTATAGATGCTGTAAAGTCTATTGGTTCCTATACATGTGTGCAGTACCTTCCCTTGGGTGAATTTGGTGGCATCAGCATAAAGTCAGGTTACATGAAAACAAAAGAATGTTCACACAAGAACAAATTTTCTTGTGGTTAAACTGTGTTTTTCTCTTCAAGTGCTGGGGCTTTGATTTTGGTGCTCATGTTGCATGAGTTCAGAAATAATTCCCTTCTCTACTTTGGAACGGGAATTCTACACAAATAAAACAGGATCCTACTTTTTCTAGGCTGATGTCAGAGTGGCCCAGGAAAAACAGAATTAGACTTGGAGTTGGAAAAGATAACTCAGTATTTATTGTGTGCTTTAAGCACTTTCACAAGCACAAAGCTAAAATAGACCCAGGCCTATTCTAGATCTTTGGATAGATTTCCTCCAAATCTTGGAGCAAGGAAAAGGATTTTTATGAAGAAGCTTTGGTGCTTAGAATCCCACCAATGGCATATCTGAGTATTTTAAAGTGTAATCTAAATGGTAGACCACCCCATAGTGGTCACTGTTACTGTGAGAGATGGATTACTTTGGAGATGTCTTGACTTGGGAGGAATGGGGAGTAATCCGCCAAGTCACATGTCCTAAATTTCCTTCACACATTTTAATAAACATATTTAACTGAATACAATAATGAAATAGATGAGAGAGAGAAAAAATACTTCATACTAGATATTTCAGAAGGTTCTTGGGGATAGCATCAAACAATCATGAAGTTGTCATTAGAATGAAGTCCTTTTAGTTTTGTGGGGCTATCTCAACAAATGAATTGGTACTCTGTTTATTATAAAGTTCTGTTTTGATGTGCCAAAATATAATTGTTAATTTCTGAGGACTGAGGAACATTTACTGTAATTTGTAACTCTGCAAATTTAGCACAAAGAAATATTTCTGTCTTACTCTATAGGCATGCCTTCAGTCAAGCTGAACACACAAAATCTCACTGTTGTTGAAGGAAAAAGTACCACTTTGTACTGTGAAGCTACAGGAAGTCCATCACCAACTATAACTTGGATTTTCAATAATATTGTTTCAAAACATGAGGTAAGATTTTAATATTAAAATATATTTATTTGCCAAGGCAGAACTCAAGTTTTGAGCAAGTATTAATACATCTTGACTAGCCTTCATTTCTGCTGAAGCTCACTTCTAATGCAGAATACGTGTACATTTAGGCAAGAATATAGAAATTCATTAGTTTGATACATGCAGGACCTGTTCAGATACCAATTCAGATATGTTAAAGACTACTAAAGATAATCCTTTTCACTCCTTTAACCCAGTCCCAAGTTCTCTCTGAGATAAAAATCCAAATTGCAGAAAAGCAGGGGACGTCTGCATGGGAGACAAGTGGGGAAATATGTGCCTCAAGTATTAGAGTCAGACTTTATGATAGAAGTACAAAATTGCTCTGTTTGACATTTGCCATCCTTTTGCCATCATTGTGGCATGTTGGAGATGACTGTGCACACATGATACTCGTTTAACCAACAATAAGTATTTTGAATTAAAAAATCAGGGAGATAAACAGTCCTAGCAAACATTCCTTTCCAACCCTGTCAATAATAACTCTTTAGTATTATTAGGAGAATCTTTTCAATTATAGCCTGAACTACAGATTAGTATGGGTGGGCTTGTGATAACCTTTTCTTTATATGCTTGGAGATACATATTCTGGTTATTTCATTTTGCTCTGCCTTGTAAAAGAATACCTTCAGTTTGCTAGTCCTCCTCATCTAGCACGTGCAAGACCACACTCTCTTTGGACAAGGGGAAGAGACTATAAAGCCAAAGCATTTGGCAGCTACTGACTCAAAGTATGTCTTGCACTTCAGTGGAGAGGCTTCCAAAGCTTCCTTTTCTACTTGCCTTTCCTGGTAGTTTTTATTGCTTTTTCTGACAAAAGAAGACCCCAAAGTTCCATTGTCCAACCATTTAAAAAGTTCTGTTTGAACCTATATAAGGAACATTCCATACACTTTGATTGTACATTCCAAAATGCAAAAGTTATACCATTTGGGGACCTGTTACAGAAGTGCTGACATAACAAAGGGCGCAAGTGAAGGGCAAAAAATTAGACCAGATGAATCACCAAAAATTGTGCTGGTGGTGGTGGGGGAGATCAAGGGTTTTACCAATCATTTTATCTTAGTCCCATTGAGTCTCTAAAATACTCGTTCTTGTTTTCCTTGAAAAAAGGGAAGCAGTATAGAGCATACAGATTTTATTTGTCACTCTAAAAATGGTAAATCTACAACTCCTTTCATTCCATATATCCTAAACAATAAGTCTCTCACCTGAAGAATGGTATGCAGAATCAGAAACTAGAATACTGTACAACCTTTTGACAAACACTATTATTGTTTATTTTATTCATTTCTGACCTATCACATTTGTGAAATACTCTGGAAGGTCAAAAGCAAAAAAGAAATTCCAGTAAAAGAACATGACTAGCAAATAAAATAAACTTATTAAAACCTATTGTGGCATTCCCAATCATTTTGGGCCAAAAGCATATGGAAGAGGGCTCATTTCATTTTCTTTAAGAATATAAGGAAGGTTGGGACTGAACCTAACTATGGGGATGAGTGGGAAGAGAGAATTGGTCATGGAAAGCTACTGGCAACCAGGGCAGCCCATTTAAAATAGGTGTCATTCTGCAGTGGTGGCATTGTCCTGCCAACAGTCTTGGCACTGCATTTTATACCAGCCCATACAGACTACATTGTAGTAGTCCAACAAATGGAGATGAGTTAATATCATCAGGGATTCCGTGGTCCAGATAGGATTGTAACTGACATACCAACCAAAGTTAGGCAAAGGTCCCTCGGCCACAGTTTCCTCTTGCTGAGAATCCAGGAGGACTTCCAAGTCCTGAACTATCTTGTCTGTGGGGAACACATCTGCATCCAGAAAAATTACTGTAACCAATATTGATAGGATAGTCTCTGTTTATTGATGAACAGCAACTCCATCTTGGAGAGATTTAAGTTCAACTTGTTTCATCCCATGAACCTCTAGGCCCCTGGTTCCAGACTTCCACTGCATCTCCATGTGACAATATATATAATTGGGTATCATCAGCATATTGATTACACCTCTTTCTGAACTTTCTGAATGTTTAGATGACCTCTCCCAGCAGTTTCTCATAGCTGTTAAATATTATAACAGAGGGCCCTGAGCCCTAAGAGGTCCACATTGGAGAACCCAAGAATTTGAGTGTGTCTCCAGTGTCCCACTGACCTACCATTCTCACTCAGGAGCTAAACCAATGTAAGACAGCACCCTCAATGACTGTCCTTGCAGGCAGCATAGAAAATTACCATAGTCAATTGTACTGAATGCTACCTAGAAGTCCAATAGGTGCGGCACTTCCCTCATCTGTGATTATTATTCACCAGAGTGACCAGTACCATTTCTTTCCCATTCTGGGTCTGAATTGTGACTAAGAAGGATCTAGAAAATTTCTTCTAGGATCCTCTGTTGCTGGTTTTAAACTACTTTCTCAATAACCTTCCCTAAAATGGTCAGGTTAGAAACCGGGTGAAAGTTATCAAGGACATTTGGGTCCAGACAGAGCTTTTTCAAAAGAGAGTGCACAACTGCCTGCTTCAGAATGAGTGGCATTATACCTTCCTTCAAGGAAGTGTTAATTGATTTTCTCCTGAAATCAACTGGGTGCCTTCCCTTGCTTCTTAAGAAGTTAGGAAGGGCTTGAAACAAGCCCGCTGGCGGGGGAGTTCAAACTACCAAGACCTCTTTCTACTTCCTTGGGTTCTACAAGCCCATGTTACCACACAATATGCCACACCACCTTGTTTACCACGGTGGACTCTGTCCAACTGCCATCCAACCTAGACTGGACATAATAGACTATCTGCAAAAAATCCACAAAATCATGCAATGTGTGTGCAAGTGCTTGTTCCACCCATATTAGTAGTGAATAAAGTTTTTTAAAGTGTTTGTATGTAAATTAGTTAAATACATTTGTTAGCATTAATAGTATGCAGAAGATCATACTAGGTTTTCAGCAGAACTCCTCCTAATCTGTGTATTTCTTTGTGTTCCTTCTAGAGTGATACATATAAGAATCCAGCTTCTCTTACTATAAAGAATGTCTCATCAAGTGACAGTGGTGTACAGATTTACTGTATAGCAGAAAACAGTGTGGGTGAAGACCAAGCTTCTGTCGACCTCACCGTATTCTGTATGTAAATAGCATTATATAAAATTTTCATGCAGAAAATCGTAGCCTAATGAAAAAATTGAGAACTAAATTTTTGGAATTTATGCTAAACTTTTCCCAGAAAGAGAGGTAATTTATAAAATGAATATTTGCAAAAAGTGAATTAGATTGAGAATTGTATCCTTTTCTTTTCTGACAGTCATCAATGACTTATAGCCATAATTATCATGCCAGCACACTAATGAAATTCTTCCTTTGAATTTGCTATACTGTTCAGTGTATTTATTACTATATCAGCCACTGAGCAAGGATCTGGGAAATGCCAACGCTAAACAAATAATAATACGCTATAGTCTCTAGGAGGATGTCCCAGTCAATATTAGATTATTTATATTGTGGTCTAAGATAGTCGTCTTATATTGTCCTTTATATTGTCTTCTAAGATAGTCTGTCCTTAAAGGAGATGCAGTTTCTAATACTGCCTCCTACCAACTGCTGAAATTTGCTTGGCAATTCTTACTGTTGATAGTGACCTTAAAAAAGGAATATGAATTGGAGGGTTGCTGAGACTCCATCAGGAGGCATTCTGGCAAAGCAGATGCACAGCCCTCCTGGTTCTCATAGAAGCCTCCAAATCTACTCCCACCATAGCCCATCAGTATGGCAGTCGACAGAGATGGTATGAGTCTATTCTAGCAACTTTTCTTCTAGATAATTATTTTATTATTATACCCAAACAAGCTTATTTTCAAATTTTGTTCATTTTGCCTTTCTGCTTGTGCCTTAGCTTTTTTTGAGCAAGCTGACTGATTGACAAAGAAGAGAATACATGAAATACTCAGGTTATTTTTCATTGTTCTCATTATAGTTGCACCAAATATCACATTTCTTGAAATACCATATTCAGACCATCACTGGTGCATTCCATTCAGTGTGAGGGGAAATCCACAACCTGTCTTGACATGGCTGCACGATGGGGTTAAACTGAATGAATCAGATTATATCTGGACCAAAATACATGTTACCAATCGGACAGAATATCATGGCTGCCTTCAGTTGGACAATCCTACTCATGTCAACAATGGCAATTATACCTTGGTGGCACAGAATCAATATGGAAAAGATGAAGCCAACATCTCTGCTTATTTTATGGAAGATCCTGGAGGTAGTAAGTAATAATATTATTAGAACATTATTGAAGCATTAAGTAGTGCTTTTTTTCATAATGGAAGGATTAGGTTTGATGAGGTCACTGAAAATTAAGCACTTTTTTACATTAATCTATTCACTTGAAAAATTATTTTAGTCCCTTGAACTATTAAGCTAAAAGGTCAGATGATTAAAAAGCTAAAAAGAAAAGATATGCCAATATGATATAGTCTTCCTCTGAGTGGACAGCAAAGTAGCCTTAACTTTCCATGATGGCTTGAAGTATCTCGGCTTAGGATCTTTAGCCAATAATTGATATTCTTATATGGTTAAATTCATTATGAAAATAATATTTTCCTGTTTTCTACATTGCAGTATACAATTAAAAATACATTACTGCCGCTGAAGGGAGCATTTTCCATCCATTTGCTTGCTTAACTTTTACTTTCTTTTTGCCATCAGTCACCAGAGACTACTTATAGTAACTGATTAGATCAGATGGATTTAGCATAATTTCTTCAATGTGAAATTACTGTTTTCCTTTGAATAAAAACAATTAACTCCTGTTTTCAGATACACTTACAGCTAATTAGAGCTTAATTTCTTACATTTACCTGTGATTTTAATTAAATGTGATTTAAGTCATATCATCTTTCTTTTTTATCACTAGTGTTAGCAAAGTTATTAATTATAGGAAACTCTAAGAATGCTGGGATTTTTTGTTTCTTCTGTGATGAATGGATCACATAAATGCAATCATAGTGGTGGAATGATCTATAAATTTGTGATATGTATCGGAACACTTTAGAAGAGAAACTTGGCAGATTAATTGGCTAGAACTTGCCTGCCTATGGGCTAAAGTGGCTGGGGCATGATGGGAGTTGTATCCAATACATTTGAACAAAACCAGGTTGGGGAATGCTAGATAAGATTCTTGCCTTCCCTCAAGAAAAAAAATGCAGTGCATAAAGGGGAAAGAAATAAAGTGGATTGTATGAGGACAGAACTGAGGGAGTGCTAATAGTCTTGTTCTCTTTATCTTGTAACTTATAAGAGTAGGGTAGTACTTAATGCCTAATGCTAAAACTCTATCCTGGGAAAGAAGACTAAGCTAAATGATTCCTGTAATTTATTAATGGCTTTATTCCTCAACTTAATATATCATTGACTTTAACAAAATCTCCTTTATAGTTCTTGAATATAAATGAGCTTGAATATTGTTGGTTAAGGGATAGGAGATGGGGGCTAGTGCCCAACACCTCTCCTTCTTCTGCAGTTCTTAGTACACCATATCCTACTGGCCTCCCTGTCCTGATTTTCTTAGCATTTTCTTCTCCCCCACACTTCTTAGCTGCAGTTATTGCTGAACTCCTAGCATGCCATATCCAACCAGTCTCCCAACTCCGTGACATGCAAGTACCTTTCTTTCACTCCCTCTCTTGACTCCCTTCACTTGCCCACGTTCTTCCCCACAGCCACTTCTGCCAGAACAAAAGGGCTGCATTTTCATAAGTTCATAGAGTTTCATGGACAAAGGACCGCAGATAGGTGAAACTAGCTCTTCTCTGCCTGGAGTAGTTTATACATGGAAAGTTTTGCATATCCTTAGTAGGAAAGTACAGAATATTAGTTAAAATTTTGCAAAGCCATGCTCTCTGTTCCCTTTATTATTCTTTTCAGGCATACTAATACGTTTTTGGATCTGGATCTTGTACAGAGAAGGATGGCATCTTGGGGTAGTTGTCAAATACTTGAAATTCTGGAAGCTTGCTTGTGCAAGCATGTGGTAGTTTGGGAATCAGCTAGTTAACGTCTGCCTAAACTGTGTTCCCAACAGTGTACTCCACTGTGTGCTCTAAATCATATTTTGTCCTTCGAATCTAGATGTCTTCATTGTCCTACAAAGCAGTCCTACAACTCTTCCTGTGCTGCAAAGCTTTGCTTAAAGTGTGGGAGAGTGGCCTGAAAGGTGCAGGTAAACTTGTACCCAGTGGCCTCACTCCTTTTAACAAGAGTTTTAACAAGAGAAATGTGCTGCTCTTTTAGGCTCTGACCTAAATTTAGTATGCCAAAAACTAAAATTCCTCCTTTTTTTTTTTTGGTTATGTAGTTTGATTATCAGCATTCTAAAAAGGACATTAAAATAAACAGTATTTGTCCACCTTTTCCCATTATGTAAATAAAGATAAATGTGAAAAGATAAAATCTGCTGTGATTACATTCAACGCTTTTGTTGCTATTTAAGATGAATACAAATCATTCTTGGAACCTTAGCATGGCTATTGTTTCTTTGCATTGTCATTGTAAATTGTACATTCTGCACAATGAAACATGACAAGTAGACCCACACCCTGGTATTATATTCATTTCCATGCCTACGTGCTAGCATTAAATGTTATTGGATGTTTAATGAGCAGGAATATGCTCCTTGAGATCAGAATTGATTTTATGTCATTATATAACAGACAAATATTTGAATAAGAGTGTGATCTTATACTTGTATACTCAGAGGTCAGTTTCACTGAGTTTAGTGAGGCATATTCTCACTAAACCTTGTAAAGTGTGTACAGAATTGCAGATTTAAAAGATATAAGTTTAATTTATTTACCTTGTATTTTTAAGTACAATTATCATAATCAAACTCAGAAGATCAGTTTCATCTTAAAGATGAAAACAGTTATAATGTGTGCTAAGAATCTGTACTGACTGACAGGTAATTATTCTAATGTCTGCTATGTAAATTTATCATTAGGTATGCATAATATTTAGTAACAGTATTCTGTCTGACATAGTCTACTGTTGCATGCTACTATGACTAAGAGAAATGGTTAGAACTATGCAGGTATAAAAATAGAACTATTAAGCAAATAAGAGAGGCTTTTATTGTCAGTGGTTTATGGGGCACAGTAAACAAGCTACAGTCAGCCATTTTATTGGAAGAGCCTGCGGAAAATTGTACAACCAGCCCTAAGTAGAGTACTGCAGCATAGGAAAGGAATTTATTTCGTCCTTCTCCATTGTGTGGGAGGGTTCAGTGGGGAAAGAAGTTAATTTCTAATTCGCCCTGCTATTCCCAGACCTTTCAGCTGCACATACAACTTTTTTTTTCAAGAATGTGTTGGCTTCATTTTGCTTTTTAACTGTATTTCAAACCATTTTTAGAATGTTCTGACTGGTATGAGGTTGCACCTGTTTGCTCAATTTTTTGTACAAGGCTATCAATTTGCTGTTAGAGAATAATAATACATTTCAAACTACAAAAAGGATGACTTTTCCATTATTAATATTTAAACCAGTTAGTCTTGGAGACAAGTTCATTATCCAGATAATTTGTTAATAGAAAATGTGTACCTAAAAACTGTAGAGAAGATATATATATATATATTTTTGGTCTGGGCACAAACTTTTGAGGTTAGGTTTGGCTTCAGTTCTTATTCAGAGCAGGCAGTATTATTTATTATTATTATGATACTGAAATTGTTTCAAAATTTCTAAATAAGTAATAGAGGATTAGGATACCAATTTGCTTCTAAAGTAGGAGAGACAAAATGGGTTTTGGAACATGTGGGAAAAGTCAAACACTTGCTATATTTCTCTGTCTCTCTCTCTCTCTCTTTTAATATGGCTACTGTTGGCAAATTCAAATAATTTTAGTGATAGCTACAACTAACAATAAAATCACCAGTTTTAAATTTGGAGTAAATCAAAAATGAAAAGATCATCTGGATGTGGATTCCTCACTGGAATGTGTTTCATGTTGCCTTTGGGACCCTTCCCCAGCTCATGTTGGAGGATTAGTGTACAGGTGTACAAATCAGTAGATGATAGAAATCTCCTAATGGAATTGGTGTGCACTGGCCTTTATGCAGTGTTTCTCCTATTTGAAAAAGTGATATAATAGAGACTTTTATTAAATATTCTGGAATATTATATTAAATAATCTAGAATATTAAAGACTTCACTAGCACCAAAGAAATGATGTCCTTTAAAAACTGAGTTCTCAGTTTCTCCAAAAGCTTCTAGATCCATTTCTTTCCCAAGGAAGGCAAGACACCATAAAAATAGTCATCAGAAGAAGTCAGTTCAAGTAAATTTAAGTCTTCCTTTCAGGCACTGTGTGGATATCAGGCCACTTTTTTTCTGAAAAAGCTTGTAGGGCCTCTCCCTTCAAATCCCAAGACCAGGTGGGACAGGTCTTACAGGTAGGCACTTTAGTGTCTCATGAGTAAGCTCACAGAGCTCTTCCTCCACAGAGCAATACCTGGAATGCTGGTTTCCAACCCCAGATGAGACAGAACTTACAGGTAGGCAACCCAGAGTCTCCTAAGCAAGCTCATGTGAGAATTCCTCATAGGCACTTAATAATATATGGATTTTTTTCTCCACTTTATAATAATGGACATTTTGCTAGTAACTAGTAAAATGATCAACAGATAATTAAAAGAGTATAAATAATAAGTATGCCACGTGCATGAGTTGAAACAGGTGCAAAGTAGGGGTGTATACAAAGCAAGAAGTTGTGTTCCTAGCTCAGGAAAAAAAAACCAGACCCACTCAGAACATACCTTTAGAATGTTTTGAGTGGATTGTGTTTTGACAAAACAAAACTTGAAATGCTTCAAGTGTTCCACCATCTGGAACAATGGGAACTTGAAATAACCCTTTTATTCCCTTATTTAGTGTCCTAGGTGGGGTAGTCATCTGTGTTGAATGCTATGAATAACCTGGTGTACAGAAAAAATTATCAAGGAAATGGTTTTTAAAAATTTTCTTCAACATTACAAACATTTCCAAAGCAAACAGTGTAAGCAACAGTTGTTACCGTGCTGTTTGCAGTCAGTGCTTGCACAACAGCCACAGAACTGATCTCAGCAAAAGAGTAGCACCAATAGATTAATTTCAACACAATCCTCCTTTATCACACTGCAACAACAAAAATACACTTTTTTCATTCCATAGTATCTCTGTAAACCTCCACAAATAACTAAAGCAACACAGTTTTTGCATTTGGCAGCGTGAAAGCTGAAAAGCAGAGCCACGTTATCTGTAATGCATATGAATCATGCACATTTCTACATTTGGCAATGTGTCTGAAAAAGAAAACACAACATATCACACATATGGGCAGCTACATCACATTTTAACTCAACTTCACTTTCTTCATAGCAAAGAATATGAAACAATAGGAATTATAGCTATGAGGAAATGAAAAGTCTTTTTCTATATTCAATTGGTTGGCCTTCCAGGATGTCCTCAGTTGTACAGCACATGACATTACAGACAGTACACACTGTGTAACTTGGGCGAGTCAGTGACAGGGCCCAGCCACATCATCAGTGCCGATTAATAAATGTTTGGATAAAGTGTTTAAGTGCCTGGTGATAATCTGGAGGGTGAGGGTAGGGGGTCTTATTTAATCACCCTCCACTGGCTAGTTGGAAAGTCCAGTAACCAATATGCACATGCGCCCAGGACAATAATACGCACCAGTACGCTAAAACAATTTAATTGAATTCTCCTCAATAAAGAAACACTTCTTATTGGGGCATATTTGGGGAGTGGAGGGAAGGAGATGTAGAACTAAAATTAAAGGGACGTGAAGGAATTTCTCTCATACATGAACTTCTTTCTTCCCTCTCAACCATTGCTTAATTAAGTAATTAACATACACAGTATTACTAACTTTAGGGCATAGGATGGGAGGGCAATTGTCTAGGTAAGCAACAATACATTCATGTATGAATCTCAGTCTCAGCATCTGTCTACAATCTCCAACTTCTCTCTCCATGAGCAACA
Organism: Python bivittatus; assembly: GCF_059951505.1. Classification (NCBI taxonomy): domain Eukaryota; kingdom Metazoa; phylum Chordata; class Lepidosauria; order Squamata; family Pythonidae; genus Python; species Python bivittatus. The sequence continues at coordinate 35,061,892 of NW_028277112.1, read as the reverse complement.
TTCCAGAATGGCTCCAAATCTTTGAGCATGTGACTCTCTATCTTATCCTCTCCTTAAGTAGCTGTGCCTATTATTTTATTAGCTATACACTCCCCAAGTCTCTATGTCCTTAAAGAGTTTAAAAACAAACAAGCCACTTGTGGTATGTCGGAACACTCAAAAATTTGGAACAAACACCCCACTTTGTTCCAAGCTCTGAACAAAGCACTAGAATATAGTATGTTTTGTTCAGAACTTGGAGTGTTCCAAGCTAAGATACATATATAATGCAAATACATTTACATGTTTGGATTTATTTGTTCAACAGATAATTTGGGGTGGGGTGGGGTGGGGAGACAGTCTTACCAAGTTATGCTAATCTTGTAACAGTAACATTAAAGAAGAAACTTGCCTTTGTTGATCTTCAGTAAAAGATGTGTATCTTTTTTTTTCCCCCCTTGATACAGACTTTGCTTTTATGGACTGAAAATCTTTTTTCAAGTTTAACAATTATATTTCTACAGCAGATTTCAAAAGAATGACCAAAATTTTTAAAAAAACTGTAATGTACAAAACATGTTTAATATCACAGTCTTCCCTAACATGGTATCTTCCTAAATGTATTTTACTGTAGCTCTCATAAGCCCCAGTCACATTTACTGATTGTGAATTATGGAAATTGTACTCCAACATACCTGGAAGGCACTAAGTGAGGGAAGTCTGCTTTAAGGAGTGGGGTAGACTGTTGTATTACTTTCTTCCTTTCAGAAAATACTGTTTCATAGTTACAGATTCTCTGAAATAAATGATCCCAGTTAAAATCTGAATTCTAGTCTTATGAAAATTGACTTTTGAATTAGTATACTCCAAAGTGAAATTCACTTGTTCCTAACTGTGGAGTAGATCTTCTCTCCCTATGACAGTCATTCTTTACGCACTCAGTCCTATCCTGGGGAACAGGATGACATTCCACAGCAGATCTGAGGTTATGTAAGGGCTGTAGTAGGGAGCAGAAAATAAGAAAACCTTACTATGTGTGCAAGGGTTCACTTTCACAGTTTGGGATTTTGCTCTCATGACATGGGAAATTTTAGAATTAATCAGTTGCTTCTGGCAGTGGTAAACTCAGTTCTACATTAAATATAAAGTTGTCTGTATGCCTAACTGTGATAAAATTACTCCAGTTGTTTCTGTTAACTACGCCGCTATGATATATTTCTTTTTCTTTCTGTTCTTTAGGTAGTCCGTTCTATGATCATCCTGGTTATATTGGTATATTTTCATTTTCTATTATACATATGTACATAACATGTAATAATTAATTAAATGATTGAAGGAGAAAATAGACTATTATACTCTGATATGATTAATTTGCATGCTGTTTAAATATCACTAGAAATGTTTATGATGGGCATGATTCAGCCACTATTAACATTTTTAATATCATTAATTTGAATGTAGAGATGTTGGCATATACTTAATTCTTCCATTAAAATGATGGTGCTCTTCTGCTCACTTTTTAAAATCAGAATAATTTTCTTCTCATTTAAAATTTCATACCATCACCAGTGGTTCACTTCTGAATGCTTTGGCACAAGATATTATTATGTAATCACTGGAAGCCAAATATCTGGCTAGGAAGTAAAAAATTCATTCTGATACAATAGTTAAAAAAAAGAAAAGAAAACTCCATTCCAGTTTCTTAGTGATCATGGAGACTGGTCATGTAATTTTAATATTTCTTTATCTTTAGATAACAATCTTGAGAACTAATCTTGTTTTATTTTTGAGATCTTAATACCCCTGACCCCAAAGAGAAAGCATATTGGATTAGCACTAGATAATACATTTTCGTTGTCACCATTTTCAGATCACAGTATGGAACAAAAGTTGTACAATGTATAGTGATGTATCTAATGTTGTTAAATCAGAAATGAATCTGTTTCTCAGAGCACTTTTTCAAAGGCGCTTTGAATTTTCAGCTTTTTATAACAATCTTTTCTGGTAATTTTATCCTCATTTCCTATATATGCAGAAAAATAAGGCTATTCATATTTATCTGGAAGTAGGGCTTTTTTCCGATATGGAGTAAACTTCATTGTAAGCCTTAGAATTGGCAGGTATATCTAAGTTAATGGAATTGTTATTTTAAAGAACAGTAAATAGTTTTCAGTTAAGTTTTGAATCCATAATTTTATTTACTTGATTTGTGAGATATAGATTTAATTGAAACATCATTGGACAAGGACTGTTTCAAAAGATCAATGAATGATTTTGTTCTTTCAAATGCTTTTTTGTATATTGTTCATATAATTATTAAGGAAAATGGAATAAAACATAATTCTGATCCTATCAGATTATCTATTAACTGAAGAAAAAACTCAACTGAGTTGCATTGACTGAAGACTGAAATCCAATGTACAGTCTGCATAAATTTATCATTTAAAGACTAGTAATATGTAGGACTCATATACTAATTAAAATTACTTAGAGTGCGGTGATATTATTAGATGCATATATAAAACACTATATTTTTGTGTAATTGCATTAATCCTTCTTGGATATGAAAGTCCATCTTGAACAGTGTTTCAATACTCCCTCATATGTTCATGCTGCCAAAGTAGGAAACCTTCTTAATCCTCATAAATAAATACACATTTTAACACAAGTATCTAATTGTGAATCAGTCAGTATAAAAGATAAAACATTATGGCTTTATTCCATATCATTAAAATTGTATATATTGAAGAATAAATGATCCATGGAAAGTTTCAAAATCTATAAAACAAAAGGAATGGGCAATGAAACTACGGTAATATTGATTTCTTTCTGTTTAGGATTTCAACCGTGCATTCTTTCCTCCCTATTTTCTATTTTCATTTCTTGCCCCCTTCCCCACCCCTTAACAGTTAGTTAGCTTTCCAGGGCCATTGAACAAAGGGCCATAGGCTGTTTTGGGTTCTCCTTCTCTTTCCCTCTCCATAGTGCTAAAACCAATTTGCTCCATAATATTGTTGGAAAGTGATGGTTAGCAATAGAAATTGTGCTTTCTAACAGAAAATAGCCCTTATTTGAGATAGATTTTAATAAGGTCTTTAATACATTCTCCCCTATTAAGTCTGGCAGCATTGCATTTATATCAACCATTGCTCTCTCTTACAATTATCTTCATAGCAGAGCATCAGAAAATCCTTTTTCCCCCATGGCTGGGAGACTTTTGCAGTCATCACACAATGGAGTTGAGGTGGAACTAGGTATGTGGAGGGATCTAATGCATATTAGACTCCCTAGACAACAAATGTTGGACAAATCCAGGAAAAAGTTGTCTTTTTTTTTTTCTTCTTCAGTGTAGTGACCGAATACTTTTTATGCTAGTGGAATACAAATTTGAGCAATAAGTAAATAGCCTTTAAGGTGACAAAACTGCATTGAATTCAGTGTTATAATTCTAATTTAAATGAGATAAAACAGCAATTTATAAACTGTTTTGGTACTTTAGCTCTGAACCTTTATTTAAATATTTTTAACTGCCTAGGAAATGTCAATTTTGGGGCAGCTTATAAGTTCTGTTAATAATGAGCAAAAGAGAGTATAGTAGCAATGCACATTAAAATATTGTCCATGACTTTATATTTCTAGATACTTGGTATTACTATGTTATTTTAGCATGGTGAAACTTGTCAGATTGATTCCTGGTTTATGCAAAAAATTAGGAAGGAGTTAAATCTAGTTAAGTCCTCTTCCTGGAAGTATAGGAAGAAGAGAGGGAAAAGGAGATGCTGGTGTCTAATGTTTGTTTGGACTTACAGAGGCTGATAGGGCACTCAATCCTGACTTAGAATTAGGTAAAAGCTCAGTTAGTTTCTCCCATTTCTTTTTCTTCCTCCTTCCCACCCCCTTCCCAAACTGTCAAAAGCTATATTAAAATAATTGCCAGCAACACAGATCAACTTGCTAAAGGATATATTTCAGAAAAGTCAAAATGTTTTATATACTTTGGGAGAAGAATGGCATTACTTAAAGTGATTCTATAATATTCAGACAAAGAATTTCTACCACTAAAATTATTTTATTTTTTGCTTGCTCTATTTCTATTCTTAGATCTGGATACATCATGCCCTCCCACCCCAAAAGGCATTAAAATTCATATAAAAGAATGAACTCAAACTGTATAACTTTAAAAGCATCAACAGAAAACATTTTGTATGGTATCACCTAGTATAATGAGAAACGAAATATTCCTCTTAAATGTTTATATAATTATACTGAACATTCTACCTGATGATTATTTGTTTTTAGTTTTCAGAAATGGCTCAATCCGTATGATCAGATATTTCTATTGGCCCTTTATATTTTGGGCTCATATTCACTCATGTAACCACTCCCAACTTGGTGCCTCCAGATACATTCATTTATAACTCCGGTAATTTCTAAACAGTATCTCTGGAAGGCACCTATTGGAGAAAGCTGAAATAATTAAAGCAAAACAAAAACAAACAATGGCAATTTGACTATTTCTCAAAAGGCAGCATTGTTTCTCACCATACTGCTATTGCTCTGGCCAGCCTGGCACGAGAGAAAGACCAATCTGTGAATTTTGGTTTCTCTCAAGTTCTCATTTGTGCAGTCTTAATTTTGGTTCATCACATTTGTCTATCAATGAATGAAATTTAGAAGAAAATTTATGCAGCCACTGAAGAGCTTTTCAATAATTATTTATTTCTTTGTCCTTCCAGATTCCTACATCAATTAAATTGTTTCCCTATTCCATGGAATGCTAGCTGGAAGTCAGCTTCTTTGCCAGTCTGGAATGTTTTTGCATTATGCAATAATTTAATTTTATTGTATTAAAAGATACAATATATGTTCCAGCTTAGAAACTTCCCAGTTTTACTACATTAAAAAATATTCCCACATCTTTTAAAATCTTTGTATTTCACTTGAAAATAGTTTAGATTTTTTTCTTCAGATTTAAAAGATACACACACCCACAGCCCACAAACAGTGGCAGATCAGAAAAACATCAGAAAAAGCTAGGGAATTTCAGTTGTCTCAAACAATTGTGTTTCCACACTTTTTCTACAGGTATCTCCCTTGTGTCTAGTATTCTGTCCCATAGTACATATGAGTGTACCTTCTTCCCCTCTCTCTAAATATCTGCACATCTCTTCCATGGTTTCTTTGAGTTATTTCCTGTTATCTTAATTCTGAATTGCATGCACTGCAGTCCTAAACAAGCCATATAGCAATGTGGCAAATAAGTAGATAGAACTGAACAGTGTGTTGCAAAATTATTGCAAATTTTAATTTTATGTGTTGAAAGTTTTAGTAGACACACGCACAAAAACTTTACTATACTCAAAGAAAATAAATATATTCTTTCTCTTAGAAGATTATGGAACACCAACAAATGATTTTGAAGATACTACAAATAATAGTAACCAAGTTACTTCTACGGATGTGTCAAACAAAGACAATGAAGATAGCATCACTGTAAGTATAAACATCATTTCCTGGTTTGTAATCTCAGTAGACTTTCTGACTAAGAATCTAGTTGGCCTACGGTATTTTAGCTTGCAACAAGACACTATTTTTAGAGCTTTTAACTATCACTTTGTAACTAAAAGCAATTTTTTTTAGGACAAGCTGGTCAAATTTAGACATAACATTATTTATATAATTTGAATCATACACTTCAGCTGATATTAGGAAATGGTGGCTCCCAAGCCACAACAATGCAGCTTTCATTTACATTTTGAACTTTTTTTTCTTTAGCAAGAAAACTAAAGTATAATACTAACTGAATGGCTGTAGTATGCACTGAAATACTTGAAATGACTAGAAAATTGCCACAATATTGTTTTAAGTCATGTTCATGTTTCCTTCATAGAGACGGCTACTGCATTGTGTCCTCCTTTTGAGCCTGGATTACAGTTTCCAGAACTCTATGCTTTGATCTTATGAGTAAGCTCAGGGTTCTGGTACTTGCAGCCCAAGCACATTTGGAAGACACCAAGTTAAAGTAGCTGTGTTAGCACTAAAGCCTAGCAGACATATTCTAAAATGGCTCTTTGCTAAAGAAGCAATATTTGTATCTTGTTAAGGGACAAATGCTAAGTATTTGGTGTTATCTGTATACTAGTGCCCTATGAAAAGTAGTTGTGGTAAATTGGTACCGTGTACCATATTGTATGTTTCAGAATTTACCAATATATAATACTAATATTAATAGCTAATAGTATTCTAATTAATACTATTAGAATGGTGAAAATTGAAACATTTGTGTATTGTGATACATGATTTATTGTAGCTTGTTTTCTTCTTAGGTGTATGTTGTCGTGGGGATTGCTGCATTGGTCTGCACTGGCTTAGTTATTATGCTCATTATTCTCAAGTTTGGAAGACATTCCAAGTTTGGAATGAAAGGTAAGAGGGATGCTTTTAATTCTTCTTTCTATATGTTTTTCTGCTTGTTGTTTTATATAATTATTTAGATACTTACAGGTATACATTTTGATTCTCTTATTCAAACTACACATTTAAACAAATATGAATAACATAGAGGTAACAGTGCAACATTTCTGATTGAATTCAGTGAGTTTCAGTAGATGGATGTATGGTGATTGGTTCTGACATATAGAAACCAATTAACAGGAAATATAGGTTACAACTTCATTTGATATATAGTTGTATGTGCTGCAAGAAATGATACAGTTATTTTATTTTTGAAGAACTTGAAGTTTGGGGATGTCAAAGTAGTGGGACAAGCTCCTTTTCTACCTTAGCGTTTCTTCAACAACAACACTCCCAATGCCTTTTCCTCACTGACCAGTTAAAGGTCCCGGCAGTGGCAGTGTTTCTAGAACTCCTCCTGGCTAACCAGCATTGGTTTTTATCCATGGATCCTTAAGATAAGGGCACTTTTAAATGACTGCAGAATTCTGATATGTTTTGATTACATTCCTCCAAGAGAGTAGGTATTGTTTATTCATAAAATAGAATTAATTGCTATGTAAGGGAGCTCTCCTACTGCAGAAGAACCAGTGTAAGTAGGGCATATAAATGAGACTACTTTAGGTCTTCCTTTCACAGGTTCCTTATCATAATGAGGTGTTTTGCTTGACTTTTATATAAAGTGAGTTCAAAACGTTGTGTTTTGATCATTAAGAAAAACCAGTTTTCATTCTCAAGGGTGTAGTGAGAGTCAGGCTACCCTGACATTCCTGTGGTGGTAGAAGCAGCTGAAAACCCACACTTTTGTTCATGGAAGTTCTTTATTTAAAATGGTTGTTGCCAGAACAGAGCAGCAGCTCCTGCATGATAGATGGTCCAGTGAACATTGGCTGGCAGTTAACCTATGGACCAGGGAAGAAATCACTGAGGAGAGGGATTGCAGAGAAGCTGCAAACACCACTTCTAAGGTCACTGTCTTAGCCTAGGTCAGTGGATCTTAAACTGGGGATATACTGGGGGTATACCCTGGGGGTAATTTGCAATTGCTAATTGCTGGTTTTTGAGTTAAGGATCCAGTTTGGAACTGCCACTGCTAAGATGCTTGTGCGAAACAAGAGAGTTTTTTTTTTTTGTGGGGTAATGACATTATTCGAGCCCAGAAACAGGGGTAATTGGCTGAAACAGTTTAAGAACCAAAGGTCTAGGTAATTAGTATTACCTAAATAATACTACATCTGAAAAGATTTACTATATTTTGCCCATCAAGCAGATGTAGGCTAACATACTGTTAAACATTCATATATGAATATTCTGGTGCATTTTGCAGAGCACAGAATCTCATTCCTTTTCAGTTTTTCTTCATGGCTGATTCCTTTCCCTCCAATGCTTCGGGTTCATTTCATAGCACACCACTTTTTTACCCCACCTTGGTTATTCTGAATAGGTAAGAGGAGAAATATGGATTTGAGTGGATGTTTCAGAAGGCAGACTGTTGAATATCATGTCACCTAAGCGCATTCCAATTTGCCATACTCTTTCTGTTGTCTTTTGTAAGTGTCCCTTGCCCCACTTGCTTCCTAATCTCATGAGTAATAAAAGTAATTTCATATACACACACATGGGTGTGCACGCATGTGCGCAAACACACACGTACGTACGTACGTATGTACGTACATATGTTTTTGCATAGGGATAGGATCTTGGCCTCAGTGAAAATATATGACCTTAGATCTTTATGTTAGAAAACAGATGAAAATGAGTGAGTAAATTATATCTTTTTCTTAATAGAAATAATGATTAAGCATTTCCACATATACTGCATTCATCCGCACATTTCCAGTAAGCAAGGTTATAATTAGGCCTTTGCAGTGCCTTCAGAAGAGGGATTTGGAATGTGTGGAAGCACATAAAAGAAGAGTCTTTTCAGATCTTTAAAGCATCCCTGTCTTTTTTCCAGGCTTGCATGGCTGTTTGTGAAGTTGCTTTGGAGCAGTTTTCAGAGCAGCCACATGATCCTGGAAGAAGACATGGCTGCTTTAACAATAGGAAAAGAGGTGCTTGGTATGTGCTCTCACTTATTCCAAAGCACCTTTTACTGAGGAATTGCACAGCCCTACTTATAACTACCAATCACTTTTTATAGGCTGTATAGTGTAGTTTGTTACAGTTTTTCTCTCATTTGAATATAAAGAGTATAAAGGAAAAATATTCCTACACTTTAATATAAAATCCCATTCTTCAGATAAAAAGATTTGTGTATGTCTTGAGTCACTTTTTCTCTGTAATTTTAAGGCCAGTACAAGTCAGAGCTGTTAATAGCTATGTAGAAGGAAAGGATTACAGTGGAACCTCGGTTCACGAACTTAATTTGTTCCGCGACTCCGGTCACGACCTGAATTGGTCGCGACCCGAAACAAATTTTCCCATAAGGTTCAATGTAATTACCGTTAATCCATTCTGGCGTGGAGGACAGGGAGGAGCTATTGCTTGGAGGGAGAGTCCCCCTCCCTACGACCACGTGTCAGGGGCGGAAAATGGCCGCGGACCACGTGTCAGGGGCAGAAAAAGGCCGCGGACCACGTTTCAGGGGCGGAAAATGGCCGCGGACCACGTGTCACGGGCGGGAAAATGGCCACGGACCGTGTCATGGGAGGGAAAATGGCTGCGGATCCTGTTCGTGACCCGAGGTGGAGTTCGCGAACCGAAGCAAAATTTTGCAGCCAGAGCTGGTCGTAACCCGAAAAGTTCGTGAACAGAAGCGTTCGTAACCCGAGGTTCCACTCTATTTAGAAGTCGTATTTCTCAGATTCTGTAATTTAGGTTTCTTAATTCATTTTAAAAGAAAGCTAAAAATAAAATCTATATATACACTGGGAATGTAGTTTAGAAATTTTTTAACCTATGCTTATAGTTTTAAATTTTTTAAAAATATGGGTTATATATTAGAAGTACCCAATACATGTTAATATGTGATGAATATGATGATGATGATATGATGATGATGATGATGATGATGATGATGATGATGATGATGATGATGATGAAAATGTGTGTTGGGAATTACTTTTTGATTAATTACAATTAATTTTAATTAATTACAAATTACTTTGCATGTTAACAAAAGTGGTAGAGTTAATGGTTAGTTATAAGAGAGATATGACAACTATTTTGAGAACATTTACTCCTTGTTTGAGGTGTAAAACCTATTTAAGACAAACTATGTAGACAGAAGAGAACCAGTTTGGTGTAGTGGTTAAGGCAACCGAGAGACCATGACTTCTAGTCCCACCTTGGGCATAAAGCCAGCTGGGGGACCCTGGGCCAATCACTCTCTCTGAGCCCGGGGAAGGAGGCAATGGCAAACTACTTCTGAAATCTTGCCAAGAAAACTGCAGGGACTAGTTCAGGCAGTCACTAGGAGTCAATACTGACTTGAAGGCACCCCCCCCCCCATGTAGAAAATGCTTTAAAATGTTAGAGGAGTCTTTTCTTTGGCCCTTTCTGCTTTCTAGAAGAATTGCTGCTGGGGTTTTGAACAATTAACGTTTGTCTTTCTCCTGTTTGCTTGTTTATTTATTTGCTTGTCTTGTATTTATTTGTTTGTTTTCTGAATGGGCATAGACTAAAAAAGCTCTCTCTCTGAAAAAGACATCAGAGAGCATGGTATAAATATGGAAATCTTTTATTTCACCTGTAGGGGATTTCAGACACTAACAGTTCTTATGGCCCTTTGATATCTGTAACATGTTCTTTCTGTGCTCTCATGACAGTTCTGGAAATGGAGTGAATAACAGGTAAAATCTTAATAGCAAAGAATTGCTTGACTAATAGCTTGACTAATATATGATGCTACAATTTAACACAGAGTTAAGGGTGCTTGTGCTCATTGACTTTAAGTGTGTTTAATGCTTCTTGGAAAAGGGCCTCCAAGTTTATTTCAATCATAAAGAGCAGTAATGGACAAGTAAAAATAGTTGTAACACTATCTGATCTCAAATCATTAGTAAGGATATCATGAATATCGGCTTATATATGCCTCCTCTTCTCTCTTTTACTTTAGTTTCAAAAGCTGCTGTAATTAATCTTATTTTCTCATCAATATTTCTATAAGAGAGAGCCAGTTTGGTGTAGTGATTAAGGCACTGGACTAGAAACCAGGAGACCGTGTTAGTTAGAAATAGATTTGCAGACAAAGATTTTTGCTAATTGCAGAATACTGTATAGAAACAATACCTTGGCTGATGCCTCTGAAAATGGAAATGTATTTGTTAGATTTCAATCAGGAGCTCAAGATGGCATACATAACACTTCCTCCTTCCATTTTTCTTCAGAACAATTCTGTGAGATAGATTGGGCTGATAGGCCCTGACTGATCCAAAGTCATTCACGGCAGAAGGTGGGCTTGAACCTGGGCTTTCTTGGTGCCAGCCTAAAACCTTAACCATACACCATTCTGGCTCTCTTAAGTGCCCACATATAAAGGAAGCACTTTTAAAGACTATAATAAGAATGAATCAGTCAGTTGCTATAAATATTTCTTTAGTTTAGTCTTAAAAGTTTAATTATCTGGCTAAAAGTGTGATTTATTTATTTCTTTTAACATTACGATTTATAGAATCATATTATAGGGTAGTGATTTTTAGGAGTTACAACATCATAACAAAAACTTGTGTAGTGTTGATGACTTATTTATTATTATTCATGGCAAGTGAGATGATGAGGAAAGACATGATCAGTAAACTTTAACCCTTACCCAAAGCCCTTTAACTCAGAAGGAATATTGTTGAAGTAGTTGAAGCTCATACTTCTGGAGGTGATCAGCTGGGGAAGGCTGAGTTATGTAACTGTAGTTTTTGCTCAGTAATTAAACAACCATTTCATGAAAGATATTTAAAAAGTATTCCAAAGAAACTATATTCTAAATAAACAAACTAAAATGTGCTTGATAAGCATGAAATAAAATTAGGATAATATTTGAAGCATTCATTTTGATACATGACACATTGCTTTTACATTGTATTTCACAAGCTTTACAAAATGAGACATTACACATATCAATTTAGGGTTTTTTTACTCTAGAATTTTAAACAATTCAGAGCTGAACTAGACATCACATAAAATGTATATCATATGACTCCACTTCTGATTTTACTTATTTTGCAATTTGGTTTGGATTCACAGTATACAGGAAGAATTATCTAATTCTTTCCTCCCACAACCTTTTTGTTTTGAAATACACCCACAAGGCACACAGGTTTTTGTTTTTGTTTTAATTTCCTTTGGACCTAATAGAGAGGGTTTTTTTTTAATGTACAGGACTAGTGGGTTGAATTTTTCCAGACAGAGGGTCTGGGCCTGAAATATTTGGTTACCCACTCATCATACACATTGGTCCCCACACATATTTTGCTGGTATGCACTTACAGTAAAGTAAATACAATTTGAAAATAGAATAGCTTGATGTAATATAGCCCTATGATCATTTAAATTATGTTCATCAATCCACTGTTTCTAACATTTCTACTTGGTTTCAGTGTGGAGCTAGGGTATGTGAGACAATCTGGATAAAGTTTAAGAAATTGTCATTGCTTCCCTTAAAGAGGGGAATGATGCCAGCAGTTTTGAAAAAGGCTGTGGTGTGCCTTCTCCTTAAGAGGCTGTCACTGGATCCAGGCTTGCTTGATAACTACTGCCCAGTCTCCAACTTTCCCTTTCTAGTTCATGCCTGGAATCCAGAAAAGTAGATTATCTGAATACTTTTCAGTCAGATTTCAGGCCTGTGCAGTGTAGAGATATCAACCAGAGTACTGCACCCCTTATTAGAACCTTTGATGGTTTTTCATACCATTGACCATGGTATTTTCCTGGACTGCCTGTGCAGATTGGGGGCACTGTGTTATAATGCTTCTGATCCTCCCTCAGTGGATTGTTCCAGTCAGTGACAATAGAGGAAGAAAGGTCAGCCTGATGCCCCTTTTTTGAAGGATTCCAAAGGAGATGGTCCTTTCCTCCTTGCTGTTTAATGACTATATAAAGCTACTGGGAAAGGTCATCTGGCAATTCATGGTGTGCTACCATCAATATGCTATTAAATGTAGCTTTATTTGACTATACCACACCCTTGTGGAATTGCCATCAAAATCTTGTGTCAGTGTCTGGATAGGACAAAACAGGTTGAAACTGGACCTTGGCAAAATAGAGTTGCTGTTTGTTCATTGAGGTATCTGGTAGCACTGCCCCTAAGGAAATAGGTCCACAATCTGATGGTCTGCCTGGACTCATAGCTACTGCTAGGAGAATGGATGGAGGTCAGTCAGGAGGGCTTTCAACCAAATCTGGATGGTGAATTTGCCCTCCCTGGAGCAGAAAGAAGTGTCTATAATGACCCTTAATTTTACATTGGGCTGCCTTTAAAGACCACTCAGGAACTAAGTTGGTCCAGAACGCAGTAGCTTGTAAACTTACTGGTACTCCCCTTTAGTCATATCAATTTTTCAGGTCCTGCATTAGATACAGTGGGCTTCTTGGCACAATTCAAAGTGATAGTTTTGATGCATGCCTTGGCATTTTGGTACTTGCAGGACTGACTATTCCAAATAGAGAAGATCCTCCTGGGACAAAACTGGTGGTGGTTCCTCATTTTTGAGGGGCATACAGCTGTCATGTGATCCAGAATTTGCTGTTTCTATCCTGGATCATATGGAGAGCTAAATTTGTCTTCAAATCAGTGTGAATACATTTCCCTTTTGGATCACTTATTTGAATGCATGAAGATTGGAGAGAGTCCTTCATACATGTAGGTAAATGCTTAAACACAGCTTAGGTAATCAAGTTAAGCTTGTTGTCTAACACCAGTGAATGGGTTTACTCTCAGGTAAATGTGCATAGAGTGTGACATTGCAGGTACAGGAGTTCTTATTTGCAGTGATTGCTTTGTTTACTTTTGCAAAGAATATAGATTCAACCTTCATTTCTTAGTATGTGGAGAAGTGAAATGTCTGTTGCAATTAATGGAGCATGTCTTGCAGTTAGGAAAGCTTCTCATGCCCTTTATAACACACATACATCTGTAGATTGGAGTATTCATCTACTTGTTACTAGGTAGGCAAATCTAGTAAAATTCCTTGGTTGATTGCTTGTGAACTTTTTTATTTCTAGGACATTTTCTTAGAAGTATTAGGGATGCTCTTGTCAATAAACTGGATTGTAGAGGTTTGCAAAATGTTTTGAGTTCAAAGTGAACTGAAATGTCCTCTTCCAACCTTATCTGCTCTGCCATAGGTACAGGCCATTCTGATCTCTCTTTTGCAGTGCACCCCATTTTGAACTCAGACTATTTTGGTGAGTGAAATGGCCATCTTGATGTTGGAACACTTTTGATAAGATTGGTATAGGATATTTTTAGTTTCATGTTTAGATATATATATATATATTTTATCTTGAAATGTTTTGTAGGGTTGTACCAGGTAGGCATTTTCGGTTCATTTTTCAGACAAAAAGGCTGCTTCCAGAAGTACAAGCAATATTGTGCAGCTATTTCTTCTTTCACTCCTTAGCAAAATTTCAGGGGAAGAAAGAAGACAGAAAAAGTAATGGGAAAATATGGAGCTACAGATGGAAGACAGTATCATTTAAATCACCTCCCTTATAAAGCTATATGAATGGAGAAGAGTTAGTGCACAATGAAAGTCTTCTCTCCACCACTAGGTTATTTCTTCCAGACTTCTGTCTTGTGATTTTGCTGGTAGTGAAGCACAGAGAATAGTGGTTATTTATATGTGAATGTTTCTGATACTTTAGGGCCATGACAGCTTCTGCACATCCTGCATTGGCTTTGTTTTAGAACTCCCTTCCTCCCTCCTTTCCTTCTAATATAGGCTTTTAAATCATTCTGAGACTCGGGGGGGGGGGGAACAAATATAACATGTAATCATCCTCAAGAAGTATAAAAAAACGATAGTTATATATTTTTCCTCAATAGATGAAAAGATAAATTATTTTAAATAGAAAGATAACATATGGAGGAAGGGTATAAAGGAAGTTCTCTCCTTTACATTATTAATTACAATCTAAATAGCTTAAAATCAATATAAAAGTCAAGGCTGTATTATAACTGAGTAACATTTTAATTCCCTAAAACATTTGCTTCACAGGGACTTCTTAATTAGATCTACTAATATTGGCTTTAATCTGACACACTAATAGCTGAAAGGTTTTTCCTATTCTGTGTTTATTCTTCTCTGTTAGCAACGTGGGTTGGGGCTGCTTCGAGTTATAGTTCAGAAACAACTGGGGAGCCATAGGTTCCCAAAACATGGGAGGGTTGTTATTTTAGTATGAAAAGCAAAAAGTATCACAAATACTTCTGGGAATAAAATCCAATGATAATAGATCAAGAAGCTAACAGTTTATTGCCCTTTCAGATCCCCAAAATCAGCTATATGAAGCAATTGGCACATTCATTCTATAAATAGGGATAGTCTTATTGACATCCTTCATTATTTGTTTTGTTTCAGTAGAATATATAGTGTTCTGGATTTCAAGTGTGCACCTTTGTGCCAGGGTCTGGACATTCAGATTAATGGGAAAAGATATATTTATACATACATTTAATTCTTCAAATGTCTAATCTTGACATCAGAATGAATGGGAATAATTTTTACATGGAGGAACACCACATTTGTTTACATAAGATGATGGAACTGATGCTTCCCAGATATGTTAGGACTACAATAACCAAATTTCAAATTGAAGTACCAGTTGGGGAAGCTAGTACAGTTCTTGCACAGTGCTCATTGAAGACATTTTGGTGTTGACTTTCAAGTGAAAGAAATGGACAAATATTTTTAAGTAAATTTTTCCATAGCTTAAAATTGGGTTAACTTAGCATTATACTTTTCAGCATTATTTTATACTTGTTTATGCCATAATACTAAATATACTATTACTATGCTTTGTTTTATTCACTTCATTTCAGGAGTTGAAATATCTCTGCAGAGAAAAACGTGCCAACAGTAGTATACATGTACAGAAGTTAGGGACTCTTCAGGGCCCCAGATTAGAGACTATGTTTTCTTGGGATGATGTTTTGCTAATGAATGCACTAGGAAAACCTTTGATTTAATATGGAATTCCAAATTCTACATTAGAAGCTTACATGTATTTTAGCTTCAAAGGAATTCAGTGAGGATCAAGGAACCAGCAGTTTCTCAAAAATAAGGGTCAAGAGAACACTAAATGAAAAATGTGGAGCCTACACAAAAGAGAGCAAAAGCAGTCTCATTTGCCCTTTCTTTGTCTCTTTTGGTAGCTTCTATTTTGTGGAAAGAAAAAGGGAAGGGGAAGGGAAGGGAATTATTTTTCTAAAGAGTAATTGTTACTACAGCAAAGTGCTGGAATAATACCTCTTGTTTTAAATAATTTGATCAACGTGATACCACAGTTCTGCCTTGTTACCAATAAACTAGGCAGAAAGTGTGCAGCGAAGCACTACATTTATCAGGGATTTTTCTAGCTCTTCTCACGTATACACTATTTTATCATTGTTTTATGTTATGATATATACAAATACACACTCACAACAATCAGCACTTAATGCAGAATTAACCTGGCCTTTCAACTATGCTTGCTGTTAATTCATTTCTTGTTTTCCCATCCTCCATCTTTTCACTTGTGGCCCAACACTGTGGCCTCCTTCTCCCACCAAGCACAATTACCAGTTCCTATGCCATATTTTCACCAGATATTTTGCAGCTATAATTTGTGATTTTTGAATAGCATTTACTACTATTCTTCTTCAATGACCAACATATAGTTTTGTTTTTTTTTCTCAGAAAACATAGCTATTATTGAATTGGATTCAAAACAGTGTAGCTTTTACTATTTTGTAAGTTTACTATTATGCAGTTAAGTCATTTCTAGCTGCATTCTGTGTTACACTTCAGAATACTATTTGCTTTCTAACTGTTGTAAATAGGGCCATGATTCATTAAAAGATGTTACAGCACAAGCTAGTAGGTTCATATTACTATAGGAAGGCAGGAATTGAACACCACGTATATTAATACTCATCACTGTCAGTAGCAATACATTGTCCTTTGGGCAGAGGTTAAATGGAATGCGGGCAACCTCTGTTTATTAGAACATTGATGATGCACCAATGAGTCAGTTATAATATTTGTTGTGGATGGTAGACAAAATGCTAAGTCTTTTACCCAATTACTTTCAGTGCCATATTAGATTCATAGTATCTTACATTCCATAATAATCTTACAGCACAGTAAAAGTTCCATCCCACTATAAAAGCAAGCTATAATCATTCACATGTGCTACCATTCCACTAAACAACATTGCTTTCTGGGCATCTTATGTATTTCCTTACTGATAGGGGAACCCAGTGTCCTATCTCAGATGTGTACACATGTGAATACTCGCACAAGTTCAGTTGCAAAAGCTTTTATTATGGTTTGTGTTAACTATAAGCAGTGGCAGGCAAGGCATGTATGCAGTTACACACAGTTTTGAACAATCCCACCTCTCTTGAAAACTTGTCTGTAAGGAGTTTTCAGTAACTAGGTCTAAAGCAATGAGCAGAAGCATTGCAGGGGCATGATCCAAAGATCTCAGTGTCATGATATGTTGTCAGCTGGTCTGGGTTGAAAGGAAGAGTTTCCACATGCAGGAGTTCAGGGTGCAAACAGGCAGTGTTTCCGGCAAGCACAGCAGTTGTTCCCAACAAGGGTTTGCTTGCTAGGGATGGCTCTAAAATAGAGCCCCCACTGGGTGCAATCAATCACCAGTGAGAATGCCCTTGTCTTGCATGGAGCCACAGATACCTCCTCTGTTCTGCCCTTCACTCAGCCTTACACACCTTAGGGCTGGGAGGAGGTCCTGGATCAGGTCCCTCATCCTCTCCTGCTTCCACCTGCTCCAAATGCTCTGTAGCCAAATCAGCCCCAGGTGTCTCCCTGCTGCTCTCTGAGGTAGGCTGCTGTTCCACAGGGTCATCTGAAGCGACCTCCTTCTCAGACTTCCCAGAATAGGAGCTGGTTCTGACACCCAAGAGATTTTCCAGTTTTTCTAGAAACTTTGGTTCAAGTTCTTCAGCTTCCTTTCATGATGACATATTTTTATAATAAACAAAAAGATCCAAGCAATTTAAGGAGCATGTTCTTAAACTTAAATGGCTCAATGTATTTTGATTTAATACAGTTGCAAGTTACCCATAATAAATGTATTACGGTCCCTGTGGAACACCTTCCCCTTATTCAGACATTATTGCTGACATGGATATAAAATGGTTTTCATATACAAAAAAAATCAAGTGATTTCAGAGTAATTATACTAAACAGAACAATTCAGAAAAAAACCTTTCAAATGTTAAATAAAGGTGGTCTGAGTTAAGAAAAACATGCATATAGAGTTTTTGGAAGAAATCTAAGAACTTGCATTTTCTTTTTCCAAAGAGAAATTAAGTTCAAAGTACATAGTTGGAATTCATTAATGATTCAGAATAATCTAGGTTTCCAATTTCACTCCTTCAGTCACAAGACAAATCTTGGTTTATATTTCTGTGCCAAGGTCACTGTGCCCCCTCTCTAGTTCATTCTTGAATTTTCACCTTTTCTTAATTTTTCTGAAAGATCCCCTTTTTTGTTTCAGTCCATCTTGTCAGACATTTAGGAAGCATTTAATTATGGAACAAAAATGAAGAGTTCTTTTTACTTTGAATGAAGAACAAATAGAGCTATTTGTATTAAAATGATAAGTTAGTACAAGTTTCATATGGAGATTCTCTCTTTTCTGCCTGGGGTGAGAAAAAACTTACCTTAAATCAGTCATACAGAGAATAGATAATTGAGTTTTGGGCCAGGTGCAGTTAGCCAGGCCTGTCATAAATTGATAGGAAAAATTTAAGCTTGGCAGCTAGGTGGTAAGAGGAAATGGAATTAAATTAGAACTTTTGGTAAATGAAATTGTATGGCCATTAGCTACATGCTATCTGTTTTCAGATGACAGACATTTAGCAGGTACAAATCATATGTGCAACTTTGAAAGCTTTCAGTGAAAAAAAAACTTTAACTTGAGCTGCTTATACATATGATGCAGAAGTTTGATTTTTTTTTCATTGTGGGTTTTTTAAAAAAGGACCAAATTGTAACAAGGAGTCCAAATTTTATTTTTGTTTTAAAGTTTGTGCTGTTGCAAGATTGGTTTGTTTTTCATGCAGCAGCCACCAATCTTCTGATATGGGAAAATGATTGATTGACTGATTGATTGATTGATTGATTATTAAATTTGTATGCCACCCATCTCCCCCAACGGGTGACTCTGGACAGCTTACAGTTAAAATCAAAACCCCGACAACAATTAAAAATACCCCATAATAATTAGAACTAATTAATATTAAAAATCAATATAAAAAGCAAACCCTATTCAAAATACTAAAAACATTCAAGATGACGGAGGGGGCAAAGTCAATCACCCCACAAGCTACCTCCACTGGTGAGAGCCCCCATCCAGGCCCCAGGTCTTCTGGCACAGCCAGGATTTCACACCTTTCCTGAAGGCCATGAGAGTGGGGGCACACCGCACCTCAGGAGGTAGGTTGTTCCATAGAGGGGGGCCACAGCAGAAAAGGCCCTCTTCCCAGATCCCACCAGTTGAAGTTCCTTGACTGGCGGGGTCTGCAACATGCCTCTTCTGCCGGCCCGAGTGGGGCAGGCTAATATAACAAAACTATTGCAGCAGCAATGTAATTGATTTGGAAGAAAGAAGTCAAATGCCCAATGTTTTGTTAATGAATGTAAGTGTAAAACCTGACTTTTGGAAGCATAAAAGCACTAGGCATTTGGCTCCAATGAAAGCCACCATACATTTTTTCCAAATTTATTAAGAAGCTACTGAAGTAACTTTTCCCCAGGAAGAACAGGTTGGTTGCTCCTGCATGATTAGAGTTTCTGTCTCGGTTTCTGCAAGACCATTCTCACTCTAGAAATTCAACCAGCAATCAGAAGCTAAGAACAGAAGAGTCAAATACAAGACTTGGATAGGTATTTTGCTTTTATTAGAGATACAAGAAAGTTTAATAACAAAGGAGATAAATTACTTCAGAATATTAGAGATTTAAATCTTAAATCTTTATTTATGTGGCTGTGCCATCAATATGGAGAGCACCTGCACCACGATTTGATAGCTTTCTTGTACGATCTCAGGCTGTTTGCTTATCTCTCAATTTCTCTCTCTTTCCTAATCCTGACTCCATAACAACTCTGGGCAGCATACAATATTAAGAATAGTTTGAAACAATGTAACAGATAGGAAAGAATAATAAGGGAGCAATAAACCACACATCCTGAACACAAAACATTCCCATAAGAGGACACGCCCAAGATTTGGAGGAAGAGACAGGTTTTTAGGATCTGTTGAAATGAGCTCAGAGTAGGTACTTTATGGATGCTGTTCTAGAGGACAGGTGCTGCAACATAGGAAGTCTGCCACCTAGGTCTAGTCGGATGACACCGTTTAATCAATGGGATCCAAAGCATGCCAACTCTGTCTGATCATGCAGGATGAGCAAAAACTACAGAAAGTTCCTCAGATTGCCAGTCCCTATGCCTTTATTAATGACTGGAAACCTCTTATGGACTTTTTGCTGAAAAAAGAAAAAAAATGAACTTGTGATTTATGGGTTTGATTATTAGAAAGGGTAGACTATGGAAAGAAGGAAATTATGTTGTAACCTTAGAGACAGAGTGTAAAATATAAATGTACTTGTAACTGCTGTTAAGAAGACCAGAAGCTGCTTCTTTATAACCTCTTCTCTTCTCTTCTCTTCTCTTCTCTTCTCTTCTCTTCTCTTCTCTTCTCTTCTCTTCTCTTCTCTTCTCTTCTCTTCTCTTCTCTTCTCTTCTCTTCTCTTCTCTTCTCTTGATTCTGATTATTTTAGCAGAATGGTAGGGAACTGCTGATGGTAAAATGCTGCAAATCTATTCTGCTAAAAGAATCAGAATCAAGTTTACACATAGCATTCCCAAAGCAGCTTACTTGATAAAATGCATCAGAATCACCAATTTTTTTAAAAAAAATAGTAGCTGAAAATTATACCCAAGAATACTCTATGCTTACATATAGAAAAGCCTGTCTTAACATGCTGCCTGAATGACAGCTCAGAGATGTCATGACATTTCAGAGATGCAACTACTGGACTTAAAACTTAACACTGTTGCATAAAGCAGGGCAGGTTTCAATTTGTCCTGAGCAAAGTTTTTGTTTCCCTGATTTGTTTCCAAGCTTAAATCACTGTTTTTATCCCACCCATTCTCCCCAGCTGCAGTGCGATAAGAATATGTGCTTGCAGAGTCTTTTTATTATGTCCCTCTCCTTTTCTCTCCATGAGAACATAGTTGTATAGTTGGGTGTTTCTTCTGAACATATAAGAATAACTTCATTATATTAGCACACTGTCCTTACTTGCAGAAGGAATATTTAGAGAACCCATTTATTCAAACCTGCTCTTACTCCAGAAAAGTAGAAAACAGGGAGAGACAAAAGGAATGTTATAGCCATGAATGTTTGACCTGGTTTACTGACCTACTTCTGAGTTCTCTGGGGTGGAAGCTGACCAATTTAAAATCTAAATAGAAATTCTAAATCATCCCTCTAGAATGACAAACATAAATATTGATTTTCTATTTAAATGTGGGACTAAAACCAGAAAAAAGGCATATATGCAGATGTAGGATTAAATCTGTTTGTGTGCCCAAGGGGCTGTGTACTTGTCTTCCTCAAGCAGAAGCTCCTGAACAGGCTTTCACTATGTGGCAACGTGCTTGAAAAATGAGGGAATTTTCAAAAGTGGATTAGGAAGTGGCATAGGAACAAAAAGCCTTGTTAAGCTTTATTAAGGCCTTCTTCTGCCCCTGAGGTGACTTTTTTGAATCTCAGAAGGGCTGAAAAGGAAAAGAAGCATGATAATTTTGCTTTTGTGGTACACATACACTTTTAATCAATATTCTTTCAGTCTTCTCTTTTATCAGCTCTCTTGACAGGACCAAGCTAGTCATGGCATTAACTCTATGCATGCAATCAACATTCATGTTTTTGGTAAACATAGTAACTACTGAGGATAGCCTTGGCACTGTGGGGGTGTAATTTGTTGTTTTAGTTTTGTGAAAAGCAACTTGGATGTTACCATATGCATTTTAAATGTAGCCCTCATAATAAACTTCCCCTGAAACATAAATAGCAGCTCCTGATAGATCATTTTGATTCATTCCATGGCAGGGGGGACCCCCCCCAACTTTTCATTCCAACCCCCACTTATCACATGGCTGAACAGCCCCTCAAGGACTGCTATTTGCATATTAAAAAACATGTGCATAGATTATATAGATAACATCTAATGAGCATCAGATCTAAACTGGGACTCATGTGCCACTACATTGTTCTACATTGATACGAACACCAGCAAAGAAAGCCAGGCAACCCTATAACATTTATTCATTGACATGTGCAGTTCTGTTTTATGTATGTCACACACTTTATTTTCATTGTATATATTTCCATCCTTTCCCCACAAACAGCAGGAAGGAGCATTCAATTACTTCCTGGGTGGAGGTGTTTTTTCCTGTGAAGATATATGGACCATGGTACAGGTTCTTACAAAGAAATAGTTCAGGGAGCAGGAACGTATGATCTCTTCTTTTAACAAAGTGTGCATGTATCTACCACACATTAGGAAGTACTTAAAAAGTGAATGCTTGTGCAAAGATGCCCTGTATTATATAACCTCAAGTTGAATTATTTTTTTACCTGTATCCTTTTCTAGTCCATTAATCCCTAAGTAATTTGTTGATCTAATAGAGCAAATCTGACTGTCATTGCAAACCTGGGGTAATGAACTAGCACCAAGATCCATCCCAGTTCTTATGTTCTATGATTCTAAAGTGAGATCATTAGTGTTTAGACTCTTGCACTCTTTTTTAGTGCCAGATGTCATTAATGGCATGTTCAGGCAACGATACAGTAATAATTTTAGAATAGCTGAAAACTCACAGAAGTACCAAATCTCAGAGATTTTCCTATTCTTGCTCTTTCAATCACAATATTTTTGTATTTAAAAATAATATGCATTCATTTTGGGATCTTGCAAATGCCATTTGAGAATAATGTGGGGCCCACAGATGCCATGTTGTTAACCTTAGATTTAACTAAATTCACTTTTCTTTATAAAAATGGGCTTAGCATGAAAAAATTCCAGCAAAGTATACAGTGCTCTTTATGTAAAACATTTTGACACAATTGGTATGTGCACAGCTCTGGCAGAGGTTTTCCGGTTTTCTTAAAATTAAATAATATAGGGACTGAGGATATATATTATTAATCAATATTTTAAATTGATTTTTCTGTTTCAGTTTTTTTTTTTTTACTCATAAAAAGGCTACAACGTATTTTGGAGATAGTATTTTGAGGAACTTGTAAATTTGACTCATTTTTATGTGCTGAACTCAATGCAACCTGCCCCATTATATAGTGATTTTCCTGAGTTCATCTGGATTTTGAACCGTTTATTTCTTAGTTCATTCCATCATCGAAAGACCATTTAGGAACATTATGAGGCTCTGTCTAAAGATGTGCTGAACCTTTAAGAAAACTGCTTCAATAGCTGTGAGGTGACATAATCAACATGTTGTGGATTTTGTAGTTCTTGAAAATCTTTAAAGATATGGAATCCCAACATTTGTATAGCATAACAGGTTGGGAATGACAGCTGTAATTAAAAAAATATGTCTATATCTTTCCATTCTTCTTGGGACCATCCTGCTCTTTTTAATTTGACTAATAGAGGGGAAAGACCATATCTTAAAGTTGGCAGTGTTTCCTGGTAGTATTCAGAAGGTCTTAGTTGGAAAGGGATCAAGTAGTAGATGTTATTAAGACTCAATAAAATTGCAGTCAGAGTAGACAGTGTTGGTTTGATTGGTATTTTCTCTTGTATAAAGCAGCCTTCTGTGTTATTCTATACACAGTTATTGGGAATTTTATTTATTTAACAATATTAAAAGATAGGGGGAACAACAATCCAGTACTTGTTACAGAAATTCAAGCATCAAATAAATTGCCTTGCTGTATGAAGGATTATTTTTTATTGATTTCCCTAGTAAAGACCAAAATAATTTAATCATAGAGCCTTTGGAATGGCCATGCTCTTTCTCACTAGCTTCCTTTCGATATGATAGTATGCTTTATATTGAAAGAAAAACAAGAGCTGTCAGATCACTCTAATCCATCTAATATCACTCTAATCCATCTAATCCATCTAATATGACTCTTTTTCTCCAGAATGGATTGCACATAGCTTTATGTAAACCACTTCCAAAATATGAGAATGGTGGTTTTTATATCCATTACAGTTATTTGCATTTTCTTCTTTGAGTATTCCGCCCACTCCTGATTTGAATGAATTATAATATAACAAACCTGCAAACATACTATTTTGAAAAAGTTATTCAAACTTTTTTTAAATGACCTTGTCACTCATTCATCAATACAAGACAAGGAACCATATCATTAACACTAATTGTATTATAGAAGAAGGAAGTGCATAGACTTCCTTAAGGCAATGTGAGAATTATTGCAGGCAATTTCACTGCAAGAGAACTTAAAGCAATGAATAATTATTGAAGGCAAGACATGGGGCTATCATTCATTCATTCATTCATTCATTCATTCATTCATTCATATATTTATTTATGCTCTTTAATATTCCAATAATATAGGTTAGATTCAGCATCACATTCCTAATTATTTTTCTATAGAGATCAGATTTATAAATATTTTGGTTTTTTAATAAATAATTTTATTAAGAATTTTGATTATAATAGTAAAATCTAATACAAACTAAACTTAAAGAAAACAGAAAGGAGTAAAAAGTGCAAGAAAAAAAAAAGAAGAAAGAGAAAAGTAAGAATATAATAAAGACAAAAGAAATAGGTAAAGAAGTGGCCTTCATCACAAGTATAAACAAATTAGTGACTCTTCACCCCCTCTAAGGTTACAAACATTTATTTTTTCATCCCATATCTCATCTCTTATCTATAAACAAATCCATAAAACATCATCTTTTCAGTCCTGGTGTCAGCAGAAAGTCCATAAAAGGTTGCCAGAAGTAACAACATATCTTGTTTTAACCTTGATCAAATAAACCAATTTTATATTCCATCATTTTTACTTCTAACAGTCTTCATCTTTAATTCATTCAAATATTGTAGGATTTGATTTTTCTTCATTGTCCCATTGCACAGAGTTCTTCAAGGCTTTAACAAGCCTCTTTTGTAAGTCCAATAAGAAAAAATTATCCAGGTCATTCTCTAGGTTTATCATTTGTATTTCCCTTTTAAATTTTAAAACCTCAGCCAGTTTCTTTTGTAAATCCAGTGAAACATCCTTTTATAAGTTATTCTCTTGATCCGTCAGGTGTAAATCCACTTTTGATACCATCTCTATTTTGTCAAAATTTGTTCCACATCTGTCATTTCTTCAATAACATCTTTTAGACATAGTCTATCCATAGAAGCAGATATCATTACTGACATTGTTAATATTGTGGCTACTATTTTTTTATTCCATTCTTCAAAAGTCTCATTCAATATTTTTATTGTTATGTTTTGCATCATTTTGTAGGTTTGTATATCTTTCCCCTGCCTAAAATCTTTAGTCCCCTTTAGTATCCAGTTTTTAAAATCATGAAATTGCTTATCTTTGTTACGTCTTGTAAAAATCAAAACAGAATCTATTTCCCACGAGAAGCTGTTTGTTCTTTATAATTAAATCCAAAATCTTATTATAAAAGTTTCAGTATTCCAATTTTATCTGGACCCTTAGTTCGTTTACAACTTTCTAAGACCAAAATCTTATTTAGCTTTTTGCTATTTATTTCAGATTCTTTAAATTCTTAAGCTTATGATTAAAATTTTCTTTAGGATTGAAAGCAGATTCACCCAGTGTTTTCCAAGTTGTCATTCTGATGGTCTCCAATAGCTTAAAAGTAGTTAATGAGCAATTTCCACAACTGATTAGAAAGTGAGGTTTGCAAACTTAGTGTCATTTAAAAGTCTCCACTGCGGTTGCGAGCAAGATGGCTAATCCCATCATCTCCTGGTACTCAAACCTGCAGAAAATCACTGTCCTGCAGTCTCCTCTTGAGGAGCAGCTGTTTGGAGCACATAGGGGTGATCTCCTGTCCTCTCCTTATCTGGAGAGGTTCCAAGGAACCATTCTACTCACCAGTTCCTTGGTTTTTCCCACAGTGGTCTGAAGAGCTGTCTTTAGTTTGCCATACCTCCCCCAGAAGTCCAGATTTATAAATACTTTGCATTAAACTTTATATAATTCTGTTTAACCCTTACCCTAACCCCTCCTGTAACCCTAACTAATTAAAATCATTAAGATATAAACAAGTGCAGTCTTTTTAATTATTTGAATTATTTGAATTACTAAGCTAAGTTTAAAATTCTAATATTTTCTAACATTATTCTAATATTAAACATTATTATATAATATTCCAATATTTAAAATTCTAATATTATCTGGAATAGAAAAATGTTTCTTTATTAGTTGATGGCAAACTGTCACAATAAAGAAGGAAAAGGAGGATGATTTTTTATTTTTTTTATATTTTTTTAATTGAAAGATTTAAAAAGGAAGATAAAAACTAATACAAACTAATATAAAGTAAGGAAGAAAAAAGAAAAAGAAATCAAAGAGAAAGTTAAAAATGGAAGAAAGGAGAAAAAAGTAAAAGAAAAATAGAAAGAAAAAAGATACAAAGAAGTGGCTTCTGATATTTACAACAGTTATAAATACAATTATAAATTTACCTCTTTCTCTAAAATTACAACATGACCCTCTTCTTTCTACAGCCTATATTATCTAATCATCAAAACCATAGATCATAAGTTCATTTTTTTCTGTTTTAGGCAAAAAGTCCATAAGGGGCTTCCAGTCAGCAATAAATGTAGATATTGTCTTTTCTCTAATCAAAGAAGTCAATTTGGCCATCTCAGCAAGTTCCATCATCTTCACCAACCATTCCTCCATTGTAGGTATTGCCGAATCTTTCCATATCTGTGCATACAATCTCGCTGCAGTTATCATATACAGAAACAAAGTTCCATGACTAGAAGGATGATTTATTAAAATGTATATAAATGTAGCTTTAAAACATATTCACTTTATATTTATTTACTTTCTAGATTTATAGGCCAATGCAATCAACTAGGACTCTGGGCATCAAACAACACAATAGGAATATACAGTTAAAACCATAAAATAAAGTCCAAACAAATAAAAATAAAAATATACAAGAAACATCAGGGCAACTGCTTGAAATATTTTAGTATACCTAAGCAGTTACTGAGAAATAAATTTTGAACTTATATTGCTAGCCATATAAAATAGTAGTAGATTTCAGAGTATTTTCATTGTGAGATGTTCGTGCATTAGCTCCAACTGTGGTTCTGCATGAAATTCTAGACAAAAAAATTTCCAAGTTATCTATTGTCATGCCTGCATTTTGCTGATGATATTGAATATGAATGCTTTCTTGCCCAGAAAATAGTTTCCAGAAACTAGTAGGAACATTCTTTTCTTTGCAGTAAATAAAAGAAGTAAAATAATGTACAAATTAGAAAGTAACATTAAGCAACATTACCACATAAAATAATCTCAGTTCCCTACAGCAATTGAAAAGGCACCAATTGCTGTGTTTTTTGCCCAGTTCTGAACAATTTGATAAATTTACTTTTTTAGGGAATATTGCTGCATTTCTCTTTCTTCCCCCCTTCTCTCTCTCTAACTTTCCAGAAGTTTTTAAAAAATCTCTCAATAAATCATTCTTCATTTAATGGTCTGTATCATTTCCAAATTACTGCATGTGAAAGCACAGTTTATATTTAGCTTGTTTAAAATGGTTGTAGTGGTGATCAGCATTGAATAACACACACACACACACACACACAGAGACGTGACACATACTTTGAACTACAATGTTCATTGTATTCCTAACAAAGATAGTGGCAGTCTAAAATACCTGAAAGGCATCTGGCTGAGGAATGCCACTTTTCACAGGAAAAAACACTTCTTCCTTCAGAATAACTCATCATTTTGCTTTCTAGTTTTTACTGGATGGTAAACCTTCCTATACAGGGTTAATCAATCCATGAGGTTAACTGATTTTCAAAGTGCTACCAAGAGTGGGGTGCTGAAACATGTCTGCTTGTATCCTGGGCAAGAGGCAAATAGTTTGTTGAGAAGGTTGACGGTGCCATTGTATTTTATATCACTGTGATGTATTAATATGAAATGAATGTGGTATTATTCAGAAGCAGTTGACATTGCAGCAAGTATTACCCTATGAAATTAATCTTTTTAATATCCTAAAGCCTTTTCCTTGAAACACCTTACTACAGAATCCTGGCAGTTCTAAATTGATTGCATTTGCTTTCAGTTTATAATTTCTATGTGTGATTTAGCCAAATCCCTTTTATCCTATCTGTTTTTGTTGGCTTTTTGTGGCAAATAATAGTGATTGTTTCAGCAAAAAGGAATTTAGGCAAGCCCTATTAGAAACATGAAATAACACCTAATAAGCTTGTTTGGCTTTGCACATATTCTATTACCTACAGTGAAGCAGAAAATAATCTGGCTGCCTCAGGTATTCAATTAGCAATCAGATGGAATGCAAATGAGGTAATTGCTGTTTACTCCATTATATGCCAAAATTTTTATTGATAAATATAGGACGATAAATGGAAAGACAAACAATTAACAAACTCCTGTAAGGCAACTTCACATGAGAGAAATTTTCTACACAGAAACTGTTTCGCATAAGTACTGCAAAAAATATACATGTGTATAATTCAAAGTTAAAGAACTCTGACAGTAAAAATGCTGAAGAGAAAACTGACCTTGGCTTAAAGCACTGAGGTTAGAATGGTACTGCACTGTCATGATGAAACAATAGGACAAACTTTGTCTTACACATTTTGCTGTACATACTGAGTGGAAAAATAGAACAAGAAAGGGTAACTAACCATCTTACCAAAAAGGCAGAACTGTAGCCCACAAAAAAAAAATAAAGATTTGCACAAAAGTTGCAAATGGAATTCAACTTTGTAAATACATGTGCACAATTAGAAAGATTATAATGTAAGTAGAAATAAAATAAATTTCATTATAGTGAAAAAGACTTGGACTAGGTAAACTGTAGTACCTGCTCAGTTTGCTTCTTGATGCTGCTTTTTGAAGGATTTCCTGCTTTCCATATGGCTCTATCTAGCTTTGGATTGGACAGATATCCCTTCAAAGGGATGGCTTCAAATAGGGTTCTAGCCACTGCGAAGCAGAATATCTCACAACCTTAAGGAATATATGGGAATCCAGCTAGTAGATAACAACAGGAACTTTATTTGTAAACAGTGTTCTTACATTTGGCTATAGTCCGTCCCTAGGACAAAAGAGTTTCATTTATCTTACTCAAAGCTTGTTGTTGAATGAGTTGTTTCTTTTAATACAACAAAAGCTACATGGGGGCTCTTTGCCATTATGGATTCAGCATACTTGGGTTTTTTAACAAAATAGTTGTTTGCATCCTAAAACCAACTTAAAATCCACCTCTTTTTTTACCCACCTACTGATCACGTGAGCAAGCTGGCTTCTGCTTCTCTGCCTGATCCCTGTTATCCTCCCCTACTTTTTTTTAAAAATTGGAATTATATTGGAATAGATCTATATAGTTATTCTTTCCTCTTTGGCTAGTTGGGAGTAAAGCAGAGCTTACACTGAGCTCAGAGATGTTTTTCAGTGCTGCCTTTACCTAAATGTGTGAGTTAGAGTCAGTTGTGCATGTTATTTTATTTTTAAAGAAAACCATACATGTAAGTCATATTAAATTTTGTTAAACTGTGTGTGTATTTTTTTTAATTTATGGTTTTGTCATATGCTTTGTAAATGCATTTCAGGTTTATTTAATTTTTAAGAATTCATTTGTGTTTGGAACTTTGTGTTAAATTTTGTTAATCATTATGGGCATTATTTCTCATGTGTTCATTTTGTTTCTTTTAGGTTCTGTTTTGTTTCATAAGATCCCACTGGATGAGTAAATGAAATAAAGAAAAAAGAGGGCTGTTGAGAATGTTTTTTGAACTTCTGTGCTGCATATTAGGCAGTTTATTGTTCTATCAATTGCTACACTCCTTGGACCTGTCTTGTAGAGTTGGGTTTTATTTGAAGGATCTGGAAGTATGCACAATTTTGGCAACTTCACTACAAAATCAGCCCTAGGCAGCTATAAAACTCAAGAAAGCACAAACATGAACAATTATGTTATATAACAATGATCTTCAGAAAGCGACATTTCAACAAATTTTTGCTACTTTTTGATTTTATTGTTTGAATTTAGCTGCAAAGAGAGTTAATTTCATAGCTATTTATTAAAGGTGAACTGCAAATATTTTGAATACTAAAAGTAGTAAATAAGTATTTTATGTCATTCTGCAGAGTGTTAATTTTTAGCCCTTGGAGTATATCATTGAACTTAATAGAGCAATTGTTTATTTAAACTTGCCCTTCTGTGAGTTAGCAGGCCCTAAAACTGTATTAAAAAGTAGCGCTGCACAGCCTCTCCATGTGAGTAGTATGTATGGAGTAGTATGGAGTAGTAGTATGGAGTATGTATGGAGTAGTATGGAGTAGTATGAAGTAGTAGTATGTAGTAGTAGTAGCAGTATGGAGGAGTTCCTCTGAAGAGAATGTAAGCAGTAAAAATAATCTATAAAAGTAATTGTTAACATGTATTGCTTGACTATGTGCAATGACATGTTCTAAAACTGACCACTTTCCATTCTAAAGATCTGTGTTAGCAAAGAAACCACATAAAAACAAACACTCCTATGACTTTGTCTCATCCATCACCATCTCCATTAAATTTACTGAATTGCTACCTTCAGTGTATATACGTAGTTCAGATAATCTTAATATAATATGCATGAATTTCTGTAATCCAGTAGAAAAAATGTTACAATTGCTGCCATACTACCTACCAGCTATAATATCTGGGGCCCTAAACAAGCCCTATCAATTTTCTCCCACTTTGTATGTGCCATTCTTTCTTAAAGGCAGGAAAGAAACAGCCCTGTGGTAATCTTAAAAGTTTTTATTCTGGAAAGTGGAATATTTCTCATGCTACCCTTGTAAAAAGTTGTGAGAAAGGTACAGTTTCTATTATAGTAGCCCAAGAAGTTTGATTATATTTAAGGAGGAAAGGGTATCTACATTTGTCATTTCCGTTTTAATTCTATTACGGCATCTCTGGAACATCTTGATATGAATGAGATGAATTTTTCTACTAGGACTTCCTCTTGCTCCGGTCCTCCCTCCAGTTTTTTACATCTCCAAATTGGCTTGGGGGAGTCCCTCAGCACCCTAGAGTTTATTGGGAGGCTGCACGGGAGAGAGAAGAATCTTTCAACATTGACAACCACCTATTTTTAAATCTGCTATTATTAAATAATAGTATGGGCCACAGAGCTAATGATACCTTTAACTGATTCCAGTCTCCTCAAACCTCCATACTGTAGTTCATCTGCACAGGATCGATAGTTGAAGACTAAATCCCCAATTTGGATTAACCAAGCTTCTAGCCAGTCACAAAATTTAATTCTGCCAAAGTACTTAAGCTTCCAGATGTACATTTAGCCCCATAATAGGTTTATGTTCTCCTGCAGTCTTTCTATAATTTATTCTTATAATATTTTGCAGTTCAACTTTACAGCCGCAGGTCTGATTTTTGAATAATTCTACGTGTACTGACAGAGTATTTTGGTTCTGTGTAATCCAGGCATTTCTTTTAATAAAACAGAACTGTTTTATGAACCACCAATTTATACAATGTAGAATAATCTTGGGATGCTTTTGTATACCACATTAGCCACCAAATATATTGTTCTCATTGTAGTTGTTCCCAGAGCTTTATGGATTATAGCATGTGGCTGTTTGTTACTTTTGTTTCGGCAACAGCAAAGCCAGCTTAAATAATGAACGAAGCTAGCATTGTTAGTTGATTTCCTTTCCAGTAGGGGAACAAATAAAACTTATTCAAACCAAATCTCTGAGCTGGAACTTGCACTACATTTATTTCATTGATAAATAAATGAATCATAAATTATCCTTATCTGTCACTTGAGAGATTTTAATCAGCCCAAACAGTATTGCTTTACAAACATCATGGTTAATTATAAAATTAATGACCCTTTAAGCCATAGCGCCAATCATACTAAGAAATCAGCCAGGATCCATTAAGATTGTTAGACACTTGAGTGCTCAGCATTCAAAATTAAATGGCCTTTTGTATTTTACTAGGCAATAAGAAGAGCTAATGGAATATTTAAATTTTGTTTTATACATTTTATACATTTATAAGACCTGAACAAGGAAGATTTGCCCATGGGGTTTAAATTGGGCTTTAGTTAGCCCATATTGTCATTTAGAAGAATAAGGGTTGGTTTAGACACACACACAAACACAAAATGGATCATGCTGTGATAATTCATGAAATCAGTTGAATTGAGCCTCATGGGAATTCTTATGCCCAGATGCTTCCACTGGGACAAGCAGCAAAGTTCATGTTAACCCATTTTTAAATCATGTTAAATCATGTTGCTTAAAAGATAGAGTAATTCCTTCCACAATTAGTTTCATATAGTGAGATGGCTTGCATCCTTTGTCATTTAACTATTTTGGAAATTTGTCCTAACATGGCTCAAACTATTAAGAAAAGCTAATTCCTTTGATCTAGGTATGATGGCATACTTAATAACAGATTGTGTTATTCTTCTGTGACACAAAATTCATACAAAAGCTCACCATTTGAAAGGAATTAACTCTTATGTGCATTGCTGACATTTGATCATATTCAAGTGTAATTTTGATTTCCCAGGTCATATACTAATGATCGTCCAGTTAATGCAGTCTTTGAATCATTTTTATTTTTGGGGTCTTAGAACTTTTTATTTTTACAAACAACAAAATAATGACACTTTAAACTGAGAATTTAAAATTGTGGCCATTTTATTTTTTAATAGAACATAAACACATATAATTTTTGCAAACGGTATGTAATAAATAGTATATTTCTGCAAAAGGAGGAAAATAGCAATCCAAATATTCAGAATATAAATCTCATTTTCAACATGAGAAAAAGAATATTTATTATGATTATCTCTCTGAAAATACATTGGTTTTTAATTTAATTTCTTAACAGATTAACTAATATTATTTGTTAAAAACCTAGACATGTCTCACTGATTTCACCATCACTATTCCCAAGTATTTCCATCTGTTCATTGGAAGATATTCCAAATAATTCCTACACCTTGGAAGTCCTGTGAGGAAATTGTGTAGATAGATGATATCCATGAGCAAATTTTTGCTGCATTTTTGATAGGGTATGCTAGGAAATAAAATGAGTTTATGGAACATTCATATACTAGTGAGGTTGACAGGATTTATCCTATGTTTTACTCTGCATTTTATTAAAGAAAGAAACACTATGGTTCATGACAGACAATTGAATTGTTTACAGCCTAATTAAAACATAACACACTTTAATATAATTATTATCAATTATGATCATTGTTCCATCCAGTTTTCTATTCTAATTAGCACTGCTGTAATCCATCCACTGACTGTAGAATTTTAAATACTCTTTGCCCACACTCAATTTTAAAGGATTTTTTTTTGTATTTCTTGTAAATAATTGACAATCACTGATTTTATTTCAAAATATGCTCTTGATAATATGAGCAGATTGTACTTACTGAATTTTCTAAACTTATTTTTAACAGGGTAATAAAGTTTTATAATTCGTTACTATTGTGTCTTGAATTTTTATAAATATATCAATTTAGTCCTGCAAAACGTCACTGAAAATTGAATTTATGGACATGGGATTCTTACATTTTAATTCATTTTATTTTTCTAAAGTTTGTATATCTTTGTATAAGATTTATAGATTGTTTTATTTCTGTGACATGATATCAGTTTGTTTTGTTTGTTTTGTTCACATGTATGGTGTCTATGAGATTTTCATTTCTTTAGAGAATTTAGGTTTCAGGACCTGTTGGGACAAGTAAGTATCAAATTTTCAAATTTATTTAACAATGGCTAATGACCAGCAAAAGAAAAAAGAAAAAACTTAGAAGCTTAGAATGACCAAATACAGCAAAGACAATGTAGTAGTTGTATAAAACCTAAAAACTTAAAACCAGTATAAGGAAAAATTGAATTAAAATACAGTAAAACAATATAAAACATAAGGTAAAATAGAAATAGGGTAAAACAGAAATACAATAAAAGAAAATCATGAGGAGAGTTCATAATATCATCACTCCAAGACGTCTTATGCCTTTTTATGGAAATTGCTGCAAATACAGACCTAGTAACTCTCTTGGTGATGGTAGGGTTCTGATCTGTGAGTAGGAAAAGGACAGCCTCTCCCTCATAAAAGATCTATTCTTTGTTAAGGGATGGTAGAGGTGTTTCTCCATGTAAACTGGCATAGAAAAATACATGTGAAAAGATCTCAGGTTTGTTCTGACCATAATAACAGCTTCTCTCAGTGAATGGGGTCCTACTATACCTCCCATCGAGTGCTGTCAAGAGTGAGGCTTTGAAGCAAAGAAAAGGCTGTAGAGTGTCCTGGGCAAATAGATTTGAATAAGTAATTTGTCGTTAGAAACATTTTCCAATATGGAACCCCCCACTCAGAGTTGGCTATAGCATCAGATCTATCTGCTTTGCAATGTCCAAGACTTGTTGATGGATTTTGGTGTTAGCTCTCTCTGAACCTAGGGGCAGCAGAGAGTAGATAGAAGGGCCAAGATCAGCTAAGATCTTTTCTTTCCACCTTGATGAAAAATAATCAAGGAAAATTAGTGGAGCCAGTGGGCCATTAGAAAAGAGGATTTTAAGCCAATAGCAGAGTCAACAAACACAGACCTTCACCTCCAGTGGATTAAAGCGTTTGAAATGCTGCATGGGACACAGATGACAGCTCATAAAAACCTAGACTGAACAGTGTCTAAAGGTTTTTAATCATTGTAGATGCATATCTGTGCCCCATACATTATTTGGGGTGATGTTTTAACTTTAAAAAGCTTAATGATGGGCAGGTTTGAAGGGAGTGCTGTTCCTTTGATGCTGTTTTTGGCTTTGGCAAAAATGGCTCTAATTTGTTCCCACCAAACTTTGGAGGCTTGAAAAGTTATACTATAGCATTTAAAAGCTGGAACTTGTTCAGTGTTATTATTTCCAGTTTGCCACTGGTGTTTGTGGTGACTGGGTCTTCCCAAGGAAACTTCTTGGTTTTAGAGGGATTGATTGAAGCCCTTTTTCCTTACAGATTTCTGCTAAGGTCCATTTCTCCTGAGAGCTACCTGTGGGAGTGAAAGAATTGTTGCATCAGCAGCATACGGGAGTACTGCCAAATGCCTCTCACTAAGTTTAGGAAGGCGGAATTCCTTTTTAGATTAAGGCAGCTACCACTAAATTCACATAGATATTAAACAACAAGGGAACTAGAAAGCAACTTTTTTCACTCAATAGATTAGAATATCTGCAGTTAAGGTGGCCAACTCTATCACGTCTAACTGGGTAACTATTTTCATTCTAATTAGGGAGAGTAGCTGCAGATAAATAGATGTGAGAGACAGCTTCCACCAGAGTCTGTCCCCTGGAACAGAATTCAAGGCTGATTATTAAAGGCAATTAAAGGCAATTAATTAAAGGTTAATAAAGGTACATATAACTGGTGGTATTGCCTATGTGTGTATTTTTCTTTCAGACGGGATAAGATGGCATACTGATCCATTGTAGGTTTGCTCTCCCTAAATCCTGCTTGCTCATCAGCTAAGAGTTTCTCCTGGTTCAGTCAATCCAGTAATTTGTAATACAAGGAGGCATATAGTTTACTAGGCACACTTAATCGACTATTAGTGTAGTATTAATGGTGGTTGTTCTTAGGGATGGGCACAATTACAGATTGAATTCAGTCACCTGGCATCTGGAGGGTATTATTAATAGAAGTGAAGAAATTTTATTTCCCAAATGATTTCACTTTGACTGGCAATATTTCTGATACTCAGAAGATCAGAAGTGGATAAGGAACATTTTACCAAGAAAACATACAATGATTGGAACTATTAATTAATTAGCTTTAATAAAATAAAATCAATTTTGCTAAATTGCCTTTTTAAAAAAACTACAGCTTATTGGTCAATTGATTTATTGCAACTAAGTATTTTCAGTATTCCTTATGTTTATCTTTATTTAATAATCAGGAATCAGGGTGCAACAAATATCACAATAGCATTGGAAGTTCCCTGGACTAAGAATATCCCAGGATTCAAATTCCTCAATTTGACCATGTTTCTATTTAAATGGTCCTTGGGATGACTGCAGACAATGGCTCTTTTCTATTGTTTCTCACATCTCTGGCTGGCGAGAATTAAGGATTCATTGCAAAGGCTTTGCAGGATGGGACAGAATGCTTTCCCTTTCTATGAGGGATAATTTTATTTATTGTATTTATTTTATTTATTTAACTTGTCCCCGCCCATCTCCCCACAATGGGGGGCTCTGGGCAGCTTACAACACACTAAAAACATAAATACAATTAAAAGTTATAAAAACCAAGCATTAAAAAATAAAAAAGCTAAAAAATCCAAGAGGCCGATGGGGGCCACACCAGGCCACTAAGGGGCCAGCCAATCCCATTCCTGATATCCTCCCTCCCTGCCCCAGGCCAGATGGCAGAGCCAGGTCTTCAAATCCCTCTGAAAGGCCTGAAGTGAGGGGGCCTGTGGTTTACACAATGAAGGACTGATAGAATCCTTGCCTGTTTGTGACAACAGATAAGGTAGGAAAGTGTAGGAATAATGGTGAAGTCCTCATGTTATAGAATGAATGGGGAAAATCACATTTGTAATTACTAAACATAAGAAAATAGAAATAAGCCCATTAGGCAATAGTTAAGATAAAGCATCATCATCATCATTATTATTATTATTATTATTCATAGTCTCCACATTCTCTCAATCTCTCTTTGAAGGTCTTTATATTTCCCTATTTTTTCCCAGTTGTTTCTCATTGACCCTTCTATCTCCAGCTACTGCAGTGTCAAGTACTCATTTCTTTGTAATAACATCATGATGATGATGATGATGATGATGATGATGATGATGATGATGATGATGATGATGATGATGATATTGGAAATATGATTCTGTAGATACAATCAAAAGCAATTCGGTCTGTTCTACCATCTTGGATATGAAAACTAGAAATAAGACTGACATGCTGAGGAGAATTGCTTAACTCTCGGGGGGCACTTATAGCTGAGCTGGAATGTATCTCTGAGGCACCTTATTTAAATATGTCCTGCAACATTCCTTTAAATCAGTCCTGTACAATATATAGCTTAGTGGGTTGTCAGTTTTGCTTTTACCCCCCTCATGTCATATATGGCCTGTTGACTGTGAGCTTCACTCTGAGAGCAGGACTTAGATAACAGAGATGCATTTTCAGGTTATTGCTTTTTTAAAAATGGATCTTTCTCACGGAACTAGAACAGCTCCCCCCCCCCGCAACAGTCTGAGAAAATGTGCTGCTTTCTTTTCATAAGAAAACAGAATGAAAAGCTCTAAAACATTTCTAGGTAGGTTGTCTGAATGTCAATGGGCTATTATGCCCAATAGCAATTTCTGAGTTTGAGGAAAGATAGAATGAGGAAAGCAATTTATGAGTGTTAAAACAATTTTGTGGTTATCATTGCCTTTTCTTGCAATTTTTACTGTCATGTAATTTTTTATCCCATGGATCTGAATTTCACAGTTCAAGTAATTAGGCAGATGCAGATTTTATATTCTAAGTTACTTTCATTTGTGGAATGTGAAAATGCATATTTTCACTCTGAGAGAACAGGAGACCGCTTGAGCGCTTTCAATAATCAGGCTAATTTGGCCATTGGGAATCATTGTTTCTTGCAACTGATACAATAGCTGATAATTGTCACATGGTATATATAATATACATATTGCTTTTCAGTTCTCATGTGGAATATCTTTTGATTAAAATATATTGACTTCTCACCAAATTAGGAAATTGGCTTAATTTAAAAATACTGGATAGGCTCACAACACAGCACGTCTGTTTGGGCTCCCATGATCCCTCTGTCCATGTCACCTAACTACCTTGATTTAGTTAATGATAATTGTGTAATAACTAATGAACAGCAGAGTTTGTTTGAGGCTGATCATGATTTTCCTTTTGGACCTTCTGTCAAAAACAGTAGTTCTTCATACTTCTGCCCAGATCCAAAAGTCCTTTGTGAGCATTATCACTGATGTAGACATGAGTTCCTTTGTCCCCCCACACAGCATAATATGAAAATGGTGGAATTGTGTCCTCAACTGAAATGGAGACTGAAGCCTGCATCTGATTTGCATAAGTAGAACTTTAGGTTGTGGCAATTCGCTGTAGCCTAGAACAGCTTTTCCTAACCAGAGTGCCTTCCAGATGTGAAGACTCCAACTCCCAGAATTCTCAGCAATGACCATGATGGCTGAGGAATCCTGAAGTATTTCTATCTGGAAGGAACTCAGATTGGGAACAGCTGCTCCTGAGCAGGGTTTTTCAAATTGTGTTTCGGAGAACTCTAGGGAAATTAATGGATTCCATGAGAAACTAAGGGGGAAAAAATCCCCTTGAATGTAGCCATAGACATCCATAATCATTTTTCTAAGGTAGAGAAGAAAAGACAGGACTTAGTCTCTTGTGGAAAAAAACACCACAGCTGCCATTTAGTAGATCAGAGGTTCTGAGTTTTGTTTTGTTTTTTTAACTGACAGGTTCCAGGACCTGAAAACCCCTGCTGTAGAGCACTCGTTTTCTGTTTCTTCTTATAAATCACTGGATTCTTATGCTGAATGTTAGTCAGCTCCTCTTCACATCTTTTGTCTCCAAATAAGTCTATAAGGGGCATTCACATATGCCAGGGTTCTGCTGTGAGAGCTAGAATTTGATGTGAGCCAGTAGCAAAGCTTGTTAGATTCTCCAACCAGCTTCAAATCCAAGAGTTTTTTAGCATGATTCCTAGGCCCTCACCCTGCTAGTTACAAGGTGAACAGCTCCTGCTTCATATCCTCAGTGCTGTATCATTAACCCCTTTGGTCACAAGGAGGCAATGAGGAAGAGGAATGGGGGTGTGGCTCGCAGATGGGACATGAAACATAGTACTTGCTCAACCATGCTAGTGTTGTTTGTGTTCTCATTCAATTTTCTGCCCTGGAAGAATGAAATCAGCTGACTTGCTTTTTGTATCAAACTATTAGCTCCTTATTGCTCATTTGGGAGTATTCTCCATAGTCAGTGTGCTTGTTACTTCACTTTATGTTCCATCTTTCTGTCCATAGAGAACTCAAGAGGGCAATCATAACATATACACAATTAAAACTGCTAGAACAGCAAAAATAACCGTTAGTGCCACAAAAATTCAGATTGAAGAAGATGGTCTTAACACTTTTTCTGAAAGGATACAGAGTGAGGTCTATCTTCCTGAATACTTTTTCTCAAGATATCAAAGCATTATATTGGCCAACAATGGAAGGATGGAAGTATTAAAAATTCATTGAAAAATCACATACAGTAAATCATGTGAAAGATTATATCAGAAGCTTTAATTTCTCTTAGCTTTGATTTGGTTTAGGCTTTTAATGCTTATTGTAACACAGCAAACTTTCTAGCACTGACTTTGATTCACCACAGTTCTTTCACCAAAGATATACTGTATATTTGATGAAAAATTATTTTTTTATTCTGATTGTGTCTATCTTCATTCCTGGAAATCTTACTAAGCACCAGTATATATAAAGTGTGCAAAACAAAATGAATGGCATTTACAAATAAGGCATAGGGATACATAGGGTAATCCTCACTTAACAATGGCAATTGGGACTGGAATTTCCATCGCTAAGCGATGCGGTTGTAAAGCACACTATCACATGACTACACTGCTTAGCAGTGGCAGTTCTGGTTGCAGTCGTTAAGTGAATCCCACACTGTTGTTAAGTGCAACATCACGTGGTCACCATTTGTGGCCTCCCATCAGCTTCCTCATTGACACTGCTTTTGGCAGTGAAGGTTGCAAATGGCAATCACGTGACTGTGGGATGTTGCAATGTCATAATTGCAAGCTAGCTGCTGAGCACCTGGATCATGATCACATGACTGCAAGGACACTGTGACTGTCATAAGTACGAGGACCGGTCATAAGTACCACTTGTTCAGCACCAACATAAGTTTGAACAGTTGCTCAGCGAGTGGTCATTAAATGAGGACCACTTGTATAGGGTGCCACTCCAGCAAACAATACACTTCAAAGATTGTCTGGTTTCTAAAGTAGGGTAGAAGTTGAAGAGATTGGACAGTCTTAATCTGAGAATTCTCTTTCACACACATGCATATATCTAGTCAGCAATGTTAATGACACACACTGCTACTTGAATAAAAGACAAATGAATTCTAGTGTGTAAAAATTATAAATACAGCAATCTGTATTTCAGGAGCCTAAATTGTTTTCAAAATTAGCACCATTAGGCTTTTTAAAAATCTCCTTTCTCTCACTTTCTTCTCACAATACAGTATATATCATCTATTTAAAAGCCACAAGAACACACACATCTTTAT
Organism: Python bivittatus; assembly: GCF_059951505.1. NCBI lineage: Eukaryota > Metazoa > Chordata > Lepidosauria > Squamata > Pythonidae > Python > Python bivittatus. The sequence goes on along the minus strand of NW_028277112.1, from coordinate 35,021,659 downwards.
TTCACACTTTTTTCCCCCTAAAAGAACATAAATTAAGTCACACTACAATAATTGTATAATGGATTCCTAGAACATTTCTAGTGTCAACAATTTGGCAAGCTGTAAATATTCTCTGATGTTTGATTATACAAGTCAATATTTAGAACTGCTTTCTTTCGAAATGAGTGCTAGCTTTGATTATAGCTTCTGGAATAAACCTTTATCTACTCTGAAAATAAAAACTTTTTTCATGTTTCATTTTTGAGGAAGTTCTTTTTAAGTGGCTACTAACTACTTTTAAAATAGCTCTGAAGAAATTAGCTGTCATATTTTTCTACAGAATTAAAAAAAATGTCTTCTTAAAAAGGTACTACCACTAAAATGAAACATTTTATGGAGTTTGGAGTTTAATTCCTAAAAAAGACCTCAGTTACTATGGCTGTTATCTAAAATCACTTACCTGGGAGTAAAGTGCATTTTACAAAAAGAGATCTACTTTTTAAATTAAATTTTATTAAAATTGTAAAGAGAACATAAAAACTAACACCAACTAATACAAAATAGAGAAAACAAAGAAAAAAGGACAGGAAGAAAAAAGCAAAAGCAAAAGTACAGTGAGAAAGAATAAAAAGAAATAGAAGCTTCCAATTTTCTCTGCAGCAAATATAATTACAAAATTATCTCTTACTCTATGATTACAAAAAGAAAAGCTCACCTTTTTCTATTACCCATTTTTTTTTCTAATCATCAAAACCACAACTCATAAGTGCATTTTTTTTCTGTTTCATGCAAAAAGTCTATAAGGGGTTTTCAGTCAGCCATAAATGTAGCTGTTGTCTTTTCTATAATTAAGGACATTAATTTAACTATCTCTGCAAGTTCTATCTTCTTCATCAACCATTCCTCCATTGTGGGTAGTGCTGAGCTTTTCCACTTTTGAGCATATAATAATATCGCTGCAGTTGTCATATATAAAAACAAAGTTCATAACTTTTTTTCTAGTTGTCTGTCCATTAGTCCCAAAAGAAAAATCTCTAGTTTCAGTTGTACTTTAACCTTTAAATTATTCTGGATTAATGCACATATTTGCATCCAACATTTTTTGGCTTTTTTACATGTCCACCAAACTTGATAAAATATCCCTTCATGTTGTTCACATTTCTAGTAAAGATTTAAAATACCTTTACATTCTCAACAATTTCTCTGGTGACAAATGCAACAATACATCATTTTGTAAAAGTTTTCTTTAAGGCTAAAGTATAATGTAAATTTTGATCCTTTCAACCACATATTTTCCCATTGATCCATTAGTATATTATAGCCAAAGTTTTTAGCCCATTTTATTATACACTTATTCACTTACTCTTCCTCTGTCTCATATTTCAGCAAAAGTTTACACATTTTAGCAATAACATGTTCATCATTAGTACATAGTTCTATTTCAAACTCACTTTGTTCAAACTATAAGATCTTTTATTCAATTTAAGCCTTTCTGATAATTGTACATAAGAAAAGAATTGGCAAGTATATCCTTGTGTTGGCAAATCCTCTCTTGATTTCATTTTAAGATCCCTTTGAAAGAATTCCAGTACATCACAATAAGTTAACCATTTATGTTTACTCATCATTTCTCACCTATAAAATGCTTCTTGTGTTGAAAGCCACAAAGGTGTTTTCTGGAAGAACCATAAGTTTATGTTTATTTCGTACTCTAAGGATGGTCCGCCTAACATAATGTTTTTGAAATCTACATTAACCTTAGTTTTGTCATACCATAGATATCCATGTCATCCAAATCTCAAATCATGTCCTTCTAACTCTAAGAGCCTTCTGTTTCTTAACAACACCCACTCTTTCATCCAAACTGAACAACAGGCAGCAAGGTATAATTTCAAATCCTTGTATCCTCCTCTTTCTTTTGCATTTTGTAGTACCTTATATTTGATTCGGGGGGGAGGGGTTCCCCTGTTATATTAGCTTCTTTCCAAGTCTCTGGCATTTTTCTATCCTGTAAAATAGAATTCATCATATTTTGTAAAGATTGTAAAAGTTCGTCCTCAAACTTGATAATCCATCTGGCCCAGGTACCTTCCCTGGTTTACTCTTTTTAGTTACTTCTGAAATTTCCCTTATCGTTATAGGTCCATTCATAATTTGTCTTTGTTCTTCTGTAATCTTTGGTAAATTTTGTTTTCTCAGATGTTCATCTATTTTCTCCAATGGAATATTATGTCCTTTATACAAATTAGAGTAGTACTGATAAAATGTTTTTTGTATGGCCATGTTATCCGTTAATCCATCTCCCTCTTTTAATTTCAATATCATTTTCTTCTCTTTTTCTTTTTACAGTTTGTAAGCCAACCATTTTCCTGGTTTATTCACAAATTCAAAATTTCTTTGCTTTGCATAGTTCAATTTTATTTCCATTTCTCTTATTGTTAACATAGATAACTGTTGCTCTAAAATCTTAATTTGTTGGGAGATATTTGTATACCCAGAGGAGTTCCTTAATTCTTCTTCTTTTCTTTTAATCTCATCCAAAATATTTTGTATTTTCTCTTGCCTCTTTGTCTTAAGTTCAGAGCTGTATTGTATCAGGTAACTCCTAATAACGGCTTTGCTTGCATGCCATACCATTCTCATGTTAGTACCTTTATTTAAATTATTTTCAAAAAATTCTTTTAATTTCTTTTTATAGTCCTCAACAATTTCATCTTTCTGTAACAACACTTCATTTAATCTCAATCTGAAAGAGTTAGATTTTCTTTTATAAACCAGACTCACAGGATTATGGTCCGAGAAAGTCTTTGGTAAAATCTCTACCTTAGGAATTTTAGTAGCCAAGTCTCTTGAAATCCAAATCATATCTATTCTTGATCTGTCTTTCTGAAAAATAGGCATACTCTCTTGAACTACATTCTTCTGTCTCCATAAATCAACTAGTCCTAAATTGTCCATCAGATGAAAGAAAACTTTTGGTAATTTACCTTGAGTAATTTTAACATTTTTCTCAGAAGTCCTGTCCAGTTGGGGGTAGACCATTTCATTCCAATCACCCATCAAACACCAATGTCATAAGTAAAGTGCATTAATAGCTCCATAAGTTGTTTATAAAAGTCACTTTATCTTCATTTGGGGCATAAACTCCCAAGACCATGGTTTTAACCCATATAATGTAACTTCTACTACAACAAATCTACCATGTTCATTAGTTAGTACAAGTTCTGGGTTTAGTTGAGGATTAATATACAAAACAACTTCATTTCTTTTATTAATATTTGCTGAGATAAATTCTTCACCCAAAGTTCTTTGGTCAAATATTTTATATCTTTTTTCCTGAAATGAGTCTCTTGTAGGCAAATAATACCTTGAATTTTTTCAAATAATGAAATATTTTTTTCCTTTCTGAGGAGCATTTGCTCCATTTATATCCCATGTTAAATATGTGCTTACCCAGCCCAAAAATTTAGAAAAGTCCATGCCTGTAGCGCCTAATTCAGCATCATATTTCAGTTTCTGTTGCATCTGTTGTGATTGTTGTGTAAGTTCCTCCGAAACCTCTATTTCCATCTCCTCCAATTCTCCTTTATATTTTTCTAAAAAATCTCTTGCTTTCTGAACAGAATTGTCTAAATCTTTGCTGTTTAAAAGTAAAAATCACACCTTCCAATTTATCCCATCGAAATGAGGTCTTTTTCTGTTTCAATTTTTTAGCCAAAAAGGAATATTCTTTTCTCCTACATAAAATTCTAATAGGAATCTCTTTCAAAACAATTATATCTGTATTATCCATTTTCAATCTTGTATTAAAATGTTGCTGCCCAACAAAGGGCATCAAAATATCTCTAGGGACATCCCTCAACCTGGCAAATCTGGAATTTATTCTATAAATCTTATCAATTTCTGCCTCCATATCTCCCTCTTCTAGATCCAAAAAAATTGCCAAAACTTTAATAAGCTGCTTTCTAATATTTTCATCTGGAATCTCTGGAACAGCTCTAAATCTCAAACAGAATTCTTTCTCTCTCAATTCCAGTAAAGCCAGGATATCCAATTCTCTTTCCAACTCTGACTTACTCTTTAAAATTTTCACTCTATCACTCTATCTAAATGTTACTGTCTGTCTGTGCCTTATCTTTTATTATGCAAATTCCATCAATCACATAGACTTTTTAAGGATAGCTAGCAGCATTCCCTCTTTTTAGCTGGCTTAAGCGAAAATTATAGCAAAGCACTTTCATCAAAAGTAAAAATAATAAAAATAGGAATAGAAAAATAGGAAGAAAAAAAGATCGTCCCCTTGTCCATTTTAAAAACTTTCTTATATCTTCTCTTAATTGAGCTTTTTCCAAATAGTTCTTGAATCTTTAGATCAAAGTCTCTCTTGGTTTTTTTTTTTTTTTTGTAATCTCGAAAAAAGGTTTAACTCACTACAAGGAATCTTATCTTTGTTGCAGAAGAAATCTCTCTTCATCTGTAATTAATTACTTCCCAAGGTGATTAAGAAGTGGGGAGAAGCAAGGCTGTAATGTCCATAAGGTTCCACCACAGTTAGGAGCATAGTTGGAATTCCAGGTCTCCCAGCAGCTCAACCTTCATGCCAGCTGCAAAAACTTTTCAGTTTCTGTAGTTAACTCAGAAGGAACTGCCTTCCAGAGTACATATGGTTTATCTCTCGATCTTCCTTTGATCCAGGAAGATTGCACTGGCTGGAATTCACCTCCCAGCCAGCATTCTCAGCTGCGATGGCTCTCTGCACTTTGGAGAGCATCCTCCTGTTATTTTTCCCTACCGGAAGCTTCAAAAGAAACCTGAGTGCAATCAGTGTATAGAATTTATCTGTAAATTGTTAGTTTTAAGTTCTCAGCTTCAACTGTTTTATTTCTTTATTAGATCCTATCCATCCAGTGAACTCAGTGATTTTTCTATTCTGTGCCTTTTATTTTGTTCTGAACCACCAAGTATTCTGTGACATAGGGTAGCCTTCATGACAAGCAAGTAGTCCAACACCAGGCAATACATGTTATGCCTTTATCTGGATCTTCCCAGTTCTAACTGGTACATCATACGATCCCCTGTCCAATCTTTCCATTATTTTTGTTAATAGAAGCCAGGTTCACATTCTGTCATGCAAAATAAATGTGAACTTCTTGCTCATAATGGGTATGTTTGTACAGCTTTGGTTTCTGATGTTATTGGCTTCTCTTGCTTTATTATAAAGCCCATGTTAAGGGTAGATAAAAGCTCTTCCCAGCAGGCAAATGCATCATAAATTATTTCGAAACATTACTATCATGATCCTCCTCCTCCAAATTCATTAGCTCATGTTTGACTCGAAAAAAATATTGGTGTCATAATGTACTTTTGTATTATATAATCTAATAATGAAACATCTTATATGCAGTCTTCAAACAGAAAAATACCACAAAGTTTCTTTCTAACTTTAGAGATTGCATACCTTTCTGCATGAAAGCGCAAGCTTTTCATTTGGCAGGAAAAGGGGGGTAAGGGCATCTAAAACAAAAATAATATGAGTGTGCAAGATTCTTCATACCAGAGAACAATTAGAAACTGTTTGGAGGATGGAGCAATGGAAGAACCTTAAACTTATGAAAGGCTGATTCATGCAGGCCAGTTGCTTTCATGTGGTCTTTCTGAATGTTCCTCAATATACAGGAGTTTTGTGAAGAACTACATTATATAAAGATGTTATATGTGAAGAAATATATGTTATTATATATGCAGTAATCTATTATATTCAGATAACCCACTGCTATTTCTGTAATGGTGTACTGGTTAAGGGGGTTGACTTGACTAGGGAAATTCAAATTCCAGTCTCTGCTCAGTCACTGAGCTCACTGCATAACTTCAGGCTAATCAGCTCAGCCTATCTCACAGAGTGATTGTTGGGAGTATAGATCAGGATATTTCCATCTGCACCAGTTTGAATTCCCAGATAATTGAGACAGAAGGGTAATAATAAATAAAATAAAAATTGCCAAAGCACCCAAACTTGGAAGGTATGGTACCCTCAATAAGGCTGTATTCTTGGTTTGCATGGATGGGTGGATATGGGTGGGTTTCTTGTACCAAGCTATATCAAGAATGAGTCTGGAGCTTCATCTACAACTTCATAACATATGGATTTCTTTTCAGGCAAGACAGCTGAAGAGCTATAATGCCTTTAGAGCATTCTTTTATTTCTACTTTGTGTTGCTCAATCAAACTGACAAAGAGCAATTGTTTGAAAAGTTTATGGCAAATACCCACACCTTTCTAAGAAATGCTAAAGCGGGGAAATACTTTGTTTTCTTAGATTTGATTTATACTGCATGCTTTTCAGAGGAAAATAATTTGTTCTCTTTTTGAGTTGATGTGAATAGTTGTACATACCTTATACATGAAATGTCATTTCCATACCAGGGATATAGGGCACATGCATTCCAGTCTGCAAGATCCCCAGCTGAGCTTCTGGAAGCTTCAGTTAAAATAATCCCAGTTAATAGGGCCATCAAAATCCTTGAAGAACCATTGCTACTGTGAGTTGATAGTTGTGGGCTAGATGAACCAATGCATCTTCTTGTGTAACTTTCCTGAACATGATATAAATAACCAAAGGAAGCTTGCTAGCCAAGATAAGAAACAAATTCCTTCTATGGGAAGTTCATCCTAGCAGGCACGTCCATAGAACAAATGAGAAATCAACTGCAGACTTACAGTTCTCTTCTCACAGTGGATTTCCTTTTTCCCTAACCCATGGAACTTAGAGAATGGCAGGAATGGGAACAAATAGAGAAAGACACATAATGAAATATCTGAGATATTTTTTCAAGTTTTCTGGTTTTTTTCAAGTTTCATTGGGGAGCAAGTCTTCAGACTTTCTATCCAATCTTTAAAGCTCTATACTATAAATTCTTTGTTTTACATCCTGTTTTGTATTTTGGACTGGTGAGAAGACAATGTCCTGAGCTTGCTGGCCAGACAAAGTGTTATTTATTAGTTAGAGGACTTAGAGCACAGTTGCGAAGTCCCCACAAATGCAGAACAACTGCTGAGCCCTAGTATTTGTGCCAAGAGGTCTGGCAAAACCAGGTTCAATCACAGTATTAAAACTTGAATAATGTGTTTTTGGACATAGATGGATGGATGGAATAACTCATTTTTCTTTGGTGTTGTGGGCCAAGTCACGCAGATCCTTAATATTAGGCTGGCAAAACTCCCATTTGTACTTGGTCTCAGCATGGATCAAGGTATTTTCAGGATTTGATCCTACATTTTATTTCTGAAGAGTTAAATAAAACAGGAATGGATTGCATGAATTTTCAATTAAACATTATGAAGACATAAAAGTGTCTGCCTTTCTAATGTGGCTGCTTCCACTTTGCAAATCTGGAAGATGCATCACATGGATGCTTTAATAACATCAGTTTGCTTAATCTGTGACTGTATGAGTAAAATATTCCCACTGCATGATGGAACTTCAAAACAGAGGTAAAATGCATTAAATATTATAGCTCAATCTGTTATGGGCATGGAAGGCATTTGCATATAGAAGGAGAAGTGAGGTAACATTGATAGCCTCAGCCCCAATATTGTATGGTTGGGCTAATTCATGCCCAGGGACTCTTGAACAGAGGCCTAGATTAGAAAGAAACCTAATGAGTGGACTACTGCTCTGCACAAGTGCCATAGGGCTGACCTGCATAACCAACTGATTGCTAACCATTTCTTGAACGTAGGAATACATGATGTTGTCCTCTATATAACTCCACTGATAGAAATTGAAAAGGTGATTTTTTTTTTTTTGGTTATTAATTAATAAGAGTTCTGCAAGTTTCATAGCCAAAGTGAATGGAAGAAAAATAAAACTCTGGTGTCTTCTTTCCTTTCCATCTGCTGGTGGATGCCCCAGATGGGAAGGTGTCAAGTACAAAAAGTAGTTGGTGGAAGAGGACTCATAGCAAAGATCTGTCAGTGAAAACCATATGACCACAAAGACTCCCCCAGGGAAAGGAAAGCAATTGGTGCTTGCTTCCCTGACTCAGATGAGAAGGGCAAAGAGGCAAGGAAATCTACCAACTAGTGGGTGTGGTAAACTAAAGCAGAGGAAGGGATTGAAATCTGGAAAGGAATTTCTTAATCTGGCTTCATTTTCAGCTGGTCTATATACAGGAGTCAAGCAGCTTAAAGCTGCAGTATGAAAAAGGCCCTTCTCTCACGAGTAGATGAATATGCCGATCCTTTGTGCCCATGCTTTGGAACAAATGTCATCAGTCTAATAAGATGAGTATAAAATCCTTAGAAGAAATATTATGCAACTAGCAGCTTACCTTGTCAAAATATTAAAGTTGCAGGCCTACACATTGTAGTGCATATATAACCAGCAGGCTTTAGAACATGGAAGAAGGAGAAGTAGCATATACTGTATTCCTTTATTCTGCAATGGACTTCCCAAAAAAATCATGCTCCATAATGCTTGTGTGTGAGAGACAAAGGTAGGAAAAAAAAAGGATTTTCCTTTCAAGAAAGGTGACTTGTGTGTGCTAGGACAGTGGGGAAGTACACGGATGTGATAAAAAACAGCTCACACCTATTATTATTATTATTATTATTATTATTATTATTATTGCTGCTGCTGCTGCTGCTGCTGCTGCTGCTGCTACTACTACTACTACTACTGCTATTACTACTATATGAAAAAGAGGGTCAGCCCAGCTGCCCTACATGCCAGACTTATGACTACCAGAAGATTTACTTCTACTGAAATAAGTAAATTTGAGTAAACTTTTAAATCCTGAATATAAACGTGCATAGATTGCACCACGTTTGTATCATAGAGCTGAACACCCTATTGCACTAAGTAGAAACTTTCCACTCCAACATATCTGACTCAACTTTTCCCTGTGAGAATAACCATACTGTAGTGGCTCACAGAGGGTGCGATAGATTGGGTGATGCCTCTTTTCAGGCTGCTACAGTACTGAAGGTCTGGGCTGAACTGGGCAGTGTGATAGCCAGTTCGAGTGGCCATTCTGTATAGAAGAATAATAGGATTCAACAGAAAGGGAAGAATGAGATCCATTCAGATCAATGATTAGAACAAGTAGGGGAAATTCTGAGGAGGCAAAGTTGTTTAGCACCTTCTTTCACAGACAAGTTTTTCAAACCAAACAACCAATCTTCTAAGTTTTATAGGGCCGCAAAGTTCCAGTTGATTCCAAAAGTACCTAGTACGGCTGTGCTGACCAGGTTATAATACAATCTCTGTGATGGCACAACAGAAATCAAAATGGCCTGTCCCTCTTCCTGAGAGCTGCTCTGTTGTAGGAATGAGGCATCCATCTTCCAGGTTCTGGTCCCTTTATACCAAACAAGGAAAAACATCCCATTTTAAAATCAAAATAACATTTTTGAAGTAACTTTTTCTCATTTTCATTCACTTCTGGTTCGCCATAACCAGGAGAAAAGGGCTGTGGATAATTCACCTATTTGTACTTCTTATCCATGAATGGTGGACCTTTCTTTGAAAAACTTTATTTTAAAAGTAGGTCTTTAATTGGCACAGTTCTGTGTTATTTGGGCAAGAAACTAAAGCTTGGCTATCTCACAAGAATGACTACAAGTATCATTAAGATAACAATAAAAAGCTTTGAATTCTCTGAAAGCTACATCAATGCCACTTATTATGGCCAGAGAAGGTCCAGAAGGGAGATAGGTTGACCTCTGTATCAGCTGGTATCAATGATTGGCATTTTTACATTGGCATCCTCATACAGAGTGGGCTATTGAGCCAAGGAAAATGCATTTTTCTGCAGTTCCTTGCTGTTCTGTTTACTTGATCTATCCAGGGGGAACAAGATCAGCAACTGCCTTGCCTCTCCTTGCAGACAGTGCTGCAGATTAGAAAGATTTTGCCTGTTAAGCATGGGAATGTGGGAAAGCACTCCTAGCTACTGTTGATTTGACAATGGAGATGCAGTAAGTGAATTTAAGATCATCACAAAAAAGGACTCCAAGGTCTGAATTAAAGGAGAATCTTGTGCATACCCAAGAACACAATTTACACAATCACTTCTCAACTGGGTCATCCTTCTAATCCCAACAGAGTACAAATGGAACACAGGAATTCACATTTGATTATGGATAGTTAACTCTAGATTACAAAAAAAGAGTGATCAACTCTCTGAAACCAGAAGCACCAGATTGTATCAGTAACCAGTTCTTCACTGCCTTTGGTTCAGAGCTGTGATGGGTTTTGACTAAGCATTTTTCCTTAAACTTTGTAATGGCGATCTGCATAGGCACCAGATCAGAGCTGCAAATGTCTGGATGACCACTGCACAGATGCAAGAAGATACTGAAAACTCTTTATTTCCATTTACTGGCCATCTGGTTATTTACTGCCCACACATGGTCATCCTAAGCCTGTAGCCCCTGGGTGGACATAGACCTTGCCTGCAGGCACTGGAGACCACCCACTCAATGCATTGCTGAATGTGATACAGTGGCTAAACAGCGATAGCTGTTGTCATCATTTTAAGGTGGGAAATATACTGTACACTTAACATAGTTTAGAATCTGACGAACCACAAATACTTTCAATCCTTCATCCACTATAGTTGGGGATGGGGGATTATACTGGGTTTCACTCAGAAGCGTAACATGTTCTGCCACTTTGCATCATCACCATGCCAATGGCAGTTCACCATCTCCCCCTCATCCCCTAAAATCTGCAGATCCCATCCACCAAACGTTTCCCACCTGTGCATGGTTGTAAAATAAACACGCCAACACATTCATCAGCAAAGTTGAAAGACAACTTGGGAGAGAGAGTCAGTTAGAAGGAGTAAGGCCTGCTGCTATTGGCTGAACTGTCTATTTTTTTCAGGAGCAGCCTCCTGATTTCAGTATGCATGCATGCATGCATTCAATTTAGAGGCTGCCCAATTCTAGCTGACTCTGGGTAGTTTATATTAAAAAGTAACACTTTTTTTTAAAAAAAGAAACAGATAATAAGCAGCCAGAAGACAGACTCTACCAATAAAACAATCTACAGGGACTCAATCATTACTCTGCCCCAAGGTCTGTAGAACAGCCAGGTTTTCAATGACTTCCTGAATGTCATCAGGGTAGGAGCCATAAGGATCTCTGGGGGGATGCTGTTCCCCCAGGCCCCAGTAGATGACACTTGGTTCCCTTTATTGAACGGACCTGAAATGAACCCACTCTGCCTAGATATAGGAGGTCCCTCAAATAGCCGAGCCCTACGCCATGAATGTCTTTATAGGTGATAACCAACACCTTGAATTGCACCCAGAAGTCCATTGCAACCAGGGCGGCTTGCAATCCATGATCCATTTCCATCTTTGATCCATTCGGAGAGCAGAGCAGTTATAAAATGCAAATAGTTCAAAGGAAATAGCTTCTATTTTTCTTTTTCAGTGGAGCAATTATGATAAAGGACCTGTTCCATACTTAAAGATGTATTTAAATTAGCATGTGACCCTCTGACATTGTTGCAGGTCATTTGTTATTTGGAAAGAAAGCACTACCTTCCCTGTTATTGACTGGCAACGTTATTAAGAGTGGGGAACATTTAAAATGTCATCCTGGTGCATTTCCTCTTCATCAAAATCAAATAGCAAGATATCCCACTGCAATTCTAAGCTCTAGAGAAATTGATTTTCCTGTCAAGCAAAAAGGTGTAACATGACAGTACCCTGATAGATAAAATGAAAGATGCATGAAGAGGTGTTTCATTCCAACAGGGTTCATGAACTGTGTCCTTGTGCTGAGATCTCATTCAGTTCTGGATGACAAAAACCCAGCAGGTTGGTTCTTGAACTTGAATTTTAGGTACCAGCAGCCACTCCTGTCAAAGATCAAAAAGAATGCTCTCCTTCCCAGTGTGTCAAATGTCCTTGAAATAAGCTAGCAGCATACAATACTTAAATAGAAAGCATAGAGAAATATTGAACAAGCCCTTGTACCAGTGCAGTTGGATATCAGGGCATGTAGAATTGCTTTATTTATTACTGATTTTACTCAAGTTCTAACTGGGGGAGATATATTACAAGCTCTGGAACCAAGGGCTTGATCCTCTAATCCACTGCAATGAGATACAAAGGCAGAGGATTGCATGCATTTTGTGTTTATTTATTTATTTTTCAAATTTGTATGCCGCCCATCTCCCCCAATGGGAGTGTTACCGTTCTGGCAGTGTGCTTCAGTTATTCAGTGTTACAATCATGTTGCTTGGGCTTCTTCTCACAAACTGAGATTGTGGTCAAAAATCAGAAATGAGAACTTGAGAACTTTACAATGATGCATGATGTGAAAAGCCAACATCAAGGAAAGCATAGAAAATGCATTGCCTTATTTGAAACCAAAACATCTGGATCTTTTCTGTTCTTGGGTCACAATGAGTTAGGAACTTCAAAAGTCCTTCAAGGGGGCCAAACAGAGTTGGGATCTGTACAAGCATCTGGGATTTTTTTAATGAAGATAACGGGATGGTTAAATTGTTAATATTACTGTTTATTAATACACAATAAAGTTACAATTATATATAACAAAAGTAGTAATAGTTTTGCTCTCTGTTATGATATCTTTTCTTCTTCCATGCCACCTGATTTTTTTTCTTGTTTGTTTGAACATGGGATACAACACTGCTAACCATAGACAAATTAGTAGTGTTTTGTGAAAAATAATTCTTCAGGATAACAACCCTGAGTCAAAGTTGCTACCCTGTCATTCACAATACTAAATAAACCTCTTTAGCTTTCTGAAACATATGTTTAAAATGTATACTTGATTCTTAACTAAATACTGTAAATGTGGATATTCTTGATGTAACATGGATACATGAAAAATTTTTCCTGACAATGAAACTGAAGTCCATTATCTGTCATGACATTTAATGCTATGCTATCTCCTGTAAAAGCAGCTTTTATACTATCAACTAAAAGTAATATTCAGACTACACTAATAGTAGTTGAACTATATAACTAACCTGTTTCTGGATAATGAGAATAAAAACTAGTCAATATTGTCACCTATCATATTTAGTCATTAACATGAACCTGACCCATATCTAAGAAATGGCTTCATTCTAAGAAATGACTAGGACAAAACATCAGCTAGGACTACCTTATTTCCAGGATGATAATGCAGCTGAAAAAAAAAAACCTTTATAAATACAGAGGTATATCTGCCAGATATTCCTTTTTAAATACCAAATTTATGATTTATTATCATTTTCAATTACATTCAGAAAAAACTGCTATTTTCTGAGCTTCTGACTTATCAGTCAGCTGACTGCCTATCAGAAATATCTGCAGTTACTGCTTAAACATTTGCCAGTCCACAGCAGCCTTATTTATACAAGATAATAAAAGGGTAAAGGATTTTCAAATATTCCATTTTTAATATCATATATTTACTCTTGTCAGCAAATTTCACTTCAGGTACCATCTTAAAAATCCAGTTTTCATTAAGGTCAACTGGATCACTTAATAGTAATAGTATTATATATTTAATAAATAATAATATTGCTATTTGCAGCTGTTCATCTTTTAAGTATCAGTCACAGCCTGCAGCTGATTTTGGACAAACCCTATCCTAACTCAAAATTAGTTTAATAAAATCTGTTAGTCAGGAAAGATGTTTCCAGACCACCACCACCACCACCACCACCACTCCTCCTCCTCTTCTTCTTCTTCCTCCTCCTCCCCCGCCATACATGAATACGTCTCTCCTCCTACAATGATTTATAACATTCACTAAAGTTCACTGGATTCATTTGAGATGTTCCCAGTTAGGAGTCTAGGAAAGGAGCTCTTTCCAAAAAATGTAATGATGCAGTGCATTCTATCATATCATCAGAAGGCACAGGTAGTATCAAAACAATCATTTTGTTGTTGTTGTCAGTAATACAATGGTTGTATTATGAGGAAGAAGAGGAAATAATTACTTTTGGAGTCAGGAAGAAAGTGGAATAAACGTGGGAAGTGAATATGTTCCACCCTTGATTTATAGCCTCTTGCTGCGATTAGTAGTAACATGCAAGGCCTATATCTTCTCCAGTGATACATAGATACCTTTGGAGGATAGGAAAGAGGGATGAGGAGTAACTGTTGGAAAATTTGGAAGAGTTATAGCTGGGAATCCTGTCCTCTCAGCTTTTCAAGATATGTATTTAACTGGAGTCAAAGGAAATGAGGTTGTTTTTTTTTTAAAAAAAGCCATATGTTTATTGTTAAAATATTGAAATTCAAAGAAAGTAGAGAAAAGCACATATTGAAATACAAAGAAAGTAAAAGGAAAAAGGCAAGATGATATAAAAAAATTCTGCTACATTTAAATTAAAAAAAGCATAGTGAAAAAAAAAAGTTAATTACTTTTTAGTGGTACGTCCTTCCTTTCCCTTCCATATGTATCCTCAACCACTAGCCACAGTTTAGATATTTGAACTTTGCATCAAACAAAGAAACTAATTGCAGTTAGTTTCTGTTTGAGTCCTAAAGACCATGTGCCAGATGTCTAAATCTGCTGTGCTCTGGGTATATAAGGAAGCCATTTCTGCTTGAATTTAGTTAAACTTTTATTGTGGATATCTATTGTCAATTTTGCCATTGCAAAATGAGAAGATTTATATGTGGATTGTATAGAAAGAGAAAATGAGCATTTAGGCAAGCCATGGAACTTAGACTCAGAAAGTAGTATGGAAGTATGTCCAATAATGCATCTACCTTATTATAAAGTGAAAGAGAATCCTAAAATACATTCTGTTACAGGTCTTATCTTCCCCTTTAGAATATTCATAATCATGGTTCAATGATTGACTATCTCAGCAGATCACAGCATCTGCCTTTGTCTGAACTCAGTAGCTAGGCAGGGCTGGGTCTATTAACATTTGGATGGGAGACCACTAGGGAATCCCAGAACTGTAATGAGACTGCACATTTTAAAAATATCCTGGAAAAGGCCATGGCAAACTACTTTTATATAACTGAAACTACTGTCACATAATTACTACTTTGATATGAAGTGTAGCAGTCCTTTCTAATGTTATATTCAATTTTGGATGAAAAGTTAAATAATTTTACGCTTGTAATATTGACATCCTAAAATACTATTAATATTGATAGAATTTTTACTTTTTTCTTATTATTTTCAATACTTTAAGCTTTCTAAACAATAGAATGTCCTTAATTTATAATCATATTACATAAATATTATTGCATTGAAATCTGCATTGAAACAGTACAATGTATCAAGATTTATAACATTACAATAAAAGGGAAAAACAAAAGGGAAAAAAAAAGAAGGAAGCTACCTGGACATAACCATGAGGCCCCAACCCTATCTGCTTCTCATCAAGCCTTAAAGATCTGGCTTTTCGCCCAAGCATTGAGCCAGAAAGATTTATGATCCTGTTCAGTATTATTGATTGTTGGATTGTCTTGGCAGAACTTTTGTATTAGCTTTTACCATGCTTTATAGCTTATGACAGTTTATTTTTGTTCTCTTTGTTTTTTAATAGTATACTGCCTTGAGTCATTTTGAGAAGGCAGAATACATCAATTAAATAAATCAAAGAAATAAAGCCAAACTCAACTTGAAAAAGTCTTATCTTTTACTAGAGTTTGACTGTGTCCTGCTCAGTGTCCTTCAGCAATCTTCTGCTCTTCTCCAAACATTCACTGAATGTGTGGACAACAGAAGACTCCATCTCTACATTGGAGGGTTTGTTTGTAATGTATCTTATAATAAACATGTCAGAGCTGGAGTGTTATAGGTATACATGTGAACTTTTTTGAGAGCAGGAATTTAACCTGAACAATGATCAGTGAAGCAGATTTATAATTAATAGCAGCAAAGAAAACTATTTACAGGGAATAATTTTAGGGATAGGCAAAGCCTAGCACTAGCTAGCCACATCCTACTGGGAGGACAGTCAAAAAAGTGTTTGTGTGGTATGCATGCACCTGGAAAGAAAGGAGAAGGAAGTGATGTCAGATGAACAATCTCTTAAGAGGCAGAGTGATAGTCAAAGTGGGACACACAGTAAAATATTTTTTTCCTGTTTTGTAATGTTGCAAATCATGATGGATTGTATTATTTCAAAGCAGGTTTCAATGCAGTAGAACATGTTCAATGTTTAGATAATATGATTAAAAGTTATTATCATTCTATTATTCAAAAAGCTTAAAGTATTGAAAATAAAAGAGATGTAAACCTTCTATCCATATTGATTGCCAGTATACAGTATATGCCAGTATACAGTGGAAGCATAAGATTATTTAACTTTTCATCCGAAGTTGAATATAAGATAAGAAAGAACCACTGCAATTCACAACAAAGTATTAGTTATGTGATAATAGTTTCAGTCTTGAACTAATTAGTTAATATTAAGATCTTAGTATGTTGGTATGTTGATTAAAGGAAATAGAGAATAGATGAAGCAAATTTAACAAAAGTTAAAATACTTGAAGGTTAAAATACCTGAAGAAGTGCTTTTCATTGCATAGTTTGAGGTGGAACTGGAACTTGCCATCATCTTCAGATACAAGAA
The DNA here is from genome assembly GCF_059951505.1 of Python bivittatus. NCBI lineage: Eukaryota > Metazoa > Chordata > Lepidosauria > Squamata > Pythonidae > Python > Python bivittatus. The sequence continues at coordinate 35,005,104 of NW_028277112.1, read as the reverse complement.
AAGCACTGTCAAGAGGATTAAAGTTATGTGGTCTAGTTTACTAAACTATTCCCCAGGGAAGACTTAATTCTGTTTTCCAATTCATTCAAGATTTCAGTTCAAGCCAAAAGTTAACTAAGAGTAAATAAGATAGAGGATCCATTTTCTGCCACTTAAAGGTTAGAAGGTGACATCAGAGCAGAATAAATAAAGCTAGCACTGCAATATAGGTTTTAAGGGGTTGCAAGATTTCAGCCTGTGCTTAAGCACTTGCTTTTGAGTAGGCATATACAGTATGTAGGCATATACACTACAGTAGGCATATACACTGCCACTCGTGCTACTTTGCCTTAATACAGAGCAAAATGAAGTATTTTATTTAAAGAAAAAAACACAATGCTATCTTAACAGCCACATTTTTATTAAGTTCCTCCAACATTCCTTGGTGGGGGATTGGTGTGTTGGTGTTGGGAGGGGGGCGTTGTGGAGATGACAGAACAGACATTCAGTAGTGTTGGATTTTCAGTTTCAGGTTTGCTCCTTGTGACTGCAGGCAGTAGGTATTGGTCCGTAAAAGTGTTAGTGGGACAAGTGAAGTGTGCTACTACTGTACTGTCATTATAAGTTGTTGCAGGCAGATCCCCAGAGTATCAGTGTTGTATGTGGGAATATAAACAGGCAGGAAGCTAATGTGGAGGCAGATTATATGACTGTTTCTGCATTTTGCATGGCTTGTGTAACAGGAGACGGTTCTTTCCACATAACTTCACACCTACAAAAAGGCCAGTCGCAATCTGTGCCTTTTTGAGAAAGATAGTTTCTGGCTTGAAATATTCCAATTAGGCTCCATGCTAAAACCCACATGATGAATGTGGCAGAGAGAGGCAGAGCTCAGAAATGCTGAATGTCTCAGAGACAGGAATCTCAGTCCTGAACTATTTATGTTCTCCTATTTTCTTTCCTCTGTTCATGACAGAGTACTAATTCTTAGCTGGCTTCCATCTTTTCAACATAACAAAGGGCTGTTTTTTTAAAAAATCAGATGAATATACCAAGACAACATTTCTGCTTTTGCAAAACCTTCAGTGTTTTAAGGGTGGTTGGCTTGTATGGTTGTTTTAGCCTCAGTTTAGCCCCCACTGCCCAGGCACAATATGGTCACTATTCATGAGCTATATTTTTATGCCGAAGAGTTTTAAAAGATGTTTTCTTTTTAAATTTTTGAGCACCAAAACTAGATTGGTGAAAACTAAATCAATAATAGCAAATGGTTCCTTTAGCTTTTTATGAGTAATTAGCTAGCCCCCACTTAAGCCTGACATGGTGCCATTTCAGCATTGGGGTAAAGCAAAAAGATGCCCTTTGCCCTTTGCCTCTAGAGTCCCTGGTCTATATTTCAGAGAGCCGATAAGTCTGTGAATACTTGGTTCAGTCCAGAGTGAGCATTTTCACATTCTCTCTGAAAAATTGTTCTTTGTTCTTTAAGCTTCATGCATAAATCCGGTTGCTCAACTGAGTTTGGCTTTTCCCTTTGATTGTGGCGTAATTTTAACAATGCATTAAGTAAATGGGAATGTAGCTCTTTGTCAAATAGCTCATCTGTCAAAGAAGCAAGCATTAAAACAGTGTGTATGGCAGTTTACTCATTTGTCAAGCGTGCTGACAAATTAAGCATTTAAATATATGGATATTTAGCAATCTCCTGACACATAGACTCTTGCCATCTGTTGCGTAACAAAGGCAGCACCAAAAAAAAAAAAAGTACTGCAAACTCTGAAAACTCATTCCATTCTTACGTGATCCCAGTTTTGTTTGGAAGGATTTCTTTCTCTTCTTGTGAAACCTTACAATACAATAGTTCCTTTGTTGAAGATTTTCCACTTACACAATTATACATTAAGCCCATATAAACACCTCCTGTTATCACCTGTGCTGTACTTTCCGTAGGCAGTAGAGACAGGAACATAAAATCACCAAATAATCCTCTATATGAGAGGAATTCCATGTCAAGGAAACACAAGGTAAGGTTGAGTCTACTACAATTTATTATTTAGAAGAAAAATAAGGTAAAGACAGCCTTGAGTTGAGTTCAGTTCCTGGTAACTACATGGAGACAATTATGCAGTTTTCTTGGCACCAGTAGAGAAGCGTTTTGCCACTGTCTTCTTCTAAGATGCTTTTATTTTAAACTTTCCAGTCTAGGGTACAGCCCTGAGATTCCCTGCAGGTATTCCCTCCAAGTGCTAACTTGAGTTGATCCTGCCCAGAGAAGATCAGCCAGCTGCTGTCACCTGCTGTAGAGCCATGCCAAATGATACAAAACTTGGCAACCTTTTCCAGCCTCAGGCACCCTTCCACCCTGAATCACCTGATTCCCAATTTCCCTATATGTCATCAAATTCACCTGATCTTTCAAAAGATCTCATGCTAGAAGCTTGACATCTGAAGCAATCTTCCACAAACACTTGGTGTTCTTGAAGTGTTTGGTCACCTTTGAGATGTAAACACTTCTCGTATGCTTGCTTGTTTAGAATTTAATATCTGGGGCTTCCGGTCTATTTGATAGGGGCTATGTAACTGATCTTGTGGATACTTTTACTCTGAAAGGCATATACATCCTGAAATAATTAAATTAAATGTTGTATGTATGGATATAATATTGAAAATCGTTTGGAATTCAAACTGTATATTTTCAGCTACATTGCTTGTTCAACTCTCATCCTTACAAAGAGTTGTGTTGTATTAGGATCATTCATCTGGACAAGAAATGACAAATGTTCCTTTATAGTATCTCATCACATGCCCATACGGGTCTTATGGAAGGTCATAAACAGGCAATATCTCCAGTTCTACTTGTTGTTATAATTTATCCAGAGACTCAGGACAGGTAAAAACAAATGCATGCTCGCAACTTTTATTGTTCTCTTTCTGAAATATAGTACACGCTCTAAATGCTTAATTCACTCCTTCAATTTCTCACTCTCTCTCACACACACATACATCTATACATATCCAACTCAATGACTATCAAGTCTGGCTAGGTCTGAATTCCAGAATAATTCGTTAGTGTGGAATGGCTTCCCTATCATTGCCAAAAAAGTTACACTGCAGCATCCATGAAGTCATCAGAAGCCGAGCTTAACTTTAACCTGGCCTTTAGTGCTCCATTTTTATTTTAAGAATGTGCTTCAGTCTAAATGTGTATTGTTTGCTGGCTAGTGTCACTGCAACTTTGAAATGTCTACAGTTTCAGTGTCAGAAAGCCAATAATTACCTAAAGACAAGGTAACATAGGAAAAAATAATTTGCATTTCTTTGGGTGTTTTTCTGCCATCTTGTTATGTACTTTAGGCACTGAGCTGCAGAATACCCAGTGAGCAGCTTTTTCTAGAGAGCGTAAATTATTTAGGAGCATTTTTCTTCTGTTCTTGACTATGATTAACCCTTGAATATTTATAGGCATTACAGTATTAACATGAATAAAGGGCTTGTGATATCATAAAGGGTCTTAGTTTAATGGGTTTAATGAGGACTACATTTGGACTATTGCAGTCAAAAGCCTTGAATGTTTAGATTTGAAAATTATAACTTAATGTTGATTTTCTGTTACCATCTTAATGTTACATTTTAAATTCTGATGCTATGTTTTATTGTAACTCCTCAAGATGCCTTGACTGTCGGCAGCATACTCAGCTACTGTAGATAAATAAGCATTCCTTCTTGTCTTGTGGAAATTCTTAGAAATACAGTACATTATTAGTGGTTCATAGAGAATGGATCTTGGGGAAGAAGTACAAGACCTTTGGCTGAGGAGTCTTCTTTATGGAAAGTGCATTATGTTTTCACAAAGCAGAAGTTGGTTTTTTTTCCCCCTCCAGTGGTGCTATTTCAGCTTTGGAATGTCTTTCTCAAAGAGATACATGTTGTACCAACTTTCAGCACCTGTTTAAGACATTTTTATTTAGCTAGGTATTTTAATTTAAATAATTACTCTGTCTCCCTTGTAATTTGTCTGTGCATGTGTGTGCGTGTGTGTGTTGCATGTGCAAGCATGCTATTTTTGATGATGTTTGCTCAGTGTTTGGGAAAAAGCCAGTGGAGCCTATCCAACAATGAACAGCACCCGTGAAACAACTTCCACATTCACCCTGCAGTCCCAAAACTTTGCAGGGCTGAAGAAATTCTTGTGGAAATTTGTGAGGCAGTAAGGTCAGGAAAAAAAGCCAACCTCCTTTTCTTATTCAATCCATTCTTGTAGTTTGAGGTGTTGCTGTCATATTTTATTGCAATACGTTCCACTTTAACTAATTTACAATTTATGTTTTTGCACAATTCTTACTTGAGGAAAAGTGGTACAGGGATTTAATTATTAAGTACTGCTTGCTTCTAGTTCACCATGTTATCATCAACACCTAAAAGCAGAAAAGAACTGTATTAGGGAAAGTTCATGTTTTCATTTAGAAAGTCCCACCTTGCCAAGTAGGACTGATGAAGAGTCCTTGTCAGGAAGTGTGGAGACACTAATCAATCAGGGCTGAGCTGGGTGGTTGAACAATCTTCTAACACAAGGACTGCACTGATCGGCTTGGCATATGGCACCCAATGCTTGAGTCTTGGGCATGTGAGACAACCATGCTCATCTCCTGCTCAAAACAAAATATTGTGAAACTAGTTTTGTAATGTGTCTGATGGAGCTCCAGCACAGGGGATTTTCCACCGGTGAGAATTCCTGGATGCTGGCTTTTCCACCCTCCCTCCCATAGCCAGAATGTAATGGTGCCTCTTCACCATCCTCCTGTCCTAATTAAACTTATATCCTGAATACTTGCTAAAGTGGTAGTGGTGACAATGACGATGACGATGACAGCAACAAAAGTATTATTCCAGATATTAAGGACTGGATTCAGGAGATGTATAATCTATCCATTTTTGAAAATACATTTTTCCACTAATCAGAAAAATGATGCAATATGTTTCCCTTTGGCACAGCTTTCATGATATTTTACAACATTAAAGCATTGCTAATTTTTTTGCCTTTAAAATAGAATTTTAATATGTTTAACATATCATACATATATAATTTGCTTAGATTGCTTACAGTTTTCTTTTTTCTGTTTAGTTTGTTATTATTTATTAGTTGTTTCTTAGTGCTTTTTGTACTTTCTTTTTTCTCTATCTTCATGTATTCTATCTATCTATCTATCTATCTATCTATCTATCTATCTATCTATCTCCATCCTTCTGTCCTCCCCAGCCATGAAGGACAGTTTTATTGGTCCACCTCAATGGCCAATTAGGTTCCTATTTTTTCCTTCAGTGCCAAAACATGGTGAAGGGAAAAAGAGCCTTGAGGGCTGGGGGCTGGTCAATAACTGGCAGCTATTTTTTGCACTTTTCCATTAGCTGCTGGAGGGAGTATTGGGTGGCTCTGTGGGAGAATGTAGGTGCACTAGGGACACTACTACAGTGGCGCAAACCTGCTTCCAAATTTTGAAGGGGGAGGCCAATGGCTGTGCAGAAGTGCTCTCAGTTCCCTTGATAGGCGTCCTACCCAGGTGGTGCTGAAGATAAGGTCATAGAGTGTAATTTCTAAGTGTCTTGGTCTCTTGAATGCCAAAGTGACAGCAGAGGGAGGGAAGAACTATGCCAAGTTACAGGGGAATCTTTGTTTCTAACTTTAGGCCCTTCTTCAGTTATCAGCAATGACGACGATTCAGCAAGTCCTCTTCATCACATCTCTAATGGAAGTAACACGCCATCTTCTTCTGAGGGTGGCCCAGATGCAGTAATTATTGGAATGACAAAGATTCCTGTAATTGAAAATCCTCAATATTTTGGAATTACGAATAGTCAACTCAAGCCTGACACATGTAAGTACAAATTTATATATATATATATATATATTTGTGTGTGTGTATGTATGTCTATAAATAAATAGGTGTCTCCCCAAGCATATATGATTTATGGCTGATTTCTTCCCCTTTCTGATATTGATTATGAATGCTAAATAACAAGCTATCCATACAACCATAAGCTTGTTTATTCAGATTACACACCATGGAGCTTAATAAGGCCTATTTTATTAAGTGTGGCTAAGATTGCCTCAAAGTTAACATTTTCAAATGGAATAAATCCAATACATTAATTCTAATTATCTTTTATTTCTTTGGCCAGATGTTTAATACATGTTGACCTCTAAAGTTTAAAATGTGTTTTTTGCATGAATGTAACTGCAAATTTAGTAGGTGAAGTAAGATTTAGTGGTTGTTAAATCTGCTGAACAATGAAGGTCAAATTGGGACCAAACTGTGATACATGTTTCAGATGACATCAGAGATATTTGAGTGGATAAAAAGAATAGTTGACTGCATAGACTTTGAGGTAAAGCCACTAGCAGACGTACACACATTTCTATCACCTAATCCCTTTGGGGGATGAGCAGTAAGAAATTGTGAGCCAAGGAAATTAATGGCATAAGATAAGAAAATAAATAAAATATTGCTAGTTTACATCAGCAGCATTCTCAATACATTTCAATACCTTCCTTCCTTGAAAATCATCCTTGCTTCCACCACATCCATGCACTGAATCATACATTGATTTTTCTTCTTTAAAATTCTTACCTCTCTCTTTTTGAGGATTTCATCAACTCCATCTGACCACAACTCCCTTCCCTTCCCTTCCCTTCCCTTCCCTTCCCTTCCCTTCCCTTCCCTTCCCTTCCCTTCCCTTCCCTTCCCTTCCCTTCCCTTCCCTTCCCTTCCCTTCCCTTCCCTTCTTTCCCCCAACCCTTCTTCCTTCATCCATATTTGTTTTGCTGTTCAGTCCTCATACATGGCATACAACCTCTTTCTTTTGCGATGGTCATTCACTTTTGGACTGAATGCACACTCCTTCAGCAGCCCTGACCCTATTCCTCCTTTAGCACATACCCTTCTTTAGGACCCCATTACCCTGTGTTCTTATGTTTTTCCTAACACACTCTTACTTCTATATAACTAAGTGGGCAAAATCACTTTCTTTCATGTAGTGATTTTCACTTATTTTGACAAACATTCTTCCCTTACAATACACCACATCCTACCTTTCCACCAGCATTTCCATGTCTTAAAATTTTCCATCTCATCTTTAGTGAACTTGCTCAGGTTTTTGCCATTTATCTTTAACTTACAACCCTTCACTCCATTTTCTCTGACCAACTATGATGGTCTCTGACTTAAGCATGTTCAGATCCATCCCAAAGTCTAACATTGAGAATATCAACCAACAATATTGCATCATCTGCATACATAAGTACACAAATATTCACATCCCCAGTGAACACACCTCTACCATCACTGCAAGCATTTCTTAAACATTTACCCATAAATACATTTGAAATGCATTTAAATGACCAAGAGGACATCATATATCCTTGTCTTAACCCTTACTCAGTGCTGCATGTTTGCTAAGCATGCCATTTATTTTCACACATCCTTTACTTCCATCATACAATGCCCTTAGTGCATTAGGAACTAACCCTCAACTCCACATTTGCACATTCCATAATTTAAGCTTACATATTTTTATCACACACATTCTCTAAATCAACAAATGTACAAGGCTTCTCATGTCTATATGGTTCACCATCACCTGCTGAACAGAAGAATCTTTTCAGCATAAAGTGAACTGCGTTTCCCAAATTTTGCTCACTCTCACCTCTATGGCCAGAATTCTGCCAAACACACTTACAGGCAAACTGGGCAAGGTGACAAACTAATCCCCCTCTAATTTTGGCATTTCCACATGTTCCCTTACTTGTTGTACAGGAGACAAGTAACAGCATTCTTTCAGTTGTCAGGCACAGATGCAACCTTCATGCACACTTGAAACAAGTTACACTGCCATTCCATAAGCAAACCACATCCATATTTTAATGTTTTCTACCTTCACTTGCAGCCTTATCATTTTTCAATATTTTCACAGCATTGATGCCTTCCTTCTCATCCACTTTTTTTGGACACAAACATTTACAGCATTCAGAGGAATATCACACCACTGTCGCTCCCATGCATTCTATCCCTTCAATTTCATCCCAAATCTTTTCATCACTTTTGTTTTTCATTCCATTAACTTTGCTGGAGGCTCCTGGTTTAGTTTTGTCATCCAGTTCCTCACAGCCTTTAGATACCAGATAATGACTTCTCCTAGGGTTTTCATGTAGATTTTAAATAGCATGGAGAGAGCATTGGAGGAGCCAAGGGCTCAGCTGCTGCTCCCTAATAAATAATGGCTGAAACTGTCCAACCAGGAAGGAGCAAAGCAGAGTCTCCCACCCCAACCTTCACCAGGACAACAGCATGGTCAGTGGTTCTGAACACAGCCAAGAGATATAACAGGATCAGGAAGATTGTACTTGACCCACCCAAGTCCTTAAAAAAGATATCTACCAAAGTGACCAGTGCTGTTTCAGTCTGCGTTCAGATCTGAACCCTAACTGAAAAGCCATGTTCATCATTACTGGGTCATAGATCACTATCTGTGATCCATCACACTTTAGTCACCCAAGATTTTCAACATAATGCTTCTTAGAAATATTGATAATGTTTAGATTACATGCCTTGTTCATACCCATGGTATCTGCAGCATGTCCTGCTAACGGTATGAACAATACTGATCAGTTTTGCCACATTTTGGGCAGTAGGCCACAAGTGTAGCCAAAACCCATTTTTACTCCAGCATGCTCACACTTGTTTATGCAAGCTGGGATCTGTAATCTAAACACTAACCTAGAGACTACCGACATTCCATTAAATGGAACCACATGCAATATACTGATGCACACTCAGGCAGTCTCTAGTCAACTTTTAATTCATTTCAATTATATAAATTTACAACTTCATAAAATAAAAATGAAATATGTACTGAACTTCACTACAGTATATACCTCTACAGATACTCCCATGCTGGTAGAGATGCCAGAGATGTGCTATTATTTCCAAGAGAAGCTGAACCAGTGGCATCTATGGGTCAAAACAGGCAAGAGGGTAGTTTTGAAACCTGATTGAACCCCCACCCCTTTGTATATTTGTGTAATATCAATGTACATAAAAAGGGGTGGGACTTGGGTTGGAGTGCCACAACTGGCATCTTTCCTGTTTTGACCACCCTGGTGGATGTTGCTGAGCTGAACCAAGCTATCTGTAATCAGTGTCAGTGGATCCCCAATATCCAGTAATAGTATTGGTTCACATGATCAATAGGTATTAGTTGTCATGCTTGTAGAAATGAATGTTTTGCCTATTTCAGTTGTGTTAAAAATCTTAACCCATGAAATACATTACACTTAGAACAAATTACAACAGCTGTATCAGTATTTTTCACATGACGGATTTCAACACGTGCATTTAAACAGTTTGCAAAATAAATAGGTATGCGAGTATCCAATAAGTTTACTTCAAAATAAGGATGGCTTATTCGATAGCCATAAATAATAATTTAAAGAATATAATGTTGTTGATTGTTTATGGAACTCTTATGTCCTTGCTAAGAAAAGGAAGCAAGTAGAAATTGTGACCCAAACTTGGAGAACCTAAGCTCATGCCAATAAAAATACTACTTCTACTACTTAAAGTAAAAGAAGAAGAAAGTTAGGAAAACAATTTAAAAGGCACATTATGTAATTAAAGCCGTTCGAAATTGTCATGTTGGATAACCCTTTCAAAGTTCATTTTTTCCCCAACATGTAATTTTCAATAGTAGTCAGTGAGAGTAGTCCCTTCCCTTCTCTTCTCTTCTCTTCTCTTCCCTTCCCTTCCCTTCCCTTCCCTTCCCTTCCCTTCCCTTCCCTTCCCTTCCCTTCCCTTCCCTTCCCTTCCCTTTTTCCCAAAGAATGGCTATTTTTAATGAATATCAGACATTGGGAAGGCAGGGAATTGCACAGATAGTTTTGAGTCCAAGCATTTATCTAATCTTACTTTAAAGTACTGTTGTCAAGCATCTACAGGATATCACAAAATAAGCCAGATTTTTCAAAAAGCAAAACCAAACACCTGCTCTTTATCTGTAAACTTTTTATTACTTTAATTTTATTACTTAATTACGTTCATCCAACCAGAGTAAATATTTCTACACACTGAAGTCTGTTCCTACAACTTGTTTTTTCTTGATCTTGTTCAAGGAAGACGAAATGTTTGTCCTCAGTACAGGGAAAAACAAGCACAAGGGGTGGAGAAGAAATTCATTCCATCCAAACTTCTAGATAATTTATTCAAGTTGAATTCCAAAACTAACATAAATTACAAAGTAATTCCCTGTCAATTATCATATTTCTGAGAAATTTGCAATGTGGTTGCCACCTCAGTTGTGCACAAAAGTTGTCCACCCAGATTGTGTATTGTGTATGTATAAATAGACAAGTGGCTTCAGCTCATCCAGATAATCTCCTTTGATTCAAACAAGCCCATTCTTTCAGAACTACTCTGGCATCCAATATGTGGCTGCTGCCAATATTTTCCAATAAATGGAATCTCTGGTCCTTCTTGGTGAACATATTGAATCAAATATATACATTACCCATTAATTAAAATCCATTTCATCACCATTATTATTACAGTTGCCACTGTTATGTTTACTGTTTCTATATGTTTCAGATGGACCATAGTGCAGTTCTGATGAACCTTTTCATGCTTTCAGTGAACAAGAGGAGAAAGGGAACAGGACTGTGCTCTGCCTCTAGTGCTTGTGCGTCCTGCTGGCCATGCCCCCACTCCCATGAACTGAGTTCATTTCCTCAAAGGGGGTCCTACACAAATATACCTATATGTACATAGGGACTTTCATACAGTCTGGCCTTCAGGGTGACCAGGGTTTTAGTGTCGTGGAAGTCCTTGTACATACTACTGCACTCATCTAGGTATCCCTTTTATGTGTTGAACACTTAGGGTGTACATTGTCTGTTTGTATGATTTATCCAGCGTAACGCATAAAATGAGGATATTATTCAAGTTGTTCTAATATCTGTTAGTATGATTTGGTATGATTACTTTGCTTCTTTGGAATTTTACTTTAATGACAAGTGTAAGCTGAAGGGAAGAAAAAAAAAAGTCTGCAAACTGCGGTGGAAAAAAATCCGTTTCATTTTTAATTCCTAATGAATTTGTGTCTGTGTTTATTGTTATTATCTTTGCATTAAAGTATCTCAGAAACCTTAAGGTAAGAACACTAGAAGTAAATCAAACAGTACATAGCCAGAATTATTCATAAATCAGTCAAACTTCTCTCTAATTTGTTATCAAATGATCATGTAATTAATCAAGTGTCTGTACTTGCATTATGTTCCTTGCCTCTGGCAAGAGTTCCAGAGGAGAGTCTGGAATAAAAGCAATTGTTGATTCAACAGTCTTGTTGTTGACAAGCTGGTGTTCAATTATAATAGTAATGCTGTTGCTTCCAAAGGATTGTTTCTACAGTGATACAATCAGAAGCAACATAATGAGTAACATATTAGTATATGGAATATTGTTGGATTCTCCTTCTTCTCCTTCTTCTTCTTCACTTCCTCCTCCTCCTCCTCCCCCCCCCTCCTCCTGTTAGAATAGCACAAGATCATAAAGTATCTTTTGATTTCTCCAAAGCTCTTTATCAGGTTGGATTTAAAAAAAAAAATTAGGGGAGGATTTGGACAAGAGAACAATATCATTGTTCCCCAAGTCTACAAGTTCTAACAGTCTTGAGCTGGAATGCTGGAGAATTTTTATAGACATAATGAAATTAACTTCTCAAAATGCAAGACAGATCCCAGAGCTGTTGGGCGTTCCTCTTATTTAAACATATGCAAAATCTGTCTCAAGCCCTTATTGGAACACACAGGTCCTTTGAGTCAGTCACAGAGAATGAACATGAAAAGCAGAGCTGGGGGTTAATTTGAAGGAGGTGTACTAGTAAACAAAAAACAAAAAACTGTAAGTTCCAAAGCTTAATGTCCTATTTTCAGATGGGATCCAGATACTGCAGTTTCAAGAGAAACTATGTATTGGGTAATTCAGCCCAATAGATTATTCCACACAATGCAGAGATCTGAAGAAATTATTCTACATTACTCCCCACTTTAATATTCCAGTCTGGAGGAGAGGGATCAGGGTTTTTTTTAAAAAACAAAAAACAAAAACATAATAGAAATTTGGCAATTTCTGATGCAAGGTGAATAAGAGGTCTAATTTTCTTTCTATCATGTCAATGGCATGGAGCTTTCTCTTCATCAGTATTTTCCAGAAATTTATGGAATGTCCAAGCAATCATGCATGTCATATGGGTATCCTAGAAAGTAACACTCCTGGTGCATATCAGGAGATCAGTGTGCACCCAGAGAATACTTTTGCAATTGTATCAATGTTTGAAACAAAGAAGTGTTAAGATTGCGTGTTTTATTTATTGAGAGTAATGTATCAAAAATCCTTATTGGTAGCCAGATTTGCCCATGCACATCTGAAAAAAAATTCATCCTCAGAGTATGAAATTATATCAAGAATTCCTCGGTGGGAGCTAAGGAAAGTGCTTTGCAAAAAAAGGTGGACGTTTACTTCTGAGTATGATTTGTTTGATGGGCTCATCCTCACATCCTGGTTGCTGCAATATAAAAACACTCTGCTGTATTTGAGCCCACCACTAATCCACCTTTTGTTGTTCCAGTGTAGAAGTGGTACTTTCTTTCTTTTCCCAACACAAAACATTCCATGAAGAATGGAGGATATAGGGGATCATGGGGATGATGCAGTAAGGAACTGTTCCAGGTGGTTTAGCAAGGGCTACAGAAACACATTGTCCCCATCCAGCTGTTGGGCCCTGGCCTTGGCTATTTTACACTTGGTTGTAAGAGAGACTGAACACCTGTTTTTTTTCTTCTTTGCTCTGGAACACTGAACTCATCACCCAGGAATCCAGGTGTTTGATATGAGTGTACATTATGTGTGAGTCTCTGTGTGTCTGGGTGTGTCTATGTGCTGGGGAGATCATAAAGTAGGTAAAGTGTTTGATAAACACACACTCACATACACAAAGTAGAATGAGGGTGTGCGAGAGAAGAGGCTGCTTCCCTGACCAAAATAGGTTCATGGGGGAAATTGGCTCCAGTTGGGAGAAGCTCCAGAAGTACAATAACATTGACAGCTCTCTAATTCCAGCTTCTCTGCTTTATATTTCAAACCAACTCTTCCAATTACTTAGGCAGACCTGTGGGGTGGGGGTGGGGGTGGTGTTTTGACATAAGTATATATATCTTCTGATCGGATGACCTTGAGATGGCATCATTTCATGGGATGATAGATCTCCTGCCAGTAGATAGAAGGACAGAGGAAATCCACCAATCGCTGCCTTGAAACTGCCTGATATGAAATTGTGAGTGGGCAGCAAAACTGCCCAGCCTTCTTGCTAAGATGCAATGAAATCAGGCTATAGTTACAGCATAATTTACTGTGCCAATATACTTTCCTCCTGACTCAAGGACAGGAGGAAAGCACACTGACATGGCAGTGAGGAAGAGCCCTATATCTGTCAAGTTCAACAATTTTATCCGTCTTCCTTCTAATATATACTTTTTAAATCTTCAAGCATTGCATTTCCTCATAGAAAAAAGTATTCCCTTTGGAATAATTTTGGGCAGAATTCCCCAGACATGGACTGAATAAAAACTATTTGCCAGTGAACTAAATTGCAAACTTATATCCTGTGCATTGCACACTGCTGACCAGAGAAGCAGCTCCCAGCCACCATCCTCTCAACAGACCATGGACATATATGGCTGGTGTGGGTCTTCCGGGCTGTGTGACCGTGTTCTGGAAGTTTTGTTTCCTAACGTTTCGCCAGCACCTGTGACCGGCATCTTCAGAGTGCAGGAGCACAGACAGGAGCAGTGCTCCTGCACTCTGAAGATGCCGGTCACAGGTGCTGGCAAAATGTTAGGAAACAAAACTTCCAGAACACGGCCACACAGCCCAGAAGACCCACACCAGCCATCGTATGCCGGCCGTGAAAGCCTTCGACAATACATGGACATATATGTTTGCTTGTAAGGTGAAACCTTGCGGTAGGAGCTATATTAGAAGCATCCTATGTGCCTTTGATCCTTCATACAATGAGCTTAGCTGATCACTGACATGGCAGTGGCTGACCAAATTAACTGTTGCTCATTTAGAGTTTGCCTCTGTATTTAGCAAAACATTTGAGGTAACATAATAAACAGGGCACATTTAAATTTCTATTTGATGTGTTCTTCCAGGTCTCCTGGTCCTGACTGCTCTTACAGCCACACACAGTTCATTATAAATGAGTACTTTTTGACCCAAGCTTTCCTTTGAAAAAGAGAGAAATAGAGATTGTAGATAATCACTGGCTTGTTTTGCCAAGGCAGGGAGAACAATATGCTTAAAAGAGTCACTCTGTGAACATGTCGATGTGGAATATTAGTCTTTAAAAGTTGCAGGGAGAAAGAGTGGCAATAGAGGCAGATAAAGAGGAAGACACTCCAATGTCTTGCAGTGTTTGCTTTTATTCACTGATGTCTTAAATTCAAACAATATTTTGCTGTGCCACATCTCAGGCAATTAAAGCTATTAAGGATATTCCTTTCTTCATACCTGGAGTGTAGATCTGCAGAAGTTGAGTTAAGGCACAGAAGGCATTTGGAATGGTCACTGTATCTTTTACTACTCTTCCTGGTCAGTGACTTTCACTGAGGAAGTGCATTCATGCATATGGGATATGGTGGGTTGGGTTTTTGAATTTTAGAGTTTTTTATGCTGCTGACCATGTGACTTTAATGCTACTATTTCAAAAACAACCCAATTTGGGGTGCACTAGCATCCATAGGGAGGGAATAACAAGATCAAGATAGTCCTGTCCCTTTTGTATATGCATTGGTGCACACTCACATACAAAGGTACAAAGGGTTAGGACTTCAACTGCACCTCTGTGACAATTGTCTTGATGTTTTTGACCCATCTTCTCCTGATGGACACAGTTGAGCTGGTGGTTCATACATTTTCAAGTTAATAAGCTGCATTTTCCAGACCTCTAGAGTAAACTTAGGAACCACAATAGGGACTGGCAACTCCGTTGCTAAGTGGCACGGTTGTTAAGTGTGACACTACATGACTATGCTGACTTAGGACATCAGTTTCCTCAGTTCTGGCTGCAGTCATTGAGTGAATCACCATGGATCATCAAGTGTGATGTCACGTGACTTGTGACTTCCTGCCAGCTTCCCCTTCATGTGACCACCAGATATTGAGACCATCATAAATGCAAGCTGGTTGCCAAGTGCCCAAATCACAATCACATGACCATGGGGATGCTGCAACGGCCACAACTTCAAGGACCAGTCGTAAGTCTTGTTTTTCAGCACCATTATAACTTTGAATGGTTGCTGAACGAATGGTTGGTAAGCCAGGACTGCCTGTAGTTAAATGCACCTGAGTTTTAAAACTGCCTCTTTTCCAAGTTCCATCCTCATGTTATTAATATTCACATATATACACAAGACAGTAAAGAAAGAAACTCCATGATATGTAGATTTTTCCATGTGAATTAAGGGAAGAGTAGATGGAGTTAGGCACAACTGAACTTTTCTTGTTATTTCATGCCCATTTTGAAAGATGGGTGTGGGGTTGAAAGGAAGACACTGAAAATCCATGTGTACAATTCAAATATGTCTTCTAGTTTGACATTAAATAATCACATAACTCTCTGAGAGTTAGGGTGCCCAATAACAAGGAATTAATTAACTGCCCAGAGTTGCTGGGAGCCAGATGGCATATAAATTTAATAAATTATTATTATTATTATTACATGCACAAGTTTAATGGACAATTTCTCACTGCGTGACTGACAGACCCACTAAAAAACTCTTTTTTTAAGCAGATGTTTGGCCAGTTGGTAAACAGGTGCTTTTGGCTGTCTTAAGATAAATGAATTTAAATTAATAGTCACTAAAATGCCTAACCAGGAAAATAGGAGATAAATCTGATTAAAACTGTAAATCAGCTGAGATCTGGAGACTTTCTTTTGATGCACAGCAGATATGCCATATACCTTTTTATTGTGACTAAAGTTTATTATTGATTTACTTCATTTATTTTGAACCAATTTTTAAAAAACACACACAGCAAAAGCTACTTTTGAAAGCCAGCACCTTGAGTATTACTTAGAAACAAACTAGTAATGGATGGAGCTTCAATAAGAACTATGGTGTGGGCCCTAAACTGTGCCTCCCAACATAGTTTTTTCAAGTGGGTCATGGCTTCTGAGATTTAGCCAAGCATAAATCATACATAATTCTTGGTAACCTTCTGTAATCTGTTGGCTGGAGTCAACACGGTGGATCAATCAAAACTGGAAAAGATATCCTCTTTGTCAGAAGAGCTTCCTGAACTTCCAGAGGATAATTCAGTGATACTTATTTTATTATTTATTTATTTATCAAATTTATATAGCCACCCATCTCACAAGAAATGACTCTGGGTAGCATACAAGAATCAAATAAAACAACAATATATAAAAACAGTCATTATAAAAACAATCATTATAAAAATATAGACAATCATGATTAAAAATTAAAATATTATAAAATTAGAGCACACAAACCACAAATGGATAGAGTAAGTATATCATTCACAATATCAACCACAATAGGGGAGCCACCTTTAAATGTTGCCCATTATTTCTCCCATTCCTCCCCCCCCCCGGGGTTTTAAGAGTGGAAATGGATAGCCTTTGAGAGGCAAACTGCTCCCATTGCTATCTTTAAAAAACCCAAATCCTAAAAAAAGCCCTGAACAGGCTCTTTATTGGGATGTGTTTGTGTGTCTGTGTATGTGTACGGGTGTGTTGATTAAGTATCCCCTAGCATCATATTTTGGGAACTTATTATACAGGATCCCCCATACAACAGTTCCCCTCAGTACGTCCAATGAAGATGGGCCAGAAAAATAGCATCTACTAATGATATTGAAAGCCACTGAGAAATTCAAGAGGGACACATGTTCTTTTTCAGTTCCAGGGTAGACTAAGGGGTTTTCAGTGCTGTACCAAGGCTTGAATCCAGATTAGAATGTATTATGGTAATCTTTTTCCTTCATAGTCCCCTGCCTCTGCAAAGATATGGTGCCTCACTGAATCTCAACTCTGTCAACTGATGTTTTCATCATAATGAATGAAAAGGTGACCTCTACCTTCAGAACATTCTCCAACCTAAGAGCAAATACCAGATCAAATATATGCATGGGATATAAATACTGCCAGTTATTAACTGAGACAGATCCATGAGATGCTTCTATTCCAGAGACAGCCACATCATCATGCATATTCAAATCCACCTGGACTAACAGCTGGGGAACCTCAATGCAGCAAGTGCCTCCAGCAAGCCCACTCAGGAAGCAAGATGGGCAGTCGAGCTACAGCATTCCCATTTCCCTGTGTTGGAATCCCTACAGCATTTCCCATTTCCCTACTCTTACCAGTAGATGATTGCTTTCTGGATATTGCACTAATAGGATTGTGATTGGTGTCGTTGTTGTTTCAAAGCAGAAAATGCAGTGACTCTGTCTACCTGTCACTGCTGATAGCTTGCTATCTGAAATGCAAGCCATGTTATGCTGACCCCTGCTTCACCCAACCAAGTCTCAGGATCAGGCCAGGATCATGTTATCCCAGTGATCCAGCTTTTAGTTAAAAAAGAAAAGAAAAGAAAAGAAGTATCCAGCTTTCTCATTCTGGATCAGATCCAAGATGATAGGTAAATAGTAAATATCCACTTTGTCATTAACCTCAGTAATTTACTTTGCAGGATCTGGCCAATTCTTGTCAGTTGGAAAAAGGGTCAGAAAAAAGGCTTTCTGTAATATGGTGATAATGGCTTATGATATCTTAGAAACTTCAGGCCATCTTTTCTAATTTTACAAACTGATTGTTCCAGGTATCATTTGTTTAATTCTTTTGACTTTGCCCATAATGTTACTGGGAAAAAAGTTGTTTAATTTTTTAACCAGAAAGGGTAGATGCTAATACATAAATATGATGCTGACTCTGGACATTTAAATTCAGTCATATTAGATAATAGTAATATGAATTTGTTGAGCTAAGCAACCTATATTTTACATACAATTTCGTTAATATCCCCAACTAGTAACTTCCGGGTGCATTGAACTTCAGTTCCCACAAACCTCATCCAATAGTGGTTATGTTGGCTGGGAGATTATGGAAGCCAATTCCAATCTATCTATGAGTCACCACTTGTGGAAGTCTCATCTAGACAAAGTTAAGTGACTTATCAGGTATTTTGCAATTCTTCATTGGGTTCTCTATGAATCACAAACATTGGTTATGTGCCTATATAGATCCCTATTTGGAACCTTCCAGAGTTTATAGAATTATTTGGTAAGAGTCCTGCCCTCATGAACATCACATGACTAGGCATGGCCACCACCAATCCCATCAATTGCATTCTAACTACACAGTTAGAATGTCCATTGATGAGCTGTTTGTTCTTTTGCTTTATTAAAGTTCTTTACTTATTTCTTCTCCTCTTCTGATTCCCTCAAATCTTCAAAATTCCTTTGAATTTTCCATCAATACGTCTTGTTCTTCCATCAAGGCATTCACCTTTCAGCCTTATAGCTTCAAAAGAGCCATTTCACAAGTGCCAGCACTACAGGAGCCAAGCTCCCCCTTCTGATGGGCACAAACTGTGTCTTTTTTGCCTTGGTTACAGTTCCTGTAAAATGCCAGGAATTTACTAAATAGGCTCATCACAGTTATACTTGTATGTGAGAAAGAGTGGCACAATCTGAAGATATTCTGATGTCCCCCAAACTCCAAGCCTCATACCATATCCTAAAAATTGTCTGGTGGTTCCCTGATACCTCTGAGAATTTGGCTGAATTCTCTGTCTCCTCCTCTACTATGCTATTATCAGCACCTAGGAAATTGCCCATTGAGGACTTAAAGAGAAGCTGCCTCACCTGATCCCAGCCAGAGCAAAAAGAAATAGTAAGGAGTGATAAAGACCCCATTGCATCCCTTATTCTGTCTCCGGCAGCCTTGAGCTTCCTTCTACAATGATCTTCTCCAACTTTACTCCTACCATTCTTGCTGTTGATGAACTCTCCAATTTGTACTGTCCAGTTTTTACCAACTCATCTTCAATTAAAAAATTCAAATTCAGAAGGAAAATTTTTGGGAGATTCCCTTTGAGATCTATCCCTCCAGATTGCCTCACTGTCCATGGAGATAGCGGAAACTGAGATCTTCCCCTTTGTCTGGCTGGAGATCACCAGAATCACAATTGGTCACCTAAGCTCACTCTGCTACATTTGGCATCTCTTTCCAATTTTGGTTGGTTTCATGCTGTCCTGCTCTTCTAGGATGGATAATTGGCCCTCTTGGTGTAAGTTCCAATCAGTGGACTCCTGCTCCTTGGAAAAGTAAGCCGTGTTTAGAGTTTCATACAATAGTATGCAAAGGGAAACTGCAGCAACCCTATGTTGTCTCCACTCTGCTACTGTCCATGGTCTTATTCATGTCACAACCATAGGCTGTCACTTTTTCAAATGGAAGAGCATACTGTCCTGTGGCCTGGGGCTCTCACAGTAGAACAGTATAACCTCACTTTCAAGATAGATGCACTGCCTTGAACCTTTGGGTTCTGTTGGTTGTTTGACAGGGTTACTGTAGTGAGTTCTGGGCTAGCCCCACACTAAACCATCCTGCATCTTCAAAGGCATCTTCATAGTTATATCAGGAGTTTCCCCTCCTTCTACAAAAGAAAAAGAAAAAAGGCAATTGAGACTGTTCCTACTGGGACTATGCTCCAGTCTTCTTTTTTAGGTATTTTATTGTTCTTACAAATCATGGATTCAGACTAGCATTGGACCTTCACCATCTTAACTGTTTTTGAGGCACTGTCATTTCAAAATGATATTGACTAACCTTACTCTCTTGTGGAAAGTGATATGGCTTGCACCAATAGATTTGCAGGATGCAAGCTTTGACATATCTAGCATGATTACCCCTTCCTTTGCTCCACAGTAGATGGATCTATATACCAATGTAACATTTTGCCATATGGCTTACCCATGGCCCCAGGCCTTTTGTCTAAATATATGACACATGTCCTTTGTTTCTATGTCTCCAAAACATCATTTTGTTCCCTTATTTAGATATCTGGTTCCTAGTTGTATATCCCCACAAAAAGTTATCTTGCCACCTAGCTCAAGTACTAGAATGTCTTAGCTCTTGGGTCAGTTATGAGAACACTTACCTTCTTCCCTCATAGATTACCCAATTCATATAGGCAACTGTAGATTCCAGTAGAGGAGCCAGTTTTTTACTGCTTGGTACCAACGTGCACTTCAGGCGTTTCCACACAGTATTTCCTCCCTAACAAGCTGACATCATCCTCCAACTGCTGGGCCCTAGGGCAACTGCAGCTTCAAATGTCTGTTTCATTTGTCTGAATGTGCCCCCTCCATTCCACTTTTCTGGACTTGGATATGACATCTCCTCTTCTCCATTCCACTCTATATCTAGGAATCCCTCCACTGATGGCTGTTCTCAGACAATCTTTCTGGAGATATTCCCTTCATACCTTTCTCCATGATGCATGTCTTCACTACAGTGCATCTATGTACAGTGGAGGAACACACCTCTGAGTCCTCTGCATCAAAGGTATGAAACACTGAAAGTGTGGAGGCAACCTTAGCTTTCCAAGGCTGTCTCTATGATCAAACTGTCCAGATTATATTCCAAAACTGGAAATGATCTCAATCAAATATTCCATCAGAAATGGTCCTTATCAAATCCAGCTGGGACAACTGATTTATTTGCATCATGGGACAACAGAAAAATCCTCACTTTTTCCAGCAGGGACAGGATAAATCTCCAGTTTCTTGGGTGATGCCTTTATTTTCTCTGTTTCATATTTCATCTGATCTAGGAAGATTGACAAGGATATCAATTGCATTCTTATCACACTTTGGTGTCCTTGGCAACCATTCTTCACACAATGGACAGTGGTGGATATTGGAGACGTCTATCCTATGTACGCTTGACTGCTGAATAAACATAAAAGCAAGATTCTCATTGAGGCTTCTTTAACCAGGTTTATTGAAAAAAGGGGGGAATTAGGCTACAGAAATCTCAACAATTGGATTGTATTGAGATGTCATTTTGTCTCCCAGCCTGCTTCAAAGCCTTGCCTGTCTTTTTCCCCAGCTCCTCAGCAACATTGGAAACATTATTTCAACCTTTGGATGTCTTTCAACTTCTCATTTTTTTACCTCTAGTATACAGCACTGGGACTAGCTTTTATTACTTTACTTCCAGGGCCCATCTAAAAGGGTATGGTTTTCTCCCTGATAATTTTGTTGTGAACTGTCCAAACATCTGTGCCCCCTTCTGATTTGCCCTTATTTTACAAAAGTGATGGCAGCATCAGCAGCTTTCTTCAGGTACTGCCCTGTGGGGCTATGCCAAGTAGCCACCTGGGTTCAGCCTTTCACCACTGTCCAGACTAGACCTCCCACTTCCACAGAGATGCAACCTTTGGAAGGGCCATCCTCTTTTCTGTCATTTTTTGATGGCCAGACCAAACTCCAGGTAAGAAGCTTGTTACTCACTGACAGCCCATTACACTCACTTATATCTGTGTATCACAGAGACTATGATGAAGAAGAACTGGTTATTTACCTAACTGCAGTTCTTTGATTGGTCATATGTGAATTCACAAAACTTGCCATCCTATCTGCTTTGGTATCAGATGAACCATCTGGGTTTGCTCTGCCAGTCTTTGAAAATAAAGGAGTTTGGTGGGGGCACAGTACATGTGAGGTAAGATTCCCTCTGAAGGTACTACGCCAGAATCTGGGTAGATGCATAATCCATGAATGTAAGTAACCAATTCCTAGATGCATAATCCATAACCAGTTCCTCAAGCCCAAACATCTTTGTCAGCTGTTGCCTTCCACACAGCTTTGCAGTCAGGTACCTTTATTCTGTTCCCATTATATTCAGTAAAAATATTCCCATCAATTTTTGTGATACTGGAACTGGTTGTATCCAGTTCAGCTGCATACAACGGGATGTAAGTATGAGTCCGTGAAGATCAGGTTGCCCAGGACGTTCTGGGATGCATTTGCAGTACATTACAGATTTTTGCTATTAGCATGTGTAATATATATGGTGTTTGATACTTGACCCAAATTCAGTGAAAATTCTACAGTCTCAGGATCAATAATAGATTAATCATTTTATTTCTTTTTAAATACTTAAGGTTGGAAGAACCTTAATTATAGTTAGAGGTATCCTAATAAAATGTATGGATCTCAAAGGACAATTTAAAGGTTAGCTAAGTGAATCAACACTTTAAAGCTAATCATTTTTTAAAATCAGTTTATTATCATTCAGAAGGAGGACTTCTTAAATCAGAGCCACTCATTACCGTATTGACATGTACTCTGAAGGGAAAGCATCTGCTTCTGCATGGTTGTTCTCCAGAGCATGCTTTTGATCTTGACTGAGGTCCTTCAATACTTGTAGAAAATCATCTCCCTGATTACCATATGTCCTTAGTGCTGCTCATGACATGGAGCATCCTCAGGAATAAAGTGAGAATGAGTTATTGTTTTTATCGGAAATATGGTGATCAGCCTAACTCCAGATTAAGAAAAACTCCACGATGTGCTTTATTTTTCTAAAATAAAAATAAAAATGAAGTAACATGTACTTTAGCCTTCAGACTAAATTTACAGATGCGAGGACATGGAATTTTCAGTATGTTAATTTGTGAGTAACTTGTGTTGAATAAATACTGTTAAGCTTGTGCCATACAATCTATAGCCCTTAAACGTTTTTTAAAATACAATGTTTTATTAAAAGATGTCATAGTTAAATATATTGCTTAGTTATGTAGCCTTCAAATGTTTCATGCAGCTGTACCAATGTTTACTATTCCTTTGAACTGCAGAATCATTTATAATTTTCTAAGCCTATAAGTTTTCAAATTGCTTGGTTGCGTGACTCCAAAGTTAGATCATATCTTAAACTGTACCGAACCTTTTATTCTTCCATTATAATTCTAGAACGTCAAGCATTACAATCAGCATGTGCAAGAAAATAAGGACAAAAGTAAAATAAATACTTCACAGAGTGCATCATTACATTATGGAAATTGTTTCCATCAGGTCTTGTAATACCATTAAATTAGCAAAAATTAAAAAAGGGGGAGATTAGAAAAATCCTTGACATTAAAACTCTCACTTGTGGCTAATAATCTTACTGATGCAAAAGAATTTGGATATCCCAGTGGATCTGTGGTGGGATGAACTCTAGTCCAGGTAGCATCTGTTATTTCCAAGAAAAAGATCCAACTCATTTTGATTATGTGCGAGGTGGACAGAGGGAGATCTTTCTTTTTCAGCATTTCTTAGATTGAGCATGTTGCCACAGTGTGTGTGTGTGTGTGTGTGTGTGTGTGTGTGAGATTCATTCATATATATATTGCACTGTGTTCTGGATTGATTCATTGATTTATATTAGGAGCCATTGACCAACAGTGTCATAACCCTAATACTCATCCCTCAGAGAGTTTGGAAGCCAGTGAATGCAATGGGCCAGCAGAGCAAGCATGGAGGTATTAGCCTCTGTGACCATCAGACTTGCAGAACTAGTGTTTGAGCCAAATCACTCAGAACACCTCAGGGGAGCAATGGTGTCACTAGATGGAACTGAGAGGCACAAAAGCACATGATGACAAGAAGTGTGTGAGAATAATGAGCTACTTGGGAATCACTGTTGCTTCCAAATACATTTGCATTCTGAGCTGAATTACACGCATGCCAGTTTATTGTCGGAGGAGTCCTAAAGGCTTTTGTATAAAACTTGCCATTGGGGAGTAACTTAGTGCCAGAAACATTGTCTATACCTTGTGCTATTGCAGTGTTTCTCAGCCTTGGCAACTTTAAGACATGTGGACTGCAACTCCCAGAATCCCCCAGAATTTTGGGAGCTGAAGTCTACACAACTTTACATACATACATACATACATACATACATACATATATATTTTGCAAAGTTGAAAGATAAACACGAAACAATATAGGAAGGCAGGAAGGCAGGAAGGCAGGAAGGCAGGAAGGCAGGAAGGCAGGCAGGCAGGCAGGCAGGCAGGAAGGAAGGAAGGAAGGAAGGAAGGAAGGAAGGAAGGAAGGAAGGAAGGAAGGAAGGAAGGAAGGAAAGGAAAGAGAAGGTTTTGAAAACAATAGAAAGAGAAGAGAAAGAAAAAGAAAACAAAATACTTAAGCAACTTCCAATCTTCTTAACAGCAGTTATAGACATTGTTGTTGTTCAGTCATTAAGTCGTGTCCAACTCTTCGTGACCCCATGAACCATATTGCGCCAGGCTTTCCTGTCCTTCACTGCCTCCCTGAGTTTGCTCAGTTTCATGCTCATTGCTTCAGTGATGCTATCTAACCATCTCATCCTCTGCCGTCCTCTTCTCCTTTTGCCTTCAATCTTTCCCAGCATCAGGGTCTTTTCCCAAGAATCCTCTCTTCGCATTAGGTGACCAAAGTATCTGAGCTTGAGCTTCATTATCAATCCTTCCAATGACCAATCAGGGTTGATTTCCTTTAAGATTGACTGGTTTGACCTCCTAGCAGTCCAGGGGACTCTTAAGAGTCTTCTCCAGCACCACAGTTCAAAGGCATCAATTCTTTGGCGCTCAGCCTTCTTTATGCTCCACAGCCATACATTACTACTGGAAAAACCATAGCTTTGACTATGTGGATCTTTGTTGGCAAGGTGACATCTCTGCTTTTTAATATGCTACCTAGGTTTGCCATAGCTTTCCTCCCAAGAAGCAAGCATCTTTTAATTTCATGGCTGCAGTCTCCGTCTGCGGTGATCTTGGAGCCCAAATAAATGAAGTCTGTTACTGCTTCCATTTCTACTCCTTCTATTTGGCAGGAATTGATGGGTCCAGATGCCATGATCTTAGTTTTTTTAATGTTGAGTTTCAAGCCAGCTTTCGCACTCTCCTCTTTCACCCTCATCAAGAGGCTCTTTAGTTCTTCTTCACTTTCTGCCATTAGGGTGGTATCATCTGCATATCTGAGGTTATTGATGTTTCTCCCTGCAATCTTAATTCCACTTTGTGATTCTTCCAGCCTGGCATTTCTCATGATGTACTCTGCATATAGGTTAAATAAGCAGGGTGACAGTATACAGCCTTGTCGTACTCCTTTCTCTATTTTGAACCAATTGGTTGTTCCATGACCGGTTCTAATTGTTGCTTCTTGGCCTGCATATAGATTTCTCAGGAGACAGGTAAGATGACCTGGTACCCCCATCTCTTTAAGAATTTGCAACAGTTTGTTGTGATCCACACAATCGAAAGCTTTTGCATAGTCAATGAAGCAGAAGTAGATGTTTTTCTGGAACTCTCGTGCTTTCTCCATGATCCAGCGAATGTTGGCAATTTGATCTCTAGTACCTCTGCCTCTTCGAAACCCAGCTTGTACATCCGGTAGTTCTCGGTTCACGTACTGCTGAAGCCTAGCTTGTAGGATTTTGAGCATAACCTTGCTAGCATGTGAAATGGGTGCAATTGTGCAATAGTTTGAGCATTCTTTGGCATTGCCCTTCTTTGGAATTGGAACGTAAGCTGACATTTTCCAATCCCGTGGCCACTGTTACATTTTCCAAACTTACTGGCATATTGAGTGCAGCTCTTTAACAGCTTCATCTTTTAGTATTTTAAATAACTCAGCTGGAATATTGTCATCTCCGCTAGCTTTGTTGTTAGTAATGCTTCCTAAGGCCCACTTGACTTCACTTTCTAGGATGTCCGGCTCAAGGTCAGTGATCACACCAGCATGGACATCAGGGATATTAAGATCTTTCTTGTATAGTTATTCTGTGTATTCTTGCCACCTCTTCTTGATCTCTTCTGCTTCTGTTAGGTCCCTGCCTTTTTCGTCCTTTATCATGCCCATCTTTGCACTAAACGTTCCTTTGATATCTCCAATTTTCTTGAAGAGATCTCTAGTCTTCCCCATTCTATTGTTTTCCTCAATTTCTTTGCATTGTTCATTTAAGAAGGTCTTCTTATCTCTCCTTGCTATTCTCTGGAAATCTGCATTCAGTTGCTTATATCTTTCCCTTTCACCCTTGCTTTTCACATTCCTTCTTTCCACAGCTATTTGTAAAGCCTCATCAGACAGCCATTTTGCTTTCTTGCATTACTTTTTCTTTGGGATGGTTTTAGTTGCTGCCTCCTGTACAATGTTACGGACCTCCGTCCATAGTTCTTCAGGCACTCTGTCTACCAAATCTAATCCTCTAAATCTATTCATCACCTTCACTGTGTACTCACAAGAAATATGATCTAAGTCATACCTGAGTGGTCTAGTGGTTTTCCCTACATTCTTCAATTTAAGCCTAAATTTTGCAGTAAGAAGCTCATGATCTGAGTGACAGTCAGCTCCTGGTCTTGTTTTTGCTGTCTGTATAGAGCTTCTCCATCTTTGGCTGCAAAGTATATAATCAATCTGGTTTCAGTATTGACCATCTGGTGATGTCCATGTGTAGAGTCGTCTCTTGTGTTGTTGGAAAAGAGTGTTTGCTATGACTAGCTTGTTCTCTTGACAGAACTCTATTAGCCTCTGCCCTGCTTCATTTTGTACTCCAAGGCCAAACTTGCCTGTTATTCCCATTACTCCTTGACTTCCTACTTTAGCATTCCAATCCCCTATGATGAAACTGAAATCTTTTTTTGGTGCTAGTTCTAGAAAGTGTTGTAGGTCTCCATAGAAGTGGTCAACTTCAGCTTCTTTGGCATCAGTGGTTGGGGCATAGACTTGGATTACTGTGATGTTGAATGGTTTGCTTTGGATACGCACTGAGATCATTCTGTTGTTTTTGAGGTTACTGCCTTTCCCACTCTCTTATTGACTATGAGTGCAACTCCATTTCTTCTAAGGGTTTCTTGCCCACAGTAGTAGATATAATGGTCACCTGAATTAAATTCACCCATTCCCGTCCATTTCAATTCACTGATTCCCAAGATGTCGATGTTCAATCTTGTCATCTCATGTTTGACCACATCCAGCTTGCCTTGGTTCATAGATCTTACATTCCAGGTACCTATACAATATTGTTCTTTACAGCATTGGACCTTCTTTTCGCTTCCAGATACATCCACAACTGAACGTCCTTTCGGCTTTGGTCCAGCTGCTTCACTCTTTCTGGAGCTACTTGGAATTGCCCTCCGCTCTTCCCCAGTAGCATATTGGACACCTTCCGACCTGAGGGGCTCATCTTCCAGCGTCATATCTTTTAGCCTTTTAACATTGTCCATGGGGTGTTCTTGGCAAGGATGCTGGAGTGGGTTGCCATTTCCTTCTCCAGTGGACCACATTTTGTCAGAACTCTCTGTCATGACCTGTCCATCTTGGGTGGCCCTGCACGGTATAGCTCATGGCTTCACTGAGTTACACAAGCCCCTTTGCCACGACAAGGCAGTGATCCATGAAGGGGAGTTATAGACATACACACAGCTTAAATTTGCCAAAGATGAGAAACGCTGGCCTAGTAATTAGCTATTGTGTAGTCTTGGACTCTGATATTTCATTTCTTGTGCTTTTGGACTGAAGCAAGCAATAGGCCTTGGAAAAGTTTTTTTAGTTGTGTAAGTGATCATATACTGCCCTCCTCATACATAGATCTTCCTCCCCTGGCTCCAATTTATGCTCATTTCATTTTTACTATAATTCAAATGGTACCCTCTAGACTTAGGCAAAGCATTGGATGGGTGCTTCACTTTGCTCAAAGTGGGCTCCTTCATAGCTATCTCATGAAGCTGTGTGGTGCCCATACCTACAAGAGGCTTTGTATTGATTGATTGATTGATTGATTGATTGATTGATTTTATCAAAGGTCGAGGCCACCCAACTCTACAATGACTCTGGGTGGCTTGCAGATAAAAAATATATGGAAAAAACATACAATCAACCAGGAGAGCAGGACCACCTGTAAACCACCCACAACAGAAGGGTGCACCACAATCACCCTGTCTCCAAGGTCTGGGAGAACAGCCAGGTCTTCAGCTGTTTCCAGCCAAATGGTGCTTCCCTGGCCTTCCCCTGTTTTCCTCATATATATGTGCTGGCACAGAAAATATTTCAGATAAAACAATAAGGCTGACAGAAGTGAGACATTAGCTGCATTGAGGGACAACACTTTATTTTTGAGATGAGGCACTACTTTTAAGCAGACAACTCCAGTGATTAGAATCAAGGCATGTCTTTGGAAGCAGTGTCATTTCACACAGGCTTAATAATATGAACATCAGAAGTTTTTGTATGTGGAACATGTTTAATAAACCCTGACTACAGAAGGTTTAAAACAAGACAAGTAATAGCAGCACGTTGCTGACAAGTAGAAAAAAAGCGATATCCATTGTTTATCTGAAGATGACATTCAGTTCAGTCTTCAGTTAATAGGAGACTCAAATGCAGCAGTGAGTAGAGAGTGAGAGAAGCATTATTTGTGCATAATGCTCACATACCACTTTTAGCTAAAATTGCAAAATTAAGGATTCCTAATTAATCAGAATCTCAGCTTGGTCTTCTTAACAAACAGAGCAATTGGCCTTAGGTTTTAAGTTCTCCATCTGTAAAACAGACTCCCTCAAGGACTGTAGAACTCCTATGGGGTTGGGAGAGGAATATTCTGGGGAAGCGGAGATCCTAGGCTAGATCAACACCTTCTCTCCCCATCAAAATTCCTAAGGCCTGTGTAGGATGAATGTGTGCTGATTGGTCCTCTGACCAATCCACATTAGATTTGTGTGTATGGCTTTTTCCCAACTATTATATGAGATGTCCAGGCCCAGTCAGGTACTTGATTTACTTCTTAATTGATGTTTCTTTGGGCATTCATATGCAGTATGACAGCCAGAACTGAGAATTGGTTAGACTGTTGGATTTTGGCTAAGGAAGACCATGTTCAAATATCTGCATAACCAAAAGGGTTGTAAAATAACCATGGGCTCATTGCTATCTCTTTGTTAGGATTAAAAAAAATAGGAGGATTTATATGCTAAGCTTCTTGGAGGAAAACAGGATTTTTAAGCATGCAATTAGATAAAAGAGTAAATTTAGAAGCTCAAAAAGATTGGTGTGTGCTGTGTGAAGGTCAAATTCATTAGACTGAGCAAGTGAAAGCCTTAATAAAGCTGAAACAGCCATTCCAGCATGCATGTGTGTGTATGTGAATTGCCCTTTGGCCATGTGCATCCTTATTCAGCAGCACCTTACATCTGTCAGAAGGCTAGATCCGTTATCCTTCTGACAATCCCAGCCACCCTTGGAGGCTTTCCGGATGCTCGCTATTTAAGCAACAATGAGCTGTGTATGAGGGACAACTGTGGGTACAGATTCTCCCAATTGTTTCCTCTCCTTTCAGATGCATCAGAACAAAATGTCCAAGTTTGTAGCCTGTGTTTCACTGTGTCCCATGCTATGGATGGAAGGCAGCCTGTGAGAGAGTTCATTATAGTGTGCTAAATTAGCCAATAAGCCTGCATGCATTGTGCAGCGGAAGTATTTGGGCAGCTCCTGTTCCTCAATGACAGCTGCTTGGCATCAAATGTTGTAATTATCAACTCAGAAAGAGAGGCATTTGGAGAGAGAGAATAAGAACAGCAGCTAGTACAGAAAAATTACAGAAAGGACATTACTTGCTTGTCATTGGACTTACATCATATTAAGAATTATCCTACCTGCTGAGATTCAGGTAGATTCCCTGTCACTGCATCGCTGGGGCAAATGTCAGCCCTCATTTATAATAAATCCAGCACTTCTTTCTTTCTGTCAGGTGGTCTAGCCTTGGCCCTTAGCAGCAGAGTGAATGTCTTGCACATATAGCCTGCTTCTCATTCAGTTCACAAAGCTTATTATCCACTCATCTTAGGGCATGTGTAGAAGGTTCAGTGTCAAGGTTCTCCAGTGAAAGGGACTTGAGCAGCAAGTGTGGAGAAAGACCTTTGCCTAGATATTTTGGCGCAACTAATAGGCAAAGTAAGTCAGCATTCTCCCATGGTTCTCCCACCATGTTTTGGTGCTACAACGCCCTGGGAATTAAGTCCCAGTACATATCACTGAGTTGGGGAAGTCTGTAGAAAACAGTAAGCTAGCTAGATCAATGTATAAGATTGGTTCGGGTGGTCATAAAAACCTTTCAGCTCAGCCAGGCTTAGCCTCAATTAAATTGGAAAGCCTGGGCTTACAACTGGAAGTTTACTTTTCTCTGTGGTTAGATTCCTTTACTCGGTTTACAGGTGGGATGTTGGACTCTGGAGCCATCTTTACAAAGATCATGTTATGAATAAGGATAAACAAATAAACTAGCTTTCATTATCTTATTATTGCAATATCCTTTGCTCTACTATATACTCTTCTCATCCTCTCAAATG
This sequence comes from Python bivittatus, assembly GCF_059951505.1. Classification (NCBI taxonomy): domain Eukaryota; kingdom Metazoa; phylum Chordata; class Lepidosauria; order Squamata; family Pythonidae; genus Python; species Python bivittatus. The sequence continues at coordinate 34,974,623 of NW_028277112.1, read as the reverse complement.
GTTATAAAACAGGTAGAGTTATGTAGCATTAGTGGCATGCAGCAGTCACCAGGAGACAACAGTGACTCGAAGGCACAACACAACAAAACAAAAAACAAAATCAGAACCAAGGAGTTTGTCTAGTCCTGTATCTTAAGCACTAAATCTTATCTATCTTCAAAAAGATGCAGAAAGAGACTTCAAAGAAAATACCAGTGGAATCAAGTTTAAGTCTATTAGCAATAAGTTCCTTTAGCAGCCTGTTGTACAAGCTCTGTTAGAAATATTGCCCCATCTTCTCTCTTCTCTCTTACTCTCCGCTTTTTACCTTGACCACAAGTGTAAATCATATTTGCTAGAATGAAATGCCTTCTTTATCCTGCTTGTTGAATGAAACAGAGTAAGTGGCAGTTTAATTTTAAAAAAGCAAGAGATGTGAGCCACAGAGAAAGCTGGATTCAATTAAAAGAGGACATACTTTATCTTCCTGGGTTATGTGAAATCCCCCCGTCCCTTTTTCCAGTTAATAAAAGGGAACAGTTGTTAAAGGAATTTTAAAAAATGATGGTGACAAATGTGCTCTAGTTCTCCTCTTCATCTACTATTTATCCAAGTTGAACAATGCTGGTTGGACTAAAGATCAGTCTACTCACATTCCCCCACTCCCTGCCATGCCCATAATAAGCACAGAAGCAGAATACGGGGTAGCCCCTTTTTCCTACTTTGGTTCTCCAGGAGCCAGTATTCAAAGACTTGGTTCCTTTGGTTCTTGAAGTATCATAGCCATTAGGACTGTCTGCCATTGATTGATTGGTCCTTGATTAATTTGTCTAATTCTCTTTGTGATTCATCTGAGTTGGTGGCCATCACCACATTTTGTGATAATTGAAAGAAATCCAATTGGAGTTCAGGTCAACATGTGTTGACCTCTTGAAAGTTTTGGATGAAGATTGCAGCAACTGATCTATACTACATACTCATGTAGATTCTATACAAATGTAACATCTACAAATGGTTTTATGATTATGTGTTTATTTTATCACTTTCTTTACTGCATTGTAAGTTTGGGTTTCTCAGTTAAATTTATTTTTATTAAGTATTGCTTTGGCATTCTTTGCTTTGATTGAATAGTTGGAGGTTGTTTTCTTCTAAGGTGGAGGGAAATATGTTAGTGACTGATGTTATAATATTTGTTATTTTTATGGTTGCTAGCCATTTTGATTTGATTTTTAAGAAACAAAAATTAAAATCTAAGTGAAATGAAACATGCACAGACACAATCCATGCTGCCCTTGACAGATATGAAATAACTCTCCCTGTGATAGTTTTCCTAACCCTGCATGGGCCAGATTGTACCACATGATTAGGACTCTGTGAGATTTCTATGACACATTCAAATCTTTGAGAAGTCTCCCTCTATGACCACCCAAGTTGTTCAGAAAGATTCAGTCTGGACAGGGCTGGCACTGCTCCATCAAATACCAATATCAGTACTCTTAAGTACTTGTTACTAGAAGCCATCATAGTGGCATATCTGAGTACAAACTCAGCTGAATAAGGAAATGAAGCAAATTGCCTGGAAAGATTGTAGGGTCTTATGCTCCAGTAACTTTAATAAGAAGTTGCCCAGGGAGCTGTGAGAAATTATTTGAATGCAGCCTGTCTTGAAGCCAGAAGTCCAGCTAAGGTGTCCCATCCAGTGCTAGCAGCATTCCAAACTTTGACATTCTTTAAACTTTGTCATTTTCCCCTCATTTTCTTTTTTCACACCTCCCCCCTTTTGTTTTTCATTTTACATGCTCCCTATTGTCTAAATGAAAGTAACAGAAAACTGGTTAAGGTTTTAGGCTTGGGAACAAGTACTTGACTTTTTCTCCAGCCGTGTGGGATTCATTGACTGGAGTCTCCTTTTTTTTGTTTGAAATTAACCTGTTCAGTTCACCATTTTATATATTGGACTACTTTTTAATGAGGTATGGTTGATTCCTTTTCTGTTAATGTTTATTTTTCTTGTACTCCACCCAGAGTCACATTGTTTGAGTTGGGCAGCAATATAAATACTCAAAATAAATATATATACAAAATATTAACATGAATATATTGTAAAGTACTTTGTTTTATGTGATTTTTGTTTTGTTTTTAGCCACCTTGAGTTCCATCTGGCATCTTTCCTATGTAGTGCTATGTATTTCACAATCAATATGGCTGCTAAAATAGCCCTCTTGGCTGCTCCAAGTTACAACCCTCTTATTTCATTTTAACACAAGTTGAATAAGTGTTAGAGTTATTAATTGTCTTGAGTGATATGTGGAATGCTTAAGCCTTGACCCTTAAACAACTGAATAGAAGAGCATCTCTTTTCACCTTTTTTAATCATGAGAAAGGGCAAAACCTAGCCACCCCACTTTCTACTACCCATCTCAGTAGGAATTGCCAAACCCATATAGCACGCTTCTTTCAACATGCTGTAACCTTCTGCTATTGACACTCCAACTAGAAACTGATGGCTGATCCTTACTTTGTCTTTACGTTACAGTTGTCCAGCATATCAAGCGCCACAATATTGTTCTCAAGAGGGAGCTGGGAGAAGGAGCCTTTGGCAAAGTCTTCTTGGCTGAATGTTATAACCTATGTCCTGAGCAAGACAAGATCTTAGTTGCTGTGAAGGTAAAAAAAGTTGCATGTCTATTATTAAGGTGCAGCTGCTGATTGATTATTTGCAATTTTTAATGGATAGAGCGTAGGCCCACCAACAAAAATATTTTGCCAAGATTAGCAGCAGGACCGAAGTTTCTGCTATAGTATAAAGTCAGCATTCCTATCTAGCATTCCAGGTAGTACCATCTGTCCAATGTGGTAGCTATATTGACTCATTGAGGGTAGAGTTGGGGCTATAATTTGGGTTAGCCCTGTTAGTGGAAGAGTGCATAAAACCTGCCACATGGATACCCTCTGGACCTGTGTTATATACATCAGTCAGTTCTGTTTCTCCAGGAATAAGCTATATCTTTCTGAGAATACTGACTTCCTTTAGCCTTCTATTATGCTTTTTAGGTAAAAATTGGTCCACAAAGGCATTTGGGTTTCAACTCCTTTGTCTATGTATTTGCAATGTTATATTAGTTTCTGTCATATTAAAGCAGAGATCTATAATCTGAAGCCCCAGTGTTACACACAACTCTGCAACATTTTGGATGCTGGTGCCCCACGAGCTTCACCAAGAGCTGCTGGTAACTGTAATGGTTATTGTGATGAAGGGGAGAACTATTAAGTATATGAGGAGTGATCATGCTACCTGTGCTGAATGAAATTAATGCAATGTTAATGATGCATACAAACAAATTCAATCTGGTTTAACTTTTTCTCCTGGCCCTACCGACTGGGGAGATTATGCCCCCCTCAGAACACCCCTCAAAGGAAAGGTGAAGCCTTAGCCCAGAAAAAGTTCTGGGCCCCTGTAGCAAATCTTGATGAGCAACTAATCCCATTGTATTGCATCTATGCCCCCAGTCTCAGTTTTGTACATTTAACAGAAAGTGTAAATGAAGGATATTGATAAACTCTATTTGTGAAGTGAGGGTCCCAGTCTTTTCCAGAGATTCCCAGTTGTGGAACAGCCTATGCTATTACAGTTGTATTCTTAGACAGTTCTGTTTACTCTATCAGAAGAATGTAAGGATTGGGCAGCCCCAGTGCATGTAATCTTATTCTCTTCCTCAACTATTTTCATATATTTAACAAATATGCTCAAAATAAGTCGTTTCTTGACAGATCCGGGGCTCTTGACTTCATAGCTAAGCACTGGCATTCATTCAGGTTTACTTTGTTTTTCTAACCCCATGGTTGTCTCTGTGATAGAGATGAAATGGACAAGCACAATTCATGCAAGAAGAAATCCAGAAACACAAGCACAGTAAGGGCATGTTCTGGAAATTGGTGAGGCCAGCTTCAGAATAAATAGGTGCAGAGTTGCGCTGAAATCAATTTTGCAAAAAGGTTTCTGTTTTCCCCAGTTGAAATAGGGTACTTTGTGACTGATAGGTCCATTTCAGAAGAAATGTAGATTGAAGAGCAGCAGAACAAGTTGCCCCATATCTTTTTTAATGTTCAGGCATTGTCACATTTTCTTTTCATTCATTGGATCTTTGACATGCCTCTTCACTGGTTGCTGAGCAACCCAGAAAAGCATTGTGTACTGTATGCATGTGAAGAAATAGCTACTATTGTGCCTTGTGGGAAGTCTAAAACTCAAATGCAGCGGTTGGCAAGAGAAGGGGGAGAGTGAAAGAATTCAGCAAATATTCTCATCTTGTAACCACCAATAATTTGAAAAGAAAAGGCATTCAGAGATCTTATATAGAAATAGGATAAATATATACATACATGTTCATGCAACACTGTTCTGAGAAGAAGAAGAAGAGGAAAAAGAAGAAGGGGAGGAGGAGGAGGAGCAGGAGGGGGAGGGGGAGGAAGGGTGGCGATGGGTTTATTTTTACTTTCAGTTTGTTTGGAGAGAGCTTGATTTGTAGGCGCCCACTTTGGAGTCGGCTTCTGTGCAGAAGGATTTAAGCGAGATTTAAATGGCTTTAAATGTAAGCCCTCTAAAAGCAATCAGATGAGAGGTTGTGCTGAGTGGAAATAGCCTTTCCCATCTTGTTTGAAATTCGACTTTTGCCTGTCTATATTACTAAATGCAGAAGCGGAGCAATATCATTCTAAGAAGCCGCATCAGCAACAGGCTAAATTGCAGTCTTCTGTAAAGATGGACAAAATTGCCTGTTTCATTTCCTATGACATTAGCATTTTTTTTAAACCACAAATATTTTATCCTGGTTTGGCATCAGTTTGCATTCTTAGGCATTTTTTGTCTTAATATGTGCATTTCTTTGCAAGCAATTTCTCCTAATATATGTCTTCTTATATGCTATCTTCTATGCTATTTTTAAATACTTTTATTGGCCAAAGTACTGTACTGCAAAAACTAAAAGACAATTGTGTTTGCATTCTAGTTTGTCTATTATCAATTGTGGGAGCACCTATTAATTCAAACTGCATCAAAACCTGGAACCAACAAATTTCTTCTCCATTTCTAGTCTTTAATATACTGTGCTCTCTTCCTTGCCAGTTTTCTGAAGGGTTTCCATCTTCTCTTTTCATTTTGAAAACCTTCAAGCCACTAACATTAAATTTTGCTGTTTAAAAATAAAAATCAATAAATGTGAAGAAAGAGATTAAGAAATCAAGATAATTGTATTCAAATAAAAAATTATGTTTATTTTATTTTATTTTATTTTATTTTGTGCTAGGAGAGATAAGGGTGAGTATTCAAAATACTAGGGACCTTTTTCTGTATAAATGCAATTTTATCTGGCACATATCTACAGCTACAACATAGTTGTTTCTCATATATATATATATGAGAATTTTAAATATATATATTTAAAAGTTTTAAAAGCAATAATAAGAACTAATACAAATTAAATTAGAACAGAGAAAACAAAAGAGAGAGAAATAACAGAAAAAGCTAAAAGTGCAATAAGAAAAGAAAATAGAAGAAAGTAGAAAGTAGAAAGAAAGAGAAAGATATAAAGAAAGATATAAAGAAGTACCTTCTGATATTCTTCACAGCAGTTACTGCGAAGCTCAGTATAAGTTCTGGGCCTTTATACTTTATCATAATATTTCTGAAAACCTTACAATATTATTTTGAGCTCCTAAGGAACAACAACAACGTAGGGAAAAATTGCTCCAAACTATTGTTTTCTCCATATACTGATTTGACCCAATTTTGAACTCATTTTCCTGGCTCTCCACCCCCCAAAAATTGCTCCAGTTCTGTTTAGTATTTAGGGAGTTAACCTGCTGATGGGCTAACAGATAAATGGACATTTACATTTCAGGATCATTTTAGATAAGTTGGTTAAGGAAAATTTTAAGAAGACAGTAACTCTTGAAAATGGATGACAAAAAAAAATCTTAATAAATGTTGCTCTTCCAGACACAGAAATAATCTGGACAAAGTTATCTATTCTTTGTATCTATTCCATTTCAAGAACAGTGAACATTCATCTGAGGAAAAGCTTTATGGCAACTCTACTATATTAGAACATGTACATGAGAGCTGTCCTCATAGATTCCAATAAATTCATAGAGATAGGAGGGAGGGGGACTTCTGGTGAGGATTCATGGTAAACTAGATGTCCCTGAAGGAATGGGGGTGGAACTGCGGCAGAGATTGGCAGCCAGACAGCAAATTCTGGCTGGCAAAATCTCTCCGGAAAAAGGAGAGATCGTGAGATTGCCCACTTGTACCCCATACAGCTGCTCCTTATGAGTAGACTGCAGGAACTGCAGGTCAGCTTCTTACTTGAGCAGCTGGGAGTCAAGGGTTTTCAATCAAGCTTACAGCCATAAAGCAGCCTATATGGACATAAGGTTTGCTGAGCCTCATTTCTTAATCATTTTCAGAAATTGTTTCTTAACCGCTTTTCAGCTGTTAGGAACCTTTGGATTGACAAGTTTTATAGCATCGGTTGAGTTTCCTTCAATCCTTAGCCAAAGAAGTTTTAAATAAAAAAAAAAAAATTTTTTTTTTAATAAATCACAAAAGAGTGCTTAGAACATTGATTTTGGAAAGTTACAAATGGAATAAAGGTCTGGAGGAATTTGAAATAGTATTTTGAAATTAATTATAAGAATCCTTCCCATGGGAAAATGCTGTTATTTTGAATTCTTTAAAAAAAAGATGATAGGATGGGACTTTGAGGTTGGATACTAGAGGGAACCAGAAGGAACTAAAGATTACAATTAAAGGAGAAGAACACATAAATTTGATCTTACTAATACAGAATGGAGCAAAATATTTTGACATTGGACATATTGAAAAATATTTGTGAACAATGGATCCAGAAGTTAACTTTAAGAGTTTCTGCCATTATAGATAGACTGTGTTTAAAAGATGCTATGGAAGAGGAACAAGTTTTACTGAACAAGACTGAGACTGATTTGACAGTGGATTTAAAAATGACAGGTTACAAGAATGATATGGAAAAAGATGCTACACTGGATATACAAATGGTTGATGTCTTAATAATTATAAGTGATATACAAGTAACAAACCAAAAGAGTGACCTGGATAACTGTCCTATACTGCATTTGCAAAAGAAACTTGTTAAAGTTTTGAAGGATTTTGTGAGAAGGGATAAAGAAAAAATGAAAAGAAATCAAGTTCTAGGACATTATTTGAAGGGACTAAAGATTGAGATCATTAAAAGTAAAAGGAAGGAATATAAAGTTGGTTTATTTGATCAAGGTTAAAATAGATATGTTGTTATCTCTGGTAACCCTTAATGGACTTGTGCTGATCAGTACTGAAATGACAGGGTTTTTAAGGATTTGTTTATAGAAAAGCGATGGGATATGGGAAGAACAGATAATTTGTTGTATTTTAAGAGAAGGTAATAAGTTACTAAAATTGTTTATATTTGTTGTGATAAAGGGGAAAATCATCTCTTTATATATTTATTTACTGTATTCTTATTTTTTTTCTTTCTTTTCTATTTTTCTTTCTATTTTTCTTCTTTTCTGCACTTTCTTTTTTCTTTTTCTTTTTTCATTTTTTAGTTTGTATTTGTTTTTATCTTTTTAATTGTAAAGTTTAATACAATTATTATATAAAAAAGAGATAGGAGGGAGGGGTTGCCACTGGAATTTCCTCCCTTCCCAATGCATGCTCATTATTCCTGCAAAAGACATCTTGGAAAGTGCTGAGGTCACAGAGGGATGGAGAGGGGAAGGAAAAAAAATTATTAAGGGAGTTTCTACTCTTCTGAGAACTACACTGAGGACACCAACATTAGAGGATGTCATAAAAATGTTCCCCCAAGAGTAATTCTCAGACAAAGGCAACCTATCTGGATTAAGAGAAATGGTTCATTTGGCTGTTTGACAGGCAGTGTATAGTTACCACAGCAACAGTTCCATCATAGAACTCAGCTGCTTCTTGGAGATCAAAAGCAAAAGCTCACTGGGGTCCTTGGGGGTTCCATAGCATGGGCTTAATAGCACTAGAGATGCAACATGTTCTACCAAATGAAGTTTTATGGTTATCTCTGTTACAGTGCTGGGAGAGATAAGGGTGGGTATTTGGACCACTAGGACTCTCTTTCTGTATAAATACCATTATGCCTGGTATGTAGATATATGGCTATGACATAGTGGTTCCTCAAAAATCTATCTCCATCTTTGCAATATTACAAAGCTCAGCACAAGCTCTGAGGCTTGACATTTTACTGCAGTATTTCTAAAAACCTCACAATATTCTTTTGAGTTCATCAGGAACAACAATAATGTGAGGAGATGTAGTCCAAGACAAAAATGAACCCTTTTTTCAACCCAGTCTTCTTGGCTGGCTTCTTCCCCAATGACAAATGTGGTCCCATTCAGTGCAGGTTTGAGAGAGTTGCCATGCTGATAGACAGACAGATCAATGGAGACAGTGCCAAGCCTTGACATAATTTCTTTCCAATATTCCAAAATTGGGTTGGAAAAATAAAAGATGGGTCAAAAACCCAGATGGTGTCAAGTGAGGATTCTGCATGGACATTAGAGTCACTGAGGTCAGGGTTGGGAATCCCAGATATAGGTGTTCTTCTACCAATAGTATCAGGAACTGTGATATAGATACATCAAAGCACCTTATCTCTATGGGCTAACTCCTTCCAATTTTATGATTTTTCCCCAAAAAAAAAGGTATAGTAGTTGCTAAGCTTCTGGAAATGTATACCTTTCTTTCAACTTGTTGATTCTTTCTTTGTAGACTTTAAAGGATGCTAGTGATAATGCCCGCAAAGACTTCCATCGAGAAGCAGAACTTCTGACTAATTTACAGCATGAACACATTGTGAAGTTTTATGGAGTGTGTGTGGAAGGGGATCCTCTCATCATGGTCTTTGAATACATGAAACATGGAGATCTCAACAAATTCCTTAGGTAAATTAAGAAAAATCTGTGATATGTTTTGAATTTTTCCACAGTCTATGTTCAGATCTGAATTCCCCTGAACTCCCTTGAAGTTTCATTAGTAACTTAGAGATTTGGAGAGACAAAAAGATGCATGCAGTGTGCCTGCAATAATTTATATATTTTCCTCCAAGCCTTTTATATGCAAGGCTGGGAACTTTTGGCCCTCTAGATGGTACTGAACTACAACTCCCAGCAGCCACAGCTAGCAAGGACAGTAGTATTCTCAGAGTTGTAATTCAGCAGTATCTGATGGGATATATCTCTGATATAAGAAAAACACCAAAGTGGAGAAGATGAAGGAATAGTAACAATTTCAGCTTTGTACTGGTTTTAACTATTAAAAGTACATCTTTTTACTAAGGTTCTCCAATCATGGTATTTTAGGCAAGGGACATTGAAATATATAATAGGACTGGTGGCATCTGGTAGATCTTATTTGGGCTCAGAAACTAAAGAGAGTCGTGATTGACAATGAGATGGTAGACCTCCAGGGAATATCCCAGGGGCTATAGGCCAACTGGGAACTTGAAATTCCTTGCTGAAGATGGCAGTGGCAAGTGACTTCCATACTGTATTGCTGCTAGGTAAATGGTGTGGATGGGTGCAGCGTGTCCCCAGGAGTGAAGCTCATCTCAAAGGGCAGCTTCCTTGTAGATTTACCAGCACTCAGTATTCTTTGCCAATTTTCTCTCCCAAGTATATGAATCTTAAAAAACAATCCGTGAGACATGAGAGACATAGTCCCAAAAACTTAGTCGGAAAATTATGGATATTCAAGTCTTCTTGTTCTGGTTTATTTGTTACTTTTATATTCCCCCCCTGCCCTTTCCTCTGGGAACTTAAGGCAGCATATATGAACATCTCCTCTCTTTTTACATCTAAGATATCAACACTCATGACTTGCACAACTTTACCAAGTAAGCTTTACAGTTAAAGTGGGTCTCTCTGGTCCTACTCTGTAACTACAGCATCATATAGCTCCATTCTATTGCAGGTTCTTTAATATCATCTTAACAGAAAACGCAGCAAAACAAAGTTTGCATTTCATTCTGTATGATATTCTACCTCTAGCACCAAGCCTCCTGAAATGTTATAGGCTTCTTACAGACACTTATCTGTATTTATTTCTTTTTATGCATACATTTTTTTTTAAAAAAAGAACATGGCATGGCTTGAAAGAAATCACTTGCCCTGCTAAAATGTGAAAACTCTTTTTACACAAAAAGTAAAAATAAAATTAAAACTCTGCACTTCCTGCTGAAGTTATGCAGGTTTTTAGGTAGGACAAACTGTATATTGGATGTCATTTTTGTGAGAGTTGTTCACAAAAATATTGGAAAAATAGTGCATCTCTTTTTCAGAAACCCACTTTCCTGTAAATGCACAACACATTGTAAAGTTTGGCCATGAAGAAAAATTCCTGAAGCTATTCATCTTAAATTTGGCAGACCTGATCCACTCAGAAGGGGCAACTATGCTCTCACATTTCATCTAATTTTGTCCAAATTCCTTTTTGAAAAGCACACACAAACTTGGTAGACTTCTCCCTCTTGTAAAATTCTGCCATACATAAGCATTTAATACACTTCTGTAAAAAAGGTAAACAATTATAGTCATGTGTCGATTCTCCGTGAAAATCAGTGAGCATGCAAAGATTCAGATTTCCAACTCTTAATTTGTATTTGGCCCTGAAGTCAAACTGGATAGCTTTCAAATTGGTCTAAGATGAATTGGGCTACTTTCCAAATTGCTGAGTTGTGGTCCAAATGGAACAATTTGATTGGTACACATTCCTATGTAAGAATAGTCCTGCTGGATCAGGCCAAAGCCCATCCTAGTCCAGCATTTTGTTTCTCATAATGGCCTTCCAGATGTCCCTATGCCATGTGGTAATGAATTCTGCAGGCTAATTATGCAGTATATGGAGAAATGCTTCCTATTGTCTGTTTTAAATCTCCTTCCAACAAGCTTCATTGGATGGCCCTGGTCTTAATATATGAGAGAGAGGGAGAAGCCTCCCATCTACTTTCTCCAGCCTGTGCATGATTTTATATGCCTTAGTCATGTTCCCACTCAATTGTTTTATTATCAAGCTGAGTCCCATAATTGGGGATTCCAATGCTGGCATTTTTTTCAGTCCCTTTCCTAATGATCTCTAGCTTGTAATTTGTATTTTTCACAGCTGCCACACACTGAAACCACATCTTTGTGTGTTATTCACTATGACCCCAGGATCTTTCTCATGGTTAGTTAATGCTTAGACCACATCAAATTGTATATGGGTAAGACTTGTATGCTCCAATGTGTATTACTTCATGATTACTTAAATTGGACTACATTTTCACTTGGTTGATCATTCATCCAATTTAAAGACATAATTCTGGTGCTGTTTACTGTTACTTTTGTTGTTTACCAGCTCAAATATTTTATTGTCAGTCCCAAACTTGGCCAGCTTGCTGTTTAACATCGTTTCTGAAAGAGTTGAAGAGAACTGATTCCCAATACAGATTGTTGAGGGACTCTGCTTCTTACTTCCTTCCACTGAGATAATTGCTGCTTTGTTCCTACTCTCTCCTTTCTGTTCTTTTTAACCAGTTAGCAATCTATAAAAAGACATGGCCTTTTATCCCATGGATGCTAGGTTTACTCAAGAGCCTTTGATGAGGAACTTTGTCAAAGGTTTCCTTTAAAAAAAAACAAAAACCAAGAATACATCTTCATCCACAGGCCTGACATCCTCAGAAAGCACTAATCAATTGCTAAGGTAGGATTGATTTTTTAAGAATATAGACTGTTTTTCCTTCAGCAAGAATTATTTATCTATGTGCTGAGCCATTTTTCTTTAACTACTATTTCCACCAATTTGCCTGAAACAAGCATTGTTGACTGGCTTATAATTTCCTGGGTTTACCTGGGTCAATTTTAAAAAACAGGTCTCACACTGGCTTCTGTCCTGGGACTGACCCTGATTTCACTGACAAGTCACCTGTTTTGCTAGGAGGTCAGCAACTGTATATCTGACTTCTTTCAGAGCACTCAAATAGCTGCCATTAGATCTGATTAATTAAAGTGTGATCTCTTAAGATGTCCAAGAATACCTTACAGAACATATGGGCCATCTAGTCCAGAAGCCTGTTCTCACAGTGGCCAACCAACTGTGCAAGGAAGCCTACTAATCTCCCAGCAGATGGCCTTCAGAGGCCGTCACTGCCCTCAAGGCTAATAGCCATGGATCCCCACATTCTCTTGTTATCTCCATTTGCTTTAGTTCTGATTCTCTCCCTGAGAAAGTCAGTAGAGGTTCATGTATCTATCCCATGTCTTCTTCAGGAAAGACAGATGCAAATAATTTCATCCAGTTTGTCTGTTGAATCTATTCCACCCTCAAGCATCCTTTTTGCTTCTTTGTCATCTAATGGCCCAGTTGCTTCTAATTACTTTTCTGCTTCTAATATATAAAGGAGTTCTTACTATTCCCCTTTTTGTGACTTTCCATACACATATTTGCCCCCCCACCACACCATTATCTAGCAAAGTTTGTTTTCCTTCTTGTACTCCTAATTAAGACAGACTTTCCATTCATTACGTTTTACAGTTACCTGGACACTATTACAAAGCCATGCTGGCCTCTTGGGTTTGGCAGTCTTTTTTACCTTGTTAAAGTACCTAGTTGAGCTTCAATTATCAAGGCTTTAAATAACCTCTCTTTGGCCCTCTGTTTTTCATCCATCCCTTCATCTGATAAGTATTCCCTTTTGTACTCAGATGTGACTGTGTTGGACTCCACAGGCAGTTCCCCAACTGAATGCATGCTAAATATAATAATATTATAGTCAGTATTCCCTATCAGTTCTGCAGCAGTTACATTTCTTCCCAGATCATGGTCATAATTTAGGATTAAGTCTAGAGTTGCCTCCCTTTGGCTGGTTTCATGCCCAATTATGCTAAGTTAATCACTTAATCACTGGTTTCTTTGTCACAGCCTAAGCTTGGTCTATGTCAGGGAATAGAACTCTCCAATTATTACCAGAACTTCTATTTTCCTATATAATATTGCATATCTGTAGATCTAATCTATACTTGTGGCCAGATATTACTGCCCATAGTGATCCTCTGGGGGAATCTGGTCTTCTATATTGCTTATATCTTACTTTCTCTGAACTGATTTATCTTACTATCTATGAATTCTACTTATTGTGAAAAATATGATAAAACTAGAATTAGCCATCTAACCATGATAAAAAAAATGAACTGTAGTTTAGGATATTAAAATAAAAATATTTACATAAACTATTATTCAAGTATGTGAAGATTATGTGTATTTACTTGAAAATAGCATTATAACTCAAGTTTCATAACTGACATATTTAAATGTGTCAATAAAGCATTTTCTACTAGTAATATCTATAGTTCTCTATTAGAAAGCTTTTATTCTCTAGGGCAAGGAATCTGAAAAAATTGTTTATTTTTTATAAATAATATATCATAATTTAGTTTGGGTAAATAATAGGCTACATTATAGCAGATACACAAACACAATATACCTCATTTCATAAACAAAAACCTTTCAAACCGAGTGCTCTGAATTTTGCTTCAGGGAAAACCACAGAATTGGGTTACACATGACTCACATTAAAAGTGGTTTCACTTACTTACACACATTAAAAGTTATTTCACCCTAAAGTCTAATACATTTATTACAGAATTAGAATTCTGAATCAAAGTTATTTCATCAAATACCAAAACACCTTTTGTTTATTAATGCATGCACATCATTCACCTGAAGAAAGATAAAATATTTCAAATAAGGAAGTGGAAATAAGGAAATAAAACTGTCTAGTCTTGTTCTGAAAGAAGCTTGACTCCATAAAGAAGAGGCCAAAAGTGATGATAGAACCTAGTTCAAGACTAGGTATTTCTAATTATGTGAAATAGTTTTGCCTAATAACCCCAAGAATTGCTGCTGAGTATTGGAATAGCTGTACCACTAGACTCAGCCATAATATGATTTATTTGCTTTTTAGTTTACATGTTCTATAAATCTAGCCAGTGTGATTTGTAAGCAGTGTTTTAGGGCTTAGAGTATTGTGTGACTCCAAATAGGTTACTCACCAATGTGTAGCTTAGCAGAATGAGTGAATCAACTGTTCTAGTCTAACTCAGTGTCTTATTTCACCTAAAAATGCTTCTTTATTAAATATTTGAGCTTTCTTCTGTAAAATATTGTAGGTTAATGTGTTTGGAATAAAGCCTTACATCAAGAATTATGATGTAAGGCTTAATATTTTGAGAAACTCATGGTTTTTTTTTTGTTTTGTTTTTCAGTATGTATCTTTAGTTTCCACTAAGGCAGTGTTGTGCAAACTTGGCCACTTTAAGATGAGTGGACTTCAACTTCATGCTGGCTGGGGAATTCTGGGAGTTGAAGTCCACTCATCTTAAAGTGGCCAAGTTTGGACAACACTGCACTAAAGTCTGATCAGTTGGCTAATTTTTGTTAGATTTTAGTATGCAGACACAAAAGAAGCTTCATGTACTGCAAGTGGTTAGACTGAGGCGCTGAGCAAGCAGATAAGGACAATCCTGTTGCAGGAGTATTGGATTTAGCCTCTGAATCAGTTTCAGTCTACCTCAGGCTTTTTTCCTCTTTTCTCCCAATAAACCAATAAGCTTGGTTTTCCTTGTTATTACATGGTCTTGTCTTGGTATTCTTGTTTCCATCCTTTTGTCTGTTTGTTATAGCTGCAACTGACAACCGAAGAATGATATTACATCACACCACAAGCTGTTTTGCCTAACAAAACTCTTGATGAGAAATGCCACTAACCATGAGCAAGGACTGCTATGTGGCTTTATTTTGCATGCATATCTATATATCTCTCTATAGATATAGGTAGATATATAGACACATAGAGAGAGAGGCTCCCTCGATGGCAAGCTCTGGCATATACATTTATCTTTTGCTTGTTTATATTATTCATAGGCCACCCATCTCATAGCCATGGCACTGGGCTTTTCTTTTGCAGCGCAGCTTGTATAGCACTCCTGCGCCTGCCATGGAGAGATTTCCTTTCTTCTGGCCTGATCTCTGCTTAGAAATAAATCCCTCTATGTTGTGTGATTCTGGCCCCCAAATAAAGATACACATCAGTCTTAGAAAGTTCAGAAAACCGACTATAGAGATTTGCTTCTGATACATGGCTTGGAAATTAGTGGAAAGGTACAGCCTCCCACAATTGATTGAACACGTTAAACATTCATTATAATTGCACCCATTTAATAGCAACTCAAGCGCACATTCATTTATATTTTTTGGTACTGGCTTGGATTCTGCCTCTTGCGTTTCAATTTGAAGCGATCTTACAGTAATATGCATAACATCTTCTTTTTAAAAAGTTTGTTATTCCTCGTATGTAGCATCCAGAACGATTCAGTGAAAAAGAGTCCCTCTTAAGATGAACTGAAATCTAGCATTCTTTTCTTGTTTGAAACTACTTCCATACTACGATATGGAAGAAAATCTGCATGTAATCATGCTTTGAAAGTACATTTATTTCTTGCCCTGCAGCGCCCCCCAAGGCCACCAAGAAAATAAATGATCTCACAATTAGACATTCACTCACTCTCTCTCTCTCACACACACACCACCCATGTCCTTCACTACCGGCTTCCTGCAGCATAGTGTCCAATTGCAGGCCAGGGTCTGAAGGTCAGGAAGGATTCCTGAGTGCAGCATTTAGGCAGAGAGAAACGTAAGGCTGTGCCAGTGCCACAGACAAATGTTCTAGGAGGAAACATTGAAAAGGAAAATCCATTTCAAGTTGAGATGGAGGCAGTGACTATAGAGTGCAACTCAAAAACTACAGGCTATGCATAATTGTCTGCAGAAACTCCAGAAGCCATGCAATCAGTGTTTGTGTTTTTGGTGGCTGTTCAGAGCTGACCAAGTTTGTCACAGCATCAGCAGCAGGATCAGAATGGGTTCTTATTCTCATATTCCCTTGAATAGTCTTGATATATGATTACTGCAGAAAACTATATTGAATTAAGATAGGTAGACTTGATGTGTGTGGAGGGGAGGGGTAAGAAGTGGAGCAGAAGCAAAACAAGTCTAGATCACAGAGCCCTGTTAGAAGCTGAAGGTATTTCAACCACCCAGAAGCCCTCAGTTATGTTCAATTTTCACTCCAAATATTTGGTCACAACCAAGAATATGACTGTATCTCATTTGCAGCGTAGCGTTCTTTGAGCTTCAAAGTAGGCAGTACCTCTGAAGTGCATGTACTTCATGGCCTTCAGTTTGGGCAACCTTGATCTGGGCTTCTACTATCTTGCTGAAAGAGTTGATTCTTGGCTATGTATCTCAGAAACAGAAGTAACAAGTGCATCATTCAGTCATGATGCAGCACATTTAAAATCTTACATTATATTGAGGAAGAAGAAACAGAACAAGCCCCTGAAAGGCAGCATGATGAAACGTAGGGTGAAGTGATGTTTCCATAAGCAGGCAAAGAAATGTATTTGATCAGTGATGTGTATTATAGATGTTTTTGATCAACACTAAGTGGAAGTGTGTATTTTGGTTCAATGACTTATTAAAAGAAAGAAATAACAAATGTGTTCAGAACATGGGGAGGGGGGCTAGTAACAGGAAGAGGAAAATGGCTTGAGCTCCACTGAGAAATCAAGTTAATTCATTTTCAATATCTAAATAAAGAGTATATGAACTAACCTGATTTCTCAGTGCAGCTCAAGCTGTTTTTCTCTTCTACCTATTGCACCTCATTTAAGTTCTTTGCTTTTGACTGTTTTTCACTGTTAATTATTAGGGAAACAGCATCTGCTTCAAACTCTGCTTCAAGCATTTCATAGTAATGATACATATCTGCTTATTTATGGCTCTTGAGCAGGGGTTGCAAAAACTTACATTCACTGACATGCCCCGAGGTCCTCTCAACAGCCCTCAAATGCCCTCCCTCTTTTAAGAGGCTGGAAGAAGCTTGGCAGCTGTTCTCATGTTCCTTGGCAATTGAGCAATATAAATAAGGAGACAGATAGCTAGAACAAAATTTTCAAAGGTGGGATGTCAGCATTTCCAGCTCCATTTTCCACCCTTTGCATTTCAGCATTTGTTTTTATAGACAAGCAGTGTCCTGTATGTGTGTGTATGCACATACATACACATACATACTGTTGTGATTCTTTCTTTCTCAAGAATTTACAATGTCTGCACGTGCAATAATACAGAAACAAAACTGAATGTCTACCACTCTATTTGAACTGAAAATTTGGTCCTAGTCAATACATTTGTATTTTCTGAGCACAGCTATATTTAGAGTAGATTTCTAGACTTCTCTCAGTAAGTAAGTAAATATCAAGGCAAGCATGCCACCTGCAGAAGGTCAGAGTGAGAAGACTACGGAGGATACGTTCTGTTCTAATCTTTCTTTCTAACTTTTGCTTCGCATCCAGGAAAGAAGAGAAATCATGTTATTGAGCACATTCCTCCTGGAGAGGCACAGTTACTATTCCTTCAGACAATAGCCTACTACAAATAACAGCATCATAATTTGATATATGGTATATGATACAATAGTTATCTAGAGTTGTCCTGTGGTTTGCTTTATAATGCTTGAATTATGAGTAGAAACAAAGAAACAAATGTGAATTTCAATGTGTTATATCACAGAACACAACTTCTTTCCCCACAAATTAAATAAAATGATGGCATCTTAAAGCTATGCCTCCAAATAGAGCTTCAAAAGGCAATATTGGGCAACAGTAACAAAATGCATTTATCTATATGTCGTTTTTCCTCTATATATGGAATGTATGGATAGCTTTCTGTATCCAGACACTAACCAATGCAATTCAACGGAAGAAAACAAACTCTAGTTATTTATTTGTTTATTACATTTATATCCTGCCTTTTGTTCAAGAGCTCAAGGTGGCATACATAGTGCTCTCTTCTCCAATTTTTTCTCAC
Source organism: Python bivittatus (assembly GCF_059951505.1). NCBI lineage: Eukaryota > Metazoa > Chordata > Lepidosauria > Squamata > Pythonidae > Python > Python bivittatus. The sequence continues at coordinate 34,956,634 of NW_028277112.1, read as the reverse complement.
AGTAGCAATCCTGGCTGGGCTGAGGGAGAGTGACTGGTCCAGTTGATGAATCCTGCCCTTGATGCTTTGTATCCCTCCCTCCCTCTTGCTTTCTTTTATAAGACCATCATTTGGAAAGGTATCATTAGATCTCCTAAATTCTTTGGTGTTCCACACAGGGCGCATGGACCTGATGCAGTTCTGATGGCCGAAGGGAGTCGTTTGGCTGAACTAACCCAGTCCCAGATGCTGCATATTGCCCAGCAGATTGCAGCTGGCATGGTTTACTTGGCATCACAGCACTTTGTGCATCGTGACCTTGCCACTCGGAACTGCCTGGTTGGGGAAAACCTGCTGGTGAAGATTGGAGATTTTGGGATGTCAAGAGATGTATATAGCACAGATTACTACAGGGTAAGTAATACCTTGTTTTAGGAGGTGGCTTATTTTTATAAGGCAGAATTTCTTCCAGTGAGACTCTATAAGAAAAAAATCATTTGGGTTGATCTTAAAATAAGAAAGGGAGATCTATTGTGCTGAATGGTAAGTTACTTGACTTTTTTTTCTGAAAAATCTAGAGTAAAATCTCATATTCATGCACACTATTCCCTTTTGGGCTAAGCAATGTTAGCAAAGCACAGAAGAACAGTAAGAACAATAAGCAAAAGAAATTAAAGGCAGGAGATAAAAGAAAATACAACTTAAATTTATACCATCACCATTCACCTCTGATGTCACTACAAGCATTTCTTGTACATCAATACATCAATACATTACACAACTAGGGGGACATCGCACTTCCCTCCCTCACTCTCTGCTCAGTGTTAAACCATTTGCTAAGAATTTCATTTAGTCTCATGCTTATGTTTCATTTTCCTCATATTCCACTCTTATCACATTCAGCAACTCATTTTCAATTTCCTATTCATGCAAAGCATTCCATAATCCCAACCTATTTACATATGCTCTCACTAAATCAACAAACCTAGAATAAACTTTTTTTTTTCACACTCATACATTTCTCTATCTTTAAAGAATAAAAATGGCCTGCACCTCCTTTGGTTGGCATAAAGCTGTATTGTACTTCCCAAATGTTACTTATTGTCACCTCTAGATTATATTTGTCCAGAATGTTATGCATTTTTTTTTCATATGTGATTCTTTCATTATTGCCATTTACTGTAACATAACACACAACTACCATTAACCTATGAATGTCTGTTTTCAGATGTACAGTATCTGTTGCAGTACAGATGACATCAATTCATACCTTCTGATATACATTTTAGCTTTTTCATTCTGAATTATACCTTTACTTCCATGCAAGTTTTCCTCATCTCCACTTTACAGATCAGACTACTATCATTCATGCCTTACTTGCTCTTACAGGCACAAAACATATATATTCTTCCTTCCTTCCTTCCTTCCTTCCTTCCTTCCTTCCTTCCTTCCTTCCTTCCTTCCTTCCATTCATTCAACTTACCACATACTCCTCTTACATTCCAAGTTGTATGCCCATGCCCATTAATGTTGAGCTCTACTACATCATGGCTTTAGTCAACTGAGCTTTCACATTATGATGGTTAGTGAGATAAGAGTATAACAGACTAGGTTACCAGCCTTAATTGTACTATTCCCTGGTAATGGTAAGGATAAATACATCATGCACTATTCCCTGGTAATGGTAAGAATAAATACATTTTAAATGGTATTTTGTATGGGAAACTAAAGCCCAATATTATCCCAAGCATGTCCATGCCATTCTATGCAAGCCAAGATCTCTAATCTAAACACTACTTTGCAGTCCAATATATTGTTCCCCACATCCCACCAACTAGGAGATACATGTAGAATACTGACAGATACAAGATTAAAACCCCTACTAGATCATAATTGAATTGAAGATATAGGCCAAAGCATTAATTACTAGATTGACCTTTAGCTTTGGTAAAATGGAAACTAATTATAACACTTGGACAAGATAGCTTTCTTCAAGTAGTGATTGTTATTTGTGAAAGAGATACAGAAACACAACAGTGATGGATACAAATGATATATAAATCTAAGGACAAGATGCTAAGGACCAACAACAGGGATAATATAAGCTTGGCTTGCTTATGAATGTCCTTGTACCTTCTGTTGACCTGTTGGATCAACTGCCTCATCCAATACTCTAGTTGTAAATTGTTAAGTGTATTTCTAAAAACTCAAAATATTCTTAATTTTCCCATATGTCGTTTTTAAGGTTCTTCTAAGGGCTAAGAACTAACAGATAGTTCACTTGATCTGAATAAGACAAAGGGCATTTTCTTGGAAAGTTTACTGCCAGTTGATCTGAGTCAGGCCCATTTTGTAATTGTCATAAAATTCAGGGCTATCTTATCTGGCCATGTATCTGGAGAGAACGTATTTTACTGAAGAAAACAACTCCTCCTTTATATGTGACAAATGCTGTTAGTAGTAGCATTTGATGGGCTGTCTCTGTCTTGCCATATTTACCTTCCTTATTAAAATAATTCTGTCCTTGTGCATTTGTCTGAATCATATATTCAATGTGATGAGGAAATTAAAGTCACTGCTGATAAACTGATTTATTAAATATCCACAGACTTTTGCAAAAAATGACAGCTCCTCTGTAAACACATTATTCATTGTTGCCCTCACTGAAACTTCCTTTAATGGGACAAGTGGCTCCAGTTATTGTAAAGCAACAAGTTTTGGGCAAACGTAATTTGATTTTGATCCCATAAAAAGGAAAGGTCACATTCATGTGACATTTGGGTCAAAGTGTTTTGCTGTCTCAGCAAACTCATTCTTTATTCTAGCAGCATTAATTTGATTGGATAGAACCTCTTTTGAGCAACTGTATCATCTAAGAGTTTGCTTCAAAAGCAAATGGTTTCATATGGTTAGTAGTAAAGCTGAGGAAGTTATACACAAGGACAGTATTTATATTCATATAGCTATTTTCATTAAGAGCTGAGAAGAACATTTTTATTTTGGTTTGCACTATTTCTTCCTTTAGTAATCCAGACTCAGCAATTAGTTGACATCTGAACTAGATTTCTGTCACATCTTGTCTTTTGGAATAGCGGCTTTCTAAGCTAGTTCATTCTCTCAATACAAGAATGTCATTACATCATATGAGAGAACATGGGATAGGAAGAAGGACTTAGGGGCATATGTTCAAGTTTAGCATGGAAAAAGGCTGTCATTAGCTAGCTTATATTCACAAAGTTGAAGCTGTTGCCATTGTTGCTTGTTTAGCATGCACATTTTGACCCTTGGGTCCTACACAGCATTTGTTGCTTGGACAAACCATCATACCAAAAGGAAAATAACTTCAGTATCACATAGTTGGTGATTAGAAGCAGGAGAACAGTGGCATATTTGGGGTTGAATCAGCAGGAGCAGCTCAACTAACTGCAGCATTCACCCAAAAGTTTTTGCTTGAAAAAAATCCTCACAAAATGGCCCACTGTTATGGAGCAAAGCACCAGACAATCAAGCTGTTGTCTCTGTTTCCTAGAGTGATGGGAGGGCCAGGTTCTGTAGTAGCAATCATCAGAGTCCCAAGAGGTCAGGGAAATGGTGACCTTAGCTTCCCTGATGAACCAAAAAGGCCCCTTTTTGTTGTTTTCATTTCTTTTTAAATTTTGGGGGGCAACCAGAATGAAGTTCTTGCCCAAGGCTCCCCCACCCTTGATAGCTCCATTGCAGGAGAGAGAGTTAACCTCTTTCTTTCCATCTCCTGGTTTAGCTTTCAGGTCACAGGCAGATACACTACCTCTCCTCTTTACCTGTCACTAGTAGGCAGACTTAGCTGTGTTGAAGCAGGCACAGGAGTCTGTGTCCCTGACTTGGTCTTTCCAATATTCAGCATTCATGTGTTGAGCACAGTCATTTGCAAAGAAGTATCTTATTCAGGAACCAGGGGATCCAGGCATCTGGTCAATTCCTTTGCAAACTGGATCCCGCAGTGAGTGGATACAGAGAGGAGAGGTCAGGAGTAGTGCTAAAAGCAAAACCCTGCTCTTATTTCAACTTGGAAAGACCTTATAGAGTCCCCATAAATAAACTTGAGCATACTTTGTTGCTGAGCCAATGCCATATTCTTGACATTTATTTACTTACATACCATCAAATTATAAACCTCTAAATCATCTTTTTTCAACCATTTTACCCTGGAGGTAACCTTGAAATAATTTTCAGGTCTCAGGGAATCCCTGCATAAAGATTATTATATCTACAGCTCACAGCACATTAGCATGATCAATAAACTGAGACATGGTGCATAAACATTCCCACCATTTTGAGTGCTAGCATTGCACTGCATGCAAAGTTTAAAACAATTTTTTTTAAAATTCATGATCTCTTGCAGAACCATAAGTTTCAGCAGAACCCCAGTTGAGAAAGACTGCTCTAGATGGTTCAAAAAACCAATGATAAAAACCAAAAACCTTTAAACCCACAAGGGCAAGGCAAAGCTATAAAACCTTAGTTACTTGCCCAACTTCCTACTCTTTCATAACATCCCCCACCCTCCAATACAAGCAGCAGTTGCTGCCTTCTCAAATATCAAGCTGCTGTTTGGACAATGCAGGTTTAGCCAGATATCTTCAGCCAGATATGATTACTTCTAGCTGTAGTATGCAAGAGGTATTAATAGATGAGATTCACAGGCATATTGGAGAAAACCTGGAGACTGAATATTATAAAGCAACTATAAAAAGCACTGGAACACACTGTTACTCCTTAATTGTGTGCTCTGTCACTGATTGTTGCATCACTTTGTCATTTTGCCTTGCCTGTGAGTGTGCTGCAAAACATGATGAAAAGGAGGGTGAGGGATAGCAATGTTCACAAAATAATCTTCACTGATGCATTAGAACCTGGATCTTGATTAAGATATTAATTTGCCCCCAAGTTTTTGGTCTTCTGTTGTCCCATTACAACAAAAAATAGGACCAACCTTTTCCTTGGTGTCAGATTGTCAATAATGTTCTGCACTGTGTCGGCACAGCTATTAAGAGATACTGCAGGGATGACTGCAGAGAGAGATAACCTTTGGATAATTGGCATGGTGCGCTCCTGATGGTGTTAGCTACATAGGCGCTGTTTGTTTGTTTAGAGCCTGGAATGGTAGCACAGATAGGATGGAAAAGTACTTTAATTATCCAGTGTAGAAAGCTCAATCTGCAAGGAAAGGATCTTTTGTCTGAAAAGCTAAGCCCCCCTCCCTCTGAAGCCTTAGAGTTTAAATGGCATATTGTATCCCACTTTCACCTGCCTAAAGTGGCTAACCCAAATATCTGGTGTATCCAGATGAAGCTTTTTTGAACAATTCCTTTTTACAACTTGCAGAGGATCCAGATTATGAAGAAACCTGTTTGTCAGCAGCTTGTCTTTTCCCACTGGTGCATCCATTGAGAAACCAACAAAAACCTGCCACAAAATCTGGCCATGGAGGAAAGAGAAGACCAGCAGCACAATTTTTTTCAGCAAGGGTGGAATGAAGCCAAATGGGAGGACCTGAGAACTCAGAGGAAGGGGGAGAACCGATTGGGAAGCTGTGTCCTGTGCATTTCAGATTCCCAAAGTTATATTTCAGTGTCTTGCAAAGTGTGTTCTCCCCTTCTGTTTTTCTGAGCTTACAAAACAGGGAGGAGGCCGTATTTTTATTTGGTATGCACTTACATCTACATGAAGTACAAGACCTATTTTTTTTTTCACTGCTACAATTTTGTGATTTAGGTTAGGTTGGGAGAGAGTGACTGGCCCAAAGTCATCCAGCAAGCTTTACTAGCTGAGGCTGGACTAAAACCTGGCTCTCCTCTTTCTTAGCCTAATACTTTAACCACTACACCACATTGGCCCTCTGTAAATGTGAGTAAATATGTCTGGCATCTGGCTGTAAGGGCGCAATCCTTTTAAATGCTTAACAAAACAAAGCATGACATTTCACTGGGCTATGAAACTGAATTCATCAGTGAGATGAATCTGGTATGTATTTTGTCAGTTCCTCTTTCCCATATAAAGACACCCCCCCCCCCCGCAAATAGTGAATGGAAGGAGATTCAGTGTTAGGAGAAGGGGGCAGTAACAATTTTTTTTTTTTTTGCAGTTTCGTAGCCCACCTGTCAAAGGAATCTGAAAATCAAGAGTGAGCTAGAAATTTGAATGACTAAGCAGCTCAGCTTAGTTGCCAAAAGGTTCAGGCCATATTTCACCTGTTCTGTGTGGCAGTCATTCCCAGAAAAAAAATCACACACACATCCCCTCAAATAATTTGCTATATATCAGGGGCACCGACTGGAGAGAGGTTCCAAAAGTCAGGATGGCGGCCATGACTTGTGTGATTGAAGCCCTGCCCCTTTTTACATGTGTTGCACAATGCATGTAAAAAGGGGTGGAGCTTTGGTCACATGGTTATGGCTGCCATTTTTATTTTATTTTTATTTTTTTGCCTACCCCTGTGCTATATGTGCAGAGAAGCATCTCTTTCTAAATGTCAGGCTGAAATGTCAGAAGAGTTTGTTATGATTAATAAGAAAGCAGGAAAGTTACTACCTACTTGGCTACTTTGGCTCTGCTCGGCTCTCTGCCCTGCGGACGGGCCATGGCAGGCTGCTGGTTGCTTGTGGAGGAAGAACAAGGAATGGCAATTCGAGCAGCCTTCTGTCTGACAGCACGAAAGGATAAAAATAAACCATCATTAAAACAAAATTATTAGACTAAAAGCTGCATCAAAAGCAAAAAGTACAGAGAGCCAGAACAAACAATAAGCAAGTTAAATTAAGCAACAACAGAACCATGAGCTTGTTTAAGAAGAAACATTTGTTATTGCTGGCAGAACATACAGAGAGAAAAATATCTTAAGGTCTCACAGCAGGGAGTTCTGTAGATGGGGTCCTGCCACGAAAAGACCCCCTTGTGAGCCACACCTCAGAAGGAAATGGGGCACCTGACCAAATCCTATGTCTGATCTTAAAGGACAAATAGTTTCATATGGAATTGCTGCCTATTGACGTTACTCTCCTGTTTAAATCAGATGCTGAAATCCAGACATGATAGAAGCCTTTTACTCTTTCCTGAGCACCAGGTTCTTTTGGTGCCCATTGTTTCAGATCCATAATATTTGGAATCCCCCATTTTGCAGCATGGAGCCTAAACTGAGCAACTTATGAATGTATCCGCCCATTGGATATAACACAGCACATTTGCTAGATGTCTTCACTATGTTATTCCAGATCAAATACAAGCAACTGTACTTTCTTTCTGATATCCCTTCATTCTTCAGGGGCAAAATAAGCCATTCATTAGCAGAAGACTGAATAACTATAACAAAGAGAGATAGGCAGCTGGGAGCTGGGAGTGGTTTAAGCAGGAAGTAAAATTTGGTATAGGAAGCTGTCATAATTTGTGTAGTTGACTAAATAATATCTCCCATGACTGGCTGTGTAGTTCATGACTTCTATTGGACCATTTTTAACTGGAATATCTACAGGCTGAATCGAGAATGTCTATAAATGAAATATGTTCCTCGAGATACAGTTGGTCAGTTAAAAAGGCTTCTTTAATGCCATTGGCTTATATACATTTGTATGGTTTGATTTGGTTTTGCTATCGTGTAAAACTGTCTATCAGATTCTGCATAGTTTATCCTTCCACTAAGATTGTTGTTAATTTTCAGAAGATCCATAGATTTTTTAAAAGATACTGGCACTTCCAAACACTACAGCTAGTGGGATAAGAATTTAGTCTTCTCTTTTGAATCTTTTCTGTCTTTCATACCATCTATATTATTTAGCCTCTCTGTCCCCCGCTTTCAATTAATTGGAATGCCAATTAGCAGTAACCTAGTTGCTTCCTAGTCTTGCATTCATCTTAAGAGTTGTCTTTGATTTGATTTGCATGAAATCCCAAGTTTTGGGTTTATAGTCTCTCTCATAGAATCCATAGCTACATCCAGACTGTTTCAAGAATGAAGTTCCCTAGGGCAGCAGGATTTCTCCCTTGTTGGCTTTTCCAGAGCAGATCTGAGGAAGGGTCTGAAGAGCACATGGAGCCACATCTCTTAGTGGACAGATCCAAGTGGATGCAGCTCAAGGACAATTCAGCACACATGATAATATTAAGAGCAAAATGGAAATTACTTGTCAGAATGATGCCCATAATGCCATGGTATTATGCCACAATACCTCTATTTTAAATGTATTCCAGAAAGAAAGGCAGAGGAGTGGCAAATGAAGTTAAGACTTGTAGCATCATGGAACAGGAAGTATATCCTTGCGGTGTCCTCAGTTTGACCTCCCCACACACCAGAAGCTGCTATTTACCTCCATGTAGAAAACACAGGTGCTGATATAGGATCATATGTTTTTTCTTACAAGTTAATTATTGTTATTCCTTCCGTAGCTTTGCGAATATGCCAGAGCAGCCTCTCTCAACTGGGGTTTTGCAGAACCCTAGGGTTCCATGAGGAGTTGCTAGGGGTTTAGGAAAAGATATGGGGGGAAAAAGAGCATTTTTTGAACTTTGCACAATCTAGGACTTGCAGTGTTGGAATGTTTACATGCCAGCCTGCTGCTTCACTTGTAGTTCTGTGAGAGACCATTACAATCATCATCATCATCATCATCATCATCATCATCATCATCATCATCATCATCATCATCATCATCATCTGAACTTTGTGTGCTGCACAATGCTAGCAGTAGATATAATAATTTCTATGCAGGGGTTCACTGAGACCTGAATGTTATTTTAAGGATTTCTCCAAGGTAAAAAGGTTAAGAAAGAATTACTGCTGCAAAAATATAGAATTTTATGTTTCTGTATCTCTTTGCTGCCATCTATGGGTTGTCTGGTGTTTTGCAACCCAGATCTGATAGACCAGTCATATGTGTAAGTTTAGGATCATAGGAAAGTAATATTATGTAGAGTCAGATGGAATCTTTGGCTTATGGATGTAATTCAGCTCATTGTTGGCCCACTGATTCTGGAGTGTATCGGGAATGGATTCTCCCTCTTCCCCAAAGCTCTTCCCTGCGTAACCAGCAGCCAAACTCGGTACTTGAAGACACTCCAATTGGAAATACACATTTTTGTGTGTTTTCCCAAAGGAAATGGGATGAAGCAGCTGAAACTTATGAGTGCCAGCTCTTCTTCAGCCACCCACAGTGTTCTTGGTGCAGAGCAGTTAAAGCAGCGCTGGCATTTACTACTGCTTGCAGCTGGAATCTTATATTACCCTGGAGGAAAGGGTTGCTTTAGGGCAGCGGAGGGACATTTACTTTCCAGAAAATCTAGGTCAAATCTCCATAGATAGAAGAGGACAGTGAGTTAAGTCACTGGGGTCTAACACAGAGAGTGAAAGTCTTCTCCTGCTCCAGAAAGTGACTCCCTTAAAATGCCATATTGGCTATAACCTGGTAACAGTTGATTCAGTAGCTTGGTGCTCTTGATGTCCTGAAGTTATTAAAAGCAAGGATCTTCTCCTCTGCCTTTGTATTGGGGAGAAAGTATTTGTATGCATATGTCTCCACTCCTTTGCTTTGCAACTAGAGATGTTGTTCCCTCTCACACCCTAACTTCCCACCCTGAAACCAGCAATATGCTACAATGGTGTGATGCAGAAGGTCAGCAGATTGTGTTTGCTCTGTGTTGGGGTTGGTTTGCTTCTCCAATGGACTATTGTGGGACACAGTTCATTGATCCTATCTCCAGTGTCCTATGGCTTTTGATTCTACCACCACTTATATTCATGTGTTGAGTATGAATATACTGTATGCATAAAGCATAGGTTTGAGGTCCTTTGGCAACCATGACCCCAAGGTAGGAGAAAGGGGATGATGATGATACTTCAGGATACCTGTAGAGCAGAAGCATTTTTCTACAGGTAATGAGCAGTGGATGTCTATATGTGAAGTTGGGTTCTAGGAGCAAGTTGGAAATCTTGCCTACATACCACCTCCTTGCAGAATGGCAGAGTCATTTCCTGAGTTCCTGGATCTCATCACAGGGTTAATATTGGAGACTTAGTGCTTAGGGTCTCCATGCCATGGGGGGCTCTGGAAAGGAAAGAATTCATGGCTTCCAAGGCAAGTATGGGCTTGTTCCAGGTAACTTTAGCTTGAGTCATATACAGTAGATAGACACTATATGGCAGTTGGTATGTGATCTGAAGAAAGAGGATGTTATTAATCCTTTGCCATGGTGAGATCACTTCCTGGTCCAGATAGAGCTCCTCCCTGCTATCAACCTCTTGAAGATGGGGGTGGAGGGTGCTAGTTAACGTGGTCTGTCCCAGATGATTTCTGCATCCAGAGGTATTCTGACAGGCCCTTGGGAATTATCCTAGCAATCTCATAGCAGTTCTACCAAGCACTTGGTCAGCTTCTGGAATTCAGAGGTTGCTAGAGTGCTGGATGAGATAGCCCCCACGTAGCCTCTCCCAGTCCATTGATCCCAGGAAGCCCCTTATGTTACGAAGAAATTCTGGGAAATGAAGTAATAGAAGATATACCTGGCATGCTGTGGGAGGAGGAGGATTAGAAATGAATTTAACTAAATATGTGTAAGGGTAGGCAAAGCCTAGACAAAAGGAGTTTGAGTTAGGGCTAGGTCCAGGGCTAAGGCTGCTGCTGCTGCTGCTGCTGATGTTATCCATTCAATTCTGTCAAATTCTCGGCAATTCTATGGACCAACTCTCTCCATGTTTTCCAATCTTGTATGGCTTCTTTCAGTTGTTTTATGCTCTGGCTGGTGTCAGTTTTGATGGTGTCTAGCCACCATGTTTTTTGGTGGCCTCGTTTCCTTTTACCACTGACCATTCGGAGCATAATTGCCTTTTCCAGTGAGTTTGATCACACAATATGGCTGAAATAAGTAAGGCAGAATTTTGTGATTTTTACCTTCCAGTGATATGTCTGGTTTTATATGCTCCAGAACTTGCTTGTTTGTCACCTTTGCTGTCCAAGGAATGCGCAGGAGCTTTCTCTAACACCACAGCTTGAATGAGTCGATTTTCCTCCTGTCTAGTTTTATTATGGTCCAACTTTTGCAATCATAGGCAAGGGAAACACAATAGTGTGGACTAATCTGCATTTAGTTGCCAGGCTGATGTTGGGCTAAGGCTAGTGCTAGCCTTATAATGGGACCAGCACAAAAACTTAATTTAATTTAATTCAAATATAATTGTAATTAAAATTACATTCAATTAATTACTCAGTCTGTGCCAAGGGACATTGCTCTGCTTCATTGTGGTGAAGCATCAAGACATGGCCAATTAGCCACTCTTTCTGCTTCTTTTAAGGACACTTTTGATAAGCAAAGCTCTGCTGCTGTTGCACTGTTTAGAAGTGGCACGCTGTGCTTCACATGGCTTTTCTCTTAGACAGTCCCAAATTATTACAGGCATGGTGGTGGCGCTCAACACTGAATATACATTTGCTCTTATATGCTGCTGCTGATGATGATAGGTTTAAAGGCTGTCTGACTCCAGAGTGAGTTGGGTGGCTTATATTTTAAAAAAGTAAAAGACAATTAATAATAGAGGAAATGATGGTGTGATTTCCAGAGCTCTATCACCATGACTTGGATTAACTGTGATTTGTTGCTTTGGGGTCTAGTATAGCTATAGATCTCAGTTACAGTGGCAACGAGTGCACTGTTGGGAGACTTGAAAGAACAGGTTAGGGATAGAGCATCATAGAGGAAATCTGTGTGGTTGCTAGGTGTTGAAAATGAGTTGATGGCTCACAATCAGTCATAGCTATAGATTACTATAGGGGATTACAGTACAGATTCTATAAAATACTTGGCTTTACATCTTTCTCAAAGTTTATCAAAATGTATTGATTTAAATATGTTGAAAAATATAGAGGCAGTTTCATCAGTTATTACTCAGTGGTTAAAACTCCCATTAAGTTTTTGGGGTAAGATTAATATTACTAAAATCAAGATTAATGTATATCTTTAGAGGGATTCCAATGTTCATTCTTATATGTTTTACACAAATAGATAAATTAATGAGAATATTTTTATGGCAGGCTACAGTCCCTAGAATATCTTTGGCAAAATTGCTGTTACCTTATGAGGACAGAGCCTTTAATCTACCAGATTTTCCACTATATCACTCAGCTTTTATTTTAACATTCTTTTTTTTTTTTAATAAACACTTACTATGATTACTTTCCTCTTTGAGCCCAACTGGAGAACAAATGTGTAACGCCTTTGAAATCTTGGCATATTTTAGGGTCCAGGTATACTAAACTGGGATCTGTTTCCTGCTGTGAAAATTACTAGACATATTTGGTTATTAATAGGAAAACAGTCCTGAATTACATGAGAAGTTGACCCTATGGAATAACTCAAATATGAAAATAGTGGAGCAGATGTTCTGTTGGAATGCTTGGGTTAAACAAGGGATTAATACTTTAAATCAGTTGGTTTTTAATGGTTATTTTAAAGATTTTGAGAGATTGCATTTTGATTTACCTTTGATATAACCCTGGCAATATATACCACTGAAACATTATTAATTAAACAGTTTGGCCTAGATGCTTTAGCAGCCTCCAAGACACCTGCAATTTTAGCTTCTCTAGGAGAAGCTGTGCTTGAATGGAAACACCAGTTCAATTTTATGAAATATTAAAAGGTGAAATGAAAGTATCGGTTATATATTTGATTTATGGAAGGAAGAATTGAACTATCCAATTTTGGAAAACCAATGGGTCCAGATATCAAGAAACATGAAATGCACTTCCTATAATTTAAAAACAAAACTAATTCGTTAGAAAATATTATTTTAAGTCTCAAAACCAACATGTATGTTAATATAATGAAATACTATACTTGGATATCTCAGTATAGTGCTGAATTATATTTCTAAAACATGGATTCTATCATTTCATGAATAGCTTCAGCTCTATCAAACCTGGGATACAGCAAAAAGGACAGTCCTATGTAACTGGAAAGAAAGTCACTTCTGATTTTAAGGAAGGGATCCAGGATATAAGTTTGGTATCTTTTTTCAAAAAGTCTTTGTGTTCTAAAAATGAGAAGATGCATAGTATTTCATATAGTTTAGATTTAATGAGAGGTTTAACAACTGAATTATGTCCACTTATATGGATCTTCCATTCTGTTTAGGATCAGGGGTAGATGATATATTTAGGTTTTTTTTCTTCACTGTATAATCGCTTTCTAATATAGATTCTTTTCTTTTGTATTTCATTAGTGTAACAAATTTTAAGAAATTTTTAAAAATGTTGAAGAATTGCTTCTTGTGTATCTTATTGGCACAAAGTGCTTTTTCAGATCTGCACAGTCCTATTAATTAAACACAATTCATGTGATTAGTCCCCATGCATTGAACAATTTTCCCCTTCTTTCACATTAAACTGAGAATTTGGTGACATCTGTTGGTGCTACAAGGTCTCATGTGGCCTGGAATCTTGCCATCTCTGAAGCAAAGACATCAGAATCCTCTTTCTCCTCCACTTATGTGAAGTTAGTTGCACATGATACAGCTGGAAATGTAGGAAGCACTCAGGAAAAACATTCAAAAGTCAACCTGAGCCCAGTAGTACTTTCTTATCACAAGTAAATATATTATAAAGTAAATGTCACAAAGTTAAATATTCTAGGTTCATGTATTATATAATACAAGTAATAAATTAATGGAGACCTCTCTTTAGCAATGGGAAGAAATCCAATTTCTGTTTTTTCTCTTGATTTGAATTTCAGAAGGGAAAAGCATGTCATAAATCTATCTACATCTACATCTACATCTATCTATCTATGTTAGAGACAATGCAATTCTGATATTTTCCTCTCCTCCCACTCCCCAATATATTTCCTACTGAACTGTATCAAGGTGCTCATTGCTTATCCCAATGCCATGGAAAACTACTGTGTTTTACCAAACAGCCTCAGATATTTACCAAGAAGGTGGTGCATGCTGACTATTCAGCTCTTGAACACTTTCTCAGACTTTCTTGGGGATTTAGAAGTTGCCATGTTGGAGCTACTCCAATTTTGTGTTTTAAATTTGTCTTTAAATTATGACAGCATGCTAATTTTTCACAGATATATGGATACACAGCTTTTTATGGTACCAGATTTTGTCTTAGTTTCTCAAGTGTAAATTGCCCTTTTCCTCTACTTTGTGGAATGATGCATCTTGTGGATCAATGCTATAGTCCAGAGCCTCAGCACCTTTGGGTCCTCCAGGTATTTGGGACTATAGTGCAATTTCTACTTATTGAATGTACTGGCCAGAGTTAACTGGAGCTGAACTCCCAAACATCTGGAAGACACCTAGTTGTCAGAAAAGGCTATAACAAGAACAGATAACCAGAGCATCAATTTCCATGTTACTGTTCAAAATCCTGCTTTGATTCATTGTAGACTTTACTTGCGACTCTTTTAAGTGTTTATTGAAGAAAATGGCAGTATAAGAAGCCCAGAGGGTTATCTTGCTTTACTTATTTCTAGTACAAAATGCCTATTCATTAAGCAAATCAACATATGACAGATTATTTTTTTTCCTCTTTAAATAATAGTGGGGACTTTAGCTGCTGATACACACACCATAGTACGAATGCTTAAAGCCAGAGATCAGTTGTCTTTCTCTCTCTCTTCCTCCATCTCTTCAGAAATGGCAATACTGGCAAACACTTGCAGGTTTCAGCTGTCACTGTGCAGCTGTATACCTGCGTGGGTGAGTTGTGTTGAGGTCTTGCACAGGAAAAGTGAGAGTGAGCTGGTGACGAGTCAAGACGCTTGCCAGGAGTGCTTGTGGGTGTTTGTATTGAACTGTCACAGTTGAAGGCTTTTTATTAGATGCTATTTTGGCAACTGGTACTCAAATGAAATTAGCTTCTTCCCCACATTTGCTTTTCAGCTCTGCTGCTACATCACTGCCAGGTCTGGCCATTGCATCACACTGGGATCTGGAGGATGACGAACGGGCTTTTCAGGGCTACAAGTGGGTGCCAGAATTATCGCAGCGGCTGGCTTTATTTTTAGCCCCCTTTCAATGGGTTTTTTTAAAATATGCAGTCCTTAATTCATTTGCCCCAAAGTAAGCCTACATAAAAATGATTTGTGAATCAAAGACTCATTGCCAGATTGTGTGGATGTCTCTGGTAGCGAAAAAAGAACATGATGGGGGAGGTGGGAATAAATCTTCTCCGTTGGATCAGGTCCTATTGGTTCAGCTAGTATCAGAACCAATTTTAGCACAGAGCTTTTGCAGAATTAGAAAATGTGGATGAGGACAAGATGGACCCTTGCATGGAATTCTTAAAAGCTATCTGGCCCCATCAGAGTAGAATTGTTTACTTATTTGCTTGTGGCCATAGCACTGCTGACATGCATGACCCTGTAGGTCCTGAAGCATCAAAGTCTGCTTTTATAATTGTTGTAGGGAAGACAGTAGAGAAAAATGAGGGAAGATGAGGTTATACAATTAACGGTATATGTTATTAACTAAGGTAAAGAGACCATTAAGACTGACTCCTCTTGACTGCCATAATGAAGTTTTCTTGCCAGAATTATTGAAGTAGTTTGCCATTATTACTGTTAGATTTTCTTTTTATCCCACCTTTATATTTGGCCAATGCAAGGTGGCAAACATACCCAGTACCCCTGCCTCCCATTGGGCTGAGAGAGAGTGACTGGCCCAAAGTCACCCAGCCAACTTTCATACCTAAGAGAGGCCTAAAACTCACCATCTCCTGCTTTCTAGATCAGCACCTTAAACCACTACACCACATTGATTCTCAGTTTGCCATTGCCTTCTTCTGAGATATTCTTTGCAACTTCCCAATCTAATCTAGAGACCTGGAGTTCTAAGGTGGTCCCCCATTCAAGTAGTGACTAAGGCTGACCCTGTTTAGCTACTGAAAACAGGGAAACTCAGGCGCTGTCATGTGTTTGGCTTTTTATTGTCAGGTATAAGAATCAGAGCCAAATATTACACTGAAGAGTTTCAAACAAAACTAGAATTCGAAGGGAAAGAGATTGATGATATTGTGTGTTTCTGGGTTGCAGGAGTCAGTGCGTCAATGTGTATTATTTGTGTGTGGCAAATAATGCATGAGGCATAAGGTATCACAGCGCCATTAACAGACTTACCTTTTATGTGCTACCAAGATTAAATGTTTGAACCAAACTACAGTTTAAACTAGCTTATGCCCAGCAATGGCTATGTCTGTATGAATATTGCAAAGTTGTGAGATTGGCACAAGTGGCATAGTGCCTTTGGCACTATAATATTCTCCAGTTTGGCAAGACCTTCTCACCAGTGACTTTGCAATTGTTAAATTCACTCGTAGTTTGAACACACACACCCTGAAGATTTTTCTGTTTGGGGAATTCCATTAACTATCTTGTTTTATAGGATTCCTGTTCTGAAATGACACTTGTTTTGTTCTTCATATTCGGTATAAATTGTTTTGAAGGCTTTTTGCTTTGAAAGGTAGGAGAAAAGTACTAAATACATAAAGCATATATGCTGCCTGTGTGATTCCAGTGCTGGATCAGATCAAAAAGACACACTTTTGTTGTTGTTGTTTGTTTTCTCCATTGTGTCAGGTTAACAATGATATATTTTTTCCTCTGAGCATGGCATTTCGATACATAGGATATATATGATGGTGAAGAGCAATTGGTAGATTCCTGGGAATTATCTCATTCACAGTTCAAGTCTTTTTTAAGTCCTCTATCAGTATATATAGATTATCATGTATGATGAAGCACCCAACCACATTGATAACTTCTTCTCATACAAAGGAGATTTTCCATGTTAGAAACCTCATTATGCACTGAGATTTGAAACAAGATCCCCTGCCAATCGGAATATTTTTCTTGGCTTTTTTTAATTAAATTTTTTTTTAAAGCTTTCTTTTTCACTATTTCTTTTGCAAATTTTGCTGTCCCTATTTTTGTCATCCAAAGTAGAAACAAAGACCATTTTGTATTCAGTGTATATTTTATGTCCTGTTTTCCTCATTCTGCATTCTGAAAACATTTGGGTTTTCAAACAGGGAATACTGGTAATTGTAGCTGATTTATGGTATTTGTCCTGAATTAAACCTGGGACAGATGCATATCATGGAGATAAATATTTATTAATTTACAGTTATTTATATATTGCCCAATCAGATTTATTCAGATGCTTTACCAAAGTCAAAAATATGAAATAATTATAGAACGCCCTTGCCTCAAATTTCCAGACACCACAATTAAAATTAACAAAAACAAAAAACAAATAAATCCAGGAAAGAACAACAACCCCCCAAAAGTGGCCCAACACCACAATTAGCACCCTAGACTTCTTGGAAGAAAACCGTCTTCACCTTCTAAAAAGCCAATAAGGAGGGAGACAACAACCTTGGGGGAGATAGAAGCCTCAGGCTACCCCAAGAAGGATTGATGAAGGGCCCACATTCTCTTAACCACTCACAGGGTAGAGTTTTTCTATTTGAGGAGGCAGGGGCAGGAAAAGAAGCCACAGAGTGATGTATAACAGGAAACAAGCTAATAAACAAAAATGGATTTTCTGCCACATCACAGCAATAAAGCCCTCCAAACAATATTCAGCAGCCTCCTTAAAATATGACAGGAAAGCAAATGCTGCTTTTGCATGAATAGAAAAAATATTTGAATAACACATCTGGGGACAGCATTTTAAGACTTTGTTTGGAAAATGTTGGATGCAGTGAGAATCAGTTATAGAGGAAGGGAATGGCCTCCATATGGGTTTATCTGGGAATTCTGTGGTATAATTCTTTTTGTGGTAGAAAATAAGGGCAAAGATATTTGATTTTGAAGGGCTTCCTTTTCCCATTTTCCTTGTTCAGATCCATGCTACCATCTGATATTCTAAATGCATATTTTGAAGGGGAACCCAACTAGAATGAAAAAATAGTATGTCAGGGAAACCATTTTGAGCCAGCAAAGAGGATCTGGGGAAATGATTCAGCATCTTTCTCCAAACCATTCCCCTCTACCCCGTGCATCTAAAATTGCTTCCTCCCAAATCTAGCTGGAGCCATGGACACGGGCCTTATTTGGCCTTTGTTTTGTATGCTGCAGGAGCTGCGCTCCAAAATGAGGGTGAGGCAAAGATTTAACAACTGCATGATGAATATATTGCTCCCTGTGTATTAAATATTTAAAATTATAATACATTGGCAATTTTGGAGGGCCTTTGGGGAAGGCAAATGTGCAGCTTCCTCTTGATCTCAGCCCATAAAACTCACAATGGCCTTCTCAGATACATCCTCTTGAAGGAACAATTTCCTTTTCATCTGGCTCCATCACAAATCCATATATTGCTAAAAGTTTCCTAGTTCTGAAGCCTCCCTAAATTATGCATATACTGAAATGTAACATGTAGTTCCATCCCTAGGATCATCCTGTGAATTAGAAAGTAAGCACGATAAAGAGATCTGCAAGATAACATGAACATAGCATACTTATCTAAGTAGAGAAAAAATATATCAAAGGCTGAGTATATGGTAAGCCTGGGAATAACAATGGCTGTCAAAGCAAGAAGGAATTTTCATGGTAGTTCCAGACTGATGTTTTGAGATATTTAAGGATTGATTTCTGATGCATCTATTCTTTTCTTTTTGAGAAGCTGAATTTATTTTTTTCTTATTCTGCTCCAGTTTATTAGAACCTGTAGCAATGTCATTTTGAGCTCACGTTTCCTTTAAATTTTAATATTTTCAGAAAGCTATAGATGCAGCCTGTATAGATGGTCCATTTTCCCATTGGAGGCCGTGATAATGCTTGCCTCTTTCCAACTTCACATTTCTGGGGACCTGTCAGTCATTACCCAGTAGCTGTAATAAAGGTTTCCCCCACCCCAATCCATGAAGTTCAGCATTCTGTTCCTGGAGCTTTCCCTTCATATCTGCATTGCTTAGAACTTAGAACTTAACCCTCTTTATCCTCCTTCCCCACTTCTAGTACCTTAGCAATATACAACTATGGTCACAATTATTGGGAAAAACACCTATCTGGCAAATTGGTAGCTTGCTATCACGCCATCTTCACAAGTCCCAGGAATCTTTTAATACAATCGTGAATTGGAACCACGGTGAATGGACACTTTGAGGGAATATTTCAATGGATTGGTTTATATTTTTTACAATTCAGCTTTCCCTGCTTAGCTTCCCCTCACAGCAACACCTTAGAAGTTTTTTTTAAAAAATCACCAGACAAGTAAAGAAAAATTATGGATCAAGGAGTGTGAAGGACTACTTATTTTATTTACTTCATATTTCTTTATTTTTGTTACTGCATGATTAGTAGCTCAGGGGACAGGCTAATGATTCAGTACTGCTTTGGATGACATTCTTCATATTCTTTTGTTGGTCGGCTGGAAAGCATGTGAATCTCTCTCTAAGCAATAGACTCTCAGGTATATAGATATGACCATAGTGTGTTTTGATCAGCATATTGTGAATACAACTGTGAGTTGATTTCAAGCTGCTTTATAAGTGGTTGGGAGGTAGAAATCCTGGTGATGTGAAGTGCTCTCAGTCAGTCCCTTGAGGAATAAGGAGCTCATTTTCCATTTGTTGGAAATCCTCATATTAAGTATTGTACAGGTAGGAAACAGGAGAAGCCTTGTTGCTATGATTCCAGTCAAATTCTCACCTTCTTAATACTATGGGATTAATGGAACACACACACACATACATAGACACACATACATACCATACATATATACCCCTTATCTATTATCTATCTGGGTGAAGAAAAGAGAAAATGTAGCATAATGTAAAACCAGCAAGGGAAAAAAGAATCCTAGATGTGACCCTTCTTAATTCTTGGGGCAGTTCTGGGGGGTACAATTTTATTATTACTGTGTGTTGTGAGATTTATTTTCCAGTCTCATGGATTTCAAGGGGCTGCCCTCACAACTACAAACATTGTTTTTGGGACCAAGATTTGAAAGCTCAATGAACAGCTCTCTGCAGATGTAATTTTAATTACATAGAGATGCTCCCTGCCTTCTGTGAAGCAGCATCCCAGAGTCTTAAAGGAATCTGAAGACTGCTGAGTATGGGCAGGTTAAATTACAGTTATTAAGAGGAAGTTATTTAAAGATCAAAGTTGACTTATCCCTGAGGAGCTAAGACATGAGATTCCACTGAAATGCAAACTTTTCTAGGCTTCCTCTTGCTCATTACAGCTTGTCTGGGTTTTCCAGAACATTATTTTGTCATTGCCTTCTCTACGGAAACAACATGCTTTCATTATGTATTTTTTCCCTTTTTTAAAAAAATGCATCCTTCCCTACCCAGATTGCCAAAGGAGTCACACCAGTTTGAGTTTTTTGGGGGGCTGAGTTGCTTTAGCTTGGTCCAGATTTGTCAGACTCTCTATTTCCTTGTAGATAAAATTAAGGTGTACATATAAACTTGAGCCATATATCCTCTCTGTTGTGGAGGACATTTTCTTATCTTCCTTCCTTTCTTCCAATTGCAATTATAGCAATTACATAATGCTATAGTCAAAGGACTGACAAGCTTTTCAAGAAGAAGCTAGAAAGACATTTGTTGGCAATCCTATAATTTTGAATTTCCTGAACTAAGCAGCATATTGTATTAGGGTTCAAGATCCCGCCCTTCTCTGTGATTCTATAGTTCAGATCAATAGATTTGAATTACCTCTCCCTTTCTTTATCACATACTTACACGCATATACCAGACACAAATTGGAAGGAAGGAAGGAAGGAAGGAAGGAAGGAAGGAAGGAAGGAAGGAAGGAAGGAAGGAAGGAAGGAAGGAAGGAAGGAAGGGATTCCATTAACCTAGGGACATCTCTAAAAGTTCGGTTTTGTTGCCGCCACCAATCTGGAAAATCTTTTGTTTTTCTTTTCTATTTCTTTGTATATATGTGAGGTAACATGACTAGATGGAAAGGAAGGAAAATGTGGACCAGCAGCCAATTTATTAATGATTAAATAAGAAATCAAATTAACTCTTATTAAATAACATAGGTTGTAAACAGGTTCCCTTGATATTACAGTGTATCTATAGGCTGTCAATACTTCCCTTTCCTGGCATTAAATATATACTCATAAAGCTTGTTTGTTTTTTACAAAGACATGAAATACTTAGGTATATGTAGCTGAGAACCAGAAAGAGGTATCTAGCTGATGGAAGAAGAAGGCAGTTGATGCAAGCTGAGCTGGAGATGAAGAAGAATGTCACAGGATCTAAAAAATGTATTTGGAAGAGTACAGGGGAAACTGTGGAGGAAGTCAAGAAAAAGAACAAGAGACAAGAGTGGGAAAGAGACTTAAATATTTGTGGGAATTGGATTTTGGTTTTTTGAAGAAACATTTTCAAAAATGAACAGATTTATATAAATAATATTGCACTGACTATACACACACATTATGTTTAACTGTTATGTTAAATCTATATTTACTTTTCACTGATAAATGTTAATTTTGCTCTGTTGGTCAAACCTAAGAGCTTCAGATCCTACCCTGAGCAGGTGAGTGTACTAGATTACTTCCAAGGTCCCTCCCAATTCTATGATTCTATGACTTCAGCAGCTCTGTTGATAAGGAAGCTGCTACATACAGAAAAAGGGAGGTAAATGTAACCTCCCTTTTGTAGCATCCAACATCAAAATACCAAGGAGGAGTTTCACAATTCATGGAGTAGCATTACTGGGATATCAGTGTCTTTTGTCATATCTACACCTGGAGTTTGATGTTATTTTGGTACTATTGCTGGGAAGGTGCTCTGCATCATCTCAGAGAGGCTATATAGTAGGAAGAGACGGTGCCATAAATCTTATCAACTAAGAGTTTACAAGTAAAAGCCGGCATCAATGACAAGGATGGATAATTTGTAGATGTTGGTGCAGCCCTTGGTCTAATTTCAAATCCTTTCTCCATAGGATCAGGTCAGAGACTGGGTGAAAGCATCCTGATCTTCTCCTGGCACCCAACTGGGTAGGAGAAGGAAAGAGAGAGAAAAGAGATGATTTCTGCTCACTGCTTGCTTTGGTTCCCATCAACAACTGGCTTTTCCCCAACAGCATGCAGAGAGAAAGATTAGACTCCTTGATCTAAAATACTGGTGCAGTGGTGCATTGAACCACCAGTGGCCAGCCACTGTCTTTTGATCTGCCCACACATTATTGTAAATACATTATAATTAGTATGTGATTATACAATAATATAAAGTCATATTAAACTTGCATTTAACTAATTTCTGAGCACATATATTCTATAACTGTGATACCTTTATTATGAGATAATACTTTGTAGCAGGGTCTAGTCCAATATAAATTTGGTTTAGGTTTATGGGCATAAGCCTTAGTCCCCTTCCTCCTTGACTTGCATATTTTGATTCAACCCATGACTACATCTTTAGCAAAATTCATAGTTTGCAACTATAAGCAAACTGGCAAACTTATACTTGCCTTTCAAATGAGATTGAGTTATACTTATTATTTGAAGAGGAGTTAGCTGATTTAGTAATAATGGGATAAAAAAAAGTAAATGGCATGAAATCAAATAGTCATGGGAATAGGATCAAAAAAAAGGTAATAGGAGCATATTGCTTGTTAACAGAGTTCTAAATTATTTTATTTGTGATACATATTAATGGAGACCAAGTTAAATTTATGCTTAGGTATTGAATAAGATGGACCTGGGAGCATATTGAGAAGCCTCGTTGCAAATACTGTGTGTTGGGAAAGAGGGAGGAAAGGAAGTTTCTGCTTAGAAGAAATGCCTTATTAAAAAACTACCCCTATTAAGGCTTACTCCAGCAGTAGTAAGAAACAAAGACACTGTGCTGTCAAAACATCATGACAATGACAGCTGTGTAGGGCCATCTCAGCCAAATTGCCTCTTGCCATTGCATATATAACATCACCAGTGTCTATTCAGTATAAAATAAAGCTGTTTCAATGTATGGATGGATGCTATCAGGTGAGCAAAGACTTCCTTACATATTGGTGTTCAATCACTTGTATACCAGTGGAGGACCTGGTCCATCTGTAACCCTTGGTTCTACCTTTAATTCTGTTCTTTGCAGATCCACTTAACCACATTTTAAACTACTCCATTATGCTTTTTCAAATATGGTATCTCTACCGATTCAGTTCTATACCAAGGTAAGAACATTAAGTCAGAGTCCTTTGGTGACATTAAGGCACCAGACTAGAAATCAGGAGACCATGAGTTCTAGTCCCACCTTAGGCACAAAGGCAGCTGGGTGACCTTGGGACAGTCCTTCTCTCTCAGTCCTAGGAAGGAGGCAATGGCAAACCACTTCTGAAATCTTGCCAAGAAAACTGCAGGGACCTGTACAGGCAAGTGCCAGGAGCCAAGACTGGCTCAATGGGACCAAAAGAGAGAGAGAGAGAGAAAGAGAGAGAGAGAGAGAGAGAAAGAGAGAGAGAGAGAGAGAGAGAGAGGCTCTGTCTTTAAAGAATTTGCTACCATGGTATAGGAACAGGAAGTAAATTAGCTGGTGCATTTGAACTCTGAAAGGGTTTTTTTGTACTATAATCTATTGCTGTACAAGCATGGTTGCTGGGATGCTACATACTACATTCAATGCTAAGTAGTGTTTATTAGTAGAATGCATGTGCAAGCTTTTATCCTCTAAGAAATAAATCTGTCAGGATTAGAGCGCCATGGCTGTAAAGGCAATCACTCTCCTCATGACCATCTCTCCATCTATTGTATCTTTTGGAAATTCACCAGCAGCATGCGCCAAAGGTTGATGTGGTGGTTTTTGTGCATTTAGAGACTTGGTTTCCATGGTTGCAAGCCTCACACGCTTGAAAGCAGCAATTCAGAAGAGGGGATGAGCAAGGAGGGAGTGCAAGAGAAAGCAGTCATTAAAATGTGTCAATTAGTATGCAGCGCTCTCCTCGCTGTCTTTCTCGTGTGCTCCACAAAAGCAGGCACTGTTTATTGTCACCGTGGCCATAAAGTGAACATGAATGAAATAGTAAGCAAGAGGGTTCTTATATTATAAACAGGTAGCCATTTTAGCAACATGAGTGTGTCCTACAACAGGGGTGAAGGATGCATTTTTTAAAAAGGGTAGGAGTCCCATCGAGTAGCATGACAGCGATGGAAGGAAGGAGCAATGGCAATGAATGCAGCTGTATGATCCCGTCTATGTTTGCCATCTCCAACCAGAGCTGCCAGAATTGGCCTCTGCTTTTCTGTGTGTGATGGGCCTGGGGAAATGAACAGCCCAGTCCCTGCTGCTCCTTTATGGTTTTCTTGACAACTGAGGGACTTAGATGACTTTGCTATGCCAGCATCTCCCCCACATTTCTTTCTACCTTCAGTACCGTTAGAAGCCCTTGATGGGATGGGTCTACACCAGTGTTGTCCAAACTTGGCCACTTTAAGATGAGTGGACTTCAACTCCCAGAATTCCCCAGCCAGCCATGTTCTGGCTGGGGAATTCTGGGAGTTGAAGTCCACTCATCTTAAAGTGGCCAAGTTTGGACAACACTGGTCTACACGAATCCATACTTTGTATACAGTTAGCCTCGATCTTTGTGTCACAACATCCAGAGATGAAATCAAAGCCAGTTAGATGAAAACATAAGAATTGGACAAGGGTTACATTTTGTAATTAGGTTTTAGACCTGGGGGATTTAGTTTAAAATTAAAAGATTTAATTTTTGTTTTGCCATAAAGCTAGAAGCTTCATCTCCAGCAAATCACTTCACCAAAATCATGCATGCAGAAATAAAAACAATTCTGATACTAAGTTGGCTAAGTTAGTTAACTAAACATTAAGCATTTTTAATATAGTGGTTTTCTTTCTCCCCACCCCACCCCATGTTATGTGTGTATAATCTTAACTGTCAAGTGATGTTCTTACACTTCTGTTATTGTGCTGCAGTATCTAACATAACAGGCTAATAAAGAGAAGGAATATGACTATAGTGTCTTGTAGGCTTTTACATTTCTTATGGCAGTGGAAAAACATAAATCCTAGAGAAATCCCAATAAAAGAAAAAAAACATGTTTTACAGTGGCCATTTTCATTAATTTTTTAAAGAGTATGCCATAAAATCCATTGAATCAAAGCAGCTATAGATGCAATATGATGAACAGGCTTAAAAGCCACTGAATATTTAATGAACCCCAAGCCTCTAACAACTAATAATGTTCTAATGACACTTGCCCTTTGCTCCTTGTGTGTAGCCACATATTTCTGTGACTTTACTTTTTTTAAAAAAACTTTCTAATAAAGTTAATGCAGCCACCAAGAAAATGAAAAAGCTGTTTGCCATCCCAGCTCTTCTTAGAGCAAAGGTCAGAAATGTAATCTGTGTTTATGTCTGGTATGTATGCTGACAATACATTATTAACACTCTCCTTTTCATATGTAGCCATAGATCATATTGATTCAGTTAAGAGGTTTTTTTACACATCCTGGCTCTGACAGCCCATGATAAGCAGCTCGTAATGTGCTCTAGAAGCAAAACAAATCTCAAGAGTAACAGAGAACACAAGGAGTGCTTCACACATAGATCCCAGATGTGCAAAGTAAAGGCTAAGCCCTGACAGAGCAAATGGTAGAAGTCCATTTTTGGGATGTTGTATGCTGAGCACTGTGACTCGATAATTTAGCTTTGTGCAGGGTATATGTGTGTAAGTATGTGATAAAGAGAGAGAGAATTCCAATCTTTTGATCTGGACCATAGAATCATAGATTAGGGCAGAATCTTGAACTCTAATGCAATTCTGCTTAGCTGAGAAAATCCAAAATTATAGGATCACCAACAAATTTCTTTCTAGCGTCTTCTTGAAAAGCTTGTCAGTCCTTTGACTTCTGTGTGTGTGTGTGTGTGTGTGTGTGTGTGTGTGTATCTTCAAGTCAATCTTGACTCCTGGTGACTGCCTGGACAAGTCCCTGCAGTTTTCTTGGCAAGGTTTTTTTGGAAGTGGTTTGCTACTGCTTGTTTCCTAGGGCTGAGGGAGAGTGACCCACCCAATGTCACCCAGCTGGCTTTGTGCCTAAGGCAGGACTAGAACTCACAGTCTCTCAGTTTCTAGCCTGATGCCTTAACCACTACACCAACCTAGCTCTCTTTGACTATAGGGTTATGTAATTTCTATAATCCAGCAAACCAAATGTGAGAAAGCAAGCCATAAATAAAATGTGTGTTTGTCTATTTATTTGCCTAAGATGTCCACTGTTGCACCATCAATGAATCCATTTGTGGGTCTGGTTTGGCATTTTAGAAATTACCCAGTTCCATCCAGGTCATTCCAGAAGTGGTCAGAGCTAACTCAGTAGTATCAAGATTCAGACTGAGGTTTGGAAAAACAGCTTCATTGTCCACCACTGTGTATATATATGTGTACTGCTGTAGCTGTTTCAAAATTGGTCTTTGGAGATCAAGATGAGAGCTTTACTGCAGTCCAGAATTGTGACAGGAAGTTCATTTACTCTGCCCTAGGAAAAGGAAAAACTGTTCCTAATTACCCAGTTTTGTGCCAAGATCTGACATTTAGCCAAATTCAATGCCCACTTCTAGTTGATTATCATGTTCCATGTATTCTGGTCAGGAAGATTAACTGAAAAATATCAATTTTCCCTGTACCTCATATACCCTGGAGAACATAAAACAAGAAAGGTAGCTGACTTTTTTAGATTTGGTGAAATCAGCAGTAACTTGTCATTGAGAAAATACTTTTTGGTTCCTTTAAATTTCCACAGTGGTATTTTCCACAAGGAGATCAGTATTAGTACATGTAGTAAAATTCTCTAAATATACACACAACTGAAAGAAAATGCTTGATAACTCTAGTTGAATAATTGTAAATAATAAGTCAAATCCAAATAATAAAATGTCATGTCACTTTCTCTACCCCCAAGACCTTAAACTTCTTTATTTTTCCATCCAGGTTGGTGGGCATACGATGTTACCTATTCGTTGGATGCCACCTGAAAGTATTATGTATAGAAAATTCACCACAGAAAGTGATGTCTGGAGCCTTGGTGTTGTTCTCTGGGAAATCTTTACCTATGGCAAACAGCCATGGTATCAGCTCTCGAACAATGAGGTACGTGTTCATGTGGATATTGTCCTATGTCAGTGTTGTCCAAACTTGGCCACTTTAAGATGAGTGGACTTCAACTCATGCTGGCTGGGGAATTCTGGGAGTTGAAGTCTACTCATCTTAAAGTGGCCAAGTTTGGACAACACTGTCCTATGTGATCATTCTGTACTACTAAGCGTGGTGGAAACTTCTTTTTTAATCATAGCATCAGTGTCAGTGCAATAGCCCTGTATAAAGTCAATCCTATTCAAGTCAAACTGGAGATTTAAGATTTGAAGAGATTTAATTTGAATTTGCAAACTGAGGAGAAACCAGTTTGATTCAAGCTCCTTTGAAGCTTGCCTTGAAAAAATATCTGTCCATAGGCTATAAGGAGGAAATAAAACAAGAAAGGTAGCTGAAAACGCCAGGAGCTGCTTCATCTTTGTCAGATTGTGATAAAAGTAGAGTGATAATAAGCTCTTTAGAGGATATGAAACCTATCTACTTTCCACTGGATATCATCAAGGGTTTCACTGCAAGAAAATTTTGAAATATTTTTCCTCCAATAATTTTAAGGCAGAGATTTCAGGGATGAGGAAGGGATAGACAGCAACCTCTAAGTTGTCGAGCCAAGAGTTTAGGTTGTGCTGCTCCAGTGTTGCAGGCAACCTAACCCCAAAATAAAAATATTCAAAAGCTGATTAAGAGGTAAGCCCTTCATTTAAACTGTCCAGAGTCACTGTGAGTTGAGTGGCATATAAATTTAATAAATTATTAAATATTATTATCATTATTATCATTATTAGTATCATTATTATTATTACTACTATTATTAGTAGTAGTAGTAAAGGAGAAAAGAAATATTTAAAGAAGTTACTTATTTCTTCCTCTTTCATTTCTCTCTTTTTTTTGCACTTTCTATTCTCTCTTCATTTTTCTTTTTCTTTCTGAGTTTAGTTTGCCTTGTCTTTTGTTACTGTTATTAAAGTTTTCAATAAAATTATTTTAAAAAATTATTATTATTATTATTATTATTATTATTATTACTTTCCACTTGCTTTTATGGGATGTCAGGCTTTGCATGACCCTGAAGAAGGACCAGTGACTTGCTCTCTTAGAGTGATATGTTTTACTGCCTCTAAGTTCTTGATTTTCTGGGGTGCCAGGAGGGTTCACATAGCTGGTTGGTATGCTTGGGCCCTCCTGCAAAGGATCTCCATCACTAGTGGCAGATCCTGGCTGAGTTGGGTCTGTAATTTGCTGGCAGAGACAACAAAAGCTGGCTCGCACACAATGCCACAGAGATACGTACAGAACAAGTGGCATTTTTGGCTTTGCTACTGTCTTTTCTTACAAAGAGTACGAATTTAGGCCAACACCCATAAATGTTAGCCTGGCGCCCAACCATCACTGTCAAGATGCCTATCTCAGTCATGCAAACTTTAAAAGTAAGTTTTGGCCCAAGAATACAATCTGCCTTGAATCCATATTCAGGGTGCTGAGAAGTAAGTTGAACTCTAGGAAGTTCTGAGAAGTAAGGTGAACTGATAGGAAGACCTGCCCAGATGTGCATGATTCAATTAGCAGCATTTTTCAAACTTGGCAACTTTAAGATTTGTGGACTTCAACTCCCAGAATTCTCCAGCAGCATAGGGAGTCCACCCATCTTAAAGTTGCTGAGTTTGAAAAATACTGAATTAGCACAAGAAAGGCTTATACCTGGTCATATAATAAATCTACAATTTAAAGTGGACCAAGATTTAGAAGACTTTGGATGCAATGGACAAAATATATGTATTGCATAAAATACATCACATACATATGTATAAAATCTGATTCCCACTTTATGCACATGTAAAGTACACATAATCCCATTCTCAATTTATACATGCATATACAGGTAGTCCTCGATTTATGACCATTTGTTTAGCAACCATTTGAAATTACGATGGTGCTGAAAAAAGTGACTTATGACTGGTCCTCACATTTACAACCATCACAGCATTCTCGCAGTTATGTGATTGTGATTCGGGTGCTTGGCAACTGTCGCACATTTACAATGGTTACAGCATCCTGTGGTCATGTGATCACCATTTGCGACTTTCCCAGGTGGCTTCCTACAAACAAAGTCAATGGGAAAGCTAGCAGGGAAGGTCGCAAGTTGTGGTCATGTGATGCCTCACTTAACGACTGCATTACTTAATGATGAATTTTCCAGTTCCTATTGTGGTTGTAAGTTGAGTACTACCTGTAATGCATAAAATAGGTAAAATCCCATTCAAATTTAATGAGCATTCTCTTCTAACGGATACCTCTTTCCTCCATTAGATTGTTAAATTGAGGGTTTAATGTAAAGAAAGTGATCATGAAGCTCAAATCAAAGTTAGGCTTGCTACCCTCAACAGCTTTTATAGGCAGAAAGTTAATGAAATTATAAAATTCATTGACTGACTACTCATGTCGGTTCTTTTCATTCCACTCTACCCCCTTAGCATTCTCCATAAATAGAAGTGAGATTGCAGCTTTGTATATTGCACATAACAACCTCAGAAGCAGTTGCAAAAGCACTGAATCTATGAAGTGCTTTGAAAGACTATGAAGTGCTTCAAAGCTACTTGATTCGATTCACTGCTTCAAAGCAGGTTCCTGCTTTGATTTGCAAAGCTGCTCTGATGGGGTGATTCTGTCAAAGTTTTGTCAAAGCCCCCCTTGGAAACTTTGCACAGCCCTAATACCCGATATTCTGATGCTACTTGTCTAAGCAGTTCCACAAGCCTTGCCCGACTCATTCAAATTTCATTACAAGAGAAGAACACTATTTTTTAGAATATTTTTTTAAAAATAGAAGAATCTGTTCTTTAAAATGTGTGATAATGTTTTTATTCTAATAACTTTTTATCTTTTTATGATGCCTGTTTTTATTCACTTGTTATTTTAATTGTTCTACACCACCCAGAGTCACTTTGTGTGAGATGGGCAGCTATATAAATGTGATGTATAAATAAATAAACGCTACCTCTTTTATAGCTACACTACTACGCTGCTCTGATACAATCAGACACAGTCAGCCCATAAATTACCGTCTATTTCCTCCAACATCAGGCCTCACCATCACCATGCTCTGTAGAAGATACCTTGCTAATTGTGTGTGTGTATGCCTTTGAGTCAGGTTTTTGACTACTAGCAACTGCCTGGATTAGTCCCTGCAGTTTTCTTGGCAAGGTTTTTCAGAAGTGGCTTGCCATTGCCTCCTTGCTAGGGCTGAGAGAGAGTGACTGGCCCAAGATCATCCAGCTGGCTTTGTGTCTAAGGCGGGACTAGAACTCACGGCCTCCCTGTTTCTAGCCTGATGCTTTAACCACTACACCAAACTGGGTCTCTCTCTTGCTTACTGTATAATGGCTTAAATTCTTTTAACAGCTCCGCAGAAGATATACTCAGTTGGGATATCAGCTCTGTGGAATCATCTCTCCACCGAGATTTGGAAAGCTTCTAATGTGGAGTGCTTCCACAGACAGTTGAAGACTTAAATGTTAGCTCAGGCACTTCCTTACGTACCAGTATAGCTCATGTTTTCCCAATGTATCAATGAAATGCAATCGCTTTAACTTTTTAATGCATTGTCTTGCCTTGTTGTCATTTGGTATTTTTGATGAAAATGAAAAGTGGTATTTTTGAAAGTAAATAAATAGAAATAAGAGTACAAAAGTGTTAGGCAAACATATTGGGAGATTATCTTAGCGGGTGTTGGCCAATGATGTACCGCCAATAAAAGAAACCAATTAATGGGCTCTCTCTCTGTCCTTTCTCCAGGTAATCGAGTGTATAACTCAGGGCCGTGTCCTGCAGCGACCTCGTACCTGCCCGAAGGAAGTGTATGATCTGATGCTTGGGTGCTGGCAGCGGGAGCCTCATATGAGACTCAATATCAAAGAAATCCACTCCCTCCTTCAGAACTTGGCCAAGGCCTCTCCAGTCTACCTGGATATTCTAGGGTAGAAACTCCTAGCACTTCCTTGTATGAAGTGTGTGAATGAATGTTTCCGTTGCAACTAAACTCCATTATAATGTGTTATTAACTCTGGCAGTATTAAATACAAAGATACAGAGAAGCTTTCAAAGGGCAAGCTGTGTGCATCTCTTCCTCTGTAAACACAGTATTGACGTTACTGACATGTATCTCTTCTCTCCTTCTGTTCTATTTTCCTTCAATTTCCATTCAACCAGGCTTCTGCATTATTATAACTCTGCATAGACAAAGGCCTTAACAACCTGATCTGTTTTATCAGCAGATACTCAGTTCTGTCCATCACAGCTTACAATGCCTTGTTGTATTTCTGCCTTTGATCTGGATAAAAAAGGGAAAAAAAAAAAGACTCCAACTTTGTGACTTCTGCTATATGGATATCTGGAACATCTATGGAATCACCTCTGCTTTATTTGCTTTGGCATCTGTGTGGAAAATGGAAGACTGGCATTTGCTATGGGATAATGTTATTTCTTCTTAGTTGAGGTCAAGCTAAAGGAAAAATCAATTGGCATCTTATGTAATCCTCTTTTTTGAAAAACAGTCAGATCAGATGGTATCCAATGTAACATTTTAAAGAATAATGTAATTATTTGATGAAAGATAAGGAACCAGGTGTTTTCCCTTGGGAGGCATACAGGGGAGTAAAGGCATTGCTACCGTGCAAACTTTTTTATATTGAAAGGAGCTTCAGTATCAACTGGACTGAAAAGTAAAGGTCTTGCTCACATTTCCCAGAATTGCATAACTTTATGCACAGCTAGGATTCCCTAACCTCACCTTGCCATCGTTTCTCTTGATGCCACTACTACAAGAAATCCCTGGCTAGCTTTTTGATAATGCAGGCGCATGGTTGGGTATATTAAAGTGCAGAATAGTTTCTAGGGCTGTTTCGAAAATAGGGCTATAATACAGTGGTATAATACAGTCATCTCAAATCTGATGCGGGTTGGAATGATGGGAGTTGAAACTCCACACATCTGGATGGCATTAGTTTAGGGATGCCCAAGATACGGCAGAAGGTAGATATGGAGGATGTAGAAGTTACAACATGATGTTTTATCAACACTTACTGATCCTTGTCCTCCTCTTTGTCTTCTGTTTATCCTTTCCCCAAACCCATCGTACATTTTATCAGTTAATACCCCACCATTCAAGCTGAAAAGAGTTCCATATTTCATTGTACACCCAAGCAGGCATAGCAAATTCCTGAAGGAAAGCCTATATTTAGTTGTAACAAAATTGCTGCTGTTGAACATCTGTATATTGTTACAGGTGCAATAGGGTCATGCAGCAATGTTGAATATTTATTACTGATGTGAAATAGGACACGTTTGAGTAAACTCTGGAGAAAAATCAGCAAAACTGGAGATGAGAACCAATTACTGGTTGATCGGATAGTTGAATATGGAATATTGAGAATAGCCATCCTTTCATTTAGGAGTGACAAGTATACTACATGGCTGAGAAAAACGTACAACATATAGACGTGGAAGGATTAGGATGTTCATGTCAAGTTATTTTTATTATAAGATCTTATGATGAGATAAATTCAAAACTGTTGTAAAAATGAGGAGGGGATATTTTAAATCACATGAAGGAGGCCATGAATACAAAGCTCCTAAATGTTTTGTAATTGTAATTTTATTTTAAAGATTTGACACTTATTTTTCTAATTGTTTCCAGAATCATTTTAAATGTGTTTGGCTCACATTTCTTTTTTAAGACACCCTTTTGCAATCTAGAAAGATGTTGATCTTGTTTCAAAATCTAAACTAAAATCAGAAATGTGAATAGTGGTGAAGTTGGACTCTATTATGACATTTTCAAAAGTTGCTGAGTTATACATATAACGGTGTATGTCTAAAGCCATATAAATATATATATATATATATATATATATATATATATATATATTAATATGTACACACACACGTATATATTAGTTCCTAAATAAGGTTTGAACAGGATTTTCTTTAAATGTCAGGATGATTAATATGAAATAGACTTTAAAGATTAGTTCATGATGGCTGAAAAATAATACATTAAAACAAAAAAAGAAAAATACCAAACATTCATTTTTGCCTACTGACTTAAGAACTAATTTTATTTATACAGTGACATTCCAGTTTGATCTTCTCAAGCTTGATCCCCTCCAGTTATTCTGGAACTGCAATTCCCATACGTATCTAACTGGGAATTCTGTAAGCTGCAGTCTTGAAAAAGATGAAGGGTGACAGATTGGGAAAAGCTGCTCTAGTTCATATCCAATAAAGTAAAAAAATATAGAGAGGAAATGAAATTTGAAGTGTCAGAGGTTACCAAAAAGCACATCTTTCCATGGACTATGGTCCTTCATAATTTCTGAAAAAGTTCAATTCTTTTGACAGAGTTCCCTAATTTTTATGACCAGTGGAAAGAAACAGAATTAAAAGGGAAGCTACTCACACCTCTGATGGTAGTGGATTTTCAGCTCTGTTCTTCTCTATATCCCAGATCTTTCTGTAGTCTGTAATATTTAGTGAAAAGTAGTGATGCTGAGCAAGCCCTTTGCCAATGTTCTTTAAAACCTCCCTCTCTGCATGTCCCATCAGTTTCTCTCTTCTGCTGGAGAATGAGAAGCTTTAATGATTGTTTCACTTCTTTCTTTAGTAAGGAAATTTATTTTTTAGTAAGGAAACGTAATTTCGTTATTCAAAATAAATACAACCAATAAACCCCACAAAGGAGGTTGTGGTGAAGGCTTTCCTCATCAGTGGAAATAGAAGCTGACATGAGGTCATTAAGAAAGGCTATTCAAGGAGTAATTAAGAGGATATTTATCATTAATCTTTCAGCCTTGATCAACAGGGAACCCATAAAACAGGTAGGGCTTATAAACAAGAAATTAGTTTAAAAACAGGTGTGCTGAGGAGCTTTAATAGCACTTTGACTTTCCACACCAAACAAATTGGTGTTGTATTTGTGTTTTAGGGGTGTAGAATTGCTACAAATCAAAACTGAAAATATATGGAAGTTCAGAGACTGCCTGAATTTGATAACAGCTGGATTATCAGTCAGAAGTCAGTGAACTAGGGATGACATTTCCAGAGCAGGGTTAGTGTGGAGAACATCTTCATTAAAAGGTATCACTTTGGAGAGCCAGTTTGGTCTAGTGGTTAAGGCCCCAGGCTAGAAACCAGGAGACTCTGAGTTCAAGTCCTGCCTTAGGCATGAAAGCTGGCTGGGGGACTTTGGGCCAGTCACTCTCTCTCTCAGCCCAACTCACTTCACAGGGTTGTTGTTGTGGGGAAAATAGGAGGAGGAAGGAATATTAGGTATGGTCGCCGCCTTCAGTTATTTATAAAAATAAGAAAGGCGGGATAAAAAATCTAAAAAAGAAGAAGAGGGCTTTAGTCTGAAAAAAAGCATGTGTATTGTATGACCGCTGAAGAACTGTATACCAAAATGGATGTAATTTTTTTACCAAATGGTATCCTTTTTTTTCCTTTCTGGAAAAGAATAATAGAGTAATTAAAAGTACTGTGTTATAATGTAGTGTGCAGTAGCATAACCACATATCCTTTTTAAAGGACCAAATGTTCTATACAGCCAGCATTCTGTACAGTGTGGCTAAAACTTGGATTGTGCTGTAAATGTGAACCTGCAAATATATAATATATAATGTGTGTGTGTGTGTGTGGGTGCACGCGCACGCAAATGTGTATGTGTGTGTATACACATACACACATACATATATGTGTATATACATGCACACACATGTACATACCCAGAGGAAAGAAAGGTTTTAATATTGTGTATAGCATATATTTGTCATGCTTACAGTGTCAGCTAACATTCTACATTGAGCAAATATGACAATCACATTTATTATTAAAGAGAAAGTCTTTCTTCCCTATGCTACAAATATAAATATATAAATACACACACATACACTAATATATATATATATATACATGCACATTACATATATATATACACACAAATATGTGTGTGTGTTTACATAAACTCTGTATATATCAAGAACAGATACATATCTGAACATGTGTCTTATAAATATTTGATCTATACATATGCAGACATTGGTGATTGTGTATATGTATAAGCGTGTGTAAACTACACATCGAATTCTTACTGATGATGTATAGAAGACAGTGATATGAATAGGCTGATTATGCTGAGTATGCTAAGTAACCAAAATTTCCATTTTTAAAAAATGAATGTATGCTTTTCTATATTTTGGGGGTCAGTTTTAAACTTCCATACAGATCTACATAATAGAGGAAATTCTTAAAAATAGATTGTTTACTTAACCAAACAAAAAACCACTGTTTCCTCCCATCTATTGATTTCTTTCAGATTGATTTTAGTTGTCGACTTTGGGACTAAGAGGTAGATTTGCTATGGCTACACTCCTGTACAGATTTACTTAAAAATACTGGAGGGATTTTCTTCTGGTTAGACATGCATAGAATTGCTCCATAACTATCAACTTCTTTTGCAATTATTATTATTTAATGAACATTCTTGTTTCTGGTTGGAATTCAGGCAGAATTGCCATATGAAGAAAAAGGATGCTGTTCAGTAAGAGCTCAAGGAGAGTTGGATTTGACAGAGTGGGATGAATTTTTGCCCCCAAATTTTGGGTCCAATTAGTTTAATTTTTTTTCATGAACAATTTAAGCAGATGCCCAAGTCCTAGATACTATGAAACCTCAGATAACAGCTATTGTACAATAGCCCCCCTACATGTGCACACACACTGCCCAAATACTGATTAGGCCCATGAAAACTATGTACTTCCTGGAGCTAGCTGGGTAATTCAGAGAATTCCCTAAGCCACTGGAACAATTGAGATTTAAAACGTCTGTATTTGTTGGGCTAAGTGGGAAACATTTCCCATTTCCCAACATCACTGTTCTCAAGTGTATGCAGAAGCTCTTTGTGACTACAGACAGCATTGGGCTGTTTTTAGCCAGATTAAGGTGTAGAAGAGTTTACAAAGAGTAATATACTTAAGAGAAATATAAACGGTGTGGCCTAGCTCAGGAATAGCGCATCACTCTTTTTCACTGTGTCTTTGTCAAATAAAGCTGAGGAGGATGAACATTAGTGTGCAAGGCTTTTGGACGGTGACACTCCCGGCCATGATTTGCATGGGCTTTCCGGTAGCACACGTGGACCTTATTATTCATCCAGGTCTTTTAAACAACTCATGGATTTCTTTTAGCTAGAGCTTTTCAAATTAACATGCCTTGTTTTTAATTGGGTTGTAAGCTTTAAGCGTAGCTATTTTTATATTACATTTTAATTAAGAGCAACTATATATAAGGACAGTAAATAATATTGAAAATAAAATACCCTGCAGCTTTTGAAAGGAATTTAATAAAAGACTTCTTCACACAGCTAATATCTAGGTTTTTTTTTTAAAAAAAAAATTGAACAATCATGAGAAAACTGAAATGAAATGGGCGGTTTTAGCTAAGCTCCAGCATAGTAACTCTACAAGTAACTCTTGACTTTTTTTTGGAAATGTCCATAAATGTATTTTATGGAACTCCTTAGATTGCTACAGGGAATGCAGTTTTGGTAATGTGACAAAAATTACCTTCCCGGCATGAGGAAGTCGACATTCTTGAAGGATTTGTTTTCTCTATATTGTAAATAACCTAGGGATTGTTTACAAACAATTGTCAGTCAGGAGTCACCTGAGTCAAGCTCCTTGATCTGCATCACCTATTTCCTCAGCTCCTTGACTTATTTTGTCTCTCTTCATTCCACCACAGTATAGTTGCATTTTGCATTGCAGATCCTGCATTGATAGGATAGATGGATTAGGTGGCAACATGGTTCCTTCCCATCCTATGATTCTTGACCCCTAGGCCAAGCTGCCAATTGCTGCCTCAGACAGATGAGAAGCTAGAAAGCTAGTTCATCCCTAGCTTCTGATCTACAATCAATAGAAAAGACAGAGACATCTTGTTTAGGATAGGCCAATGTAGCTTTTCCTGTCCTTTCCTCCTCTACGCCCTGCTCTGTTGAAAGCTTTTGCTTAGATCACACCATGGAACTCATATATTTTCATCCAGGTCTGATTTTTCTTCAGTTATCTTTTGCTGTCTCTGCTTTTCAGAGTAGACCAAGAATGGACTTTATCATTTAATTGTGACTAACCCAGAAGAAAACTGCCCGATTAGCTTAGCTTATTAAGAAGACCACCATGGGTTTGGTGCAACCTGTGTATGAACTGTGAGTGCCACTTTGAAAAATATGTGTGAGTTGGGGCTTTATAGCTAAATGTGAAACATCTGATGGTACACACAGGTGCATTTTCTTCAGGGCAGAGAGACTGCTGCTCTGATTCAAGAGACCCTTATACAGCCTTAGTTCATAATAGGCACACTCTGTCTGGGCTGCAAATAGCTGGATGCCCACTTGATGGCTCCAAAGAGGGGTTTCTTATCAGGATATTTGCAGCCCAGAGAGGGTATCCCCAGGTAACATGTTTTGTTTTAATTTTATACATTCATTGCAAATATGAAGCAAAAAATGCATGTTGCAGGGAAAACACTGTGAATTTCACACAAACAACCAAGCGACTGGTTTGCCATCTTTTAAACATATGTCTCAGGAGCAGAATTGGGATTGTTATATGTTATGTTTACTGTCTATGCATTCAAAGCCAGGTCTATGGTTTCATTATGACGTATGTTGCTTGCTGGGAAAAGTTTGACTGATAATTGGCCAAATCTGAGCAGGAACATCTGTGAAATTGTTCATATTGAGACTGTGCGACAGGAAGATAGAAGAAATCAAACCTTTTCATAGACCTACATGCAGCTCTTAAAAATATCTTTCTGTAATTTGAAAAAAAAACTTACATGTTGAATGAACAGCTGAGAATGTTTTGTAAATCAGTAAGTAGCCCTACTTACAGTTTAACTGCATCATAAATAAGTTTAATTTTAAAACTATTCATCCCAGTGCTATGGGCTACTTGTAGTATACGTACATAGATATATGTATATAGATAATGGTTCTAGATTTTTCTCTGTGCTTCTCCTGTTTTGGTGTGTGATAAACAAGAGAAAGATCTAGATATCAGTATAAAATACCTATAATGTCACTTAAGCTGTGACCTGGTGTTCGGAATTCCTTTAATCCTGTTTAATTTTTAGCTGAATGTGATGTCTCCGTAGAGATATTTAGTAGTTCTTGTTTTGCACTTTGATACCAACTTCCATTGCTTTAAAAAAATTAAATAAAATGAAAGACCTGTTGCATCTTGGCTGAAATTGAAGTAAAGCCCAAATAGCAGTGTTAGAAGTTTTGTTCATGATGAATCATGTGATCAGCTTCTCTCAGTCTGACATGGAAAGTCTCTTGTACTAAAGTGTATTTAATACAAATTATGTCCAAAAATAAACAGTGTCATCCTTAAAAAAGGAATGAAATCAGCTATATAATGACTATTACTTAAGAAAGCACACGTTGTAGTGACCTGCAGTATCTTGCTTTCTTCAGATCACTGTCTGGCTGTCAGGAGTGTGTGATTTTTCGTATGAGAACCACATTCTGGGTAGGGGGAGGGGGGTAATCTATCAGCAGCATATTTGCAATATATAAGGATGGGATCACTCTTTGTACACCTGTCTCTCGCACTACATTCTGCTACCTATTTTTCTCACACACTCTGCTTTGCAACAAACAGGCTGTCAGTCAACACTTGGCTGGGATTACAACTGGTTTATTTTTTTTTGCAGGACTTTGGAAATGAACCTGAGGGTCATGTATCACCATTCTTGAAGACCCGAAAGCCACAACTTTCCTATCTCTGGTTTATTTAGAGTCAACCTTTAAGATATAGTGGCTTTATAGATTGTGATCAGGGCTTATACTGAAAGGCAATGCTTAAGCAAAATTTCTTCTTGCAACTCTAAGTGTGTGACGGTCTAATGTTTCCACTGCAAGGAGCAATATGTCTAAACCAGTGTGTCTCAACCTCAGCAACTTTAAGATGTGTGGACTTCAACTCCCAGAATTCCCCCAGCCAGCATGGGAGAAATGGGAGTTGAAATCCACACATGTTAAAATTGCTGAGGTTGAGAAACACTGGTCTAACCATGTTTGCTATATGTAACCACTTCTGTCCCCTGCCTAAATTCACTTTAGGAATGCCATGTACCTTCAGTTGACATGTATCAAGACAATCCTGTGGTCATGTTTATCGCTGAAACATTTTCGCAAGGCCACAAATACTGTAAGTGTTTTGGATTCAATTAGGACTTTTTTGTTTGTTTTTATAGCTCAAGAGCATAAACATCTAAGGATAATAAGCCAATGGAAGTGGGCATTAGCCCAGCATGGGCAGAGCTTGCTTCTTTTAAGGAAAGCCTGCAGAGCATGGCTTCTAGAATGCTTTCCAACCCTTCATAGTAGCTCTGCTCTGGGTCATGTGACTGGGGAAAGTCAGGGAGGGGGGAGAGGGGAGTTAGATGGCTGAGTAAGCTGCACTTTCCAAGCCTCTGCCCAACTCTATCCTCTATAGGGATGAACTTGACAAATTTTTCAGGCATTTTTTTCTTTGCAGTCCCCAACATGACCCACCCCAGATTCAAACTCTGTGTTTCTTTTGCTGGCTTCACTCCTCACTCCAAGTTCGGTCCCATTCTATTCTCTTTATGGAGAACTATTACACTGATGGGCAGAAAGCTCAACCAACAGATAGACTTCCAGCTGCCTTTTACATAATTTCTATCCAGCATTGTAAAGAATTATAAGGGAAATGTCTTCAAGTCAAGCTCAATTCCTAGAGGTGTTATGTTATTTTCTTGACATAACTATGGAAAAAGGTTGTCCTTACCACCCTTCGGGATGGTGTTTCAACTTCCCTGCCTAGTCTGGAGTCATGGGATTTAGCCTTAGGAAATATGTCACATTCTGTGAATTGCCAGGCACACACAGCGACAAGATTAAGAGGTTTCTTAATCCTCTTAATCTTAATAAACTGCTTCAAATTAAATTCAGACCCCGCATGTATAAATTGCTTCTCACCAGAGGCACCTTTTTTTTCTTGAAAGTCTCATTGTCTCAGATCTAATCTGTTAGTAGCTGCATGTGGGTAGAACCAGAGCCAAGCCAACCATATTCTTTCTCAGACTTTTCCCTCCCTCCCTCCCTCCCTCCCTCCCTCCCTCCCTCCCTCCCTCCTCTTTCTTTCTTTCTTTCTTTCTTTCTTTCTTTCTTTCTTTCTTTCTTTCTTTCTTTCTTTCTTTCTTTCTTTCTTTCTTTCTTTCTTTCTTTCCCTCTCCTTCTCCCTCTCCCTCTCCCTCTCCCTCTCCCTCTCCCTCTCTCTCCCCCCTCCTTTCCTTTCCTTTCCTTTCCTTTCCTTTCCTTTCCTTTCCTTTCCTTTCCTTTCCTTTCCTTTCCTTTCCTTTCCTTTCCTTTCCTTTCCTTTCCTTTCCTTTCCTTTCCTTTCCCTCCACACAGCAAGCTACAGAAAAGGGACAGATCATTCTTACCAGAGATCTGAACTGATTTCTTCCTTAAGCCAAAGGCCACCTGAAATTAACCAGTCATTAGCCTGCATTAAAAATGATGTGTGACTTCAAATGATAAACTACAGATTTCAACTGCAGAGGGGAATTTCAGCCTTTTAAAACAATATATTAGTTAAATTTTATTTTATTTTATTTGTTTATATGTCACATTTATATAGCCGCCCATCTCACACAAAATATTCCTGTTTGTGGCAAGCTATCCCACATTTATTTTTGCTCTGAAAGCCATTTTAGGAATAGGGAAATGCAAGGTCACCAATTTATACAGATAAAGGTCTAAGTCTTTACCATCTCACCAAGCACCATCTGCTTTCTCAGGTGATGGTTCTCTGGACTGAGGTAATGAAAGGTCTTTCCCATCATCCATGATCAATTCCTTAAACTGGAATTTCAGACTTCTGCATACAAATCGTGTGCTGTCTTAGTTCCCTGAGCTCCTGTCCCTCTTGTAACATCAAACTCTCAAAATAAATCTTTTGCTTCTGAAAGCTTTGTTTAGATTGTTTGATGAGGTTAAGCATCCCCCAACTCTGAAATCCCCACAACTAGTTTGCTTTTATTTATATTTCAGCCAGCAAGCAATTCAGCTGTTCTCCTGCTTGCTGGTCCCTGTAGGAGAAGCACAATTTTCTTAATTCTACCCATTATATACAGATTGGAAATCAAACTGTGGCATTTTGCTTGTTGGGAAAGGAAGTATGTACAAAGGCTAAGTTGCTGAGAAAAGCATACATTCATTGATAAGTTGAAAGGGCCTTCTGCTGAAATATTTACCAGATTTTAAATGTGCCACAAAAAATACTGAAGGCCAATATTTTTCAACCTAAATGTTATGCAACATTTCAACTATTAAGGAAAGTCTTGGTTTGCAGTTCTATCACATTTATGCAACTATCTTGCAAGTATGCTTTTTGGCCAGATGATAAAATAATAGAGGCATGGTGAAAAATTAATGTGTTTTATTAATGTGGATAATATCCATATCCGTATCTATAGAATAGTGTTAGAAATTTCTTCTGCCACATTTCATAGTTAGTCAGCACTGAGGAGATGGTCTTTCCAGACAATCATGACTGTAAGCCTCTCTCAGACACGTATATTTTTTTTACTATGAAAGGATTTTAGTTGTTTGGAGAGAGATTACCTTAACTGGACAAAAGGAATGGTGTTTATTGGTTCTTCTGGAATTTTTAACAGCGTTCAGTACATTACCCATTATATTTTCTGGGGTATTCAATTAGCATGGATTTGGGTGTACAGCTTGACACTAAGCTTATCTGATCAAGCATTATCTCCAAGTGTGGCCAGAGAATTATTGCTTGCCTCATCACTTCCAGTCTGCAAATTTCTCGGGGCTATGTTTTATTTTCTGTGGTTTCCAACCTTTCTCAAAAGTTGCTTGAAAATATTATGCAAAGTTTGTGGGCTGGGTCTTCATACTGTGGTCATATTTAACTTTATTTATCAAATTGCAATGGAAGATGTAAAAGTCCTGAATTGGTGTTTAGACAAAGAAATGTATGAATGTGGATTAATAAGTATCAGCTCAGTCCAAGTACAAGATGTGGACTGTTGGATAGTAGTAACATTAACAGGGGATTGGGCCTATAGTCAGTTCTTGATAGGATTATACTTCTTCTGAATAATCAGAAACAGAGCTTAAAGGGACTTCTGGATCTGGCATTGCTCCTGGAGGTGAAGTGATCTTTTCCCAATTTAGACGTGCACAATGGTGCCCTTTCTGGAGAAGATAAATCTAACCCCAGCAAGTCATGCTTTTAAACATCTCCTGTTTGTCTTAAATATTCTCATGATGAAATTACTGAAGAAGCTACGTCAATACAAAATACAGTAGCCATTTCACTTTTTGATACAAGTACAGTATTGTTGATAGTTTACACAGTTCTTTCGTTAACTGCACATAAGCTTATTTCTGGTAATGTTTAAGACATAGGGGCTTAAGTATAAAGCCATAATTGGTTTCAGTTTATTGCCTGAAAAACCACCATTTCCAAATAAACTGTTTGTATTCTAAGATACGCTTTGGAGATAATTTTGAATCTTTTCATCACCAAGAGAAATTAGGTTGGTGGGACCACAGGACTGTACCTTTCTCCATGGTCTCCTACATTCGTAATCTCTTTCATTAAGGCATTTTGTTTAGCTTGAGTTAGTTGTTAAGTCATGTTCATTTCCATATGACTTTTAAAGGATTTAAAATGCATTAGAACATTTGTTTGGTACAGGATTGGAGTTTTTTTCTGACCTTAATTTTGCTGCATGTGATATTTTACATTTTTTAATTGTTCAAGGTTTGTACTTTTACATTTTTTTATGGGAACCCTTCTGGGTAATAGGAAACTCAAAAATACTTTTTCAAATAGACAAAATAAATAATGTCAACTGCATTTTTCATACAAAAATATTTTTTGCAATTATTTTCTTGTTGCATAAACGGAGATAGAGCTGGGGGATATTCCTGTGGACCTGCTGCACGGTCCAGTGGAGGCCCTGGCTGCTGTCTGGAATAGAGGAGCGGCTGGGGCCTTGGACAGGATCGCGCCTTTGCAACCTCTCTTACCACGCCGGCCCCGACACTCCCCGTGGTTTACGGAGGAGTTGAGGGTGCTGAAGAGGGTTAAGAGACGTTTAGAGCGCCGCTGGAGGAAGACACGGACTGAATCCGACCGAACACATGTTAGAGCCGCTATTAAGGCCTACATTGTGGCAATAAGGGCGGCGAAGTGCCAATATTTCTCCACCCTTATTGCATCTGCAGAGTGCCGCCCGGCGGTCCTGTTTGGCATCACCAAGTCCCTCCTGGGTAAGGGGGATGTGGCGGTGCATTTGCAGGGCCGCACGGAGGAATTTGCAGAGCACCTGCAGGATAAAATCGCTCAGATTCATTCCAAGTTGGATTCCGAGTGTGGCGCAGGGTCTGGGGAGATACCGGGGGATCGTTCTTGCCCAGTTAACTGGGAATGGTTTGATCCTGTTGTTCCTGAGGAAGTGGACAGGATCCTTCGGTCTGTGAGGGCCACCACTTGTCATCTGGACCCATGCCCCTCCTGGCTGGTGAAAGCAGCTCGGGAGGGGACATGTAGTTGGATCCAGGCGATGGTTAAGGCATCCTTGCAGGAGGGAGTGTTTCCGGCACCCTTTAAAGAGGCGTTGGTGCACCCCCTCCTCAAGAAGCCCTCCCTGGATCCTACTATACTGGACAATTTTCGTCCAGTCTCCCACCTCCCCTTCTTGGGGAAGGTGGTTGAGAAAGTGCTGGCTTTGCAGCTCCAAAGGGTCCTGGAGGAAACGGATTATCTGGACCCTTATCAGTCAGGTTTCAGGCCCGGCTATGGAACGGAAACGGCATTGGTCACACTTATGGATGATCTCTGGCGGGAGCGGGATGATGGTAGTGCGACCATCCTTGCTCTCCTTGATCTCTCAGTGGCGTTTGATACCGTCGACCACGGTATCCTATTGGGACGGCTCAGGGATATGGGGGTGGGTGGCACAGTTTTGTGCTGGTTCACCTCCTTTCTCCAGGGCCGATCCCAATCGGTGGTGATAGGGAGTGAGAGGTCCCATCCTCGGCTCCTCCTTTGTGGGGTGCCTCAGGGTTTGGTTCTCTCTCCGCTCCTTTTCAACATCTATATGAAGCCGCTGGGTGAGATCATCCATCATCATGGGATGAGGTATCATCAGTATGCTGATGATACTCAACTATACATCTCCATCCCTGGTGAGGTAAGTGATTCTGTTTCCACCCTCTCACGGTGCCTGGAGG
This sequence comes from Python bivittatus, assembly GCF_059951505.1. Classification (NCBI taxonomy): domain Eukaryota; kingdom Metazoa; phylum Chordata; class Lepidosauria; order Squamata; family Pythonidae; genus Python; species Python bivittatus. Next base: position 34,912,196 of record NW_028277112.1, on the reverse strand, counting down.
CTGTGAGGGTCTGGATGGGGAACAACAGGCTCCAGCTGAACCCTGGCAAGATGGAGTGGCTGTGGGTTAATGGCTCTCCTGTATCCGGGACGTTGTCATCGTTGGTTCTGGATGGGGTAGCACTGCTCCAGACAGACCCAGTGCGTAACTTGGGGGTCCTCCTGGACTCACGACTCCTGCTCGAAGAGCAGGTGGCAGCCGTGGCCAGGAGGGCTTTTGCACAGCTTCGGGTTGTGCACCAGTTACGCCCTTTCCTGGATCGGGATGCCTTGCGAACAGTCACTCATGCCATCGTTATCTCCCAGATAGACTACTGCAATGCGCTCTACATGGGGCTACCCTTGAAGAATATCCGGAAGCTGCAGCTGGTCCAGAATGAGGCCGCGCGGAATGAGGCGATTTTTGGGGCCCGAAGAAGGACCCATATAACACCTCTGCTCCGTGAGCTGCATTGGGTACCAGTTTGCTTCCGGGTCCAATTCAAGGTGTTGGTTATCACCTTTAAAGCCCTACATGGCATGGGGCCAGGCTACCTGAAGGACCGCCTCGCCCCCACGATCTCTACCCGTCCCACCCAATCTCACAGAGAGGGCACGCTTCGGATCCCCGTGGTAAAAGAACTCCGATTAGCGGGGTCCAGAAGGCGGGCCTTCTCTGCTGTGGCCCCTGCCCTTTGGAACATCTTTCCCCCGGAGGTGAGACAGGCCCCCTCACTCCAGGCCTTTCGGAGGGACTTAAAGACATGGCTCTGCCATCTGGCCTGGGGCAGGGAGGGAAGAAATCAGAACTGGGGTTGGCTGGCCCCTTAGTGGTATGCTGTGGCCCCAGCGGCCTCTTGGATTTCTTAGCTTTTTTATTTTTTTAATGTTTGGTTTTATAACTTTTAACTGTATTCATGTTTTTTAGTATGTTGTAAGCCACCCAGAGTCCCCCATTGTGGGGAGATGGGCGGGGACAAATTAATAAATAAATAAATAAATAAATAAATAAATAAATAAATAAAAATAGAGAGATAGTAAAAAAAAAAAATCTTTATATCTTCTATGCTATTCCGTGGGGATGCATGTGTGTGTGAGAGAGTGTATGCATGCATACATATACGTGAATTTAAAAGTATGTGGTAAAGCATTTTCACCTTCCTGTGAAATCCTGTGAAAAATCAATCAGCAGATTTTTCTCTTATTACAGTGATATCTACCTATACAATATATTTTTCGTTTCATAGAACTGAATGGCAACCATTAGTTTATTTAAGTAAAAATAAATAGGTACACTTGGGAAACAGTAGGAGGAAAATCTGCACTCTACTCAGTGAGGGTAAGTCTACTACAGTTTACCTGCTCTGAGTTCAGTATTTTATTTATATAAACTGATTCCTTTGAAGAAGAGAGTTAACGAAAATGCGTCAAGTCTTGTAAACGCATAGCTGTTTATCTTGAACATTTGTTACTTTTCCAGGAAGGAGGGCTCACTATGCCTTCAACACTTACTAGTCTAGCATTCATTTGTAACCTTGACCAAGAGGGGTTCTCTGAAGGAAAAGTTGGAAATATCATTCATGTCTCTGATATCAATTCCTAGTTTGATGCTATGGGAATAAAGTCTAACTCATGCACAGAAGCACAGAAATGGTAAAACTTGAAGAATCATCTGATGTAGTGATGGGGAGCCCCTGACTTCATGCAGCTTATTCTGTCTCCCAAGATCACACTAGGAAACTGGAGGCAAAACTATTTTTTAAAAATGTGTAGCCTCTGCAGAAGAAGGTAGGCCATCCCTGATCTAGCCCAACTCTCTGCCAACTGTACCATTTTTGATAGGTGACCATCTAGCCTCTGCTTATATATCATGATCAGATATGATTGCTATGATCAAAACAAACTGTTCAAATTATCAAAGAGTTCTTCATAATGTTTACTCTAGTAATTCTTGTAATTTGAATCTGTAGATTCAGTTCTTATCTTCTGGAGTAACCAAAGTTAAATTTGCTCTATTACCTCTGTGTTTGGCTGCCTTTCCAACATGTGAAAATGGGATGCAGAAGGAAAAAATGACTACTGTATTATAAAATGTTCTAGAAGGCTTAGTGTACACGTTCAGTGACAATGTGGAATGTCCAGACCATGGGGGTGTCCTCCCTTATTGAGAAAATGCACATTGCCTTCCCACTGCTCTGATAGTTATTGTATTTTCCTCAAGAGGTTCCCATGCTTATAGTTGTATATACAGAGAATGCTGACACTAAGTAAGGGCATTGTCACTATTCAGAGTAAAAATTGTCAATGTGTACAATAGATATAAAAATATGAATAATTCTTTTTCACAAATATCTGTTCAGAAATCAAGGCAGGCCCTTCTCACATCATCTCTTCTTCATATCCAACGTACTCAAATCCTTGCTGCTTGCCCTGTTCATCCACCCCTCTCTGTCATGCAGTTTCTTCTTAATCTGAGATGCAGTAACCTCCAGGCCTCTGTAGTTTCAGCTAGTTTAATAGCAGTATTAACTTCTTATGAAATGCTAAGTATCATATCTATTTCAACTATTAGCTACCTTAAGTGCCTTATGAGCAGAAGTAGGAGGTAGGTATCATACAAAGAAATACAAAAACCCTAACAAACTGAGAAGAGAAAACGAGGACAGGGAAATGCCTTTCCAGCACCATTGCCAATCTCTGCTCTATAGATACACACACGGCAACAGCTTACTTTTGTGTTTTATGACTGTTGTGGTTTTGAGATTGAATTACCAGGGTCTATGATTTGGTCTTATTATCCTGGGTACATTGCAAGAAACTCTTAATCTATAAATATACAATAACCCTGTAAATGTCTCTCCATCTACACAGTTCAAGCACTCTTGACTCATTTATCTTGTCACAATAACTGAAATCAAACATGAATAGGAGACCATTTCACAAAGCCATTTCATTTGTAATCTGTGGTTCCTGCTTCTCAACCAACTCCTTCTTCTTGATCCTGTGTAGTGTTGAACTTTACTTATTCCTTCCCAGTATCTTTGGCCTTTCTAAGGTTGTTCTAACTTTGGTTTTACCTTCCTTCATTTTCTTCTCCAAATATATTTCTGCAATATTTTGGGAACTGGCATGTGTGTGCACATGCATGCTTGCGCGCATGCACGCACGCACACACACACACACACACCAGTTGATTCTCAAGCCAGTAGAAATATAGATGTCCTGTCTCCTAGCAACAGGGTAGGTAAAAATCCCAGAGACCTGGCTGCCGAGCAGAGCTCTGTGTGTGAAGCATTTGCGCATTTTGCCTTTGTTGAATTTGATTGCTATTTCTAAAATAGAGTTCTTATACATCAAATTATATTTTGGTCACTGAAGTTACTTATTTAAGAGAATTCCATTAATACTCCCAAATCCTCAAGTCAACATTTCAGGCAGTCAAAACTGGAAGTAGGAACTGGTGAGTGACAAAAATAGGATGTGTTAAAGAGATATAAATCTTTTTAGACAAGTTTAAATAAAGCAAACGCCCCCTTTTAAAGGTAGAATGGTTCCAGTTCTGACCAAGAGGGCAGAAAGTTTAAAACTGAACTTCATTTAAAAAAAAAATGAGTGTAGTCTTATCTATCAACCATCCACCCTTACATAAATATATTGCTGTTTATTATTACATTTTTATAGTTGCCACATTGCTGTTTAAATAACATTGGATGTCAAATCCAGTGCCCTGTTTCCTTTCTAAAATATTAGGGATACATTTTAAAAGAGAACAAACAGCAAATCCATAATTTGGGACATTTAAAATAGATAGGAACCATTTTGCTTCCACTGCTTAAGCTTCCCTGGCCTGATCTATAGTTTCTGTATTGTGTATTCAGTCTCCATACCCCAATCTTTAGAGTGGAATATGTAGATTCACAATGGGAGAGAGCTCAAAGAGTCCAGCTGCATAAGGAACTGAATTGATTGTATAACAGAAAGGCCACTTTCTGTAACAGAGGTAGCAGTGAGCTGTTTCACACTTGGAATCATCTGAACCAGTTTGATTTGTTCCTTATTCAGACAAATAAGAAGGTCTTATTCTGCAGGTAGATTTCTTATTCTGCAGATAGACCCTTTCCTGTGTTTCCATAGACAGGATTAGAGCAGCAAACCTTCTGGAGACAGATATAACTTTGCAAAATATATTAGTTTTTTTTTTTAAGAAAACCTTTGAAAACTCAGTTATAAACTACTCGGCATAAACAACCATAAAGTGGCTAATCAATAAAAACATTCCAAATTAACAAGCTGACTTACATGATTTAGAAGCTAAGAAGGGTCAACTCTGGTTAGTACTTAGATGGGAGACCTCCAGGGAATACAGGGCCATAGACTAGCCAGGAAACTTGAAAAAGGTAGCAGTGGCAAACCACTTCCATAATGTTATCAAGAAAATTACATAGCTAAATGGCTATGAAGCCACCAGGAGCTGGACTTGACTTGCAGGAAACTGCACTTGTTTTCCCATGCACGTACTCTTTACATTAAAGAAGTTAAGATTAACAAGACTTTCAGTGACATCTGCTGCTCCGGGCATCAGAAAGGAAGCTATTTTTAATTATATGGAAAGGATACTCCTTTCAAGTTGCAATCCTAATGCAAGTTATCTTTCCTTCCAATAACCGCTGTTAGATTTAGAGGGACATTTGGATTTGACTTTGACTCTACAAATGCTGAAGTTATATGCCCACATGCAAATATACCATGGTTTATGAATTTGTATGCCTTGGTGCAGTGTTTCTCAACCTTGGCAACTTTAAGATGTGTGGACTTCAACTCCCAGAATTCCTCAGCCAGCATGCTGGCTGGGGAATTCTGGGAGTTGAAGTCCACATATCTTAAAGTTGCCAAGGTTGAGAAACGATGCTAGTGAATGAACCACTCCAAATCTGTAAGATTTCTTCTATTATGGAAAGGTGGTAGAGAAAAAAAAAATTGTACTCAGCCATTGAACATAATTTTCTAATAACTTAGTTAGTTTATTTCTGCGCAGTGAGACTGATTTAAATACTTTAATGCAATCTGGTGATAGATTGTTGGAAAATTACTGTGGGTCATTTCCAGTTTAGATAGCTAAACATACTCCAGCATACGCTCATTCTATTCCTGTCTCTAGATCAGAGCAAGCACACATGTCACTCAGTTGAGCCAGCAAAAAACAAAAAAAGTTAATAAATAAATGCTTATGTATTAAACATCAGAAACAGTTAACTGGCAAAAGAGGACAAAAAAGGCAGGCAAAAACAGGAAGGGAGGGACAGAAACAGCAGGCAAACATTTACTTTATCTATATGCCTTGATATCTATATATCAAAATCTTTATTGCTGAAACAAGAACCCTAACCCTAACACTTTTCAGAGCAACTGGAAACAATATTGTGGGAGATTAGTATGGAAAGTCCCAAAGGCAGCGGTCTTTGGTTATTCCAGATTTAATTCTTTCATGTACAAAGCGACAGAATAGAGATGGAAAGTAGGACACCAGGTAATCCCTCCTCTCTTTTGCATCATAAAAAAGAAACAATTTGGTGGTCGGGGATGATGTTTCCAACATAGATTTTATTCTCAGAGTGTGGTGTAGCTTCTGCCTTTCCCTTCTCTCAAATAATGAGAAAGATGTGGGAAAAATTGTAAAAAATTGGAAACAGGCCAACATTCCCTCTTAGAAGCTAAACAGACATTGCTAAAATTATAATTGGTAGTCAAGAATTACTTCTTGCATGCTGTAAGCATATTTTGAAGGGAAGATGATGAGCAATGATAGTTCTAAATATAATAGTGTGTCTGTGTGTGTGTGTGTGGGGAGAGAGGGAGAAAAAGAAAGAAAGAAAAATATGTAAATCTGCTTTAGGCGAAGCATCAGAAAAAGTGAGGTTCATGAAACTTGTTCTCTGGAGAATATATGAAGTGAAACCTGAATGTCAAGCTTCAACACATTGTGACAGCAATTTGAATCTGACAAAGCCTGTATGATTTATTCCAAGTCCCTAAACTCCCAGGAACGCAGAACTGAATAGAGAAAGGGCCACAAATTTTTCAGGCTGAGGACTGATGTGGCCTTCAAGTACCATATCAGGGCCATACCACTTAAAGTGGGTGGAACCAGGAGAAAACGTACATTTGATTGACTTTAATTAGAAGTTAATTAAATGTAATTGTAATAGTAAATACAATTATGCCCCTTATGTCTACTAACTTTGCCCTTGAGAGAGAGAGAGAGAGAGAAAGAGAGAAAGAGATCTGGTTCCTTCAAGTCAATGCTGAATTCCTGGCGACTGCCTGGACAAGTCTCTATAGTTTTCTTGGCAAGATTTTGGAACTGGTTTGCCATTGCCTGCTTCTTAGGGTTGAGAGAAAGGGACTCGCCCTAAGAGAGAGTGGCTGTGCCTAAGGCAGGACTAGAACTCACAGTCTCCCAGTTTCTAACCTGGCACCTTAACCACTTCACCAAATTGGCTCTCTTCTCTTATATACAACACTATAATTTATTGGCCACTTTTGCAGGGGAGGCACCCCCAAGATTTGAGAGTTACTTGCAGTCTTGAAAGCACAGGTTATGCATCCCTAACTAGCAATTTGCAGCAGTTGGATTCAAATTAACATTGAATCATAAGTGTGGACTCTTTTAGAACCTATTAAACAATAACCATCACCACCGCCACCACAACCCCAATGCAGAGGTTTGTCCTTTCCTCTCAGAGCAACTCCAGTATCCCACGATTCTGGTTTTCAAGACAGCTTTGAACACTAACTCTTTTATTGGTAGCTAACCAGTGAAAATACATTTCCCCATCTGCATTTTCTGTCTTTTTTTCAGTGTTGCTAAGGTAGATATTGGGGAATACGCCTTGGATGCATTTTTCTTTGACTTGGAATTCTCCTTTTATGTATGCAAGGGGATTAAAAGTAAACTCTGGATGGAGATTTTACATTGCCCAAGGAGTCTTTAATGTGCAGATTAATGAAAGTGAATGGTTGGGGTTAAAAAGCAAACCTTTACAGGTCTCTGCTTTTACTACTGGAGATGCCATTCTCAGCAGTAATTAAGAACTTTTCACATTCAGATGCATGTTATATTTCCATAATAGGTTCATTATTACCAAAATGTTTCAGAAGCCTTTTTGCTTGTGGTCTCGATTTTTTGTCCAGTATTATTTGTTTATGAAGGCAGGCAGAAATGATGGGATCACTGGAGGAATGAAAAAACACAACTGTCCTTGATTCACTGACGATTCATGCTATCGTCTCCAATCAGGAGTACATCTACAAAAGACAAATGCAACTTGTTTTTCCAGTGATGTGACTCTTGTGCTAACAGCCTTGATCTCACCGGCTACCTGAAGTTCAGTCTCTACGTCCTCTAATTTCGCTGTGACATCAGGTCTTTGTCAAGTGAGACTAGTTACCATGGCATTGTTTCAAAAATAGAACAAGTCCAATACACATCAATAGCTATGCAATAAACAGACTAAGGCTCTACTTGAAACATTGCATTCTGTACTCATGAGGCTACTTATGAAATATTTGTGAACACAGAGATGTCTGCATCTAACTCTTCATTTCTTCCTCTTGCTCAGTCTAATTATAAGAAAGACGTTTTGCAGTTCAGAAACTGGATGAAAAGGAAATCAGAGGGACTTCAAAAATGTGCAGAATATAGCAATACTCATGTCTTTAACTAGTTGGATTTGTTTTTATTTTTCTGTCTTTTGTTTGCTTCTTTCATGCAAAAAATATACAGCATATTCCTTGTTACAGGCAATTCAAAGGTCTTTTCTACAATCAGGAACAACAACAAAACACATGCAAATGAACTAAGAGAAAGTTTTATAGAGAATTAATGGATGCCTGAAGGTATTCCTGCTGGGCTGTTTATATCCAGTGAAGCTCCAACTGTTTTGATAAAACACCTACAGATCGGAGAGACCCAGTGTGGTGTAGTGGTTGAGGAGCTGGCCTAGCAGTGGGGGTTGCCAGTTTTAGTTCTCCATCAGGTATGGAAGCCAGTTGGGTGACACTGGGCCAGTAACTCCCTCTCAGCCCAAAATCAAACCATCAGCTTCTATGACAAACTGGCTGAAAAATAAAACCCCTTTGTGGTAGCATGCATTGATCAGCTTCACTGAAACAACAGTGTGTACTGCAAAATAAATGGGCCCTGCAACTAACCAGGATGAAGAAGATGGAGGAGGAGGAGGAGGAGGAGGAGGAGGCAGCAACTGATGGATCAAACTGTAAATATAAGAATTAAGGTAGAGGCAAAATTAGAGGTTTTTGCAAATATTTAAACTGGCTAGGAAAATACATTCTGTTATTGTTACAGTTGTCATCATCATCATCATCATCATCATCATCATCATCTCTTCTTTTGAACTGTTTATCTTTCCTTAATTTACTCTCACCTGTGCTGACTTGACATACTGTGAAACCAACTTATAGCCAGATTTGGACAAATCTGCCCAAATATATTATCCTGGCATTGTGACATACTGTATATCTCCTGATTCCCATTCCACACTCCCCAGGGTGTTATTTTTATATTATTTAGAATTTCCATATTTTCCTTTTGCCTGCATTTCTGGTGATTCTTTGGAATGATTTCAGCTTCCATGTGCTGACGGACATAACTGTTTTGAAGCTTTGGGTATTGCAGCTTCTTGATAAGAGGATTTTGAACTGCAGAAATGGATGGAGGAACAGAATATACCTATATGAACAGGCCTGGGGAAGCAGCACTTCCTTGAAGTGTCATGAGGGTGCTATAGGTGGAATAAATAACCAAGTAAAAAGTAAAGTTGCATGCATTATTGGAGCCTTTAGGAGGGGAAGACACTAGTGGTGAAAATCTTTTTTTTCCCAAGAGGTACTGTACATTAAACAAACAGCAAGGTGGCTTCAAATATGCTAAAGCACATTTATCTTAATCTTTTTCTAGACCTCTTTAGTGCGCACAATCAAAAGTAAATATATGAATTAGAAACAAGTATGGAAGGAGCCTACAGCTGCCATATCACAGGGTTCCAGAAACATGGGACCTGGCTAGCACCTTCTAATTCTCCTCCCAAATACAGATGTGATGCCTCAAATATGAAAGGGACTCCAGTGTACGTGCTACTCAAGTAGATGCCATATCAACATGCAGTCACTGCAGTCTCAGTGTCATCCCTGACTGGCATGTGGCTGAAGTTAGGTCCCCTGAGAGCAAACGTGTTGTTGTTTTCGAAATCTAATCTTTGTTGGAATTGCATAATTATCTACAATGCTTATCATACCTAAAATGCATTAGTAGCGTTGTACAGTATATAATGAAATCACATCATTTGTTAAGATTTGTCACTAACGATTTTATTGATTCTCTGTGGTTTGCTTGAGGTTCAGTCAAGGTCACATCAAACAGGAAGTTATACTTTAACTGGGATATTATGGAATAAGAAGCAGCCCAGATAATTATCCTTTTACATACCCATTCTTGTACATGCCTACTTGTGCATGCTGAAGCTAATTTGCACGCATTGTTCCACTGATGGAAATTAATTATAACATGAAGAAAAGGTAAAACAAAACACCATCCTTTCTTCTCTACACCAGGGATGGGGGAGAAACACTTCCAGTACCTCATCCTTTCAACAGAGGGGTGATCATACAAGAAGTTCCTGGGAAAATTAGACATAAATAATAATATAATGTAATGTAATGTAGTGAGTGGTTTGACTGGGTAAAATAAATATTTTAAGCCATTTTCTCAAACCCTTTGAGAAATCTCAAATATAACCCTATAGTTATATTTAAGATTAATGTGAAAAATTATACTTCCTGAAGAATTGAAATGTAGAGGTCAATTTTCAGGGACTGTCTAAAACAGTGTTTCTCAAACTTAGCACCTTTAAGATGTGTGGACTTCAACTCCCAGAATTCTCCAGCCAGCCATGCTGGTTGGGGAATTCTGAAAGTTAAAGTCCACACATCTTAAAGGAGCCAAGTTTGAGAAACACTCATCTAAAAGAACCACCCCTTGAAGCAGAAGATGGACTTACAGCGAGAGCAAGATCCTTTGTTCCCAGGTCTCTCTCCTAGGTATCCAGTAGGAAATTAGTGGAATATAGAAGCAGCATTTGGGAAAAGAAGGCTGCTTTCTCAAGTGCGATTTTCACACAGAAATGTTCCCCAAGAGAATCTATGGCAGGTTATCTTGGGTATAAAAACAAATAGCCTTAATATAGAGCATAGCTGAATAGAATTTTTTACTGATGATATCCAAAAGCAGATACGTTGACCTTTCTATGAATTGCATCTGTGCCTGCTTCAATTTCTGCTCTTCTCTGTCCTAATCTGAAATAAGACCCTAGTGAAACATCAGTAGTGACATTTGGTTGCATAGCAACCACAGAACATGAACAACAGTGCAAGGGCCACTACCAGAAATGTTTTTCTATTCCTCCTGATGGTAACTGCTATTAACTGCAATAATAAAGCATTAATTATTCAGCAAGAAAGGAGACAGTTTGACTTGGTTATTGAGACTGTGTAACTTTGGTGTTTTGACAGGATGGTGTGATTGTCAAGAGAGTTGGGCAATTTGTGTTATAGCAGGTGAAAGCTACGAATGGAGAAGAAGAAAGGCATCCTATGAAAAATAGAAAGAAATGCTTCTAGAGTCTTTCTTATTTCGTCTTCCATGCCAAGAATTTTAAATATGTATATCTGAAAATACAAAGATAACATATATTCTTATGTCGTATCTTTTGTAAAATAATTGACAAAAATGCATCACGTTAAAGAAAATTATTTGCAAAAGCTGTGATTTTTTTTTAAAAAAGAGAAACTAGAATATAACCCAGATTGACAGATTTACTTACCGCCAGCACAGGATAACTCACAAGAGAAGGATATATTAACTATCCAAAACCTTGTATCTCAACTACGTAATCATTAGCTTGTTTTTTAAGTTCAGGTTTTAAGTGGAAAGTATAAAATGTTTCAAGACATATGAGCCTCAATATCTGAAAAACTCACTTTTTCAGATCAGTTCCTGCTTATGCCTTCAGAATAATATTTTATGCCTTACTCTGGTTTGTTCCACCTACATAAAAAATAGACTACAAGATTTAGCAGGTGACTTTTTAACCATGTATAGTTGCATTTTGTTTGTGTGCTGCCCTCCAAATTGTGCAATATTTTCCCTAGATTGGCCCTTTTAATATACATTTTTCAGTACATGGTAAAAACCATTTCATTTTCTGAGGTCTTTTAAGATTTAAAAATTAGGATTTCTCTTAATTTTCCCCCCCAAATATTTGCTTCCCTAAATAAATAAATAAGTAAATGAATTCTTAAAAATTGTTCTTTTCTGCCTGCTTATTTATCTTCCAGGTTCACTTGCTTTTATTCTTGTTTTTAAAGTTTTACTATTGATTAATGATTAGGTTTCTATTTTCTTTTTATTTGTGTGCTGTCGTGGGAGGTCTGAGTATAGAGTGGATCATAAAAGGAAGAAAGGTAGCCACTAATAGCTGGCCTAAAATGAGTATTAAGGAATGCCAGAAGTTTTATGCATTTTGGTTTCCTGATATTTCACAGGAATGTTAGACTAAAAGTTGCTGAGGCTGAGAAACACTGCTTAAGATGTGTGGACTTCAGCTCCCAGAATTCCCCAGCCAGCATGGGCCAGACTGAAAGACTGGGGCCAGATTGGGGCCAGACTGAAAGACTGGGGAAACCCACCTGGCCTTCAGCGCCTTCAGGAGAGACCTTAGTTCAAAGGCCAGTGCCAAGAGAGGGAATAGCTGGCTGGGGAATTCTGGGAGTTGAAGTCCACACATCTTAAAGTTGCTGAGGCTGAGAAACACTAGATTAACAGGGCATTTCTACCAGCAGTTATGGAGAATATTGAAACCTCTAGAACCCCAACACAGCAATGGCTTGTGCCCAGAGGATGCCACTATTAGCCTTTCCAACAGAAGGGGATAAATGCTTACCAGCTCCATATTTGGTAAATATTAGGCGTTAGTTTGGAAATGGATTGCAAGCTACCTTTCTTTCAGAATACCTCTTTGGCCAGTTCTCTCCATACCTCTCTTCTCTTTCCAGTATGATGTTTAAGCACCAGGAAAAAAAAGTGGGGGGGGGGGGACCCTATCATCAGAGGTATTATAGGAAATGGGAAACAGGTTTCCAGAATGATATCCCTCTCCAAGAGGGAAAAAAATACAGGATTTGGGATGCCTTTCTAGAGATCATAGGATTGCAGATTTTTGTCATTCTTTCCAGGGATGCTTGGTTATAACAAATACTAATCCACTAGTCAAGTACTCCATTACCAAAGTAACAACCCCACCTCCCACAAGAGGAGCTGTGTACAAACATTATTCAACAAGCACAAATGCACTGCAGCAACCCAGAACAGCAGAAAAAGGAAACAGACCACCTATACAACATCTTCCAACCAAATGGATATCCACACAACTTTATCAAAAAGTGCCTGACCACTCAACCTACTACAACACAACCAACACAAGCTATGAAAAGGATAACACTGCCATACATCAGAAACGTCTCAGAAACTACCAACAGACTATTACAACCACATGGCATCTCTGTAGCACACAAACCAACTAAAGCCCTCCAAAACACCTTAAGCAAAATAAAAGACCCAGTAGCCCAAGAAGAAAAAAACAGGAGTCATCTACAACATACAGTGTAAGGACTGTAACAACTACTATGTAGGACACATAGGCAGAAGGCTAGCAGAGTGCATCCATGAACACCAACTAGCAATCAGAAGACACGATGAAAACTCCTTAATCTCACAACACATGGACAGACTTAACCATAGTTTCAACTGGGAAACTGTCAGCATCTTAGACCAAGCTAAATCCAAAAATGCGAGGGAATTCTTGGAAGCTTGGTATTCAGGGAAGGCAGCCATTAACAGACACATAGAGATAAACAGCATCTACATACTATTCAAAAGAGACAAAAGATCAGAAGATCGCCTCACCAGCAATCATCACCCAGATAAGCAAAGGTTACCACCAGGCACACAATCAAGCAGTGAACATACCCTAATCAAGGAACTACCAGAGGAGCAAAACAAAACCCCCACCAGCACTGGCAAGGCAGGCCACAGTATATAAGCAGAGAGCAAACCCCATCCCATTTTCGCACTGAACATGTTACCTAGCCGGGTAAGGAAACATTTGCAAGAAAACAGCCAAGCTCAGATTCTTATATATAAATAAAGGTTAAAAAAATGAATATGAAATTAAGACAGCTTAATAGTTTATAAAATAGCAAGCCATTATCTAGTTATTCTGTTCTCCTAGTTATTATGCTGGTTAGGTTTAGCTGTAATTCCCCATTCGTTAAAGAGCTAACAATGCAATTCAACTGCTGGGAACGCTTTAATTCAAAGCACTTGGATCTGAAAGTAAGTCTAAACATTACCAAGGAGACCATTCTCTTCCTGTCTGACAAGGTTCTTTGGCTCCAGCTCTAAATTCATCTTTGATTTAGTTTTGTTTTGTTTTTGCAATCATGAAAATGCAAGTTAAACTATGCCAGTGATTAAATTTGAATGAAAGCAAATAGCTAATTTTTAATATGTTTCATGACTGTCTTTGCTCTGATGCTTATAGACTTCAAATGTTGAAAGAAGCCCATCAGGTCTTTACTGAATGTCATGTGTTTGGGCAAGAAGAGAAAGGAAAAAACACCTTCAAGGCTAGGCAGAGCTAGTTGTGGAGAAAATCTCAATCCTTTTAGAAGCTATGTCAAGGAAAATGATGGAATATATTACTTTTGGCTTCTGTCACACATGTTCTGGGATAGGAATAACTTCACAGGATAAATTTCTCAGCATCTGCTGATTTCTTGCTTCCAAAAGGAAGGAAGGAAGGAAGGAAGGAAGGAAGGAAGGAAGGAAGGAAGGAAGGAAGGAAGGAAGGAAGGAAGGAAGGAAGGAAGGAAGGAAGGAAGGAAGGAAGGAAATACACATGTTCTTGGTTTGGTTAAATGGATCTTATTGAACTTTTTTTTTAATGGACTGGAAGAAATCCATAGAAAATGTTATAGTATCTCCTATGAATTTTCCCTACCTTACATAGATATTACTATCAATGATAACCAAAAAAAAAAAAAATCAAGTTACTCTATTTTCATTGACATATAATTTTTTACAATTCAAACTTTTTAAAAATGCACATTCCCCTAATGTAAGTGTTTTTTAAAAAGTGCAATTACTGCTGCAGCATACTTTCTTTTCAAAACTTTATATCTGCAAAGTTTTGGTTGAGGAGAGATGGACGTTAGTGGACTTATCCTGGAGTTATTATTCATACACTGCAATTTGCAGTGGAAACAAAATTCCCAACCCCACCTTCAGCCAAATTATTTTATATTCCTAGTCTGCACTGCTGAGAATATTGAATAACTTCAAGCTCTTGTTAATTTCAAGCCACTTTCACAATTATCAGTGATAATCATCTCTATTTTTATATATTGCCACAGGAAGCAAGAGAAGCTCTGTGTGCAACCTGATACCAGATATGGGATATTAGCTAGAGATGATAGAGAATTTCATTAGTCCATATGTTTAAGCAATTAACCTAATGGCATATATCTCAGGCTAATATGGGGCCAGAACAGCTATTCTTCAGATTGTGTATGTCTCCGAATTTTGCAATGTAGTTCGTTGCTCAAAAACTGCATACAACATGTGTTTGTTAGGGAAAGTAGTATACACGTGTCTATGGAAAACTGCACACAACATTTAATGTGCATGTTTTAGCCTTTTTTAATTTGATGGAGAAATTTAGTCAAATAGATTTATCTCTGCCTACTTGCAAAACAGATACAGATTTGATCAAGATGAATCTGTACATCTCAGATTCTAGCAAGGAGAAGTGCCTATACAAGAAATCTGACTCAGGAAAGCATTTACATACATACTGGTCTTCTTTTTTTTAACATTTTCAGAATAAATGGATGTCAGCCTTTCTCATGCCCAGGTACATGCACTAGAAAACTGTCATTTGTGTTCATTACGTTAGGCATTCTTTTTTTCTATATGTTCAAGATGGACCAGAGTCATATTAAAAATAGGATATAAACCAAACTGCTTACAATATCTTAAATCTACATTTAAAAAACAGGCAATCTAATGAATTACTGCCACTATTCTCTAGTTCTTTATCTTTCTTTTAACATTGTACTTGATATTTAAACTTGCTACTACATCCATATTAATATGCGAGCTCACATCAGTGAGACTTACCCACTTATGTATGAACACATATAAACAAAGCAGAACAAAAAAAATCAGTGACTTCATACTAACAGTAACAGAACCTAGAACAGTTTCTAATAAAATTATTGAAAAAAATAACAAAAGCTAGAACAGTTTCATGAAATCCAAAAAAGAATCAAATACATTGATCAGAATAATGTGCAACAACAGATTTCTTAAATATATTAAGCTTAATTTAAACATGCCCTATTTATATTTGAAAAGTCGACATTACAGGCAATGTGTTAGAAAATATGGCATAATTATAATGTTATTGCTGATATGTTATTATTATTAATTTTATTTACTAGTTTATCATTAATTTACTTCCAGTTGCTGATAAAAATTTCATGTGTTGTCCATCAAATCTTTATAGTCAAGGATATTAGAGTGTACAGTAACACTCTGTCTTGATTTACTGTAAAGATTTCTTGCAGGCATTAGCAAACTTCTCTGCAGATATTATTGGTAAAATATATGGAGATTTCAGTTCCCGAATCTGGTGTTTGTTTTTTTTCCTTTTTCTATAGGAAATGAAGGAGAAAATGTTTTCTTCCCAACCCTTTCCAACAAATCTTGTATTTTAGCTCCAATCCATTATTTCTGTGGTGCATGCAATATCTCTAATGCAGTTCATATATTTCACTGTCTTCAATATCAAGTTGTGCTTGTATGTCTGAAATCTACCTCAACAAGTTACATCATGCAGACTTTAGTACTGGATTTCTTAGGAAAGAAAAAAATACTAGTGAAGAAAAATGACTACCCTGACTTCATTCCACTCCCACTCCCCTCTCAACCTAGTGTCACACAACAAAAATTATAACAGAGAAACACCCTTAAAATGGGTGTAATAGATTTTATGAGCAATAGACTTGCTCATAATGTGTGTGTGGGGGGGGGGGGGTGGGGGGGGTAGCTCTCTCAGAATTATACCCAGTCGAGTTTCAAGAGTGGTATCAGTTGAGATCCCAGGGCAGGGCTGGAGGTGTGGCGATTGTCATCCAGGAATCTCTTACATCTTTCAGGGGCGCTGCACCACAGGTCACAAGATCTGAGACCCTGTTCATTAAGTTGAGCTGTAGGAATCAGTTGGGTTTGCTGCTGTTGTACCAGCCTCCCTGCTGCACAGCAACTTCCTTGAGCATCTTGACGCCATTGGCTGGGCAGTGACTCCACTGGGTTGGCAGTGGAGTTCCCCAGACTTATGGTCTTGAGGGACTTCAATCTGCCTTCTCTAGGGATGGAGTCCAATGTGGCTTGGTTGTTTGTGGCCACCATGACAGCTATGGGCCTATCCCAAATAATCTAGAACCCAAGTATGGTTCAGTGGCCATACACTGGATCTGGTGTTCCTCTCGGAGCAGTGGCTATGTGATCTGAAATTGGAGGAGATTTTGGTGTCCCTCTTGTCATGGTCTGATTATGATGGGATTCTCTAGTGCCACTATCCACTGCAGGGAGGCTGGGCCCATTAGTTTGGTTTGCCCCTAGTGACTAATGGACCCAGATGGGTTCCAGAGGAGCTGGAGGTTGTTCCTGCTGGTCTGCTGCATGGTCCATCTGAAGTCTTGGTGGCCACTTGGAATAAGGGTTGGCTGAGACTTTGGATCAGATCCCACCATGCAACCTCTCTCCTCTTGGGGATCCCAGCATTCTCCATGGTTTACGTAAGAGTTGAGGGAGAGGAAGTGAGAGAAGAGACATCTAGAACATTGCTGGTGCTAAGCGAGGAACAAACCTGACCAAACACAGGTTAGAGTTGCTATTAAGGCCTACCTAGTGGCGATAAGGGCAGCGAAGTGTCATTACTCCTCTGCTCTTATTGGTTCCACAGATAGCCACCGCTGCGGCCCTGTTTCAGGTGACACGAGCCCTCCTGGGTAAGGAGGGCTTGGAGAATCTTCTACAGGGACGTGTGGAGGAATTTTCCCAGCATCTGTTGGATAAAATCGCTCAGATTCATTCTCAGTTGGATGCTGGCTTTCTTGCGGGTCTGGTAGAGATCCCTAGGTGGAGTCTTGCTCTATTATCTGTTGGACTTGAGGAAGTGGACAGGATTCTTATATCAGTACCTCTACAGGACAGTTGATGGCTGAGTTATTGGCTGTGGAACATTGTGAGAGAGAGCAGTTCTCCCTCACATCTTTAGAGCCACACTTTGTGCAAATCTTAGGCTCTCTCCTACTTGCATCTAACCACAGAATAAACATGCCCTGGCAACATACTTTTTGTGCCATTGTTTCCATGATGTTGCCTAAATTTCACCTCCAACCCATGGAAGTTATGAAGCGGGCTTAAGTTATCCTTACCTATGCTAGTAATATAGTATTCCCACCCTTATTCTGACACATCCAAGGGCAGATGTAAGGTGTGGAAATCTGTTAGGGTCTGGTACAGATGATCTTGAAAGGAAGGCAGGTGACTGGCAATAACTGGAAATTGAAGCAATAGAGGCAGGATAGGGATCAGCAATGGGGACAGCAAGTTTTATGCTGGTATAATTTTCTGCTGACTCAGGGATTATGGAAGCACTTCATCTCAGGCAAAGGCTCTCAGAATGAATTTGAGACCAAACGTAGTCCATTTGCCATTTTTCCCAGTCTTACCTTCATGTCTATATGAATTTTTTTAAAACATAGACAGCAGAGAAAAGAGGATAATATCTGATCAAGATTATTAAAGAATTGTCAGAATAAAATATTATATATTTGGAAAGCCTAGGAATAAGTGACAAAACTAGAGAAATTCAAATTTGGGGAAAAACATGAAGAAAGCTATAACTGGAGAAACAACTACCAAAATTGCCAGTTAAAAAAGAGAGTGAGAGAGAACTCAGGAATAAACAGCAAGTTTATTAAAGAGATTTAGATATTACAGTTAAAATATTACAAAGTTCATAGCAAGACCCTTACAGATTCAATTTAAAATTTGAGGAAATCCTGGAAAACGTTAATTTATTAGATACTCTGACTATAAAATGTCTTTGTTGAAAAAGAATGCTTAAGAGGCAACAAGATTTTTTTTTACAATATGTTTGGGCTTGTTTTTGGTCTGGATCATAGCTGAGCACATGCTTGTGCAATTTTGAGCGTAAGTCTTCCCACACTGCTATTTCACACCTAAGCTCCAATAGGTGTCTCTCGTGATTTAGGTAGAAAACAAATCAATGTTGCAAGATTAAAGTCTTCCTAGCCCTTATTTAGAAGAAGGCAGTGAGGATTTTAAATAAATTCCATGGAAATCAGGTAAGGGTAGGCTGCAGTCCAAGAATAACACGGATAGCAGAGCAACACTATACAGTGTGAATATTCCGATAAGGGCCAATTTTCCAAAAGTCACTTGCATTAGTCATTCTCTCCTTCAAAATTAATGAAGTGCAATAAAATGGTCATTCCCGAATCCTTCACAAGTTCCAAGTCACACAACAATACATGTTCTACACTATGTAACCTATTAAGAGATTCTCAAGTATGAACTTAATTTTTGTGACAGTAGTTTTCTCCTATGTTGTGCAGAAATTTTTAAAAGCACACATCAACATTATAATATAGGGCATCCGTACATTGGAAGGACAACATTTTTTTTTTATTTTTTAGAATGAAAGACAGATACAAAGTGCATATGAACATAATACTGGAGTTGTATATTCTATGGAAAATTTTATATACGGTTAACTTTCCTGGATTGCAGGTGGGAGAGGTGTTTTTTGTTTGTGCCTGTTGGTGGGGTGGCTATGTTTCTTTCTGTCTGCTCATTCAGCTTTCTGTTCCTTACTGTCTCCAAAAATTGTAATTACAATTACTTTTGTTTTGTTTTAGTCTATTAATTATTAGGACTTTGCAAAGCACTGGAAAAGTAATGTTGTTAGGAACAAACTCACAATTCCTTCAACCAATGTAGCTTTGTACAAGCCAAGAGCCAGCAACTTCAAGATAAAATAGGAGGATCAGCTTGCTAGCATAAAGAGCTAAAAAGAAGAAAGAGATTAACAACATCACACAACTGATCAAAATATTGTAAGAGAATCTGTAAAATAAAGCCACAAGCAGCAATGCATCTTTAAAATACATTTCAGAACACAAATCAGAAAATCTTACTACAGTGGAACCTCGGGTTACGAACGCTTCTGTTAACAAACTTTTCGGGTTACGACCAGCTCCGGCCGCAAAAGTTTGCTTCGGTTTGCGAACTCCGCCTCGGGGTACGAACAGGATACGCGGCCATTTTCCCTCCCGTGGCACGGTCTGTGGCCATTTTTCCACCCTGACACGTGGTGCGCGACCATTTTCTGCCCCTGACACATGGTGTGCGGCCATTTTTCCACCCCTGACACGTGGTCCGTGGCCATTTTTCCGCCCCTGACACATGGTCCGCAGCCATTTTCCGCCCCGATACGTGGTCTGTGGCCATTTTCCGCCCCTGACACATGGTCCGTGGCCATTTTTCCACCCCTGACACATGGTCCACGGCCATTTTTCCGCCCCTGACACGTGGTCCACGGCCATTTTCCGCCCCTGACACGTGGTCCGCGGCCATTTTTATGCCCCTGACACGTGGTCGTAGGGAGGGGGACTCTCCCTCCAAGCAATAGCCGCCTCCCTGTCCTCCACGCCAGAACGGATTAACGGTAATTACATTGAACCTTATGGGGAAATTTGCTTCGGGTTGCGACCAATTCGGGCTGCGACCAGAGTCACGGAACGAATTAAGTTCGTAAACCGAGGTTCCACTGTATTAGGCATGGATGCACACTGGCTTTCTAATGGATAAGGAATTGTGGAAGTTTTGCAGAAAATATAATTTATACATCCCTTGTTAGTTGGACTAGCTGTTTTCTTGAACCCTACAAACTGAAAAGAGCTTGACAAATTAGAGCTATAGTCAACAGATAACATGATCAGAAATGGTTAAACATTTTCTAAAGTTTATGGTTGGTGAAGAACAGTTCAGATTCTCTTTTTTCCCCAATACACATATATGCATACACAGAGACAATGAAAGAATTTGGCTTTGAGCTTTTCAGATCATGTACTGTAATCGTGAGCAATCAGATAATTAATCTTCCTGAAGACTTTAGACAATAAACCACAGGCAATGAAAAAACAGCCAGTTGGGAGTGATGAAATGCAAAAAGGCTTCTGCTTATAGGGCTGCTGTATAACCACAATATTAACCTCAGAGAAACAAAAGCTTTTACTTCCTTTACACTTTGAAGGGTAATAGGTTGGTACTGTAATAGAGACGGAAGTTTACTGTAATTGAGCACAAACGGAAGTGTGCATGGTTACATGAAATGCCTTTGCGCCTCACATCTGAGCTTGTATATCAATTGGAAAAACATATTTCTACATAATGGAAACACTTTTTCAAATGTTGAACTGCAGAACTTGAATTTCACATATATTATTTTGGTCAAGATTCTGGTGCATGTTGCTTGATACTCTGAACAATATATCCATACCGTTCTCTACTCTGTTGAACATCAGCGGGCAAACCTCCCCACTCTATATTGTTGTTTACCACATCTGCTTATCACTCTTGACACAAACTCAAGCTAATATTCATATCACACTAGGAATGGTGTCTAGGAAATTGTTTAGACTGGAAGTCAGTGGTTTGCTCTAGAGCAGTGTTTCCCAACCTCATCAATTTTAAGAAGTGTGGACTTCAACTCCCATGCTGACTGGGGAATTCTGGGAGTTGAGGTCCATACATCTTAAAGTTGCTGAGATTGGGAAGCACTGCTCTAGATCACCCAATAAAATACAATTGCACTGGCCCAAGACCTGCATTTAATATTCTGGTCTGATCATGTTTTAGTGATGATAAGTAGGTTGTAAACTATATTACTGTCTTTTATCAATATATATACATATATACATAAAATTCTACATAGTTCATAAATGTAACAGTTAAAAAGGAATGAAAAGTGTTCAGAAGAAAAAGGAGGAGAAGATAACATTTGGAAAGTATCAAAGAAATGCAGTTTTATTAGACAATATTTGTTGCCTCACCCTCATGGCAGTGAGGCAAAAAAATTGGCTATATTATAGGTAATAGTGATCTTATGATCTGCTAGAAGGTTGGAGATGTAGTTTAGAGATGAAAAAGAAATAATCCATCCTGGATTTAAATGGATCACATTAGCACGAACCAGCAAAATGGGCACCATTGGGGCACAGATGGGTATTAATGAAGTTTTCTTCACCTTAGGGACATCCTTAATAAATTATCTTGAGATAACAATGTTCAGTGAGAATAAATCATTCGATTTCTGCCTATCTTCAAATGGTAGTACCAAAGATAACCTTGAGTGAGAAGATTTTTCACGCCCTTCAGAACAACAGTGCAAACAACCTTCTGCTGCACTTCAGCAGGCAAAAAATTGAAAGAAAGCAAGAATGATCTCATCTTATTGTCTTGCCTGTCTAAATTTCACTTGGCCATCACCTTTCCCCTGCCCCTTTTCAACAAAACAAGTGGTCTCTTTCTGTCATCAGTTAGTCCTGCCTTGGCTTTAGCAATAAAAAACAGTATTTGTCTTTTAAGCATTGTTATGTCGTGAAAATTTTGCCAGTGAATAATTGAGTTTAAAACAACGACCACTATCCTGATTTTCATTCAGCCACTCCATTTGAACATAATCCATCGTCCTTTCTGTTGTCTTGCCTTCTTTGGGTTACAGGAAATGGAGAGAATCACAAATGCTAGGATTTCCAAAAGTGGCATAAAGTCAACATAGCAAGTTCCTCAGCAAGGGTTAATGTGTTAGAAAAATTCATGCTGTCTCAGGGGAGCTGCAGGAAATCTGAGGCTATGTTAAGCATAGAGACAATGTCAGGGAACATTCAGAAACTATTAGACCTTTCTAATAGTTCCATACCTCTAGGCGCAAATGTATGAACAGATCAGATTTTGTGAGCAGAATGAACCATCCTGGGACTATGCAAAACTGTCATTCCCTCTTCTGTGACACAATATGGTAAGGAAGCATTTCCAAAGGAAAAGTTTGACTCCCCAGAGGGGGGTTGCTTACCCTATCTTCAAACCAATACTTTTCCTCTGCAACCTATCCCTAAACCAACATGGCCCTAAAGTGGGATTTTTCAAGCAAAAGGAGAAAGATAAATAGAAGAAAAGCAAAAAGTGAGCTGTGAAGAGTTAAGTAATACCTCACTTCCTTCCCATCATGGCTTATTCTGTGCAAATCTTCTTTTCCATTCCCACATAAGAAAGAAACAAAGGTTTGGGACTGCCATATTAATAATCCCAAAACTATTGATGCCGTGGCTAAAAGGAAAAGAAAGAAATAGAAACAAAGTTGATACTAACTAGATGAACAAATATGTCGCAGAATGGGATCAGCATCTAGCATACTCAGGCATGTATTGGGGGCCTGTGGGGTTCATGTAGCACTGATAGCCATCTTGAGCCATCTACACCATGGGATTGAGGCTCCAAGCTATCCCTTCCATCTCCCCAGTGCTTCAAAAATGGCTCCAAGGGCATTGTGGGAAATCAAATGGCTGCTCACTGGGAAGGAAGGGTCTTCTAAAGACACTGTTATGATTATTAATGTTGTTCATCCAGACTTAACAAACAGATGTCCATGTGCACAGAAACAAAACCTGAGCCAATCTGGGGCCAACTTTAAACATTCAAATGATTATGCTTGTATTGTTGCATGGAGAATAGGCAGAAATCAGCCTGAACCCTTCTGTCACTTTTCAATGCTTATCTTAATCACATGAAACTAAAATTAAAACTTTGTAAAAGGATACCAAGGATATACTGCAGTATTTCAGCACAGTTTAAAAGGGTCAAAAGCAGTAACAACCAACCATTTTTAAGCTAAATGTTTAAAATGTTGGAGGGGGAGGGAGAATAATACAGTTGATTAGGCTTTGAGGCTGATGCCAAATTGCAATCACTGGCACTATAAATGAAGTTGGATCCTATGTATGTTCTTCAGTGTTTCAAGCCCAAAAACTTTTACCAAAAACACAATACTTTTGTTGTAAAACCAGGCAAAACATCTGTGTAATAAAAAACACAATAATACATTTACAGAATTGTACAGTAGCTAACTTTGCAGTAAACACTGCTCATAAGGGGAACTTCTTTCAATTAAAAATGTCATAAAAGTATACTTGTAGAAGTAAATTTCCTTTAGTTTTTGAAGATACTGTATACATGTTGATGCAAACCAAAAGAGCTAGAATCACACTTAGTGATGAATTGGCTAGGAAGATGGCAATGCTCAAGTACAAGTTTTCAGGCTCAGTAAAATACTTAGAAAACACGTGTACATTAATACACACAATAACCCCTTATAAATTTACCGAAGGAAATGCTAATGGTTGTCAGTTAACATTTTTTTGGTCTGGGGGTGAGGGATAGGTTGCCCAGCCAGACTGAGGCTGTTAGCTGATATAGTATTGATTGGATTTTCAGAAGCATACTCTCTATACATGCTTTGCAGAGGAGAATCAAGCAGGTCAGAACCCTTTGCAAAACATGGAGATATGCATGGAATAGTCTGGGTGCACCATTGGTCTAGGCTGCGGTGTAAGTCCAATAGCACAAATTGTCAATAGTTTAACCTTTGCCTTGACCGCTTTTGGAAGAAAATAAATCATCGCCTATATGTACTCGTTAATTCCAACAGTGCATAAAATACCTTTTCAGTCTGCTATGCTGGTATGCATTATACTTATTGATCTCCGGCATTTGAATCCTCCATATGATATACAGAAAGCATACAAAATAATGAATAATTAATGGTCAGCTGCAGGGTTTTGTAGCATGACTGATGCCCTTCACTAATTGATTGCCAAGATAATTGAGCTAAACGTGTGCTATTATTCTACTTTAAAAAAAAAAAATCTCACAAGATAGAAACAAACTCTCAACAAGCCCATTAGATGTTACGTTGCAGTGCATGTTACAATTAAACAGACAGGTGCTAGTTGCTGCTGGAGTACTGAGATTTTGCTGCAATTTAATAATGCATCAAGACATTAATTGTCTTTATTTTATATGTATTTGGCCTTTTGGCTAAGATCATATGAACGAGACATTCGTCCCTTGGCCAAGGAAAATGAAGACGTTATCATCTTTGCTGGGGCTTTCTTACTGTGGATCGTAATCTGGCATGATGCTGATCGAACCCATCTTCCAGATGTTCTGGCTGTAATGCTCACAATTTCATGGAACCCCAGAATAGACAGATCAAATATGAATTGCAGGATTGATGACATTTGTCAGACTTCTCCAACTGCATTTGGGATCGGAAACAATTAATCCAGGAAGCAGTCTCTCTCTCATTTCAGATGACTAAATGTGTTAAGAAAAATGATTAAAGTACCAACACAAAAATTCTGTCAAGTACTTTGTGTTCAAATGAGAAACCCATTTATAGGCAAATCAAAGTACAGATAGGTCTCGATTAGTGGGGTTACTGAATCCCACGAAATGGTCATATTATTCGAATTCACACTATTCAAAGTGATATTTCTATGGAAAATACGGCAATTGGTTCCAGATCGATGGAAATAGTCAATTCAAAATGTTTAAACATAATTTTTTGTATATTTATTAATGAAATATTGTATAACAGGAAAAGAGGATAAACCCATATCCAAAGCATACCTGCTATTTCCACGCATTCTGTCATATTCTGTATTCTGCTGTAGGCCTTCAAAATTAGCCTCTTTTTTTTTTTTTTGGAGTTTTCCTGGAATGGATCCTTCCTTTTCTCCATTTTGCATACAAGACGATTAGCGTCTAAAACCCCAGTGACAACTGTGTGTGCACTAGCCTCAGCTGCGTGGGCACTAGCTTACACTTACTGAATTTTGGCTTGCATTAAACATGATCTGTTATCAATTTATAATTTACATTAAATGGAATATCACACGATTCAAACTCACACTAATTGTGACCTACCTGTATTTCATTTCTTGTTCTCTTTTCTGTGCTCTTTTCATCTAAGGGAGAGGTGGCCTGTCTCTTTTGAGAAAGTGGACAATTAGCACCTAGAGTGTGATGGAATGGAATTATGAAGGCCAGACTCAGGGAGAAAAATGTTTTCTTTGATTGATGTCAGGCCTAGCCCAAGGAACTCCAAGAGACCATGTAAATTCAGTCCAGCAATGTTTATTAGCTACAACCTCTAGCAAGAATCTTCCCAGACTGAAACCCCAGCTCCCAAGTAATGCCAGTCACAACACTGTGAATTCCTCAGGGAGGTGCCAGTCTCATCCTCTTATCTTTCCCTCGCGCCTCAGGAGATGAAAGAAAACGTTTTTCTCCCTGAGTCTGGCCTTCATAATTCCATTCCATCACATAGAGACTGTTTACAAAATAATCCTCTATCAAGGTGAGAACCAGCGCTCTTAGCACGATGCAGTGTAGTATCCTTAATCAACATACATTTCCATTACCCCAACCTTACAATTGCATTTCTGTCCAAGTCTATATATCAATGTGGGCATAAACAAAAAGAATCTGGTCACTGACACATTCATCTTTCCTTCCATTATCATATGATCTTGGTCTTACAAGCTACTTTTTTCCTCATATTCTACAAAACTTTCCACAGTTTATATCTGGGGTGGGAAATCTTAGTCCCAAAATCACTGGGAGCTCTTTTGTTTCTTTCTCTCTTTGGACCCTCAATGCCACTTCTGGCCACAATTACCACGTTTCCTACCATTTGGGGACAGGAAACACATTAAAACTATAATGCAGACTCAATAGGCTTACACAGTGTTTTAAAACTCAAACCCTAAGTGGGAGAAAAAAGAAAACCCACCCTCATGCATGATATGGCTCCATCTATTTTCAAAAAGTTGGCTCCCCTATTATGTTCCTGCCTGATGAGGAAATAGGCTCAATTTTCCAAGCTTTGAGAATTTTGAAAGCTTAATAAATAGAACAAGAAAAGTGGAGTGGGAGTCCTATTCTCCACAGAGAAAAGAATTGGACTCCTTTGATATAGCTCTGCATTCAGTTCTCCATGATCACTCAAAGCTGTTCCACAGTAGCAAGCTACCCTTATGCTTTCTGGTATCAGGGACAGCAGGATGTAATATAGTGCTTCATTTTTTCTTATCATCACAGATATCACAAGATGCTTCTGTATGGTTTTGTTGATTTGGGTCATCCGCATGCATCACATCTCCAATCTGAGCTCTTCTATGAAATCCTGATTATATGCACTACGATGGTTGAGAGGTACGTGATTTGGGCTAGGGTTATTTTGCCTATCTATCCAAGGAAAGGAAGAGATCAACATCATGAAATATAAGAAATTAACATAAGCCTCCTCTCTCTTGTCCTCTTTCCCACACACCTTTGGAAGTTCAAAAGAGAGGTGCTACTTGTACTGCTAAACTGCAGCCTTCTCTTCTCTTTCATAAAAGGGTCTGCTTTGATCTTCTATTGCTCAAAAATAAGTGACTCAAGACAACTATCCAACTAGCCCATTCAGGGAGTAATAAGGACAAGGAAGGTACATACGTAATGTTTTTTGGGATAAACAGACCAGAATTTAAGAAGCTCTAAGAGCTCTTTCACTCAGTGTGTTCCCAGAACACTTGACTATTTCCAATTATCCCTGCCTTTTCTTGAAACCAAGAAACAACAAATGAATAACAGATGTCAACTTCTATTGAAGGCTACTTACTGAATGTGAGCTGTTCTCACTTATGGGAAATCCTTTTAGAAGTATTTCTTTTTCTTACTGTTACCATGACAATATTTAGCTTAATCCCATGGCTTTTTTTCACATCCAAGGAACACTGTGTTGGCAAGATATTATCATTAAAATGAATAGTATTCACAATTCAGTATAAACTAATTTAAGGTAATCTCCCGTGTAAGGGTACATTGTAAATATAATTTTTATCAAGCGAGATACAATAAAGCATAAACATGAATCTGTCCTTCTTCAGGGCAAAGGTTTAACTTTGATTGGATTCATAGCTGAATAGAACATCAGCCTAATGGCGGAGAACCCAAAAGCGTGTTCATTTTTAAATGTTTATTTGGTTGGTCCTAATAAAAGTATGACCCAGCTATGGCCTTAGATGAATGTAAGGTTTCTTTTTCTTCCATGAAGCAAGAGAAGTAGACAGCTTTTGATTGGATTGGATTATGGTTGCATGTTCTGCTTTTAAAAATAACTTATACTTTGCTTTAAGATGTGTTTGCCTTAAGATCCTTTCAGGAAACTATACTGTAGACATCTTCACTTGATGTTCCCATGATGGTTATGGATAATGGAAGAGTACTAAATCTGGATGATATAGTAAGGAAGATGACTTTGATGGACATGCAGGAGCCGCTGCCTAAGCAAAAGAGGATGAAACATTTTTTTAAACCTAGAACAGTGAAATCACATTCAGAAGTGGCTCAGGCAGATGCCTCCCTAATTCACTGAACTATAAGAAGGAGGAGGTACAGCACCATCAAATTTGCAAGATTCTGCTATGATAGCCAATCTCAGTAAAAGTGGTTTTAGCTTTCCTGGGGAATTGGGTTCCTGGTCTGGGCCATCTAGTGGGGCTGACGCAGACTGGGAAAAATGACCAGGTTGCATTCCACTTCCTATAGGTTGATCTACTTACGATAATATGGTACTGCCGATTATTCTTGGAAATCCATTTTCACTTTTATCATTGGTGGGTATTTAATGCTAGAAATTACTTCTTTCAAGAGAATAATCAGACAAACTACATACATACATACATACATACATACATGCATACATACATACATATCACATTATTCCCTTTCTGGGTAGGCTAACATTTTCAAACCAACAGAAAGTGAATAGGATATAATAAAGAAGAGAAATCAAAAGCAAGAAACAAAAAAGGCTATCTAACTAAACGTAAACCATTTTTCCATATTTCCATATCCTTGCAAATCATTCTTGTCTTCTTTCAATCCATATAGTGCTTCATCAATTTCTTTAGTTCTTAAACTTTCTCAGTTCTCTTTTTGAGGATGTCATCAACTCCAATCAACCACGACTTTCTCAGTCCTCCCATTCCTTTTGATCTTTCAGTCTTCTTTCATATATGTGTCTTGCATTTCATTCTGCCTATATGACCAAAACCCATTCTTACTTGGTGAGTAAGCAGCCATATAATCTAATGAAATAAATATACTTCTTTTATAAAAATAAATAAATAAATAAATAAAATACTTCTTTTATAGTAGCACTTGCTCTTCTGTTTAATCCACATTTGTTTTTAACACCTCTTGTCTTATTTTCAACGCCATTTTAAGTACTGCATTCCCACCGCATTCAACATTTATGCTTTTCTTAACATAGCCACCTCACATTTCCATATACCAAAGCGGGCAGAAGCATGCTCTTATCTGCAACTATTTTTGCTTGTTTTCACAGATATTCATTTCTGAGCCACAGAACAAATGCTATATACTACCTTTCTATGACATTTGTCTGTCATAAAATGTTTCCTTCCATTTTCCAATTTATGGGAAACACTTTACCAAGTTATACAAATTCATTTACTTGTTCTAGTTTTTCCACATTTTCTACCTTATTATCACATTTCCCCTGTTAATCCCAACTATCTTGATCTTTCATATATTAATTATCAAATCCATACTTCTACTGGATTACACAATCTACCATTAAATACTCAGTGCAAATTATTTGAGTTCTCAGCTAACAACACAAATTCCCAGCTTCTAACACTATAAACATTTGTTATACATTTATTTATGAATACACTGAATAACAAAATGTCCTTTCCTCCGATCAATGTTGGCCCATTCAATAAACATTTCATTTATTATCACACATGCTTTATTTCCATTGTATTACACTCTCATCACATATAGCAGTCAACCTTCAACTCGGTTGTTGCTGTTGTGGTTATCAGCTTGAATCAATCCACGGTAGAATGAAGCCCTCTTCATTTAAGGTTAAGGTTATAAACCATAATCTACCCCACTGGACCAGTGCAGGATATTTCTTGACTTCCCAATCTAGGGCTCACTGAGACTATTTGGCCCAAAATCCCCCAGCTGGCTTCCATGTGTAAGGGAGGACTGGAACCTCCCTGCTCCTAGTCCAGCACCTTAACCACAACACCATATGGCTCTCTCTTCAACTCCACATTCATGCAAAACACTTCATAATTCAACCCTATTTATTTTATTATATTCTTTCTTTAAATCAACAAAAGAGCAATAAACTTTCTTTCTCACATAGATCCATTTCTTAGTCATCTCCTGAAGAGCAAAAATCTAGACTACATATCCCCTGCCTGGGACTTCCTAAATTTTGCTCACTGTGACTTTTAACCATAATTCTGCCAAGCCCGTTCCCAGATATACTTAACAAACGAATGCCCCTGTAGTTTTTAGAGTCAGTGTTGTTAACTTTCCCTTTGTATAAAGGAACAATAACAGCTTTTTTTCCCCAATCATCAGGCACAGATACACTCTTCACACAAGTTAAACAAATTGCACAGCTGCTCTATAAGCAAAATCACATCCATATTTTAACATTTCTTTAGTTATACCATCTGCTCCTGAGCCTTACCAGTTTCCATCATTTTCACTGCATTTTTTATTTCCTTTTCATCCATTTTTTCCCTTGGGCAATTATAGTATTTGCTTCAATTCCACTCTCTGACTTATCCACACAAATCACTTTCAGCATTCCCTCCTTTCAGTTTCATCCCAAATAATTTCATCACTTTTTAAAAATTCCATTTATTTTATTGGAGACTGTGTTTTCACTCTTTTCATTCACTTCCAAAATAATTTTTATTTATATCAACACCAATCTGCATTTTCTCCTTTTTAAAATCTTAACCATTCCTTCCTCTTTGATTACGTTCTCTGCAATTGTCTTTTTCTCTATATATGTATTATACATTCTCTCAGCCTTGTTTTTTGTAGTAATCATTCTCTTAAATGGTTTTTTGTTCTCACCCACTGTCTTTCATTTCACCATTTTGCCATGCTCTTCTTTTCATATTTCCTATTAGCATACTTTTCCTTGGCACTCTGAAATATAATTCTTTTCACATTGTTCCAAGCAGTTTCCATATTCTCTTTCCATTATATTGGGAAGTTAATCTATCTTCTAATGCTTTTATATGCAGGACCTAAACTTTCTCTTCCTGCAGTCCATCTACTTTCACTCTAGTTTCTTCCACTTCTTTCCTTTTTTTCCATGCCCAGTTTCCACCCAGATCAACTTCTGACATTGCTACAAAATTGTATATCCCATATTCAGAACATTTCATCACCCTTCACTAATTTTCTCAATGTTTGATCATAAATAACCAGATGAATCATGCTTTTAGATTTATATTCATTCTCTTGCCATGTATACATATGAATACTTGTACATAAAACCATATATGGAAAAATTGGTTTTCTAGGCAGACTTTCAAGAAGTGGGCACTGTTCTCATTCTTGGGTCTCTGAATGGAACCATCGATTTCAGTTATATTTCATTTCATTCCCTGTCATCTATTCATGTCACCTAACACAATATCCCCCCCTCCCCTTGGATTACATTCATTCAGAATAGGGCACAATTTTTTCTAAAACTCACCCCTGGTTTTTCCATTATCATTGTTCACTGGTGCGTAACATGCAACTATTATCAATCTATGGATTCCTATACACTAGTTGACACCAATTCATACTTTCTGACATATATTATAGATCTTTTATTCATAATCAAACCTATATTGTCACCTCTCTGCATGTATTAATGAACAATTGATTCACAGAATCAGACTACCTTTCCTCAGATCTATTATATTTGTTCCTTTTCTTAGCCTTACAGAGACAAATCTATTTCTTTCCTTCCTTCCTTCCTTCCTTCCTTCCTTCCTTCCTTCCTTCCTTCCTTCCTTCCTTCCTTCCTTCCTTCCTTCCTTCCTTCTTCCCATTCATCCTTCCTTTTACATTCCAAGTCTCAGTCTTCCTTATGCTAGAGTCACTAGGTGGGCCCACAGATACTGATCTCCATCTTGGTCTATTGAGGCTTTCATATAATGCTTTTTAGTAAGACAGTATAGATAAGGTGTAGACTACATTTTGGTCATTATGTCACAAGTGCAAGCAAAGCCCAATTTTATCCCAGATGTGTTCATGTTATTCTCTGCAAGCTAGGATCTCTTCTGTAAAGACTATTTAGCAAGCCAATGTTTCATTGCCTACATCCCATCAACTCACAAGTATTGACACACATTCTGGATATGACTAAACTAGAATTACAAAACTTAGTATTATTATTTGTTGAATTTAATCCTACCTATTCACTAAGGAGTTCAGAGCAGCCTATAGGCTTTCTCCTTTGTTATGTCTCAACAATCACCCTGTAAAATAGCTTCAGCTGAGAGAGAATGATAGGCCCAATGTTACCAGATCTGTTTCATTGCTCATTTAGATGTGTACGTCTGTCACCATTGATTTAATCAGTAAATCATAATTCCTATACAGAATAGGGAAGGGAAGACCAGAAATATGAGATTATCATTGCTCAATAATTTATAATGTTCAGCTTCCTGCAAAATTTAATCTGTTCCCACAGTGTGCTGGCAGTTAAAGTCTCCACCAAAAGTAGAATGTGGGGCATCGCTTTCCTTACTGTGTATATCTTTGCAATGTGTCCTTCATTTTACTCTGCTTTGTCTAAATTTAATTTGATTAAAAAGAGCTCATAAATTCAACTTCAATGTGTTCTATAATGCATCATTTTTCACTGAAATTCACTCTGAATTTAAGATGTTATTAAATTTCATCCATGAATAAAACAGATAAAAATTGTCATGTGTTTATTACTGTCATTCTTCTGGAAATTCACACACCAGGAGGCCTTATGTCTGAATATAAATACATTGCACATTCAGAGCAGAAAATATCGTTCCAGCTGCCATTTTACCTGAATTAAAGCTGAGAAGAAAACAGCATAACACAAAGGTACTCCATAGGATGCTATTAGTATTTTTTTTTCCTATCTAGGTCTTGTTAGTTTTCTACACTGAAAACTTCCAAAGATTAGCATTAGAGCTCCTAAATAGCAAATGGTACTGCTTAGTGAAAAGGAAAGGGAAAGGGAAAGGGAAAGGGAAAGGGAAAGGGAAAGGGAAAGGGAAAGGGAAAGGGAAGGGAAGGGAAGGAAAGGAAAGGAAAGGAAAGGAAAGGAAAGGAAAGGAAAGGAAAGGAAAGGAAAGGAAAGGAAAGGAAAGGAAAGGAAAGGAAAGGAAAGGAAAGGAAAGGAAAGGAAAGGAAAGGAAAGGAAAGGAAAAAGGAAAGGAAAGGAAAAACAGATAATGCATAGTATAATAGCATAACAATGACAACTGAGATTAGTACAATCTGGATTAGATATGATTGCCCCAAAATGCCTCCTAAAGATGATTACTAGCATGACTGTCCCAGGATTCCCCCTCACTTTATATACACTAGTATTAACTATGAAAATCTAATGATTTCTAAATGAAAGGTGCACCTTGATCATTTTCCTGAAATAGGTTCTTCAGCAATTGTGAATCACCTATTATCAGTGTATGAATCCTTGGATGCATAACAACTCTCAAGGATAGCTCTGGGTGTGAGTGAGGGGAGAAGCAGGCAAGGCGACTCCTTTCCTGGGTGTAAGCTGATGGAAGCATGAAAGGAGTGGCACAGGGTTTGGCAAACGAACTCTGTACAGTGAACTAAGGAGGAGGAAGAGTATGGTTCTACACATACATTTAGAAGTTAAATGTAAGCCCAAATGAGTTTAACATTATATGCAATTTAAATATATCACATTGCAGTCTAAGTGCTTTAATTCTTTTGACATTCTGTGCTGTTTGGATGAAACTACTGTATATCTATTTTAAAATAATCTGTATATTATCATTTTATTTTTATTCAGTGTGATATTGTTTCTATGAGATAAACCTAATTAAGCATTTTATTTCACTGACTCTGACACTCGGACATGCACACACCCTCACAAATTGAAAAATTAAAAAACTGATAGGTCAGAGGCATCAAAAGGTCCTAGTTATCCTATTTAAAAATATGCAAAAGAAAGTCTGTTTAGTCTATTGTTAAAAGCAATGCAGGTAACAAAATACCAATTCACTAGCAATGCATATTTATCACTGCAATGTAATTATGGACAATCTTGTTATCCTACTTTGAATAAGCTGAAGTTTGAGGGCTGTCTCCAAAGACAGTTTCTTCAGTATAAATATTGCGCTAATCCAAGCAAGCAAGCAAGAGGATACAGCTGTAGTGGATTAGGACTTTAGAGACAGAATCATTATTACTATATTAACCTACCCTAATAAGATCACCCTCAGAAATGAAAAAGAAGCCTGCCATAGTGCTGGGAGAATTTGAATATATTGCAACAGTGAATCCATGACCAGATGAACAAAATCACCCTACCTGCAGTTGGGAGGAGTACTGTAGCAGACCAAGGGCTCTATGCTATCATTTTGTTATTATTTTTACCTTTAAAATGGCAGGCCTATTTATAAAGCCTAGTCACAAAGCCATTTCAAAGGAAAATAGCCTCTTGGCTTCCATCAACCTTGCCTGATCTGGCAACTTTTCTGATGGGTTTTTACTAAACATTGGAATGAAATTTTACCAAAAGCATATGATTATCCTGGTCTGCTAATCTCTATTTACGCATATTTTCAACAGTGCAGGATTCATCCCTAAACTACAGACTTGAGGATGAAAATGCTTGCAAACAAAAAAAAAAGTTTGGTTTTTACAGATTGTTTCTTTCTCACTAGTCCTCTTCCTTTGCTTTTCCAGATTATTTGGATACATGGGTTCCTTCCCCCTCTACACACACACATACCCACCCACGTTTCCCACTTTATCTTCTTTGACGCTATAGGTATTCCTCAGTTAACAATCATTCATTTAGTGACCATTCAAAGTTACGACAGCACTGAACGAGGAGGACTTATGACAGGTCCTCATAGTTGCAGCTGTCACAGCTTCCCTGTGGTCACGGGATCATGATCTGGGCACTTGGCAACCGGTTTGTAATTACAATGTTGCAGTGCCCCATGGTCACATGATTACCAGTTGTGACCTTCCCTGCCGGCTTCTGAGAAGCAAAGTCAATGGCGACCATGTGATGTTGTACCTAATGACAATGCAGGAGTCACTTAACAATGGCAACCAGAAGTGCCAGAACTACCAGTGCTAAGTGACACAGACATGTGACATTGCACTTAGTGACAGAAATTCCAGTCCCTATTACCGTTGTTCAGTGAGGACTACCTATAGGCAGATCCTTTCTTTTTTTCCTTTATGATATCATTATTTCTCTGGTGGTTGCTCTTTCCTTCCTGCATTCCTGTGCAGGTCACTGGAAGCTTCTTAGCAAAGAAGAACTCATAGTTCCCATGGTGCATCATACCGATGTTTTAAAGAATAAAAGAAAGAGGAGCTTTGCAATCCTGTCAGTGGGAAGTAGAAAAGCAAGGGTCACCTTACTTCACCCAGCTTAGGCAGAAATCAAAAAAGTTCCCACTGGCAAGGGTTGAATGGAGCATCAGCTTCTAGGGTTGAGGGTATTTCATTAACTTCATAGGCCATCATCAGATCAACTGAAAGAGGAGGAGAACGATGACGACGACAACAACAACGACCAGCCACTGCCAACCATCAGAGCACACAGCAGTCTGGCAGGTCAGGATGAAATAGCTGAACAGGGCAGCAACCAGCTGCTGGAGGTAAGGGGGTCAACTGAAGCTGGAGCCACTACTAGAACAGAATAAAGTGCTGGAAATTTGTTTTGAATTAAAGCTGGAAAACATGGGTGTGGGGTGCATTTGTAATGGTCTAGAAGTGAGAGGAGCTCAGGGTGACATCATCCATTCCTGCACTCAGAAAGCAGTGAGTGGCCCATACTGGAGATGGGACATGCAGAAAGTGCAGATCTGCTCTTGATCTCAATCAGTCCTGATTCAAAACACCCGCTGCCCAGCTATATTTAAAACAGAATGGAGTAAGTTTAGACCTGTCCGCTCTGGGTAAATGATCTTTTCCAAATTACTACCTGCCTGCTTGAACACTTTGCTTTAAGTAATATCTGCTATCATTTAAACATCATGCATGAGTTTATTAAATTAGTTTGCTTCTATCATCTCATTCTCATTGTCTCCTTATTGCTCTATCTCCATATGATTTGGCTGAGTCACTTCCTGGTATCTAACTTCCCCAGTCTGTGACAC
Source organism: Python bivittatus (assembly GCF_059951505.1). Lineage (NCBI taxonomy): Eukaryota > Metazoa > Chordata > Lepidosauria > Squamata > Pythonidae > Python > Python bivittatus. Next base: position 34,876,626 of record NW_028277112.1, on the reverse strand, counting down.
CAAAATACCCTTCCAATCTGATATTCAAATTCCTCTACAAGTTTGCAAACCTCATGACCTGGGTTTGGTTGCACACCCTTAGCAGAGGTCTTGTAAGCAATCTCCTTTCTAATAAAATAAGCAGCAGAAACATTTACTTTGGCCCAAAGCAGCTGTAATGTTATGATCCTGATATCCGCATTAGTATCTTTAAAAAAAACAACTTTTAGTAAAATGTTTAAAACTGCTTTTCACAGAGCATTTTTAAGAAAGTATTTTCAGCAAGTGGTTTCCAGCAATAACATATTTTTGTTAAAAAGTATTTGAAGCACATGAAATGTTAGATTCTTCTGCTTTCAGTAAATATTTCCTTTCTTCTTTTCCTACTTATTTACAAACTCAACAATAGACTATTCTCAAAAGCAGGGAATGGGGTGTGTCATTTCAAGCTCAGCCATTTGTATAACTTTTTTTTTAGTGAGTTTTAAAATAGATCTTTAGTAGTTCTTTTTTTCATTTAGTTGTCCAGATGTTTCATGTGCTAAGAACAAAAGTGAAAGCTTTACCTTTAAATAGAGGTGTATAAGACTGCATTGCAAGGGTGTAGTTCTGTGATACCTGGAGAAGTTCCGTAGCACATGTCATCTCCTGCCTCTGATGTCAGAGTTCTTCCTCTAGCTTTGTAGGGGGAATCCTCTTCCCATCTCCAAAGGAAATCTGGAAAAATGAACAAACAAACCAAGAAGGCAATGCATGCTGCTTTTTCCTTCTTTCATCCTGCAAATGAATGATGTGATAGCTCTGCCAAACTCCTAAACTAGTGGTGACATTCAGCTTTCTGGTCTGCTGAAGAAATACAGACACGTTTGCAACAATACCAGCATGAATGTCTGACACGAAGACAGATCTAACATGAAATTCCACACACCTGTACCGTCAGCCATACTATATTTATTTATTTATTTATTTATTTATTTTTAAACTTGTATGCTGCCCATCTCCCCCAACAGATGATTCTGGGTGGCTCACATTAACAAAAAAACACACATACCAATCCCTCCAACAGTGACTAAAATCCATAAATAATTAAAATACAAACATACATTAAAAATGTCCTAAAAACCCCCTGTATATTTTAGCACTAAAAACCTTCAAGATGCTGGGGGGGGGAGCCAAAGCCCATCACCTCACCAGCCATCTCCACAGATGCGAGCCCCCATCCAGCCCTCAGGCCTTCTGGCAGAGCCAGGATTTAACCCCTTTTCTGAAGGCCATGAGGGAGGGGGCACACCAGACCTCGGGAGGCAAGATGTTCCATAGGGTGGGAGCCACAGCAGAAAAGGCCCTCTGCCTAGACCCCACCAATCGGAATTCCTTGACCGGTGGGGTCTGCAACCTGCCCCTTCTGCTGGACCGAGTGGGGCGGGCTGAAACAAGCAGGGCGAGATGTCTCCTCAGATAACCTGGTCCTGTGCCATGAAGGGCTTTAAAGGTGATGACCAACATCTTGAACTGGACCCGGAAACAAACTGGCAACCAATGCAGCTCACGCAACAGCGGTGTTATATGTGCCCTCCTAGGGGCACTGAGAACTATCTGCACCGCCGCATTCTGCACCAGCTGTAGCTTCCGGATACTCTTCAAGGGTAGCCCCATGTAGAGCGCATTGCAGTAGTCCAATCCAGAGGTGACCAGGGCATGGGTGACTGTGTGGAGGGCCTCCTGATCCAGGAAGGGGCATAACTGCCGCACAACATGAAGTTGTGCAAAGGTCCTCCCTCTTCGAGCAGGAGTTGTGAGTCCAGGAGGACTCCCAGATTACGCACCGGGTCTGTCTGGGGTAGTGCGATCCCATCAAGAATCAAAGATGACAAACTCCTAGATCTTGAGGCTCCCCGTACCCACAGCCACTCCGTATTACCATGCCAAGGATCACCCCTTGTTTTGATGCTTTATTTGTATTTCAGCATCCTGGCTCTGTTAATCTGAAAATCTTTTTGCCAAAAGCTGTGTTTTCAAGGGAGAGAAATGGGTTTCATGAAATATGATGTTCAAAGAGATGTCTTCCTTTGACTCAGAGATCCTGTTCCAAGAAAAAAACACAAGCATTTTTCTCATTTGTGAAATGTAATGGCAAAATGGAATCCACAATTCAAAGCAGGGAGGTTGTTCCGACTGGAACAGCCTCCACAAGCATTCCTTCCACTCTGAAATGATATTAGCTTTGAATGTGAATGCCATGTTCTCTCTGTAGCTCATTAGCAATGGGAAATGTATCGTGTCTAAAGGCAACCAGTGGGGCTAAGCAATGCAACAGTGAAGGAAGAAAATGAATTGTCTATAATCCCCACAAGAGGTAGATTTAGGACCGATTCATTTCCTCTTACATTAGATTAGATAGATTTAGCGGTGGGGGGAGGAACCCCTAGAACTATCAATAAAAAAATACTATATAGATATGCCTTTCCTTTCCGCCTTTCCTTTCCTGGCAGACATACTGTGTGATGCAGTGGCAAAGATGATGGTTTGCAAAAGAAAGACAAGGCCATCCGAATCTCCTCCTGATAAACCAGGAAGTCAGAGCAATTACAGGAGAAAGCCTCGCTGGCAAGTCCCTTTTGATCGCTGAAATCCATCACTTCGGAGAAGGTTTTGATATTGAAGGGGCATTTTTGGTTGACATGATCATATGTAGGAGGGAGCCTTTGATCCTCTCTCTGCAACAGTATGCTTCTGAAATCCTTTGCATCTGAATTTCTCTCGAGACGTTGGTGTTTTAAAAGTGGACTCAATACATTAGGAATGCCCTCGTTAGTTTTGCTTTCGTTTCAATGTGGGGACTGAGCACCGTGAAATATGTTTGCAGCCACTGTCAGTTCCTTTTCAGTTCCTTCATGGTTTTCCAATCTTCTTCCTATAGCAGTGTTTCTCAACCTCAGCAAGTTTAAGATGTGTGGACTTCAACTCCCAGAATTCCCCAGCCAGCCAGGAATTCCCAGGAATTCTGGGAGTTGAAGTCCACACATCTTAAACTTGCTGAGGTTGAGAAACACTGTATTATCTCATGAGTGTGCATGAGTGCATTAGTTAAAACAGTACAAAAAAGTAAAAAAACCCTTTCTTGCCCCCCCTTCCCTCTTTCTCTGTCAGAGCCAGGGAAGGTTGAGCATGCTGGGGTTTTTTTTCCTGCCTATGCATTTATAGCTTGGCTGCAGCGCCGACTGCCCAACAGGCTTTGAAACAAAACTCCATACTTCCACCATCCCCTTCAGAAAAACTGATTCTGACCTAGAGAAGACAGCAGAGGCTTGGCCTGGCATGTGGAACTCCATTCCTTGGCAAGCAGATAAACAGAGCAAGTGGCACCTGCTGCTTTTCTGCCCCCCCCCCCATTCTTTTTGTCTGAGCACCCTGCCTGGCCAGCTCTAAGACTGGCCCATGACCACAGCATGAATGTATCTGAGCAACCCCTTTTTTTTCTGCCCTGTCCTCCTGACCATACCTCCATCTCCTTCCTGAGCTGTATTTCAGCCAGATGAAGTTGTCTTTGCCATTCAGGTTTTAAAGTAGTGTTTTCCCTCTTCTCAAAGAACCATAGAACCATTCCGGCCTTGACAGAACTAAGGGCTGGGTGACTGTTGTTATGCCTGGGCCAGAACAAAGGGTGAGATTGCAGAAGTCTGCTGTAGCCAGCCTGCTCTTCAGGGCCGTTCCCTGACTACTTTGAGATGCTGCCAACTACAGGGTTAAAAGTGAATTCCTTGGTTAGTCATTGCCAGCACTAGCTAGGGGTGGGAGTCGTTGGGTAGTGATTGTGCCTTTGGTGCTTCTTCCTTCTTCGTTTCTAAGCTAAAAGCCATGGTTGCTTCTTCTTAAATATGAAGGAAGCGGCAACCAAGTGCCAATAGGGCAACCTTTCCACATCTCTTACCTGTCGGCCGTGCTACTTTTCAAAATGAGTGTAGTGCTCTGTCTGTCAGTGTTCAGAAACAGCCTGACAGATGAGGGGGAGGGCTTGCATGGAACTTTGGGTGGGATCCCTTAGTTAGGTACCTGAGCAGGTGTCAGCCATGTGAGGTAGTCCAGATAAGAAGCACACCCAGAAGTACTAGTTCTAATCTTATTGTAAGGTTACATTAACAGAATCTTGCAAGTCTGAAAGTACATCTCTCTCCCCTCGCTTTTACAGTCCAAGAAACTAGGGAGGGTCCCTTCTGAGATGTTTGCCACATCCCCATTCATTCTGCAGACTCAGCTGCTGTTTGTCTGACTGTTGGCTAGTCTGCAGCTCTTCCACCTGTCTCCCAAGGTCATTCCCACATACCATTACATCAGGTGACTAAACCTGCCATGCTAAGTCTCCATCTAAATGTGCCCCAACCCACTCTACCTTACGGAAAATTATTTGGGGTTGCTTTGCCACTAGAGGGTGTGTCAGAGTGGAAGGAACAAAGCAGCTGAGGGAATCCACCAAACCCTTTCCTTAACTTAGCCTGCAATAAAGTAAATTATGACAGCACCATTTGAGACCTTGTTACTAGGGCTGAATAAGAGGGGCAGAACAATTTATGTGACCATGCTTTCTTGCCAGCTCAAGAAAGCACCTTAACTTGACCATGAGGAAGAGTCCCATGGATAATATACATCTGAGTGCAAGGAACACGAAGAAATACAGCAGAACAGTGCCTCTTCTTTCCTTCTCTTACTTCAGTGAAATGCTGCCGTACTCCTGGTACTTTCCTGTGTCTGGAGAGAGCTTTGAATCTCTCGTCACCCTCCATTACTCTTCACATCTTCCATATAAATCACCTCTCTTCCATTCCACACTCCCCCATTTTGGCCTCGGAAGGTATAGTTTTCTATCTTGACCTCTTCGGATCATAAATTATTTTGTCACTGCATGACATGGTTGATTAAAACTGGAAAAGTAACATTTGGAAAAGAGCATTTTTTGGTTTAAGACTTCTGTGCAAAGAAGTGTTAAAGTAAAAGCAAAGATGTGACTGTTTTCACAAAGTTTTGTGCAAAATTCAGCTCATCCTGATTTGTCTTAGACTTTGATGTCTCGTGGTACTGGTGTTGTGTCTGTACTTTTTATTGATCCTAGGATGCCTTACTAGTAATATTATGCAGACCTGTTGTGCTTATGCATGCACATTCTCTTCTGGATTTAATTTTTGATTCTGTAGTGTTAGTTGTTCCTAGTGCAGCTGTCTATTGCCATCCAACATGATGCCAACATTACAGAACAGGTATCATGATGTCACAATGCAAGTTCCACTTTTTTTGTTCAGGTAGTCTCCGCTTAGCAACTGCCTTGTTTAGTAACCATTCAAAGTTACGATGGTATTAAAAGAATCACAGCTTTGTGACCAATCCTCGCATTTATGACCATCGCAGCGCTCCCGCAGTCACGTGATCACCATTCGGGTGCTTCGCAACCAGTGTGCATTTATGACCATCACAGCATTCCATAGCCACGTGATCTCCATTTGCATGCTACCTAACCAGCTTGCAAGAAGCAGGATTAATGGAGAATGTGGAAGTAAAATTGCAAATCACAGTCACATGTTGCTTCACTTAACAACCACGGTGACTCACTTAACAACTGAATGGGAAATGTGATTATAAGTCCGTTGCAGTCACATGATTTTCTGCTTAGTGACCGTGGTACTTAGCAATGGAGCTGTCGGTTCCAATTGTGGTTGCTAAGCAAGGACTACATGTACTTCACAATATCACACATTATGTAAGTGTTGCAACATATTGACACATATGTTGCAACATATTGACACATATTTTATCACTTTGCCACTCATAGATACATACATTCACATACACATACACATACACATACACACACACATGCCTATGGGTTCCAGTGGGAAAAGTGTGTTGGCTCTCTTGTTTCTGATGCTGAGGCAAGACATTGTATATCATTTTTCTCCAGGTGTTGTGATGGAAATTGGCTTAGTTTTGCATTTCATGCAATGCTGCTGGTTTGCCTTTGCATAAATAGTGCTTCCTCTGACAAGAGAATATGAAATATGTATTCTGTGCTGTGGATTGCTAATTATGGCATAGCAAGGGGGAGGATTTCAACAGCTCAGTTCAACTCAGCAGAGGTTCTTAAAAGATAAGGCAACTAGGTTAATGGTTCAACTCTGAAAAAGTATTTGAAAAAGTGTAAGTGTATCTAACTATTACTGGAGTAAAGTGCCAAGCAGGCACTTGTTGAAGAAATGTGGAAGGAATCTGCAGGCACAAAAAGGCTGGACTTTTCTTTTGTAATCTCCTGAATGAGGAGCTATCCTTCACTTTATCCTCAACTGTTAGGGGAAACCCAACACCAATTGCACCTATCACTGACAAATGCATTTAAAGCACATCCAGACTGCAACATTAAAATGCTTTTCTGTAGTCTGCAAGCCGGCAGGAAACAATGCTACCTTAAAATGTCTCGCCCCTACTTTGCCCTGGCCACAAGACAGTTCAGGGTTCTACTTTCAAGAGAAGATTGTGGGAGAGGAGGGTGTCAATGAGAGAGTCTGAAAGGGAAACACCTGCTGTCAGGTCTCCTATACCATGGAATGATCAGTCTGGGGAATTGGAGAACTGGGATGAAAGAGAGCACCCCCCCTTCCCACTTCACTGCTCTGCTTCTCCTGCCACCTAACAAAGGAGGAAAGGTGGGACTAGACCTTTTTGGTACCTGTCCATACAAATGGTCCACTTTCCCACAAGCTTTGCTGCTAGAGGTAACACATGAAAAGCTTTACCCGCTTCCCTTCCCACAGGGAAAAGAAAGGGGGGTGGAAGTGTTCCCTTATTGTCCACCAGCCCCCTGCAGTAAAGCTGCCCACGAATTAATTCTTGCTCCTCCAAGAATTAAGCACTACAGCCCCTACACCATGGACATTGGGGGACTCGTGTTCCAGTCTTCTGTGGGTAGGGAAGCAAGGGAAATGGCTCGTCAGTCACCACTTCCTTGTCGAATAACATGTTGGAGAAGATGTAGAGAGAGCCATAGGAGGAACAGCTCCTTTGGTGCCAGTTCTACAATCTCATGGATCACTCCATAGAACTGAAGAACTACCACCAAAGACATACTCTCCCTTGCATAAACCACTACAACCACCACACTGTCACTGCTGAGCCTATGCCAAGAAACCCAGTCCCATGAGTCAGGCAGTCCTGGACCTACATTTCCAGGGCTGGGTGGGCAGTTTTGATGTGGGTGGCACTTCCCCCCCCCTGCCCCCGCAAAGTCTTGGCAGGCTGAAGATGTGCAGCCAGGGTCTGGCAGAGTTGGCCGGAGAAGTGAGAACTATGGCACTTTGGTACAATGGAGAGACATGACTCTGTTACTCCCAAAAGATCCCGAGAAACACTGGCCAAGACTTCTTAGCTGATTCTAAGAAAGATTCTAAGAAACCCTACTATGGATGTTGGATTTTATTTTTTTTTCCCCTTGCTGGAGCAACTTGGCTCTGATTGCTTTTTATAATCCACACAAATCAATCTATGATAAATCTATTAGGTTTTGGACTGGAAATTCTTTGCGGGGGGAGGGGGTATTTTGAGTATTATTCCTTTTTAGTACTGTATTACTTACATAGTCCCTTGTGGACAAAATGTATCAACATGGATGAGTATATAGCGTGATACTTGATTGAGTTGCACACAAAATTATATATCATGATGACAGGATGGGACTCGCTGAAAATTAATGTTATAAGTGCAAAGTCAGCTGAAATCTATTGCCATTTACAGATAGAGCTGAACTTTTGCATACATAATTGATCACATGAAATTTCCATAATATATATTTTTCTCAGTTTTCTCTAAAAATCAGAATGCGGAAACTTAATATATTATGAGTGCTCAGAACCATAGCATATGCCCTATTTATATAGGTGAAGCTAAATGACTGCATTTTTAATATATTAAAATCGAGTAATGAACATTCTTCTTTTTGCCCATATTTGTCATCACCTGCCATTTTTCTCCTTTATGTATCCATCCACTTTTCTCTGTCCACTTTTTGAACATGGCTCTTGGCCCTTTTAGCATAGTAAAAGTGGCATAACAGCGAGTAGAATCTAATGCTAACTCTCCATGGAGGAATTGTGCGGAACAGCATTAAGAATACTTAGCAATACTCACTGAGGCATTGATGAACTTGATGGTGAACTCACCCAGAGAAAAATAGATATTTGTTATTGTTTTCTAGCCTGTAGCTCCATGAGCAGTGGAAGAGACAGGTACAGGCATTAAGATGACCCAAAGCTGGAACCAGTGAGACAGTTTCTCCTGTTTTATATAGCAGTTCAAAGCAGAGAGACTTTAGTTCTATGAATCTGATCTGATCCACAAGTCCTGACTAATGGGCATTTGGGATAAAAGCTGCTCTTCAGACTTCACACAGATATCAGGGACCCTCACCTTCAGACAGATAGTCAAGGAAACATTAAAACATAGCTATTTCAGCAATCTATCTCCCATTGGGACCAGCAAGTATTCAGCAATACTTCTCTCCCCTTCCTACCCTCTCGCCCTGTGCTCAGTCTGATTTTCTTCAATGGTAGTAGTTCTCAGTAGGTCAAGTTTTTTCTGGGACAGAGAAAAGAGCATTTCTGACTCTCACTGGGACTGTGGGGAGGCCTGGTTCAACTTTGGCTCATGAAGTCAGGATGGAGTACTGGGTAGCTAGACCTCTTCATCCAATGGTTTCAAAGGATGGATTGCCCACAAGAAGATCCACAATGTATCTGAATGAGAGGACAAAACCGGATCCCAACTTTTGAATGAAATGTTGTGTGGAGATAAAATATCTAATTTAAACAAAGCCACTGTCTGAAAATATAGTCAACCTTTCAGTTGTGGGCTTTTCATTTTGACTGTATAGAACCAAAATGAATCCAAGCCAAAGTCTCTAATTATACTGAGCAAAAGACTTCTGACATGTACAGAGTTGGTGTCACAGAGAGGATTCTTCATAATATCAGATTTCTATTCCTTCTGTACTCAGCTGGTGGAAACTGAGTGGTGTGGATGCTGCTAGTTAAGATTAATTAATGGTTCCCAGTTTATTCTTTAACTGATTTTGTTTTGAGCAACATACTCTGAATATATATGGGGTAAAAATAAATCCATGAGCCTGTTTTTCACTTGGCCATGAGCCTACCAGAAAGCCATAGGCAAGCTATGAAAATTCTTGCATAAGACTTCACTTCCTTACAATACTTAGCCCTGATAAAATCAAAACCAGGAAGCCATGGAAGAGACTATTCTGAAACATAGTATCTTCTCTACATCTGTCTTTTTAAACATGTGGAATTGGATATATGTCAGCTTGTAACTCCTCTAACAATCATGCTGCCTGGGGATTTCTGTTATCATAGGGCAACATACATGGAGAGTGTCAGGTTGGGAAAGATTATTTCACAGAGACCTTTACCCAGTTCCACTCCACATGATATTCATAACAATAAAACATAGATAATACAAAAACCTAAAAGTTTTGTGTATTTATTTTAAATTACTTATGGACTCTTAAGACTGGGAATGGGATGAAATAACACTGAATCTTGCTGTTCGTATACCACTATTTTGTATTGTTTAAGTATTAGAATGAAAAAAGCATTGTTTCAAATTTTCCCAGAGAAGGGGAACTATTTGTATAAGCCAACTATGCTGCCAGATGAAATTTCACACAAGAGCCTTTCATTTCCTCCTTTACTAAACCAAGTGGGCCATTCTGGGGAAGAAATATGCTTCCCAGTAGACTTGTCTAATTACTTCTGGAGCAGAAGACAGAGGGGAAAAGGACTTCTTTGAGCAAGAAGGAGAATTTCATTCACAGACCCTGACCTTCATTGACTGTGAAATGACCGTGATGTCAAGATGCCCAATGACTCTACTCTAACATTTCATTGTTAACCCCCACATCCCCTTGATCAACTTCTGCAATGACAATTCTAACATTATTGAATCAGATTTGCCAGCTTTATAATAGAAATAAATACATCTCAGTTACACAACAAAGTTTGACTCTCCTTTCTAGGGACTTTCTCACTGAATTCTCTTATAACATTTACCCAGTAATTACATAATAGCCAAACATTTAGGCAGTAATTACATAATAGTCAAACCCTTTTAAAAGCTATTGTCTTTGAATACAAGTTACACTTGAATACTACATCCAGTGCAAGAAATCAAAGAGGCAAAACATGCAGTGTTCAGATAAATGGATGGATGGATGGATGGATGGATGGATGGATGGATGGATGGATGGATGGAAAGGGGGGGGGATTTAAGTTCTCTTTATCATAACAGGAAGAAACTTATCATGAAATAATTTTTTCATCTAATTTCTGATTAGATGAAAAAATACTTAGAGAATTTTGCATCTGTCATTGTCTTTGAAAGTCTGCCAAGAAAATCTCTCCTAAGTGACAGAGGTTTAATATTTCTATTATGTGTAAATAATGATATAAGGTGGAAAGAGACAGCAAGAAGAATGTGTAGAAATTCCTTATATTTAACATAAGGTAGGCATCACCATCAAAGAGGCAATTAGTGAATGGAAACCTAAGTGAACTTAGTAAAATTGAACATACTGTAAATAAATGAATAAATACATATTTGTTTCCCTGTGGAAGAAGAGATGGTTGCTTGAAAAGACAGTGCAGGAGTTGCTTTTTTTTCTGCTTTCAGAGAGTGGTAAGGTGATAATCTCCTTCCAGGATCATTGCAGGATCATGTACTTCTTGAATGGCCATGGTCCCCTCCTAGGCATCTCTATATAGTGCCAAACAGAGAAATTCTTCATCTTTACACCAGTTCTGCAAAGAAGAAGAGAATGTCATGAGTTGAGTGTGACGTTCTTCCACTTTGTTATAAGTTAGCCAAGGGCTGTATGTGAAGGTCCTGTCTTTCATTGCATAATCACCTCTCCAATGGAGAGTCTTCAGGTATCCCACACTTCAATTAAATCCCAAGGGAAAACATCATGAAGGAGTTCCTCCTATAAGGCTTTTCAGTTGCAGTGTTACAGTGTTTATGTTTAGTTGCAGTGTTATGCTTATGCTGTACATCGCAAGGAGTCCTCTGGGAGTCTGGTGGAATAAAATAAAATAAGCAAATACCTTCCTCAATAAAGTGGAATCCTGCTTTGAGAAATCATTGATGAATTTCTCCTCCCTCTGAAGAAATTTGAAAAAAATGTCCATCCAATTTCTCTACCTACCAGTTGGATGGAGAATTTCAAAAGCACATTTGTACTAGTTCTATTCTATCAGATGAGGATAGCTTCCTATTCTCTTTGCGTAATTCCACTAAGAATTTAGAAAGTTAGGGGTAGACAATTTTTTGAAGGGTTAGAGGTGTCAACTCTGCCTCCTCCCTTCCTAGGAAAGTACAGGAAGCCACAATGATGCCATAAAATGGAACAGGCCTTTTTCAGCATGTAGGTTTTGGAAAAGCTAAAACAGTGCAGCTCATTGTAATTTCTTTTGGCATTTTTTCACTCATGTTACTTTTCTTCAGAAGCATATACAGGTAGTCTTCAGTTTAAGAATGAGTTCCATTCCCAAGGTCTGTCCTTAAATCGAATTTGTATGTAAGCTGGAACAGTATTCCTGTATAATACTATATAAGTAGTACAGTGGTACCTCGGGTTACGAATGCCTCTGCTTACGAACTTTTTGGGTTACGACCAGCTCTGGCTGCAAAAATTTACCTCGGTTTGCGAACTCCGCCTCGGGGTATGAACCAGATCCACGGCCATTTTCCGCCGTGCCACGTGGTCTGCGGCCATTTTCCGCCCGTGCCACGTGGTCCGCGGCCATTTTTCCGCCCGTGCCACGTGGTCCGCGGCCATTTTCCTCCCGTGCCACATGGTCCGCGGCCATTTTTCCGCCCATGCCACGTGGTCTGCGGCCGTTTTTCCGCCCTGCCGGGCAGTCCGTGGCTGTTTTTCCGCCCTTGACGCGTGGTCTGCAGACGCCGGAACGGATTAATGGTAATTACATTGAACCTTATGGGAAAATTTGCTTCGGGTTGCGAACAAATCGGGTTGCGACCAGAGTCACGGAATGGATTAAATTCGTAACCCGAGGTACCACTGTATTGTGTAATGAACTTGAACCATTGTGTATTTAACTAAAATCGTTGTGTATTTAACTCAAATTTTGCTACAATAGGCTCTGTTCTTAACTATGGGTCATCTGTAACTCAGGTGTTCTTAACCCAGGGACTACCTGTATATACTGTATTTCTGAGAAAATATATATAAAATACATTAAAATATTTTAATTGTACATTAAAAAGATTTATATCCTGACTTTCAGCTGAGTATGGAACAGGAAGGCACAGTTCTTCAAATAATTTAGAGCAAGGTACAGTGGAACCTCAGTTTACGAACTTAATTCGTTCCATGACTCTGGTTGCACCCCGAATTGGTCGCAACCCGAAACAAATTTCCCCATAAGGTCCAATGTAATTACCATTAATCCGTTCTGGCGTGGAGGACAGGGAGGTGGCTATTGCTTGGAGGGAGAGTCCCCCTCCCTATGACCATGTGTCAGGGGTGGAAAATGGCCGCAGACCACGTGTCAGGGATGGAAAAATGGCCGCGGACCACGTGTCAGGGGCGGAAAATGGCCACGGACCACGTGTCAGGGACGGAAAATGGCCGCGGACCACGTGTCAGGGGCGGAAAATGGCCGCGGACCACGTGTCAGGGGCGGAAAATGGCCACAGACCACGTGTCAGGGGCAGAAAAATGGCCATGGACTGTGTCATGGGAGGGAAAATGGCCGCGTATCCTGTTCGTACCCTGAGGCGGAGTTCGCAAACCGAAGCAAAATTTTGCGGCCGGAGCTGGTTGTAACCCGAAAAGTTCATTAACAGAAGCGTTCGTAACCCGAGGTTCCACCGTATTTAAAATACATCTGTTTTTCACATCTTAAACATTAAACATTGCCAGCATCATACTTGCTTTTCACTAGAATTTTTGTAATTTCTAGATCAGTGTTTCCCAGCTGGGGAATTGTGGGAGTTGAAGTCCACACAACTTAAAGCTGCCAAATTTGAGAAACTCTGTTCTAGATTACTTTTTATGTTATTGGACATCTGACTATCCTGAAACATTCTAGCTTCTGCCATTTAGTCCTCTTTTCAATTTTCTTTCAAAAGGGAGGGAAGGAGGGAGGGAGGGAGGGAGGAAATTTCTTTAATTTAAAATGCAGAAAATCCTGAGCAGGTTGTGGGAACTAGACCAAATACAGAAAATATGAATACTTTCAGTCTGAATGTTTGTGAGAATTTGTTTGTGCCTGCCATGTTTTTCATTTTAGCTGCAGCTTCCTTTTCTTGTCAGCAAGAAAAATCTCTTGACTATAATGTCTTGATTTAAGAAGCCCAAGAATGAAAGACAAAGAGGCTGGGGAAAACTGGTGTTAATCAATCAGCATGGGAGAATAGATTTTCTCACTTTCCAACCTACTGAGAGAAAACTAGCAAAGTTTGTATGGGACAAAAATGAGGTAGGAATGCCTCAACAGGAAATAATAAGAGATTATTAGTAAGTCATTTTTACAGCATTTTAGTAAATATGACCATGTTCTTGAAAAATAGAACGGAGTCACTTGTAACAAATACAGAATTTAGAACTGGGTTTTCATAATGGAGGACACGTTAAAGACTGTTTTGTCAAAGCTCTTGATAGCTGAAGAGAGTATGCTCTTTATGGTGTATTCACAATGGGAAAATTGCAAAGTATTTTCAATTATTCAGAAAGAAGTTCTTTGTATGGGCTTTATGTGTTCCAAGGCATCTCTTCTTTATATTTATATTGCTATAAAAATATTTGCACAAGGCAGACCTATTTCAGCTTTCAAGAGAATAAGCAAGAGAGAAAGAGAGCTGACTTTGCTCACAAGGACTGCATTTATACACCATGCTAAGCCAGGAGTGGACAACATGTAACAAACTTAAGTTCCTTTTTTTCTGTGGCCCACAGAGCTCCTTCTGACTTTGGAATTATCATCCTGAGGTTGGAAACAGATCAGAATTGCAGTTTAAGCTCCAAAAGGCATGTTTAGTTTAAAAAAAAAAACACCCCACTTTGCAACAACAGCAAAAGACAATGTTAGGTAGGATCTTGCACATCAAAAGATTGCCTACCCTGTACTAAATTATAGGGCAACTGGCTTGGTTTTGGTTTAGTACTTTGGATGACCCCAGCCATGGCACATGGTTTACAGTGTTCTGTGAATCTAGCCAATTGCAGCTTACCCATTAAAAGTTCATTAAACAAACAATGACTTAGTACACTGAACAAACCCAGTCTAAGAGACATTCTTCAGTCCTTTCATAAGTGTTTGGAGAACTGTATATTTGGATCTCACAATTAATTGCACATAAGTGAGGAAAACTTATGTTACTAAAGTCTTATACTGGGGTCTGTGTAAATTCAGTTGTACTGTGAGAGCCAGTATGGTACAGTGTTTAGGACAGCGTTTCTCAACCTTTGCAACTTTAAGATATATGGACTTCAACTCCCAGAATTCCCCAGCCTAAACACTGGTTTAGGATGTTGGACTGAGACTTGAAAGACCCAGGCCCAGCTATCAGCTTGATCAGAGTTCACTGGGTAACTTTGAGCCAGTCAATCACCCTCAGCTTTACCTACCTTCAAGGTTTTTATGCTGGAGATAAAATCAGGGAAGGAATGATTAGGTAACCTTCCTTTTGTTCCTGGAAGTTTATTCAAACAAGCATGCATACATTGTAGGGAAGGGTAGATAGGAACATTTACAGAGCACTTACACTCAACTTAGTAGAAGTCAAATAATCATGACATGTACCAAACAATAAACATGCTAAAGTGGGATAATGGGGAATTTTAGTCCAACGCATTTGTGGGAGCCAAATTGGGAATGCTGCCTGAAAGCAATTCCAAAGGAAATATTGTTTTGGAACTGTGGCAAGGAATAAGGGCAGAATAATCCTGCTCAGGTACCATTCCCCAATTTAAATTGTGCACATCTGCAAAACATCTGATAGCTGCAGTGGCAGGGGAGGAAAACAATCAAAAATATTAGAGTTGTTTTGCTACGCTGTAGCTAATAGCAGCTGCACAGAGAGGTTCATATAAGATAGCCATTATGTTGCAAAGTATTTCTTTTTTAAATCTCTCAGTGCTGAAGCCCATCCAGTCTATACTGATCTTCCGCCATGGGTCTCCTACATACAGCTGAGTTTGGCCTAAAATCTCACAGTGATGGCTTATTGCAAAATATCATGGTTCTCTATATCAGCCTGGGATTCTAGAGTCATATGCAATTCTAGAGCCACTTGCAATCTGGAAGCCTTCTACAAGCAAACATTCACGTGAAACTTGGGGAAGTGGAGAAAAAAGATATAGAAACAGAAGAGGGTTTCAGAAACATCAAAACAAAAGGGGAGGAATGTCAAGAGGAGGCAGAGATCACCCACCAACTTCCTTATCCAATATTGACAGACAGCCCTTTAGACAAGGACCGCAAGCTTTTTGAAACCACAGGCTGCAAAATTATTGTGTGTGTTTTTTTTTAAATGTTTTAAAACTCTGAAGCTGATGTGGCTGAAAGTAGCGTCAGTGGGGGGAGGGGGAGCTGAACTTTGCAGCCTATTGTGTTTTTTTTTTAAATGGGGTGGTGATATTTAAGGCGTGAAATAGAGAGCTAAATGCACTTGTCATGACCCCCAAATGCCAAGAATTATACCACTGAAGATCAACAGATGTACCATCAACTTTCACTTCTATAATATGGTCAGAAGGAATGCAGGCAACTCAAGATTTGTTCACTTCTCCCAAAGGAATGCTATCTTCTGCCAAGGGAGTGGAATCTTCAGCAGAAGAAGAGATTGTCCAGTCTTGCTTCAAATCATTCTATTTGATGACCCCAAGCTCCCACTTCTTGTCTAAAAATAATGATTAGCAGGAAAAGGCATTTTAGAATAGCAGTATTCTACCATTCGCCAAAACAATACATCTAACTAAAGAAGTAGCTTAAGGAAGCTATAGCCGGTAAAATATGGCCCATTTCTCAAGCCATTTTCTTAATAATTTACCTGAGATTCAATGCTATGAACTAGGGCAAAGTAACTATACAGATCCTACATATGAGACATAAGGGGGGGCAGGGGAATCCTACTCTGTAAACTATTTTAAGTCATTCTTGTTACAAAGGATGCTACATTTCAAGAAAGCATTAATGTTCTTTCTTTGACTGAAGTCACCAGTGAAGACTGTCATGACGATCCAACATATTTATAAAGGAGTGACTGACTAGATGTGATATAATTTCCCTGCTTTTTGCAGTTTCATCGCTATATTAGCTTGGCCTTAACTTTCCTGTTTATGAAGACTGTGAAAAGAATGCCTGCCAGAAAGAAAGAGAGAGAACTTATTTACATATATCACAATGTTATGCCTCTTATTTTATATTAAATACAATAAAAGTGCCTGAAGAGGTTTCGTTTTGGCTATTTTTTTTTAATTTTGTGGCCACATACATATTGTAAATATTGTCTCAACATAGTATAAAAATATCTTTATTGGTCTCCCACTGAGATTGCAGTGCATGTGGGTGATTTGGGTGGCTAGTGACCAGCTGACCTGATTGGACAGGCACCCTGGAGGTAACAAGAAATAATTCTACTTTTCCTAGCTGTGTAACTCCTTTGGAGGAGAATATATGTGTATAAATCCTGGGTTGAGTTTCCATGCTAGTTAAGATAGGCCATAGCAAGCTTGGATCCTACTCCGATCAGATTTACTGTGAACTTGCTTACTCAGGCCATATCTACACAACTGTTTGGCCATGCTCTTCTCCCATCACAGAATCAGCAGGAAACCACCCTAAATCTTGCTGTCCCCAATGGGTGCCCTTACTGTGCCTCCAGAATGGATTTGTGCTGCATTGCAGTCCACTTGGACTGAACACACATGTTCTAAAAGCCTGACTGATGGTTCCCTTGGATAATTCCCACCTCACCTAATATCATTCAATACTTAAAAACAGTATTCCAACTCTTCCAAACCATCTTAACTCCTGACATATCCTTAGCTAGAGTATATGATTTTAGTAAAGCATTCTCTTTACTATAACAGAGAGAACAGTTTATCTCCTGGGCATCAGATAGAAAGAGATCCATACAAGACATATTGATGAATGAATTGAAACAATTAGAATTAAAATGTAAGCGGAATCTTGTCTTAGATTTAGAACAAAAGATTAAAATGATTTTATAAACTGGATAAACCGGACTTAACAGAAGCAGATTAAACTTACAGGAGCATGAATTTTGCTAATATTTAGAAATATTTAGAAAGAGGTAATAAATCAGACATACTATTGTTTGTTCAATAGGAAAAAGAACAAGAGAAAAGAGATATTGCTGCTATTTAGGATGGAAACAGGCATGTTTCAACAATGGGGGAGTTAAACCAATTTGTTAAATATTATTGTTGGTTATAAAATAAATAGACATTAAATTGGGAAAGCTCAAAGAGTATTTAAACACAATACAGCTTAAAATATTTACAGATCAACAAAAGAAAACCCTCAATAAATCAATTACAGAAGTTGAAACAAAAAAAAGAAATATGGAAATTGAATCTGAACAAATCCCCAGGACCAGATTGTTTTTCTGTAATATTTAATTTTTTCACAAAATTTTGATTAAACCATTAATTCAATTTAGACTGAGATTCAATATGCCCAGTACTTCCTCCCTTATGGCAATAAGCTTTTATTTCTTTGATCTACACAGACGGGAATGATCCAACCAAAATAGAGTTGTATAAAACTATTTCTTTTTCCAATATAGATAAGCTTTTTACAACAACATTTGCAAAGCAATTAAATGACCTTTTAACTGAATTAATACATCCTGATCAGAATGGATTTGTTCCAAAGAGATACATGAGAGATCATATCAGATATATTTTGAATATTGTTGATAATATGAATCAGAAAAGCAAGGAAATGGCCATGAATTTTCTTGATGTGGAAAAAGCCTTTGATAATTTGGAATGGCTCTTTAAGAGAAAGAACTGTGGTTTGAAATTTCTTACATGATATAAACAATTTATAAAAAACAAGAAGCCAAGATGAGGTAAATGGACTTCTGCCACAAAAGTACATTATCATGAAGGGGACAAGACAAGACTGTCCCATCTCTCCTTCCTTATTTCTACTGACTTTAGAACCATTGGCAAAGAACAAATTAAATCAAAACTTAAACTGGCAAATTAAGAGTACAAACTAAAATTATATCCAAAGGATTTTTTAGAACTGATAATGGAATATATGCAGCAGTATGGTTCAGTGTCAGGATATTGCACAAAATGTAACAATTTTTAAAAGTTGAGTTCTCCTTTAAACCAGCTGTTTTTCTGTTAAACTTTATGGAACCTTGTATTCCCACAAAGTATACGGAGTTGGCTTTATGTACGATAGTAGCTGCCAGGACACTCTATGCTTTTCATTGGAAATCATGTATAATTCCCTCCATAGAAGAAGGGCAAATTAAGCTGTGGGAGTACCCATCGATGTCAAAAATAACCTTGCATTTGAAAAATAAATCTGATACAGAATTCAATTCAACTTGGAAACCATTCTTGGATTCCGGTTCTACATATGGACTTGTACCGCATCTGAAGTTTGAGTTTCTTTTACATAAAGATTTAATTTATTCAGCAAGTCTTTGATTTGCTGAATAAGGATATTCCTTATTCCTATTATATTGGTTACTGTTAATCATAGTATGTCAACTTGATTTTAATCATTTCTGAAATTCTAAATTGATACAAGATACTTTATTATGCAGCATTAATGTAACGTTACTTTGAATTTTTTATTGAAGCTTATAATGTTTGAAAGTCTCTTTTTCTATTTTATTTTATTTTGTTTTTTATTTTCCTTTCTCTTTTTGTTGTTGATTGTTTTTAGAGAGAGAGGGAGGGAGGGAGGGGGAGAGAGAGAGAGAGGGAGAGAGAAGCTTTCAATAGGAAGAATACAATGCTCTAGTTAACCTTTTTTTTTCTTTCCAGTTGTACCATTGATTGATATAAAAAATATCCTTGAAAATATGGGTTGACTGTCCAACATATCAACCACTAGGTGGCAGGAAAGAGCTACCAATTTTGTATCTCCTGGCTGCCATCTAGTGGTTGTCCAGATCTGTGCCTCTGAGGTGCAGCTATTGCAGTGATGGTGAACCCTTTGGACTTAGCATGTGAAAAATTCAGAAAATACCCAACTTGACTCTGCTGGCATGTCAACACCCCCCTCCCCTGAACAAAAGGGAAACCATTATTTACATATCCATTTATTTTTTAAAAATACAGTCCAATAATGTGTGGTGCTATGTACTATATAAAGAAATGTAAAATAATTACAAAAATGAAATATGAGTAAAACAAACTCAGTTTCTTTGGTAATTTAAACAGGGAGAATAGTTGTTGTCGGGTGTTGGTGAACGCTGGTGTGTCACCCAAAATGTTGTGGCATGTCACCCTGACACGCATGTCATAGGTTTGCCATCACTGAGCTATTGGGTAAGTGCTGCTCAAGAAGTTGAGTTTAAAAATTGGATTTAAATGTGAGGACTGTTGTGGGAGATGTAACCTACTCTAAGAACAGAATGTGAGGAGAGGGCTTTCCTTAGAGCATCAGCCATGAGAGGGGAATTCCCAAGCACAAAGGCTATTGAAGTACAACAGCTGAGTCTCTTCAACTATACTTCCAGCCACACATGTTAAGCTAGGGATGGTCTAGTCCAGTGTTTCTCAAACTTGGCAATTTTAATATGTGTGGACTTCAATTCCCAGAATTCCCCAGCCAGCATGTTGAAGTCCATACATCTTAAAGTTGCCAAGTTTGAGAAACACTGGTCTAGTCAATTTCACTCTTTGTATGTAGTTGACAGAGCAACAGGTCAAGATTTCAACCAGTTGGTAGCACAAGGAGTTGAGAGTTGCATCTTTTGGTTGCCATCTAATGGTCATCAGGGTTTATGCAGCTAAGATGGAACCACTGTATAAGTGTTGTTGAGGAGCTGAAATTGAGGGAGAGTTCAGCTGTGGGGATCTTTGTGGGATGTGTGAACTGCCCTGAGTAGAGGAAGCCCAGTCCTTTCAATTACATGCATTAAGCCAGGCATGGACTGGTCAGTTTCAAGGCTTCAGATTGTCTAGATTGACCAGTCAACAAATCCATTTTAAAAATTATTTTAAAAAGTGGATGTAGAAGCAGGAGTTCCAGTCCTCATTGCAGCCCAAAGAGAACTGAAGGACCAGACTGAAGAGGGTGGTCCCACAGGAAACTGGTAGAAGCAATTAAAGAAAAATTGGTATAAGCAACTGAAACCACAAGATTGCTGAGACATGTGGGACAGCTCAAAAAATGATTATCCAGAATATTGTCTTACTGATGCAGGCAGTAATATGAATTGGATTCCTTCTGATCCCTTATTGCTACCCAGAATCTGTTTATAGATGGAGGGGTTTATATCAACACTGACCCCCCCTCAAAGAAATCCAATGATTAAAAAGGAGCATATCCTTCAAACAAAGTCCAGCCTTTCAGTCTGCTTGATCTTACTTGTGATGGTTCAGAGATATTATAACTGAATGATGACACTACTTCACCTTTAATTAATGCTTTACAGCTTAGGAAAATATGCTTCCTTGTGCAGTTATTTCTCCAGTGATCTGCAACTTCTCTGATTTCTCATATTTCACTTAAATCCTGAGGAAAAGCTTCAGGAGGGAATTTGGAGATTTTTCAGATTTAGAAATATGGGCAACCAGGGAAACTTCAGAATGATGAAAAGTTGAGTAACAGATAATCCATACCAACCTCAGTCTCCTCTGTCAACTCCAAGAAAACCACACCAAGTTCAAAAACCATACCAGAAGAAATTCAGTAGAAATGTTCAAGCCTCACAGAAGTAGTTTTGCATGAAAACAAAACATTTGAGAAATTGCAAGGCAGATATTGACCCAGCTTTCCTCTTATTCTTCACAAATTATGTTTGAGCAGGAGGCCCACCAAGGCCAGAATTTCCACTTAAAGGGTGGCTACCTTAAATTACTGTAGAAATTGCCAGGAAGAAGCAGGACCCCTCTTCTTTCTTCTGGATCTTTATCTCTTGAAAGCCATTGGGGTAACAGGGAACAAAAGGCTAAAGTCATGATATGGAGTTGCAATATTTTAAGCAATTCTATATGATTGTGCTGAGAGCTGCCAATCCCATGCCAGGCCTGCTTTGTGCTCTCATGATTTAAATCATGGCTTGTCTTATACAGCGCAGGTGAATTAGTCACGTAGCACTGTC
This sequence comes from Python bivittatus, assembly GCF_059951505.1. Classification (NCBI taxonomy): domain Eukaryota; kingdom Metazoa; phylum Chordata; class Lepidosauria; order Squamata; family Pythonidae; genus Python; species Python bivittatus. Next base: position 34,855,251 of record NW_028277112.1, on the reverse strand, counting down.
TGGCAGTCCTATGACTCTCATTGTTGCTTTGATAACAGCCTTTTCCCTGATTGTGGCTTACAAACTGAATTGTACAAATCAAGCTTTTGTTTGCTGATGCCTGCCTGGTTAACTGGGGGGGGGGAGAGGGGGGAGGGAGAGAGAGAGAGAGAGAGAAGAATCCAGAGGAAGTTAGACCCCATTAACATCAAGAATGCTAAAAAATTGCCTGTTTCAATCTCTATTTTCAGCTTTGAGATTGGCTCTAATTCCTATAGTACGTATCATTTTTATTCAAGTGGCAGTTTGGTTCTATGGGGTAGATTTAAAGTGCAGCACAGTTCAGTTTTGCAATGCAACTTACAATTCAGTGTAAAAATACATATATTTGGAGAAAAAAAGGCAAAGTCTCTTTCAGATGAAACTTAACTCCTGGTGACTTCATGGATGCGTTCAAAGAGTTTTCTTGGCAACAGTTTGGAAGTGGTTTGCCATTGTTTTCTTCTGAGCCTTTTTTTCCTTCCCAGCCTAGTTTATAGCCTAAGATTTCCTAATGATCTCTCAAGCAAGTGTTAATCAGGTCCAACTCTGATGATTTTACTGAGATCAGCCACAAATTTATATTAGGAAATATCCCTTGCAAAAAATCTGTATATTAAAAAGGAGTGCGTTCAAAGTGTGTATAGTCAGAGAGAGGTGTATAAAATGCTTACGTTATTGTCTTTCGCAAACAGATGTGGAAATGGAACAGAATGGATCAATAGCTGGAACAATGAGAAACAGTGAAAGCGAGTCTCCCCACTCTCACATGTACTTGCAGTTACCTGCTCCACTGTCAGGAATGGTTCTGTCTGGATGCAGACAGGCCCTGAACTCATTCCACAAAATCTACAAGGACATTAAGAAGTCACTATGATCCCACCTGCTACTCTGGTGTCCCCTTCTTTGAATGCTTAAAGAGGACTGAAATCCTTTTTCAGAGCCATTATTGTGACTTAAGTAGTCCCCACCCATTTCACAGCCACTGTTGTGGATCCCCTAGATTGTCTCTGTAATAACTCCATAGAAAAAGAGTAGCAAAGTTTGTTTGATCAAGGGCCACATTCTCTTGGGAGTTAGCCATGTCAGATGTCAAAGGACTAAATCAGATCTGTTTTTTCTCTTTTCTGGTACCACCCTTTTAACTTCCTGATCCTTATTTTTCTGTATTTTGATGCATCCCCCCTCTCTCTCTTCATCCTTACCTCCCCAGCCTCTCATATAAGATTGTCCTCTTCTGATAGGACAGATGTCTCCTGTCAGAGGCCTGAAATGATAAATTACAAGGAGCGTTTAAAATTAGTTTTAACATCATGTGAATTTAGGTCAAGGTCTACCTATAGCCTTAAAGTCACAATGCCCACTCCTGATGATAACCATAAATTTATTTGCTGTTTTGTTTCATCCAGGCTTTTCTCCAGGATCTCAACAGTGTCAGATTCAGCCGGCATGGCACGGCGAAGGTACCACTCAGCTTAGCCTAAGTCAATTTCACCGCCTAGGCCCAAGCAGAGAAAAAGGAGAAGTGAAACCGCAAGCTGATTAAGGACAGGTGGCGGTGCTTAACTCAAAACCCTTGGCGCAGCTTCCCCTCCGGCGGGCGCTGCAAACAAAGGAAAGTGCAAAGGCTCGGAAGCGAAGCAATCAACGAACTTCCGGCTTTGCGCACAAACAGGCAAACCCAACAAAGGCAACAACAGCACAACCCATAGACTGCAATCAGAAAGACAAAAGCCCGGGACTGAATCTGCCATTTGGGCAAGGGGGGATTACTGCGGGTAATCTGTAACTAAGCAACGGGTAAAGCACGGGAATGGGGAAGCTATAAAATACCATGTAAGCTATGCCAAGCCAACCCTGGCTTTGTCTGTACTTACTTACATTACGCTTGAGTAAACTACTTTGCTGAACACACATGTCACGAGAGTTTCTCTGAGACGAACGGGGCAAACCTTACATACAGGATGGACATAAAAGTCCCTCTAATGATGAGTTATTGGATGACCCTGGCCTTACTCTGAAAAGTCTGGATCAAATCCTCACTTAACTATAAAGCTTGACTTTGTGTACTTGACTACTCAGTTTTGCTCTCCTAAACTACCTTCCTCACAGATTTATGGTGAAATTAAAATGAGGGATTGGGGACTATGCACACCACCCTCAGCTACTTGGAGGAAGCACAGGCAATATCTAAAATAACAACAACAACAACAAAATAAATAGCTCGCTCGTGCTCTGAGTTCCCCTTTTGTCCCCAGATTAGAAGAGAGGCATTGAAATGTCAATCCTGCAGGCTTTATTCAGAGAAACAATGGTGAAATCTTATTCAATCAAGAAAAGAAAAAAAGCTCTAATTATTCCCACATGGCGTCTTTTGCACTAGAAATTATTATTATGAAATTGTGTGTTAGTTCAAGATAAACATCCTAGTCAAAGTACACTCAACTGATTTTGACACCTTCATAATGCTTAGGGTCTGGAGAGAAAAATTTTACTTCCCATAGCTAATTGTGCTGGCTTGGCAAAATGCAAGACGTCAAGGGTAGTTTTGCATACACTGATGAAGAAAAGGATTTATTCAACCCTGGTAAAAGTAGGAGCAGTTCCCAAGGCTGTTTCTGAACCACAGTGCCACTTAGAGAGAGAGATAAGCATCTGAATGCTTTATTTATGATCTCTGGGGCTACTTTAATATACCTCAGCTCCCTTTCACAGACAGGGAGAAAGGCTTGTAGTACAGTTAAATTCCTTCTTCTGAGACTTTTCTTCTTCCTAGAATATGGGCAATTCACTTGTGACTTTCTCCAAATCCCAGGGGAGGGGGATGTTTGTGTGTAGCTCATTGGGGGTTGGAGACAATTGCTTAGGAATGGACAAATAAGACTATTTCTGGCCTCTCTCATGCCTGTATTAATGTTCTCATAAATGTCTTTCATCAATTCAACTCTTCTGATTTCCATATATCAAACAATCTGCACAGCTCATAAAGGTTACAGAATGGCTATTATTTGCTATTTTTCCCTGGCACAAGTTAACACCACTTCTTTACTGGATAAGACCTAATTTGCATCTCTGGAGTCTCTTCTTCATTTTATCTCAAAGGTAACATATACAGATGTTATTCAAACATCAGCCATCTCCCCCTCCCCATTTTTTTTTTCCTGGCTCTGAACCATTTTGCCTGATCAAGAGTTTTTGGAAACTTGAAAGCATACACTTGTTTTGTAAAGCTTCTGCTGGCCTAGTAAAAGTATTGTCTCAATGTGGATTCTATATTAATCTATAATTTTTATAAACCTGCATGAGATATTATATTTAAATATGTATTTGTAATCATTCTTCCTCTCAAACAGTTCATTGTTAAATGTATTTCATCCCAAACTGTGAGTTAATGAAGCCTAATCCACAATTAATTAATTCTGAATATGGATATAAGGCAGTCTATTATTATTGTTTTCTAAATTATGCTGGCTAATTGTTTTGTAGGTCATACCATAGGCTTGTACAAACATGTTCAAGTGAAATTCAGCAAAACTACAGTACATCCACAGATATCAATAGCAAAGAGATAGATATGTTTTTGTTAATTAATGAAATATTCTCTAGGAGATGATATTGCTGTGACCCAACTTCTGCATTATCCCAAAGAGAACCAAATTCTCTTTGACTATCAAGATTAATTTCAGTATTTAGTAAATAGACAGAGCTGTGAGTCATCCACATATTGAAAACATTGTGGTCAGATCTTGGACTGGATTCCCTCAGCAGTTTCAAGTTGATGCTAACTATTGTTGCACTTCCTCACAGCCACCATTTATATTCTCCAAACCCTCAGAAACCAATTCACACCAACTCCACCAGGACTGTCCTGTCATTAATAAAATGCCACAATCTCCAGATAAGCTCATCAATGCTCCCTTCAGTCAAGTAATAACAGAGCACAAAACAATAGTATTTAGCCACTAAATATGACAATACTTAGCTTGTCCAGTGCCTATTTTTCTTGCAATTAAAACAACAATAACTGCCCTATGGTCAGCTACTCTTGAGGGGAGCTAAGCTGCCCCTCCAATCACTTAAAAAAAATTCGCAGCACAGCATCATATTCTCAACAGAAAAGAGTGAGACCTGAGGATAAGAAGCAAGATAAACCTTTCTGCAATTGACCATAACCAAGCTGATGTCACTGCCACAGCACTGTCTTCATATTGATTCCTCATGTGGTAGCTGAGTTGGAAGTTAATTGATTCAGCTGCTGCCTATAGATAATGATTCAGAAATCCAGATTCCAGATCAGTGTGAAGAGAGTGCAGAAGGCAGAGGGAATAGCCTTAAGGGACAGAAGGAAGAGTTGCTGCCAAGGCAATGGACAGATAAAAGAAAACTGAGACCAGGGCAGAACTGAGACGTACGCAAATGTCTTAGACAAGCCCCTCTCTCAAAGATAAAGGGAGGGAGGGGGAGCCACACTCAGACTTGCAAGATTCTATTACTATAATTTTACAATAAAAGAAGTATTGGTCTATATGACTTTGTTTTCCTAGTCTGGTCCTCCTTGAAGGGCTGACAGGGAGTACATGGTCATACCCAGAATCTTATAGTACCTTACAGCCATGACACAACAGGAGTCCCCAGCATTTCCATTTCAGATTGATTGGCCAACTAGACTTAAGCTACCATACCCCCAATCCCAACAATGAAACCTAACACAGGCAGGCGACCTTGACATTTTTTGAAGGTTTTAGAGTAAGGATATAATACAGAGGGGCTTAAATAATAGTTCTTACTTCTTCACAATATTTATTTAATAATGCTATTGTGTACTCAATCATAAAAGTCCTGAAATCCTGACTATATTTCCATGTACTACGTTCAATTGACTTTTTATCCACCCCTCCTCCTTTTTTAAAAATTCTGTATGATATTAACTCACTTAGGAGTATTTATTGAGTCTCTAGGTCTCCATTCTGATGATATTAAAAACTTTTTAGATCAAATTCGGGCACCCAAATATATTCCTTTTCATGCTCTGGCGTATCTATAGTATATAGTAGGAATGATGAATCATGTGATTATTGAATTTTCATTGTAGTTTTGTATTTTGCTGGAACATTAACAAATAATTACATGCCCAGCTGTTTCATCCTAAAAAAGGAGAGGTTGGAACTATGAATACAGTTTTAAGTAATTTTTCAAGTATACTGAATGCACAAATTACCATTTAAGCCATAATCTATTGTTAAAGGAACAGAGTTAAAGAAGTGCTGTTGAATTTAATTCTGATGATAAGTCTTCTGCTTCAGCCATAAAAGGTCTTTTTTATTATTTTTTGGTGCCTTCAAGTCAGTCTTGACTCCTGACGACTCCCTGGACTAGTCCCTGCAGTTTTCTTGGCAAGATTTTTGGAAGTGGCTTGCCATGGCCTTCTTCCTAGGGCTGAGAGGGAGGGACTAGTCCAAGGTCAGCCAGCTGGTTTTATGCCTAAGGCAGGCTAGAATTCACAGCCTAGCCCTATTTCTAAAATCATATAGAATACCTTTATTCTTGTCTAGTGAATATTTTATGAAAAAGAAGAGAAGCTTAGATGGTATATTCAAGATGATTGCTCAGTGAAGCTCCAAAGCCTATTTCCAAGAGAATTGATCCAGTAAAAATTACAAACCTGTTTTGTTTTAGTATTTCCAAATTCCAAGTTACAAAATATAGCAATAAAATATTTGACCTTAACTTCACATCTCTAACCATAGAACAAATTCCAGCTGACATTAAGTTCATCAGCCCAGCATGTTCTGAACAGTCTACAATTGTGCCGAAAGATTGGACTGCAAGATAGTATATTATTATTTCACAATACAATCTCCCTGCCAGTGCAAGGCATTGATCCATAAAATAAGGATTGACCTTCTCCGTCTCCCTGCAGTCTTCCACCCCCACCCCCCACCCCCATTTTCAATGGCAAAGAGACAGGGGAATCACCAAAATCACAGGCTTCCCTCTTCCACTTTTGGATGCAGAAGGGTACCGCCTGGATGCTATTTGCTGACCCTGAATCACAAGAAAAACAATCTGGGTATTATGCCAGACCAGAACTAGTAGGGGTGAAAGTGGTTCCCTATTTATTTTCTGTACCGTTCCTCTTGTTTATTCCTGCATTCCAGATCTCCTGAACTGTAGCTTAATATGACTGAGTTTGCCTGACCCACTGAGCTGCATCTTAGTGTGAACCCAGCCACACTGATAGTTTAGTGTTCAGCGATCTTAGAAAATTAGGTGAATTGATAAGCACGTCATATGAACCCAGTCATCGACAGTTCCTAACATCAAAGAGGAGCATACACAATTTGATTCTTTCTATTCATTTATTTACAATGCAGTCTTATGGTAGTGAGAGGTTTTGAAATAGAGTAATTACCATATGTATTTTTATTTTTATTTTTTTTTATTTATTGGATTTCTCTCCCGCCCATCTCCCCTACAACAGGGGACTCTGGTCAGGTTACAAAGAGATTAAAACTATAAATATATATAAAATATGTACCATATATACAATTGTAACATCATATATACATATGTAACATCCTTCTAACTCACAATAGCTGGTGAAAGGTTTTTTTCTTTTTCTTTTAATCCTGATACTGATTTTCCCTCTTGTGTTAACTTTATTGGGACAAGAACTTTGAAGCCTATTTGAAGGCCTGTCAGAAGAGCAAGTGATATGAGATCCTGTGTATCTTTGGCCGGTCCACACACAGCCTCATAATATGCTGTTATGGCATCCTCCATTGGCAGAAAAGTGACAGCAGCTGAATTTTCAAATGCAGAAGCAACAATTCCATCATATAGATGTAGATGTGGCTTAATTGTTGGGAATATTCAGAGGGATGTTCTTTATCTGAAGCTATTTCTGGAGTAGGCAACCTTATTGTAATTAGGGACCACACTTTTTTATAAAATTATCACCCACCAAGGATTGCAATGGTCATGGCAATGATATGATGATGTCATTAGATGGGGAAGGGCTGAATTTTCTAAAAAAAAGAAGAAAATATGTTCATTGTTTCCAAGGTTTACAGCACATGTATTATTTCTGATTTTGTTGAAATCATGGCACTGCTGGAATGATTTGGGAAGGCTCTGAGAGCTTAAAAAAAAAAGTCTGGGGAGAGCATACAACCTGCAATTGGCTAACCCCTGCTGTGTTTACAGGTCAGTTTGGTCCAAAAGATTGAGAAGAGAATTAGCATCAAGTTATCATTCATTCATTCATTCATTCATTCATTCATTCATTCATTCATTCATTCATTCATTCCTATACTTCTTTTCCTCCCAGAAGAATCTACAGCAGTTTGCAAAAACAAATGAACAATCAAGCAATCTTAAATATATCTATCAGCTATAAAATAAATAAGTAATAAATGAACACTTATCCTACAAATGCCTGCTTAACTTGTGGACATCTAAAAGAAGTTAGTTAGGGAACTAGCCTGCTTTCTTTAGAGAATGTTTCATAATTAAGTGATGCAATTGAGAAGACCCTACTTCTGGCTACCAGAGGGAAAAAAATCAATTAAATGGGCAATTAAACAATGGTGTCAATCAGTAAAACAAATCAGCCTGATAGGCCAATGACTTGTACAAGTAAAAAGAACCTCTATAAACTGTTGATGGAAAATCACCAGATTTTTCTTAGGAGGTGGGTGTAGGGCTAATAGGAAGTTTCAGAAACTGACTTCACACACCAAAAAGGACCTCCAGAATCACCAACAAATGTTCTTCAGATATTAGCAGGACAGAGAGACCTGATTCGGATGCTCCCTTCCAATGGATGTTGGTATTGGTGTTCATGTTCTGGCTCTAAAATAGATTTTAGGAATGGCCATGCATATTCTTAACATGATAGTTGTTTATTACATCCTGTTCAATGTAATGGAGAATTTTAATACTGCCTGGCTACTCTTTCAGACATGGTATCCCAGCTCTCTAAGAATCACTATTAAATTTCCCAAGCACCCCAATATTATATCATTCTGACCTATTTTGGAAAGTTAAAATGGCAACTCTTAGCAATTAATGCTGATCAGAGTACTGTTCAAATATTATAATAACTCTAACAACTCCCCACATGGATTACAGATTAAATATGTTTGTTCTAGAAAAGGCTTTATTTTTTGTTTATCCAAACAGTGTTCTTTTCACACAGTATTGCATAAAAACAGATTGTATACCAGTTTGGAATTGTTTTTGAAGCTTAAATTAAATAATAGTTTGAAAGCAAGACAACACTTGGAAGACAAAAATAAACATAAATTAGAAACTGGAGGGAGAGACAAATTCTAGTTACATCAAAACAGTACATTTACTTTATGAGCATCTTATACCACCAGATCCCTCTCAACTGTATCGTTCTTCCATCAAGACCATTTCTTTTATAATCTATAAAGGATGTAATATTCCATCTGTTATATGCAAATCCTGTATTGTAAAAATGCTACAAGAAGAAAGAGAGTAATAGGTTAGCCCTGAATTATTTTCTTTCTCGGTGAGGATTAGCCATGGAAGTGTTGGAAAATAGGACAACATTAATTGATCGGCTCTTTCAGCTCTATTCTTTCACCATGATGCAATTGCTGCATGGACTCAAATTCATGTCAAATTGCTTAAAGCACCACAATGTGTTATTTCTGGTGGCCTCTCAGCATATGCAAGGAAAAAACAAAACAGCTGCTGTGTTCTTACCCAATTTTGTATTTCTTCCTTTTTCTTTCCAGCATCTCTGTTTACACCATTTCTTCCATGCGTTTCAGATGACTCCTTTCTCAAAGAAAGCTCTGAAATATATAAACAAACCAAAAAAATCTTATTCCACCGAGTGAAGCCTCATTCAAACAGAGATGCTGGAAAGCAAAAAGAATAAATAAACACTTTAACAAGAACACAGCAGTCCTTACGGTTGTTTTTTTCTTGCTGTGCTTTTACAGCTGCTTTTAAAGTTTCTCTTTGGTTTGTCTCACAGCATCTCTATGTTGCAGGTCAGAGCAAGCCAGCAATGTGACACAGCATGTGCAAACTCTACGAGGCAGACCATTTCTGCTCCTCTGGTGGTGGAAGGACCTTGTATGAGACCTTGGAAAGCTGCTTGCCATCAAAGTGAGCAATACCAGGTTCAAATTATGAATTGCATGAGTATGCACACAGTGATGCATAACGCATATTAACGATGGTGTTAATAAATTCACTTTGAAGACTTTGAACCAATCCTATCCAATCTGTAGTATCCCATCTGATCCCCCTGCTCCAAGTACATCTGATTTTGACTGGGTAAATCTTCTTAAGCTTGTTTAATAAGTAGATCTATTACATTTGGGCTATAAAAATCTGGGCAATCACTTGTGCTTCAACTTCAGCTGAAGGACAGTTGGCTTGATATTCTCCTGTATCTTTGTATAATACAAAGCAGAATTCATTCCCCTTCACTGAAAACAAGTCACCAGGGCCTGAAGTAGCAAAGCATCCCTAAGCCCTGAAACTGCCACCTCCGTGTTTGACAACTGGTGAGAGGTTGTTATTGTGGAACTGGTTTCCACCAACTATAAGGACCCTAATGTAGCCCGAAAAGTTCCACCTTTGACTCCACTCTATAAAACATATTCGCAGAAGACTAGAGGGTCATCTAGATTATCTTTCTGATCATCATCAGTGTTCTTCATAGTAAGCAATGGCTTCTGTCTCGTTATTCTCCCACAAATCCCATTTTTATCCAGTGCTATAAAAGCTATAAAAGCAACAGGGGAGAAGTGTACTTTCAGACTTGCAAGATTCTGCTAATGTAACCTTACAATAAAGTAGAATTAGTTCATCTAGCCGTGCTTCCTGTCTGGACTACCTCACAAGGCTGACATCAATCTTGCAAGTCTGAAAGTACATTTCTCCCCCTTCACCTTTACAGCCCAAGAAACTAGGGAGGATCCCTTCTGAGATGGTTGCCACATCCACATTCCTTCTGCGGGCTAAGCTGCCTCTTATCTGACCATTCTCCTGGTTGTAGCTCTTCCTCCTGTCTCCCAAGGTCATTCCCACACACCATTATATGTATTCACACAACTGACCCTAGTTACCCCTTTAATTGAACTGATTAAATTAGGAGGCTGATTTACACATTGTATGTTGCATTATGTTGTTATGTTGAATTTTTTAGATTATGAAATAAATCTAAATTTAGAAAGAAATATGAACGTTTGTGTTATTTTCTCCTTCAAAAATTCTTTTATACAGTGTATCAGTATGACCCACATGAATTTTTGATAACCCTGAATAGTAAAGTGATTTAAAAAAATCACAAAATCTGAAAGGGCAAATTCTTTTCAACAAACCTGCATCGGTCTTGAGATCACTGTAGCAATGTTTTATTTTTAACTGGCTGCCAAGGTTAAGGAGTGTATGTTGGGACACAACTAGAAAGGGTATCACATTCAGTAAATTGCCTTAGTGCTGTCAAGGGAGTAATCTAATCCCTCTGGAAATAACAAAGGGCAGCTGTGTCCCCTAAACAAAAGAATTTTTTTTTTCTTTCTAGGTTTTCTTACATAGTTGCTAAAGACAAAAACCATGATGCAAAAATGCTGTTAAATATATAACATTAGTTTGGAGTTTCACATATTACACAAGAAATGGCATTATATATTTGAAATTAGAGAAAGCCCAATTATAGTATATTTAAGTTTAGAAAGATTATTAAAAAGCCCAAATCTTGGTGTTTTATTGCAGTAGGAATGCAAAACGTTCAAGGACATAGGAGCAACATTTTCCTGTTGAATGAGTCTGTTCCTGGAGTCTGATAGTTTCTCATTCAACTCATAATACTTTGCTGCTAAGGAAAGTGACTACAAACACGGACATATATCCAGGAAACTGCAACAATCACTGGTAGAAACGTTCAATGGATTTTGTACAAGCACCACAGGCCAATACTTAGGAAAGCATGCGGCAAGCAAATTAAATCTCCTTTAAAACCATCTTTTAAAAATGGTTTAAAAATCTTTTCTTGCTTTTATAGTCAAACACAAATAAGAGCAGTTTACCCAGTCTCAGGCTTTCAGATCCCACTAAATCTGGAGCAATGAGATTGGGAATGGCTGAGTTAGAAGTTAAGGCTTGTTACTCATATTATTGCAACAGTCTTGGTAATAAACAAACATTACTGAGGATCTCCCATTTCCATCTCACTACAATAGCATCATATCCCAAAAACCTCTCTTTTTTCTGCTGTGTTCTGCTGCTGTCTTCTTCTCAACCCCAACACATACCTGAAATGGGTTAAAGTAGCCCTTTGTTGTTCCTGGATTAAAATAGGATTTCCTCCTTAAACTGGCACCAGGTGATGCAATTTTACCTTATAAAATAGCTGGACTTCACTACACTTTCAGAAGAGTGCTAAATCTATGTTTAAAATAGCCAGACTTAACAGACGACAAACCCTGGGGGTTGCATGCTGAAGTTGGAGGAAGCTTTGGGGATTGTTGGGTAAATGGTTGGCTCTCCCCACTTTTCCTCCTACTTCTTTCAGCCCTGGAATGACTTTTGACAGTTGACTAAACTAGACTACTCCACCCCACTCAACCTCCAGCCTAATTAAGAATGATTGGAGGATGTTTTCTCATCAGCTGGTGGTATTTTGTGGGAGGGGAGGGAAACAAATTTGGGGGAATCCACCAATCCCTTTCATCAAACTTGCCTTGCACAGAATAAGCACACCACTCCATAGCAGCATCCTTCAGGATAAGGATTGGCAGAGAAGGCAGCAAAAGTTAGGGCTGGCTGCAGGACTGGTGACTAGCACTTTCAGAAAGCCCTGGGGAAGAGCCCAGAAGCACACTAGCAAGATTTCCTTTCCTAACAATGCCTCTCCACTATATTAACAGTTCTATTTTAAAATTGTCTTTGGAAGCTCAGTTTATCAACCAAGGTACAATGAGAGTTTTCTCATTTGTCTCAGGTCCCTTTGACATGATTACTGGCCTCACTTTTTAACTACAGTTGTTATTTTCACCCCACTGTGTGGCATCAGCTGTCACCACCTTAACCTCCTTGTACCAGCTAGGGCTTCCTTCAGCCTCTCAACTGGAGAGTGCCAAAAAAATAGAGTGATTTATACCCTCTACCCCCATCCTCATTCTTCACCACTGTATATCAGCTTTTTACAGAAAAGGAAGGACAGAAAGTCAAGGAGGTCATTTTTTGGGGAGCAGCTAAGCTGCTCCTCCATTTGGCAGAGAAGGATAGAGAAGACGCCCAATTGGCACAACACCTCAGCTTCTGAAATGAGGTGGGGTGGGGAGTTCCAGAGGCAGGAGGAAGTGTAGATTCTTACTATTGCACCGCCAGACTTTAAAACTCTGCAAAAGCCCTTTGAAGCAGAAGCAGAGTTATTTGGCTCGGCTTTCCAAGATGGCTGGAAATCCTGCAGCATTGTGGGGATATGAACAGGGAATGTCAATCTCAGATCCATGCATCCCTTGTGTGGAGGCGCCCAAGTCCAGTCAAGTGATTTCCTTTCCTGAGGAAGCAAAAAGCAATAGCAGCGCATTCCACAAACAAAGCTTTCTTCCTCTTTCTTTACACCCCAAACACCTGCCTAAGCGAGATGTTTAATGGTAAAGCCTACCCATATTGCTTTAAAAAATAAAAAGAGAAGTACCCTTCCCACAGAAATATACAGAATTCAGTGGTAGAGAGAAACCAGATGGGGCAAAGAGGTAGAAAAATCAAAGATAACAAGGGGAGAATGAGAGCAAGTGGAGTTCTTTACATTTCTACCTCAACATTGTGAATTGGCAATCATATATGGAATTCAAAATGATTGAAGAATGACTCCATACATGTCTGGAAACACAGCCCTTTCCTGGGAATACATTCTTCCATTTGCAAGAATACCTTCATCCTGGCAACTGGAGGATACTGATTGCCTTTCTCAGTATCCAAGATAATGATAATAAAACTAGATCAAAGACAATCATCTAATCCCAAAATAAAAGACAGTTTGCCCAGTGCAACAGCACAAGGCCCAGCAGGATCTGGCAGGTTTATTGCCATTTCTTTTCTCCTTTGCCAAAGAGAAATATAACTCACATTCATATAAATGACATTTGTGAGTGAAACTTGACAGAGTAGTTGGATGGGCTTGTGGGGCCACAAGTACCAGCTTGGATGCAATAGAGAAAAAGTTAAAATGTATGCATGCAAAAACTTTTAAAAGTTGATTTGGATTCTGAGGGATTATAGAATATTGAAAAGTCATACTGGCTCTTTTGGGAGGAAAAATTCAAAGAAATGTCAGCATAATCGTTTTGTTTTATTTAAAACTGCTGATTATGTTTAGAATGAAGCCAGAGACTGCTGAAATGCTTTTATTTCTGTTGTACTTAAGAAAGGTTTTTTTTATGGAATATTATTCCTGCTATCTCAAAGGTCAATTCAGACATGATGTTCAGTTATCATAACCAATGGCAAATTTCCACATCTGCATTAAGGATATTAAAGTCTATAGTTCATTTGTGCTGGAATGCTGATTCTCAAGCCACACTATGTCATGGTGAAAAAAGCAGAACAAAAACTCAGCCACTACCATCACTGCCATGACATAAAGTGTCTCCCAAGGAAACAGGGCGCTGTTTCCAAGGTGCCAATACTTTGAAGGGACTCTTTCTGGCAATGTGAAGATCCCAATCTCTGATCCAAGAACTACCTTCTTCAAAAAGATATTCCCAAAGCTTAAGGGCTGCTGTGGGTGAAATCCATAAAGTGTTCCCTCATGCCTACAAGTGCACTTGTTTATGAACTGACCTGAACTAGCTTACAAACATGCATATCAACATTGCATTTCAGCAAAGCCACCATCACTATAGGGTGCAAAGCACAAAGAATCTGGGATGGAAAAATGCATTATTTCATCAAATGGCAGGCTGCCCATTATGTGGGGTTGCAGGGAAGCAGTTTGCATAAGGGGTCTGAGAGTGGCACTCACAGTTCTACTTCATTATGCTGTCCTATGCTTTTAAAAATTAAGTAAGCCATTTGGGGTAATTTTTTTACAGGAGAATGGCATATCAGTCCTGCAGATAACTGGGAAATCTGCTAAAGTAGTATGACAAAATGGTCCACAGGAACAACTACAATGATAACAAAAAAAGTAGACAAGTTATTTTAGAAAATTCCCTGTGGTTTTGCCTCCCAAATGCACATCCTTACAGATCTCCTTTCAATGTTTGCGACAAAGCCAAAACTTCCAGTATCTGGACTGGATTTAGAGGCAGGAATGGAGATAAAAAAATAGGCTTTCTTTATCATGCTGATCAGTGGGCTGACCTTTTTTTTCTCTCTCTCTCTTTAGGATTATATTGAGTGATTTGGATTAAACTGAAATGCAGTAAGACAGCACAGCATGGTTGTCTTTTTCTCTGAATCTCCAATTCCATCAAGTTCTTTTGTGCTATCTTTCCTTGATGTTAAGAGTTAGGAAAGGGCAGCATTTCAGTCTCCCTCATAGGCAAATGTCTATTCCTTGGAGCAATCTGAAAGCTCTTGTAACACAGAAAGCAACCCCCACCCACCCTTCCTCGCCTCCACACAGTTTTTAAATGGCTTTTCTGTATCTTCACATCCTTCCTCTCATGAGTGGGATAAGCAGGTGTGCCACTGACTTCCGTTTAGAATCACTGTGATGTCAACAAACACATGGAAGTAGAAATGCTGGAGGCAGCATGAGAAACTGGCAGAGCAATCTCTTGTATTGAAGCCCCACTGTCCCCTGAATATTCAGACTTCATCCATCTGCTAGAGCAATTCAGCTAGCAAATCTACAGCTGTATCTAAATTGCTCAGGAAGATGCAAGTTTCAGCCCTGAAAATTGCCACATCCTGTTATCTCATTGAATGATGATAGTTGCTTCTGATTTATCATTCAGCTGCATCGATACCCAGGTGACAAAATACATACACAACTCAAAATACTTAAAGGATCCTCAATGCATTTGTTCTGAACTTCGCAATCTGACAATGGCATCAATCAACAAGCTCTTTATTGCACTGATTAAGAATCAGTCCGCTAAATTCAGTAGTACTCCTGCAGAATGAATGAATGGAACACAGAGTATAACCAGTTATCAGTTCAAAGCACACCTGCAGGCTTATCTAAACCACTGTATTGCAGAAATTAACTTAGTAGATAGTTTAGCATGCAGTAAACATAAACATAAAATTAATACAGATCTCTTATTGTTTTGTTTTGAATATATATCTTCTTACCATTCAAGTGGTTTCCCTTTTGAAAATCAACATTCAGAAAAAGAAGGCAGAAGAAATAGAAGAGCTTAATGGCAAAAATTCTAACATTGCCTTTGTGCCTCCTTCTGGCTGTCTACTGAAGTCAGCATGAACTTTGGTCAGAAGGCTGCACTGAACTGACTGTGGAAGACACTCCAAAGCTTCTTAACCAAGGCATCATTGCTTTTTCAAGCCAGTCTTGCTGCCAAGGGAAGGTTCCACAACTTAGAGACATGGTCTGCCATTTATTCTATTGAAAATAGCCCTTGATAATCTGGCAAAGGGCCATCCTCTGTCTACGGAGGAGATCAGTGCCTTAAGAAAAGGATATTATCCTCATGCTAAAGCCAATATGGTTTTCACCAAGCTTTGTGCTAAAGCATGGCTAGCTCTTTTGAATCCTCCCCCCAAGTTTCTTAGCCAACCCACCACTGATTTTCAAACTATTCCAACCTGGCCAACAATTCCAGAACAGCACCTTCAAATGCCAAGAAACACCAAATTATCAATATCAGCTGAAGATTGACCTCCACCAAGTTTTCCATCCAAATCACCTTCATAAGCCACTGCAGAAACCTTTGCCTAAGTAATTGGTCTCACTTTTCCCAAATTGTTGCATCCCTCTATAGTTAAGTCATAACTAGTGATCACAGTGAATAGAGAACAATAGCAACTGCCAACATCAGTGATTCTGATTACAATGATCAGGAATTATCAAGAACCCAACAGTCTGACTCTTGGGCAGATCTTCAAAATTTCAAAGTCCTCAATTAATATCTAGCTGTATAGAAACTGAAAAGCAAAATAACTGGAAGGATCTTTATTAATTTTATGATAGCCATTCTTATATTAGGGTGATAAGATAATTACCGATATTTTTGAAAACCACTTTGGAAGGATTATTATCTTAAAAGCGGGATATAAATAATTACAATAAATAAAGTATAAAATCATAATGAAATAGTATTATAACAACTAAGAGAATGTACTTTTCCCATATTATTTCAGGAATAGCATAGAGTTTAATGCAGGATTTCTCAACCTTGGCAAGCTTAAGATATGTGGACTTCAACTCCCAGAATTCCCCAGCCAGCATGCTGGCTGGGGAATTCTGGGAGTTGAAGTCTACACATCTTAAGCTTGCCAAGGTTGAGAAACACTGGTTTAATGTGTTGACCAAGGGAAAACCAGTACCTGCTCACATAGAGCTCACTGGTTGACTTTTGGCTCAACATCTGTCTCAGCCCAACCTACCTCACAGAACTCTTGTGGAGATAAAATGGGACAGGAGACCCACTTTTATACCACCTTTAATTCCTAGGAAAATAAATGCAACATAAAAACAAACAAACAAATTCATAAATATAAATGTGAACGCTGGGAGGAAAAAATACTTCAAATGGATAATTTCTGAAACAACAGAGATTATTATTCATTGTAGGTCCAAATCCAGGCTGGTATTAGCATCTGGCATTCTTGAGGAGCTGCCAAGACTCCACTTCCAAGACTAGAAGATCTTGCTTCTGGTCTAGTAATCTCAGTACAACCAAGAGCCATCTCCCAAATTAGCCCCCCTCTCTTTCATTTTCTTTCCCTCTCTCTGTATCTCTCTCCCTCTGGATGCTACTTGAAGCAATCCCTCCAGAACTAGATCAACTAGATCAACCAGGACCCTCTGATTCAGGAAGCTTCTTGCTCATAGATTATGTCCGAGTTTATGTGCCTTGAAACAGTCACTTCTTCTCTTTCTGACAAGCAATTACCACTGCATGCTTCAAGTCCATCTTTCTTATTATTTATTTTTATTTTATTATTATGCAAGTACTTAAAGAAGTACAACAGCATTAAAGAATCGGCACTAGTACAGAATTAATAAGCACAGCAATAATAAAAAAGAAGAAGAAATATCTTGGAAATTATGTTATACAGAGAACATCTCCAAAAACGACATCCATGTTGCTTGAAATTATTCTTCTTTGCCCCTTTGTCAAAATCATCATCATCATTCAAATGTTGACAAACAACCCAAATCATATTGCTACAATTCAGGTGCAGATTTCTCCTTCCATTGTCAGTGACAGTTTTTTAGCCAACCCTAAGCCCCCACACCCCATGATATCTTGATAGATTCCAGATACTTGAAAGACAGAATGGTCAAGAAGCATACGCACCTTAACACACAGCAATTGTTCCGGAATTTGGCAGAGCTGAGCAAGATGCAGCAGAAATATATGAAAACTATAATACTAGCTTCAAAATATGCATCTTACCACCAAAAATTAATTAATTAGATTAAATCCACAAAACTACCATCCCTAATCAATTTCACCCACATGTGATGTGGGCCAACATCTTTTGCAGCCCTCTGCCCTCCCCTTGCAAATGCTAAGTGTGGGCTTATCACCAAAAATTTTCCCAGTCTTGTAATTCTTCTAAATCCTCAGCGTGGCCCAAGATATATTGTGTCCCTGAATCCAATCTCTGTTTAGCTATGCATGAGAATGGGACGTTAGAGATTTAAAATGATGCTGCCACCTAGGAACACTCCCCATATACAAAGCGTTGGAGATGCAGCTCCAGAAATATTGACGCTGTGTCCCTTTTGTCCTATTGAGACATTAGGTCTTCTTTTTTTCCCTCGGCTTTCCCCCTTCAGCCTGCTTCCTACAGGGAAAAGAGAATACTACTTTCCTTCCATCTTTCTCCCACCATACACTTAGGTATATAGGCTTTCTATCATGAATGTAACTTCTTTAATTAGTCTTATTTCTCCTTTGGATCTTAAGTATTGGTCTCCAGATACTGTTAATGGGCTTGGATCCAGTCCCACACACATGCTTTGCTAAGTACAGATGCTGGTAAATGAACAAAGGATTCATCCCAAACCATTGCTGCAATATATATTTCCTTTACAAAAAGAAACAAACAAAACTTGCAAGTAAAAAGTTAGGCAAACTGGAGCAAAGGATCTCACACAGTGCTTCCAGTGTTACTTGTTTCATACCTGTCACACTAAATAACCTTTCATTTTGTTTTTTGTGGGATGGGTAGGTATTCAACAAGTGATCTTTATTCTATTTGCTGCCCCATATGATACATCTCTCTATATTAATTATTAAATTTATGGACCAGATTACAATCATTAGGCCTCTTGCTGAATGCTTGACAGTTACAGCAGGGGTGGAGATCCAGTGGTGTTGAAATGTTGTTGAACTATTGCTCCCAACAGCCATGGATAGCATGATCAATGGTGGGGGCTTGTGGAAGAAGCAATTTGGCATTCTTTTGGTGAAACTCAGCTTCTCCATTCCTGATTTATTGTCTGATCCTTTATCTTCATATGGAAGTGGGTGGTAGGATCCATTGGATTCCTAGGAGAATGGGACAACCAATGCAGATGGTTGCCAAAATCTACTCCAGCATTCCCACCTCAGCCTGCCATACATTTAAGCTGTCTACAAAGGGAAGCAAAACTGTTTCACATGAAGGGCAGCTGCTGAATCTACTGCTGAAGGCCTTTTCCCATGTCCACATGTCTAATAAAAGAACTGTATTATCCGGATTCTTTCTTATCCCTGTTATGTGTGATTTACTGGGGCTTTTCTTCAGCTGGGTAGAGATACACAACAGGCACACTAACATTCTAGTCCATCATCAAAACACAGGAGAACAGAATTTATAACCTCCCTTTAAGCTATCATTCCCCAGCCCAGGGTAGTGCTATGTAGATGAAGAACAGAAACAAAAACAAATAAACAAATAAATAAATCACAATATTTGAGTAAAATACGAAAGAAATAGAAGTCTGTAAAACACAGCAACCATTAGAACATTAATAGCAGCAGGATGCAAACATAAAACAACCCAGAAGCCTGGAGAAATAAGACTGTTCTATTTATTTAGAGATGAAACGTTTAAGTCTCTTTCAAGTTGAGCAGAATTCCTGGCAACTTAATTGACATGTCCATGTAATTTTCTTGGCAACAGCAGCTAAGTAGCTTGCCATTGTCTTCCTCCAGGATGCCTTCTTGACTTCCTGGTCTGATTTATAGCCCCAGTATATCCTGGTAGTTTTCCAACAAAGCATTAGCCAGGATGAACTCTGTTTAGCTTTTCAAAATCAGCCCTAGAGCACACTGGTGTTACACTGGGAAGGCCCTGCCTTGTATTCCAATAAACCATGTTTAAGAAGGCAAAATGCAAAGACCAAGCTTTCCAGTGTTAGCAATAAAAGATAGGGAGACTGGTGAGAAAAGATACATTTTCAAATAGTATGTCAAATATTAGAGGCAATTAGCACCCTACATTTTGCAATAAAATAATAGAATCCAATTTATTTATTCAAATCTGCTAATGGAATAAGATATCATTCCATTAGCAGATTCTGGCCAATGTCATGGTAACTGTTCAACTAAGAAATATACTAATGTGCAAGTTACTAAAATCGCAGCTCACATCCACACAGTTGTTTTGTTGGGCTTCTATCCCAGAACTATCCAGAAATTATACCACCCTAAATCTCACTGCCCCCACTGTTCCTACTTAAAGTGCACCCAGTACGTGGCTGTGCTGTTCTATTGTCCACAGAGTTTAAAATGCAACTTCCTTTAGGGCTATGATTTGTGCTTCCTTCAGCTGAAATTCCAGCTTCACCCAATGTCATCCAGCACATGAAAAGCCTTCTCCAATTGACATTCACAGTGCTCTTGTTACTCCACTATCGCATTTTTTTTCTTTCCTGTTACTTACACCGTCAACCAATGGATCAATCTGCTGACTGTTTGACCTAAGGACCACTAGATGGCAGCAAAGAGGTGGGATGTTGAATCTGTTATCTGCCATCTAGTGGTCATTGAAATTTATGCAGCCCAAATCCAGCCAGAGGATAAGTCCTGTTGATGAGAAAGGGGTTTAGCTGTGGGGATTGGAGTGGGAACTATTCTAGGGACATAACATGAGTATATGAAACAAGGAGCCAGGGCTTTCCTATGAAGAGGGACTGTTAGAAGAGGAATTCCCAAGCACACAGACTACAGAAGTACAAGTGCTGAGTCCTTCCAATGACACTTCCAACAAGGAGCCAGAGTGGGGCTAATCAATTCCAAAGCTTCATACTTTGTTATGGGACAGGTCAACAGTTTGAACTTTTGAGCATTAGGTGAAAGCAAAGAGTTACTTTGGAGGGGGGTCTTTTTTGGCTGCTCTCTAGTGGTTGTCAGGATTTGGGTAGCTGAGATGCAGCTGCTAGATAAAATGTCGCTGAAGAACTGGAATTTGAGAAGGATATTATGCTGGGAGGATGAGTTTGGGAGTGGTAAACTACCCCAAGAATAGAATATGAGATGAGAAGGTGAGGAACCAAGGCTTCTCTGAGAGCACCACCGGGAAGGGTATTTCCTCCTAGCTACATAAATACAATAGCTGAGTCCTTTCAACAATACTTTCCGTTAGCTGAGTTAAGCCAACTATGGGCTGGTCACTTTTGAGGCTTCTCACTGTTTAAGTCAAACAGACAACCACGCCATTTAAAAAAGAAAAAAAGTCGCTATGGAAGCTGGAATTCCAGTCTTCCTGGCAGACTGGGACCGGGGGGTGAATAAAAAGGTCAGGGAAGAAGGTGGCCCCAGAAAAAACTGGCAGAACCAATTGGAGCCATGAGAAAGTTGCCACAGAAAACATGGTTTCAGATCATTTGCTCAGGAAGGAAGGAATGAAAGGGAAAGGGGAAAAGAGACAGGGATGGGACAGGGAGAGGGACATATCCATATTTGTTCATTCTGATTTGGGGATGTCAAAAACTACTAGATTTTTCTAGTGGTTATATACACCACCACTAGGAAAGAGGCCTTGCATTTATGCTTTGGAAAGATGCCATACTTGAGTTCTGCTGAATGTACATTACACCACTACCCAAAATTAGTTTTGCTGTAATACCCCTGCTATATATTTAACCTAAAGACCATTTGGCTTAGAAGCAGAACTGTTTTCCTTTAAATGGAATGAGCATAAGTCAGCATTCTCTATGTGCCACATAGCTGACCAGATATTGCAGACGTAAGACTCCAAAATGGTACCATTCCATTTAAATTTCAGAAGATTATGGAAGCACATTGCCTTCAAAACTGCTAGGTGAGCATCATATTTAGCACTTACCCGTATACTTTAAAGCAGTGTTTCTCAACCTTAGCAGCTTTAAGATGTGTGGACTTCAACTCCCTGAACTCCCCAGCCAGCATGGTGGCTGGGGGATTCTGGGAGTTGAAGTCCACATATCTTAAAGTTGCCAACGTTCAGTATCACTGCTTTAAAGAATTATGGGCATAGCCTTTTGGGTGTGCAATGCTCACATTCTGCCATGCCATAGGCACAAGCTAGTTAATGGCAACTAGGCTCTGGCAGTGTTATTATAGTTGTTCAGTTGTTCTCAGAACACAACTATACTTATGAGGAAAGCTAACTTATGATCTCCTTCCTATTTCTAATACTGTTGAAGATGGTCTTAGCTGCTATAGTTGAAGATATTTACACAAAAAATTACTAGCACCTATCAAATGACAACCCCTTTGTTCTCAGTTTGCCTAATTTATTTCATGATTTTCCATTTTTCTTATCAGCACATGCTTCAATATTTTTGGTCGCTGTTTTATTTACCTGATTAACAGCAAAATGATTAGATCCACAGAACTTGCTCCTCAGATTATTTTATTACTTATTGCTATTTTCCCCTATTACATCCTTTTTCTTAGAGTGGTTACTTTTAATAAACAGGCAATTACTGGAAAATGGCTTTTATACCCGACATAATCCTTTGGGTCCTGTAATTCTTTCTTTGCTGCTTTCTCCCATCATCCCCCTCCCCCCAGGGTAGGGGGATCAGGGTAATGGCACACAACAGCCCGTGTTATCAAGAAAATTATGAATCAATTGATCAATTGCCTGAATCAATTGTACTGTTTTGACATTCTGCATTAATCAGTAACTAATTGCCCAATTTTAAAATGCTTTTAAAAATGTATTTAGGAAATCAATAATGCAGTAAACTGCTTTTGAAGGAGAAGGAAAAAAAAAATGAGTGTAGAGGGAACTGAACACCCAGATGCTGAGTATATTTTCCAGCACAGCTGTGCTCTTTGACAATCTTCCTAACAAACCCATCCATTTGCTGCAAATCAATAATTTGCATAGAATTTCAGGAACTGAATTCCAGGAGCAGAAATTCACCCTGGCTTCTTTCTTACAGTTTAAAAAACATTCACTGAGGGCATCACAAAAAGGAGGAGGCTTCTACTCATATTTTCGAGATATTATGAAAGCTAGAAATGAGCAGTGTTCAGGCTGTAGGTCTTTTCCTTTTTCTTTATGATGGAATCTGTTACTATTTCATCAGTAAATCTGAACTCTGAACTCTGGAGGCTCTTTTCTGAAGCTGTTCCCACTTTTTGTCCCTGAAATGTTGAAAAATGCCTTAACAAAAATAATTCTGCATATCTGAGGATTTAGGACTGACTTTTTAAAAGCAAATTGAATATTATGATGTTAATTTCCAAAGGGAGAAACATGTTTTTCTTTTGGGAAAAAAAAATCACATGAACAGTTAATTTTACAAATCCTTTTTGAGAGTGTGTATGTTTGGCTGGAATTACTTGGACAGAAATTTGCAGTCTGCTTCATCAAAAAACTCGTTATTTTAAAAAAGAACGTTGTCTATGGTATATACTAAGGGTACATACTAAGGGTACAATGAGTTGCAATGTGACAGCTCTATGGAAACAAGTAAGAGTACAAGTACACTATAGAGTTCTTGCCATTCTCCAATTCATCTTACTGGAGTTGTTCAGGGGACATTCCTGATTTAGAAATAATTGCTAAGGCTTCTATAACCCTTTTAAAGATTGACAACATCCATTCTTCCACAAAGCCATAAGTATTATATGATATTTTTATGCAGCAACTGCCTCGTTCTTCATGTTGTTTGCATATTTTTTCCTCTTATTATAGAAGTGCTTCCCATAAAATGGAAAGTGGGGTGAGGGGGGGATTTTGCTCTGTACGGACAACTGGAGTGGATGGGTAAGTAGAAGCAAAAGGCCAGGATCTGCACATACTTATTCAACTGCTTCTTGCAAGCCATTTTCTCATTACATTTTAAGGTTAATGTTGTGTGGAGAGGGAATATTATACAGGCCTCCTTTCCTATTCAAGAAGAAATGCCATGAATTTAATACCTTCCACGTCGGTATTAACTTCATGGCAAACTTACACTCATAGCTTCCTGGACTTCTTCCTAAAGGAAAACCATGCTGTAGTTCAGGATGGACAACCCATGTGCCACATAAGTTCCCCAGATTGTCCTTCATCGTTCCAGTGGGCAATGAACAATGTTTGAGGGGTTGGGGAGGAAGCCATGGAGATGATTTGGAGAAAGCATCCAGAAGCCCTTAGGACAACAGGTGCAGAAGAAGAATGTGTTAAGCTTTGCAGGGTGGGGAGGGGGTATTGGAAATGATGGCTCCCTCCTGCCTCATAGGCCCCCCAATCCCTTTCTAATACTTAATCCCTTGGGAAAAAATGGGATGAAAATGTTCAGTTCTATCCCTTCCAATGTATCACCATAGCATCAGATGGCTTCCTGCAGTCTTCTGGAAGATTGCAAGGTTGAGTTGGGGGCTAATGACCTGTCAGCCCTATGAGGTAAACAGAAAACTAAGTCCACAGGATGACTAGAACTATACTTTATCAAGATAGATTATAGTAACAGAATCTTGCAAGCCTCCTTGTGTTTTCTCTTCCCTTCCTCTGATACCCCAGGGAGGCAGGAGGGAGCCATCATTTCCAATACCCCCTCCCCACCCTGCAAAGCTTAACACATGCTTCTTCTGCACCTGTTGTCCTAATGGCTTCTGGATGCTTTCTCCAAATCATCTCCATGGCTTCCTCCACAACCCCTCAAACATTGTTCATTGCCCACTGGAACGATGAAGGACAATTATGCAAGAATTCTCAAAGGTTTCCAGAAACATTTAGCTCCCAGGGTTCTTTAAGGTTATTATGTGCTTGGAAAAGACAAGATTGAATCTGTAAGAGTCATATGCCCTCTAATGCATTGTGTACTGTGAAAAAAAAAGTGGGGCACTTCAAGGTTTAGATAAACCAGGGTTGAAATGTATTAGACCTTGTTCTTCTAATTATTCATTGGAACCTCCTACTCACAACCTGGGAGTCACTTTCCCTCTAGGTTTTTTTTTTAGATGTTTTTATCCTGCCTTTATTATTTTTATAAATAACTCAAGGCAATGAACATACCTAATATGCCTTCCTTCTCCTATTTTCTCTACAACAACAATGCTGTGAGGTGAGTTCTGCTGAGGGAGACTGACTGGCCCGGAGTCACCCAGCTGGCTTTCATGCCTAAGGCAGGATTAGAATTCACTGTCTCCTGCTTTCTAGCTTGGTACCTTAACCACTAGACTAAACTGGCTCTTTTGTTTAGACGGGGCTGGACAATATAATACAATGAGATCAGGAAAGCAGGGCTGCCATTAAGCAAGGGCTAGGCTTACAGATCATTTCATCCCTATGCAAGTGTCCCACACACAACTTTCTCCCAATACTATATGTGGCACTCATGTTACAGGAGGATCACCTATAATTCTAAGTGGGGCATCATGCATGTAGAGGGTATACATCCCTGAAAGCTCACAGGACAGCTAAATTCAGGATAAATATTTGCAGCTGAGACAGATCATTTGTGTATTCAGAGTTGTGCTTGTGCATAGAATTTGTGGCATGTGCTAGGAGACAGCCAAATCTCTCCCTCCCACCGAAAAAGTGATTTGTTGAAAAAGAATAATAAGTGAGAACAAACAGCTGCATACAGTATTTGTGAAGTTTATTTGTTCTTGGGGGAATTAATCATTTTAATTAACACCAAATCAATCTATGAAGATGTCTTAAGAATAGGGCTGTTGGAAACCAAAACTAATTTCTAAGCTGAGAATGTTGGCAGTTAGTCTGTAACCCCCCAGAAACTACTCTGCCAAAGGAATCAAAGGAACTGGGGTACAAAGGATTCAACCATATTTATAACAGAAACATCCATGTCAGCTAGTTTTTCCTAAAAAGGATGGATTATATTCTCATATAAAACAGCCAATTGAAGAACTATAACATAAAAAAATAAGTTGAGTTTAATTAAAATAATTATTAACCCAACCCCAATAGATTACCTAGGTACTTCCATTTGAATGACAAAATGACATTTGTCTCTTTGTGTCTTTCGGCCTTCTCTGTCCTTTCTTGATAGCAAGAGAAAAATAGCTGATGGAACAGGGAACTACTTAGTCTAGAGAACAGGATGCAAAAGCATGCCAAAAATTTGACATGTTATAGTTTCAATGAATGAATGAATGAATGACTAATTACATTTCTATGTAAGAAATATAGATTGGGCAATTACGGAGAGTGTTCCCCCACCCTACCCCAAACTATTCTTGCTTTCTGCTTTTGCATAACTTTTCATCCATTCTCTTTATGAAGAATAAACAGGACAGGAAGGAAATCTAGATTTCCCCCCCCCCATCATTAAAAGAAACATGTTATTGCTAGGCTACCAAATGGCTATAAAATTATTGAGATGCTTAACTCTTAATACATGTCCATATTCTTACAATCAGAAAATACAGTTTCATGTTTGACTATATTTTTGATCTGATTTTCCATTTCTGGAACTATTCTGTGCCATTGACTCTTACAAATGGGATCTGGATCAACATTATGCAGGTTTGGGGTGGTAGCACTGAGCTTGGAAGGTGAATAGGGTTAGGTTAGATTAGTGCTTGGATAGGAAATCTCACAGCAATATAGGGCTGTAGACTAGACTGAGAAATTGAAAAAAAAATCTCCCAAAAAGACAATAGCAAATTACTTCCACAGGACCGCTAAGAAAACTACATGGATATGGCGATGAAGCTATGAGGAATCAACAATGAGGACTTTAACAATGACAAACTACAGACCTTAACAATAACAAGCAGCTTAAGACTGAGGATTGTGATTTGAGGAAAGCAATCCATATTAAAGACTCACAGGCACAACTCATTAGAGTTTTGAATAGATTATCTTTTATTGTTGTGAGTTCATTAATTGGGCAAGTGCCTTTTACAGGAACCAGACAGATGTGCACTTCCTAGAGGCAGTAAAAAGGCTCCAAAAACAGAATCATCCCTAGTGAGCTTCATAAATATTTAACTTCTCACCTAAAAAGAGATGTTTGCAGAGAAAAGAAGGTGAACAAATTACTGTCGCACTCTCAGGAAAATACTAATAGATCACAGACACCCTTACAAAAGATGTGTGATTTTACTCTTCTTCATGTTAATTGAAAGCATTTGCTATTGGAAGGACTCAGTTTAAACTCATTCCACAATAGATTCCAAAAAACCTGTTATGCAAATGTTCTCTCTGCTTGATTATTTGTAATGGCCATTAATGGATCACTTACTGTTTAAAGCACCAGGCAGTGGCTTATGAGCTACTCTAGCTTGCAATAGAAGAAAGTGTGCCAAAAGTCAATTTTAGATATAGTGGGAGACAAGGATGATTTGGATTTTTTATGACTAGATAGCATTGTATAGGATCCACTGTTTCTGATTCTCCATAGCTCTACCTATATGTAGATAAATAAGCCTATCGTTACAGCTTTCTGGGGCAGTAATGACCTTGAACTGATAATCCTAGGTTAAGACCTTTAGAAGAAAGTTGCTATCACAATGGTCTGGGTCACATCACATCCCAAGATTCTGCCTCTGCTTATAATAAAATAAGCCTCTGCTTATGATAAAATCACTTGTTTGCATCCCTCTACAATTAGAAGTAGGAAAGTTTATCATAAGTTACCAGAATTTTTCTGTGATGATTCCAGAAGATGTGGGGGGAAAATCCCACCAAAACTGATTTTCTCCTTAGGGAAACTGACACTTGTATGCTGGAACTTCCCCCCAAAGGATAAAGTGTTCAAATTTGTAAAAAGTTGTTCAAATCAAAGCCTGGCATCTGCAAAGACTCTGCCTCTATGTGTCTTGCATGTCTTAGTAGGAATAAAAACCTGCAAATATTAAATTTAAAAAGAACAATACAGTAATTGCACACTGGATGGTGAATGCCTAATCTGTTTCAACAAGAGCAATGCAACTTGGATACTTTGAAACTAAAGAGAAAATTATGTGATTCTCGGTCACAAACTTTTCAGTCAGTCCTCATGCATTATGGTGGTGAATATTTCTGTTACTTCTGTAAACCAGTTTAGTTCCAAACAATAGGAAGGAGTGGCAATTGACAATTTATAAACTGCAGATTGGGGCAGACAGCCCTCCAGTAGCATTGCAAATAGAATGAACACCAATGAAACAAACATTGATTTCCCATCCTTTTACAATTCAGCCATGCACATGCAAGATATTGATTCAATCTGTTTTATACAAGTTGATAAAAGCTCATAATTATTTGGAGTTCTCCAACACTCAGTTTTCCAACAGAACAAACCCTTATTTTCCTTCTAGCTGTCTGCCAGAGGCCTAGGAGAAGCAACAGATATTAAACTTGCCCTGCCATCACCATTATGCTTCTGGGAGTTCCACTTGGGCACTGTAAAATCTAAAACAAGATCTCTCATGAATGTGTTTTATTAGTCATGGATGAATCAAATTAAATTTTTATTTGAGCATGGGCAGGCTTCAATTTTAATCAATAAAGGCCAGTTCTGGCTGGGAGAACATGGAGTAGAAACATGCTTATGAATGTTTAGCTTTTATCATAAGGTAGTTTAGGTTATATCTGCACTCAGTTGAAAACAGTGACAAGTTTGAGGGATCCCAAATTTGGTTTCCTTTGAAAATAAATTTCTGGAAGCCTACTGTCATTTTTTAAATATCTGTAAATAAACATACAGGATGAGGATAGACAGAGATGCACATCTTGGACACTTCAATCCTAATCAGATGTCTAGGAAACTACTAGCAGACCAAGTTTAAAAAAAACTGTTGGGTCTGTCAAACTAGTATCCATTGCTCTTTTTGAGTTAAGTTGTTCTCTTTTCTGACTAGAAGGGCTGGAGAACCTTCCACATAAGTCAACTACATAAGTCAACTACCTTGAATTCATGTGTCAGACCCATTTCACATTTAACCAAACCAAACTAAATTGTCTATTCAGGCTTTAGGCTAAGGCTGAGTAGACCCTGGCCTATGGCACCAAAGCTTAGGTGGGTGCCAATGCTACCTCTCCTTCCAAAAACAAAGCCTGTTCTAAAAATGCAAATCACAGGAGGTGGCACCATCAGTCAATGTGACCTAGAAGTGCCATATACCCTTGAGCTGGCACTGTTATTATTTGTTTCCAGGCATTTTTCTCACCATAAATTCAGAAATGTAGTATGTTATTGTCTTCTTCCTTGGTCTTTGAATGCTTCGCAATGAGAAATTTTAAAAGGTTGAAGTCTAAATGACTTATTGCCACTGGAGGATTATTTTCATGATGAATGCCAGAATTTAAAAAATCTCTCTTCGGTATTATGTGGTTTAAAGGCTAAGTAAGCTCCATAGTTCCATTTAGTAAAT
Source organism: Python bivittatus (assembly GCF_059951505.1). Lineage (NCBI taxonomy): Eukaryota > Metazoa > Chordata > Lepidosauria > Squamata > Pythonidae > Python > Python bivittatus. The sequence continues at coordinate 34,826,302 of NW_028277112.1, read as the reverse complement.
CTGCGGTCAACTTGATGGCTTTAATACAGCAGCCAAGGTGGCAGGAGAAGAAAGCAATAAGATTTATTGAAAAGCTTCCACTGAAATATAATTGTTGCATGCACAAGTTTCTTAATTCCCCATAGGCCAATTCTTCTTCTTTTTCTTTTCCCTGAAGCCATATTAGAAGTTTGTTGCTGTTGTTATTGTTAAAATGATAGAATTGAATAGTAAATAATAAACAATAATATTAAACAGATGCCTCGTGCAGAAAGGAAAGTGAAGAACAGAACAGTAGTCATTCAGTTTTCCTTGCTCTGGTTGTCTTAGATGCAAACAGTCTGTTTTACGTGGAGATACTCACAGCTTTATAATGACTTTAAAAATTAAACCCAGAACCTCACAGAAGATTCTCTTCTGTGTGTGTGTGTGTGTGTGTGTGTGTGTATGTTAATCCTGAGGACGTGAAATAGGGAGAGAGCTATTAGTTCTTTTGCTATAGAGTATTCTCTCCTCTTGGTCAGAGGAGTAGACCATCCACCCTTGCCACGAATTACACTGATCTTCAACAAGAGAACAGTTCGTGGTATGGAAGGTTGACAAACTTTTATGCATTTGTTATTTAAAAAAAAAAGTCTTCACATCAACATGGATTGACAAATGTCCCCCAGGTGGTAAACTTTGAACCCAGTTCTATTTTGATCTGATCATTGTTAGCATGATCCTTCAAAGGTACCAAGTTTACCCCACTACCTGGCTAAAGCTTCCCAACAACTTGACACAACCAGGCTAGGACTAAATCCTTATTTTAACTTTGGAATGTTACAAGCAGCTGGACAGTGTGTGATTGTGAAAGCTGATTTTCCTGACTTCAGTCTTCCCTGGATTCAAATATGGCGTGCTTTCTTCTGGCATTTCCCCTGTATGATGGCATACTTACTTTTCATTTCCCACCTTAATATGGAGATAGTATTTCTTACATTATCTACGTTCTTGACCTGGGAAAGTCTAACTGCCAGCAGAACCCCAACAAGACAGCTTGTGGTTGCACTGTTGTTTCTCTACAGTGTTACCCTATAATAAAACAAAAGGCCTGTTTTCAGAGTGGTTGTTCAGAACAATTCATAAATATATTCCTTTGGGGAAAGGATTATTTATTTGTATGTTTGTTTGTTTACATACCGCTGACTCCCAATGACTCTGGGTGGTTCGTAGGTAAAAAGGATTAAAAGCAATGAAAATAAAGGAGTAAAAGATGGCCAAGATGACAAAACCATACAGGAACAAAAAAGAACAGACCCACACAACCTCAAGGGGCCTGCTTACCAAAGGCTGGGCAAAGAGCCAGGTCTTCAAGTTCCTTTGAAAAACCAGAATATGGAAGGCCTATGTTTGTATGAAAGATGCAAAATAATGGAAGTAGTCAATGTATTTTCAGTTCTGGATTACACAGATCTTCTAGGTCTTAAAGTTGTGCAGACGTCAGCTCCCAGAATTCCCCAGCCAGCATGCTTAAAGTTGCTGAAGTTGAGAAACACTGTTCTAGATCTCAGAATTTCTTGGTCCAAGTAAGAGTTAAATGGGAAAAGATGCTAAACTTAAGGTAAGCATGCAGTCTAGTTATTGCCCAATAGGTTATAGGCTGTCCATCTCTCTTCCTGCCCCCCCCAAGGAACTTCATTGCCAAAAACAGAGGGTAAAACAGAACACATAACCACACATGTTCTTCAGATTTGCATACATTAACATATGTATAGCTACACATTTAGAAATAATTACTAGAATGTTTGCTTTTTTTTTAATCTGCGCTCAGTCGTTACCGACTCTGCAGTGACTGCTTGGACTAGTCCTTGCAGTTTTCAAGGCAATTGTTTCCGAAGTGGTTTGCCAGAGCCTCCTTCCTAGAGCAGAGCCCAGCTGGCAAGCGCAGGAGGCGGGGTTTCCGTTGCTTCGCACCCTTTTCAGGCACGCGCTGTTTTTCGCGCTTACCGGCAACTGCTCCCGACTCCTTTTTTGCAAGGCGCTGCCAGCATTTTTCCTCCCACCACAGTGAGAGTACCCACTTATCTACTCACTCAGTTTTCGAACTGTTGGGTTGACAGGAACTGGGGAGGAAACAGGAGCTCACCCTGCTAACGCGAAGGCTGGACTCGAACCGCTGAAGCGTCGACCATTTCTGGCCGGCAACTTTCAGCGTCATTAAGCCGCTGCGTACCAGCCCGTTATCTTTAAAAATCACTCCAAATATATTCTTCATTAATTTTCAGCCCACCACTGTATGACCCCCAAATCTTCTGTCAGATTCAATCTCTATAAGCCCTTTTTCTCTTCTCTTGCTCTCTCATTTCCTTGTTGGTCTATCCCCACAACAGCTTCTATTAAGTTCTTATATATCTCATCTTTCCACTCAACTGTTTTCCTGGGACTAATGTAGAATTGGGCTGCCACAGACTGAGGGCACCTCTTCAGCCCTTTTTTGTAGTTTCCAGAGCCTCAAGTTCATGCCACTAAGAATTGGCACTACATTTTCCTATCTAATTTTTACAAGAAATTAAAAGAAATAAGTACATTCAGTTTCCAATAGGCCTAACATAATTGAAAAAGTTTGTTTTAATAGCAGGGGGTGGGGGGTGAGGCAAAATATTACAATACAGTCTGCTGTATTGAATGAGCTTCTAGCCTTGGAAGGTACTTAGTTAAATGCCTCTTTGGCCCTGTCTTTCCAGGGCCTCTCACCTCTTTTCAGCAATGTGTTTCACAAGGAAGGTATAGCACTTGGAATCAGTAAACATGTGAAGTTACAAAAGAAAAGACAACTGTCATTTACTACTGGTTGTATTAAATGGAGAAGGAAGACACCAATCCTTGCCAGTAGTAGCAAGACAACTGGTGGTAATGTGGTAAGAAGTAATGTGGCCAATATTTCTGTGCTATACAAGAAAAGAACCAAGGGCAGCAAGTGTAGAAATACGATGCTGTGTTCCTGTCCAATGTGTTTTAACGCATACAGTAGATTCTATTGGTTAGTATAATAAGTAAACCATTGTCAAAAGCTCCAACTTTTGATAATGATTTTGTCCAAAATCAATAAATGTGATGCTGGAATGAATTCAAATTCTATTTTATTGATCAGTTATACAATATTTTCATTGTTCAACAGGCCTGATGAGCTGTAACTTATTGTCCCTGACAATTACTATTCCACGTAGATGGAGAACTAAAAGAAGACCATTCATTGAATGCCAGCACTGGAAAAGAATCCCATATCTAACTCAATACATATTTATTTATTTATTTATTTATTTATTTATTTATTTCCTACATTTCCACTCCAGTGATTCTCAGCAGTTAACATAAACTATAGAACCAAATAAAACATCCATAGAAATACAATTGTAAAAGAGTAAAACAACATCACCCAAACAAAAACTATAAGTGATAAAAATAGAAAATAGAGATGGCTTGATAAAATCAGGAAACCAACTCAAGAAGAACTCTGTCAGTAAAAGCTTAGCCCTGGATGAGGCTTTATATTAAATTCTAAGGGCTATATTTCCTCTTTCTTCTGTTATTTTCTTTCTGCACCTAAAACAGTCCCTTGATCCTTAATATAACAACACCATTGAAGCTTAGCATGTCACAGTAAAGGATTAAAAAAAAGAGGAGAATAGAAAAAGGAAAAGTAGGGAGGAAGGGGGTACTTTGATCAAAGATTTATTGCATGAAGAACTCCAGGTTACAGAATGTGAAATGGTAATCTGGTCAGTGGTTTACAAATCCTAATGTACTTGAAATGCAAATAGTGTTAAGGGCATTTGGCAGCACAGATCAGAGATAAGAGGTCAGCCTCCTCAGAGAGTTATCTTGCCAGAAGGCCAAAAGTCTACTTAATAATAACAACATACTTAGACCAACCTCCCAAGGGTGCTCCAAAGCATTCTTAGTTAATGGTTGTAAAGTGATCTGAAAATGCTGAATGTCTGATTCTGCTGGAGAGATGATAAGGTCTCTCCCAGCACACTGCATTCCCAGTCAGCCCCTCACTCACACCTACTCAGCCATGCCTATAATTAATCAAGGACATTTTTAAGAGAAGAAATGTAATTTAGCCCTCACTAAAAGGCCTAAGAAGCAACTGGACCTGAAAGAAGTAGACAAGCATACAGCTATTTTTCTGTTTATTCTCAACATAAATTATGTTGAGCTAAGTCCTGCCAGTGGCTGGATGAGAGATGGCCAGAGCACCTCGTATATGCTACCTTGTATTCCATATAGAAGAAAAGTGGGGTTGAAATATTCAGATCCAGGAAAATTAGCTATGTTTAGTATATGCAGCAAACAACATCAGTAGGTACCACCAAACGGTGCTGCCCCAATGCCCAGTCATTGGATCCTCTGGCCCAGGTGTTCAGTTGCTGCTACTGAATGCCAGGTCAACATGTAATAAGACCTCTTTCATTCAGGATCTGTAATAGATGACAGGGTCAACTTAGTGTGTATTACAAAAACCTGGTTGGGCACAGAGGTGAATCTAATCCCCTCTTAGATTCACAGCTCCTGCTTGAAGTGTACAATTCTATCCTGCCCACCAATTGTGTCCATTCCTGGATTAGGAGGCCCTGCTCATGGTCACTCATACCTTGTTCATCTCCTACTTGGACTATTGCAATAAGCTTCACATAGGGCTGTTCATGAAGACTATCAAGAAGCTGTAATTGGTCCAGAATGCAACAATGTGTGTAGTTATTGGTGCATGATAGTACTCCCATGTAACATCACTATTTTATGAGCTGTACTGGTTTCCTATAGGCTTCCAGGTGGAATTCAAGGTTCTGGTTACCATCTATAAAGCCTTTTATGGAATAGGGACTGCCTACTTCCAATTACGTCAGCTTGTTCCACCAGATCCAACAGAGTAGGCATGCTCTGGATACCTTCTATGAAACAATGTTACCTAATGGGATCCAGGGAATGTGCCTTCTCTATCACAGTGAATAGCAAATCCCCCAAAATGTGGATGGTTTTTACCCTTCCTTAATGTTTACCCTTGTTGGCCTTCCATAAGCCTTAAAAACCTTTTTCCTCACCCAGGCATTGGGCTAGGATGCTGAATGAGTCCATTTAGTAAGTTGTTTGGGAATATGAACGTGCAGAAATCTGGCTTTAGCTGTCTTGTATCATGTTGACTTTCTGTGACTTTTATGTTTATTGGTTCTATGTTTTTATCCAATGTTAGCCAGCCAGAGTCACAATTTGTGAGTTGCCATATGAATTGCATAAATTGCAAGCTGCCATATAAATTGCATAAATAAATTGCATGAATAAAGACAACTCCATTGCTTGATTTAAGACCAAAGAGGTTGAAAAATTCCTTATATCTTGAACAAACTGTAGTAATTAGAAATTAAATTTCAAAACATCTGAGGGTTTGGGAAGATTTTTCCACTTTTCTTCCTCTACTGACTTTTTAAAAAAGAAAATGAATGTCTGTATTATGGTTCATAATTCCTTTGTTTCAGTCTGAAGGCTGATGAATTGAGAAGGTAAGGCAGCTGTTTGTTGGCCACGGTACTTTCACTTCCACTTCTGAAGTCTGTGGACCGGGTGTGGGTATAGCATTATTCCTGCTTCTTAAGTCATCTTACATAGCTGAGCAGAGGAGCAGAAGAGGCTAAACCACTTAGTTTGTTCCATAGAAGGTGAGGATAAATCTGGGATCTAGTTCTGGTTTAATACTTGATCCAATCCATTGCTCAAAATTGCAGCTTTTTGCCTAATAATAGAGACAGCCCATTTCTGAACCCATGGATGAATGCTTTTCCCAGAATAAACAGAGCTTTTCTGACCACTGAAATCTTAGATCTCTTAAGATTTTTTATCTTGGTATTTCTGTTCATATATGCAATACCTTATAGTTAGGCCATTCCTTGAAATGTGGGTATTTATCTACCCTAGTTTTATACCTTATCTGACTGTGTTCTCTTTCTGGCTGAGTAGGTTTTGTGTAGTTCAAAAGCATTCAGAACCTCACTACATTAATAGACTTTGTCTAACTTAAAAGGTCCCCCTTTTCATTCTAAGTATCTAAGCTTCCATTCCACATTAAAATCATCTACTCTGGAAGCTATTAAGGTGCTTATTAAAACTAACAAATCCTTTTATGCTGCATCTCCAAGAAGGCCATCTCTTAACATAGAGCAATAAACAGTTAATTTCCTTTCCATGCTTCACTTTCTGCAAGTAAATAATTAAACACATTGATATTCTATCAATACATCTTTCTTTAATGTTTAAACATGTGTTAATAATTCAAATATGTATAGGTGACCTCTCTGCACTCCTGCGATTCTTGAAAGCCCCAGTGCTCTTTGAAAGAAGTCCATCGCTTTCATATTCAGTACAAGTTAAAAGCCTTTTGTTTCTTGATATCTCCCCCCCGCCCCCGTCCCCCCGACTCCTGCCAACATGCCTTTTCTTGGGTGCCCTGCCAGCCCATCAGCCCCAGTGCAGTTTTTAATGGAACACAAAGTTCAAGGAGTTCGAACCACCAATTCAATTATAATAAACAGGCACAAAGAGACAGGCTGATTGACAAAAGGCAGTGCTGAGAATTTTGTTGCTATTCAATAACAAGAACTAAGGATTTAAAAATGCACATGCACACACACAGAAACATTTTTCTCACTTAATCTTGTGTAAATATTTGATTTATGGAATCCAGCAGGTTGATTGATTGACTGATTATGTGCCACGAAGTCAGTGTCAGCTCTTAGTGACCTTATAGATAGATTTTCTCCATGAAGATCAGTCCCTAACCTTGCCCTTCATGTTTTCCGTTGCAGTCATTGCCAATGTAACTGAGTCCATCCACCTTGCTGCTGGTCCTCTTCTTCTCTTTCCTTATGAAAGCATAATTATTAAAGGTATATTTCCCACAATTTTCTCCTGTAAAAATACCTGTGGCAGCTTTCCTCAATCTGGAGCACTTCAGATGTGTGATTACAATTGCCAGAATTTCTAGCCAATTTGACCATGCCGTTATGAGAGGTGTAGCCCATTCCAATGGACACTCAGGTTGCAAAGGCTGGCCTAAGGCAATTCTGATTGGCTACACTGTTACCTTCAGAACTAGGTTATTTCATCCTCTTTTACAAGGAAACAAATTAACCAATATATTGCATTTCATATATGAAGATCTAGACCCAGTGGATTCCTCTGTTAGGAAGAGTTGTTACAGTATATACTAATTATAACAGGAGCTTATCAGTTGACGCCATCCAAGTAAACAAGCAAAACCCACGTGCCGCAGATGTCATCAGGTCATGAATCCTACCGGATATGACATGTTACCTAATTCTGTCAAGAAAAGCAGTTTGCCAGCCCTACAGTTAGTGATTAATATAACTCTGCTTGATTGCATTAACTTCTGGTAACCCTAGGTCTTGACTAAACTGAAAACCTATATATTGACGCAAACCCTATTTTGAGCAGTTTGCAATAAAGGAAGCCCTAATAAAGCTTTATTTTTGTTGATTTTTTAAAATCAGCACCTGAAAAGCAGGGAAAAATCAAGAATTTTTAAGCTACAGTCTGCTCTTTTGCCTTTTCTGAAAGTTAGATACATGCATACCTTTTTTCAAAGTTTACTTAAACATAAACACACCCCTCTCCAATCTCCAGGGAGCAATGAAAAAACGAACTTAACAGCATACTCTATTTTAAGCCCTTCTGAAGGAAAATAAAAGCTAGTAAAAACTTGAAACTCCTGTGTGCAAAGGTTTAAATACAGGTCTGCAGCTGAAAAGAGGCATAGCTCCACATTGACTGCAGACATGCACAAAAGCACATCCTGCAAGAGCAGGCTTGCTATGTGTCCAGATAGGCCCAGGGAAATTACTCTAGGCATGTACAGAGTATGCTCTGCAAGGGTAAAGGGGGGATTGGTCGCATGTCTTCTCCCCGAAGCAGGAGCCATGGAAGCTGATTGTCTGAGGTAAAATTGATCCCTGAGCTTCCAAAGCAAAAGGCTAGAAAAAGAAACTTTATACTCCTCAGCAGCATAGCCTCTTTGAGGAGAATGCACAGGATGGAGTTAAACTGCCTAACTGATTAAGAAGAAAAGTTCAGGTAGTCCTCGGGTTAGGATGGCAATTGGGACCGAAATTGCCATCACTAAGCAACGTGGTCATAATGTGTGACATCACATGACCACATCGCTTAGCAACAACAATCCCAGCAGTCCCGGTTGCTGTCATAACCCCAAGACCCGTGGCTGGTTAAGTGGAAGGAGTCCCAGGAAAGGAGCATGGGGGGCTGTGGGGGGGAGCTGGGGAGGCCCTGGGTGGCCCGGTGCAGGCTACACACAAGTTGGGGGGGCATGGGAGGGAGGTGCTGCAGTGCCACGCAAGCACAGGAAGACCATGGGGTAGAGGGCACAGTGTGAGCGCAGAAAGGCCGTGGAGTAGAGGGCATGGGGCAGTGCAAGTACAGGAAAGCCGGGGGACTTACTGGAGCAACCCAAGTGCCCAACTCACGATCACATGACCACAGGGGTGCTGCGATGGCCAGAACTTTGAGGATCGGTCATACGTCCAGTTTTTCAGTGCTGCCATAAGTTTGAATGGTCACTGAACGAATGGACATAAGCCAAGGACTACCTGTACTTCAGATTAGCTCTGAAGCCAACATTCTAATTTTATTTTATTTTGTGTTAGTTTTAGAAGTGCCTGGATCTCAAAATGCTAGCATGACAGATTCTGAAAGCCTGTACCATAAAAATCCTCCATCATTGATAGGTTGTCTATGTGACCAAGAAAAACAAGTTGATGGCTACGCTGAAACAATGTTCATTAAAAGCTTTTGCTGTAGACTTTTCAAACTGAAAGCCTTTGGGATCATCATAAATACTTTCACTAAAATGGATAAATATATTTCACACAGGATGTGTTTGTTGAACTGGCAACCTTCATATGTTGCACTGAGGAGGACACTAATCCACCATTCAGTAATGTCAAACATTGGGGCCAAATTGCTCCTAAGTCTGAAAAGGCTGGCATGTCAAACTATTAGCCCTGTCAAGTACAAGAAGATGTTCACATTTCCTCATTGAATTTTATAATAAAAATTATTTACCTGTAAAACAAAATCTGTTTTATTTCTTTGGCTAACTCTGTTTAATCATGTCAGACTGTAAAACAAATACAATTCAATCAAATCAAGCCAAGATATTGTTCAATTCAGTCTAGATGGGCCTGATTGCTTTTTGCAAAGGTGTTAAAAAATTAGTTCTGATGGGATAGGTTTGTGACATTAGCATGAGGAATAAAGGCAGAATCATATGTGACACTTTCAGTATGAGATTTTTCTATTATGTTGCTTATACCTTTTCACATAGGATCAGGCAGTGGGGGACTCCTATGTGCCATTACTGTGCTGCATACCTGTGTAAGGGCAAGACAGTGATTTCATCATGGTAACTTATGACAAGCCCCATATGTTATTGGAACCTTTAGGAGTTCTTCAGGCTGAAAAGAACCCTTTACAGGTTCATCTCCATAGTCTTTTAATCTGTATGCCACTCTTTGGTCCCTTGTCCACAATTATTTGATGATGAATATTTCATCCATGTTTGCTGATAGCCTTTCAAAGCTCTCCTTCAAGCTGGATACCCTGACATGAACCCCATCTTAAGATCTTTCTCCTTCCTTTTGTCTTCTAAAATTTTCCCATAGAGTCTTACCCATACCTCCCATTCTTTAGTTAGGCTTACATTGTCAGGGGCGGCCTAGATGCTATGATGGTAGGTGTATTGTAGAAAAGGTACTAACAAATTCCTCCTGATTTTTTGCCACAATACTGTAGACTAACATGGCTGTCCTCCTACAATGTCTACAATAAGAAGCTTGATGTGATTAAGTAATATGTCATATTCAGTAGGGGGTTTCATGGCCTGGAAACATCTTTCCTGATGGGATTAGATAACATATCATATCCAGTAGGATTTGAAACCTCATGACTTCTGCGCCACATGCGTTTTGATTATTTACTTCGATGATGCCACTAATTACTGATAAACTCCAATTGTAAGTTATTATATACTGTAACTACTAGCAAGCAAAGGTTGAATTAAGAAAAAACAGCATTTACTAATCTCACCATTTTATTTCTAAACAGGTACAATTATCTAGGAGTATGATGAAGGCTATGTGTCCTTTCTCTATATAAATAGTTTAATTGCATCAGCTAAATTAGTTGTATTTTTTTAAGTTAGAAAACAAAAACAAGTGAAAGGTACAGATTACATTTTAATAATTAAAAAAACCCAAGGTGATGGTAATCTCAAGGAAAAAAAGACTGTCCAAAAATAAAAACAATGGTCAGTGATGCCCTCTTCAGAAAATCAAGAATTTTGTCTGTCTTGGACATTTAATCACAGAAGATGATGTGAAAACAGCTGTTAGAATAAAAAGATGAATAGAAATTGCCAGGAAAATCTTTTTAGATATGAAGAATATTCTGATCTCAAGGGAAATGGATTTAAAACTAAGATTAAGAATGGCCAAATGCTACATCTGTTCAACTCTCCTCTATAACTGTGAAACATGGACAATATGTAAGGAAGCTGAGATAGGCTGAAAGCCTTTGAAATGTGGCTTTTAAGGTGAAAGCTTTTCACCAGGTGTGCAAAGCAATGGGTGATGAAGAAAATATGCAGATATGTACACGTATGTGAACATATATGCACTTACATCTGCATCATATATTTCTTTGTATTTCAGGAACAATTAATTTCCCAAAGTATGGAAATTAATAAACTGGACATAACATTGCATCTTAAATTTGCAGTCCCATATACCAGCTGTGGTGTAAGCTCCACCTGAGTTGCTTTCATCTGAGTCAATGTGAGTAGGATCCCACTACAAAAAGCATTGGTGAAACAACAACAAAAATTATCCTTATTCTGACAAAGGCACAAAGTAACTACTGGGTGAATCACTCTGAGGAGCACACCAGCATTTCATCTATGTAACTACTCAGCAGACTTCACTTAGCAGGGGCATCTCCAGATCTCACGTGTGGGCTAGGTAACACTACAGAACTACACAGGTAATCACAGGTAATAATATGAAGCAGAGATTACACAAGCAGATTCACAATTAGAGTTGAATGTTAAATGTCCATTCTTCATTCTTAGTAACAAATTAGATGTATGTGCACTATTTTCTTTGCTAAAGAGAACCTTGGGAGCAGATGCCACCCAAATCCAGAAGATTCATCACTAATTCTACTTCCAGAGTTTCAGTCAAGCTTTTCTAAGGTCCCTCACCCACACACTTATTCCAAACAATAATTGGTAGTATGCAATAGCTTGCTTGTAAGCAATGCTGTAGAGGATTTTTCTTGCATCTTTAAAGTACTAGAGGAGCGAGGTACTATATCTAAGTGCATCCTACATCGGTGTCCTCAGATTCAAAGAATTCGCTACCTCAGGTTTTATGAGTTGACTTTATTTATTTATTTATTTATTTATTTATTTATTTATTTATTGAATTTTTCAACCGCCCATCTCCCCCCAATGGGGGAACTCTGGGCGATTCACAACAAACATTAAAACATAAAATATATAAACACATAAAACCTTAATTTAAAACATTACTAAAAAGAAGAAGGAGAGTTTAAAATGTTCATGTGCATCACTTCCTACTGGGCCATTTCCTAATCAGAATTCTAATGGACATTGTGCAGCCATGAAAACCATCTCATTTGAAGCAAAGCGTTCTTTTGAAAATCTTGTATAAATTTAAGCTAACCAGTCGAAAGCAATTGCAGTCTATTTTCTTGGCATACATCTGATTAGGAAAAAGATTTATCTGCACTTTCCAATATTACAGTTTTAATAGGTATGCAGCATGGGTTCCTAACATGCTATATTTCTCTTTATTTATAACACGTGAAATGTTGGACTAACCATAAAACAACCCAAAGTGCCATTTTAATTTTGTAAGGTCACAGATACAAGGAATGTTTAAGCTGGGGCTTGCATATTCTTCTGAAACAAATTATATTTTTAAAAAAGTTATATTAGCAAGTATATCATTCAAATTGAAAACAGGACTCCTTTACTTTCTGTACTTCATTAACAACAATCAGGCTTAGTTGTGTGGCTTAGTTGTGCAGGCACATGCATTGAAATGGCCACATCAGCCTGTTGAGATGAGGTCTACCTCTCTCTATTGGCTTCATTTGTTAGCAAGCATAGCAGAACATAATTTATTTTTATTGTAGTGCATTGAAAATATAAGACAAGACAAGGCCAAAAAAAAAGTTCTAGAGATTATGGCATGACTAGAACAGCAGGCACAGTTCATAGTTAAAGAACACCCACATAGCTTCTGATTACTGGAAGACCAAATTTCCTGATCCCCACTTATAGATAGGTGTAAGAGAAGATCAGCAGTGGTCTGAAGGACAGTTTCCTTTAATAATTATTTATATATTTGTTAGATTTATATTCCACCTTTTCTCCAAGAGTTCAAGGTGGTTTGCATGGAGATCTCAATTTTATCCCCCATTTCAGCAACACTGTGAGATAAGTTAAGCTGAGAGATCATGACTGGATCAAAGTCACTCAGTAAGTTTCCATGGCTGAGGCAGACTTGAACCTGGGTCTTCCCACTTTGGGCCAAACAATAAACACTATATTGTACCATACCACAGCTGGTACTACTGAGGGAATATTGATTAATTTGTGCCTGTCCCCTAGTGGTACAAAGGAGTAACACCAGTTTAATTAGATCAACCTTCTCCTCAGAGGTGGACCTCTGTGATTACTTGACTGGAAGGCATGTTTCACAGTTTGAACTGAATTAGACATTAAACATTAAAATAAGGTTGGAGTCCTAAATATGCTTAACAGAAAAGTAACCCCATCAATGACTTTCAAGAAAAAGAAATATGAAAGAAAGCATTTATATGACATTTCTGTTCCATAAAATTGCACTTTATCCCTCTTACACAATCAGCTCATTTTTAGATACACATGCAGCAGCCTGGTGGCCCATATGCATGTTCCCTCTGGATCAAAGTAAATGTATAATGGATCCACTATATTTATTTTTCTGCCTTGATCCTTTTTGCATCTAAACCAAAATACTGTCTCCGTACATGAGCAGGCTGAGGATGGAGTTGTCACTGTAGCTATAGAGCACTGCCACCAAGTGATTAACCGAACTAAGTATCTGGCATATTAAATGGAACTATGTCATATTACAATAGGCTATCAAAGGGATGACTGTCACAGTTTTTGTCTTCTTATACTTTCCTTCCTGAGCTTTTTAACTGTACTTAGCAAGTCCCATCCTATAAGCTCAGAATACATAATTGTACAGTTTCTTTTCTTAACTGGGACACAGAAACTCCTATTCCCTATTTCTCATATTTTTGCTTTTTTTCTCACAGTGTAAAAATAATAACAGCAGCAGCAACAACAGCACTGATGTTATTTTGATTGGATGTTTCTTCATTAGTTCCAGCTCAAACTGGAACTTCTTGTAATTTTCTCCAAAGCCTTCAACTAATTCATTCTTTTTATCCATTGACAATGCTTCTTTATGATCAAACACTCCCCCACTTTCTTCTCTTTTGCTTCCTAAATCAGCTCCTTCATGAAAGCTTGTTGCTTCATCTTCTGAAAAATTACAAGAATGCAATTCTTTTTAACACAAACACATCCCTGTGCTTTGGTCACCTTGATTAATGCAGTCTTTTCTTGGTTGTCATTTGTCTCCCTTCACACACTCCCATCCATTTACTTTCATTCTACTGTCAAGATCCATCCATCATCATTGTGACCAATTGCCTCCATTCTTGACATTCTTTATTGGCTTCCCCATGGTTTTGTGCAACAATCTTGTTCTTCCTTTTCCATGGACTTGTCCTTCTTTCCTCTCCGTGCTTGCATCCTACTTTTAACAGAGACCTTCACTTCCTAGCTCCACCAGGCATCCAAAGATTCTCCATTCCCAAAAATTACTTCCATGGAAAGATCTCCAAAGCTGATTTCTCTGGGAACCTTTCAAATCAACCTATTAGTCTCTATACCTGTCTGTTTGTATATGCAATAGGAGAGGAGAAATGGTCACTGTCATACCTCAGATTATAATTAAACTGACAAATTATTAAGCCCAATTTATGATCACTTGAGATCACCAACCTCTTCTTCCTCCAAAGAGACAAAGATTTGGGAGTGATGCTGGAGACAATAAATAAATAAATAATACAGGAAAAACAAAAATGGTATCATGCATTAAACAGATCCTTAAACCTGCTTAATTTAATTTTTTTAAAAAATTAAAAGTTTTAAAAGATAACAGCAACAAGATACACTGATGGAACTGGGCATTCAGTAAATAATAGACTCCAAGAGCTACAAATGCATACTTCAGATTTATACATAGCCACATATTCTCCTGACATAAAAAGAAAAAAAGATGAATATTTTAGTCAGGAAATATTTATTATATTTATGCAGAAACCAGGCTGATGTTGCTTTTTACTGATGTGACAACATTATTTGTATACTGTATTTATTCATTTATTGCACAAAAAGGCAACTTTTATAAAGCTGGATTTACAGAAGGCAATCGCGAAGCTTCTTTCTGAAAGATTCAGTCCTAAGCACGCTGAATTTGAAAGCAGGAAGTGCTGCTGATTTTAGGGGGCTCATTTCCAATTAAGTTCACTTAGGATCACATATTTGATGATGCTGTTACCAAAGGAACTTACCAGCAGCTAGTCCTCATGCTAGCTCTTTTTTTAGAGCAGCCATGCCCCATCCCTCTGGATAAACCACCATCAACATTCAACATTCATCCAGAACAGAACTCTGACTAAATTTAAGCAAGAATGGCTTCCGTATATATTACTTGTCACACCACAAGGCAATCATAGATAGAGTTTTTAAAGGGGAAATATTTTATGTAAAGATAGTAACCAGAAACAATTTTAATGTTTATAAATAATTTGATGTAATCACTAGTCAGGTACAATGCGAGGAAATTTAGAAGTTAATATTGTTTTTACTGATTGTTTTTAGTACTTGGTATTTGGTATTTGTTTTCTTTTCATAAGATCACGTGCATTTATCTTAGATAATAATAAATAGTGGGGACATCAATATAAATACTACTGCTTAGGGTTTTGTAGTGATTTACAATTATTTCTCAAGATGAGATCATTATTTTAGCTTGATATGTTCAATTAATTGTTTAACCAATGAAATAATGAATTCTAAATTCTATGGCAATTGTAAATTCTCTGTTTATTCACTGATATTTTATTTTCCAGCCACTAAGTTTTTTCTTCTTTTCTTCTTTTATGTAGTCATTTATTTTATTCTTTAAATGTCTTAACGTAAATAATTTAATTTAAATTTAAATTTAAATTACCATTTATGTCCTGGGGTTTTTTTTGTTTTTGTTTTTGTTTTTTGCATTTTGACAATCCAAAGCCAAAGCATATGATAACTAAAGGAATAAAGTTACACTGAAAAACTACTAATGAAATACAAATAGCAACCAATTATAATTGCCATCAATTACTTTCCTAAAGCTTGCTAAGAATGCAGGTCCATCTAGCTCAGCATGGCCTATGTTGACAGATTCTCCAGAATTTCAGGCAGAAGAGTTGTCGAGATTGAACCTGACATCTTCAACAGTTAAAGCATGCTCTACCACAGAGTGTTCCTTCTTCATTCACATGAACGACACAGTCCACTCGTTTTTTTAATTAAACCAATTGTATATTGGAATTTGAAATGTCACTCCTAGGTATGGTTTAGTTGGTAGCGTGCAAATACTTCAAACCTTTAGACCAACCATTCATCTGAGAACTTATTCCTGTCCTCCTGCCCATGGATAGTCTATCCATCCATATAGATGAACTAAAAGGTCTACATTAAAAAGGTTGCCAAATATTAAGGGAAAAAAAATTAAAAAAATACAGGTGGGGGTACTGATTGCATGGCTTGCACCTATGCGGGCAGCAACTCTCCAGCTCCCCCTGCCCCTTCCTGTATATTATTATGATATTGAAATCCATTATGAGTAAGACTGTGCCTATGATTTCGAGATAAGTTTTTACCTACCAGTTGAGGACTGATACATTTATCAAGAAGACCAACATCTTTCCATTTTCTAAATTGCACATCTACAAGAAAGGCAATAATGTTCCAGTTAACAGTTCTAGATTTAGGCACAACAGAGGAGCTTCTGCTTTCCCACACTTTGTCTCAGCGGAGACTGACTCTCACAAGGAGTTGCATTTAGGCCAGTTTTAGATAGAACTCTTACAATTTCCACCCAGTATGGCCAGATATCTAGGCTGGAAATTATTAAATTTGAAGCCCAATGTTCCAAAACAGAAACAAATTAAGGAAAATGGATCTACCTATGCACTGATTAAGCTGTGGAATGTAGTATCTTAATGTTTCCCCTTGCTACTTATGGAGATGTTCTTCTGATCTGCAATCTGAATTTAGGCAGTTGCTTTCATGTGAAGCCTTCTCAGTGGTATCTCAGAATCTTGCTAGGGTACTAATAGTCACAAAAATCACACCTTTGGTTAACAGTTTATGATCTCATGGGAAATTAGAAATGGTAAAAAATTATGAAATGGTCTTACACTGACGGTCCATATTTGGAACTTCTCTGGTCTGACTGACAAGCTTTCCAGGATCTGAGCCAGTAATCTTTCCTACCATGGATGATTTCAGTCAAAATAAAGAACCTCAAGAGCAGGAGCCTCTAGAGGGGGTCAAAAAAGTTAAGATGGTAGCCACAACTAAGAGATCAACCCCCTGTTCCTTTTTTACATGCACAGTTGTCATCACTAACTTGATTTGTTTACTCCCCTGCTCAAGAGAATCAAAAAACATAACTGTTCAAAGAAATGTTATAAAATTTGCCCACAAGAGCAATGAACAATTAAGCATTACATTTAGAGAAAAATACAATACAAAGGTTCCAGTAATTTTAAAAATGATACCATATAAGTACACCATGTTGTAAGCCAAGGCTGTGTATACATATATAAACATAGTAAACATGATATCTAAAAAGCATCTCAGCTAAAACCATGGATACTACCTAGTGTAAATAAGATGTGACTGTGAGTTATCTATTTGGCATGAAGTTGAATGATGCTTTTTCAGGTTATGGTGCCAGGCTTCAAAACTGGGTTCATTATGTGCTTATCTGCAAGCTTATTGGACTTCTTTATGGAAGCATTGGTCCATTGGCATTGTGTGAACAAAAGAAAATTGTCCAGAAGGGGGAAAAGCTCCCTCACAAACAGGTTCATGTACAAAAAGGTAATCAGTCAAACATGAACTTGACCATCTAGATGATGGGCAAAGATAAGCAGAGTTCAGAAAACCAGAAGTCTGAGCAACCAGTCAGGAGCAGGAAGGTTTCCCTCTCTGGTCTTTAAAAAGAGGATGGAAAAGCTCAGTTTTTGCCTTTGTTCTTTTGTCAAAGATGAAAGGGCATTATTTCTCCAAGTGGTTCCCACTAGGTAAGCAAAAGTGCCTCAATTACAATTGGGAAATTGAAAGGAAATAGCCGTAGAGGGAAATGTGGAGCTAGATGTGAATTAGGATTCTCTCTCTCTCTCTCTCTCTCTCTCTCTCTCTCTCTCTCTCTCTCTCTCAAACCTTGCAGGATTTTTAGTGTTCTCCTTTTCTCCAACTCTCAAGTAGCTCCTTGCATAATAAACCACTTCAGTCTTCTCTGAAATCAGCAATCTCATTGAGAGAGAGAGAATTGAGCCCACCATACTTCCTGGCTACTCTGCTAGCTACAGAAAGGGGGGGGGGGGGGACATGCAAAAAGCAGGAAGGTTTTTCCACTTTCTTATTCCTGCAAAGAGAAATTTTCTCTGTAAAACTGGGGATGGTGGTAGCACCCAGGATTGTGGAAAGGGGCAAAGTGGGGATTGTGAGGAGGGCTTAGGGACCCCTGCTGAGGATTCAGAGAGGCCAACTCACCACATTCCTGTGCAGCTGTGGGCAAGCATGTAATCTTTTTCAGAGATAACTATCTTTTCATCTGCCAGTGCAATAATTTGGGCTGAGGTACTTCGGACAGCAAGAAAATGTATGCCCCACTGGGTATGTTTCTACAAGTGTAGACACACTGCAGACATATCTTGAAATATATATGCAAAAGGTTATGTGGAACCTGCTATTCTGATATTACTCTCTGACTTTTGCCCCTTAAGTGAACAAATAGAGCTGGAGTTCTTCTTCCAAAAGAACAGGGGAAAGCACACTACTACCAAATCCCATTAATTAATTAATGATGAAGGCAGGGACTGGCAACGTGACATCCTAGGGCCACATGCAACCCCCACAGATCCCTCCAGCCACAGTTGTTGAAACTCAGTGACTTCCTCCTTCCTTCTGAGGTAAGGAATACAGTACACAAAAAATAGATTAAGCTGTAAATTAGTCTTGTTTTTTTAAAAAAAGTAGTCTTAAAAAAAAATCTCCAAAACCTAGGACCAAAAGAAAAAATTGGCCCTATCCAATTACACAGTAGAGGCCTTGCCACTTTAGCTCTTCTCCTCCCCTTAAAATATTACACAACCCCCAACCACTGAAAGAGTATGCACCCCTTCTGTAGGGCATAAAAAATTGTGTGTTCAGTTTGTGACATATAAATTGAATGTATTATCATAACAATACAGCAAGGTGATGAAAGATCAGCTGGGTATAACAGTCTAGTACAATTTTCCACCTATTATTAGTTTGTGTCACTACTCAAATCTTAACACTTGAGGCCATTTTGTTGGTAATGAAGTATATCTTTTCGCTGTCTATCCGCCATTCTCATTTTTCATCGAGCATGGGAGACTGAAGATGATTGATGAAAGCCTGGATAAACTGAAGCAAGATTCAATTTAAATTTACTCAATTTAAGGTTTTTTATTTGTGAAATTAAGCATACCATTTGTGTATATCTATGTGCATAAGCTGCAAAGGTCATTTGTAGCCTATTCTTTATCCAAGCTAAATTTATATACATGATATAAAGAAATCAATATTTTTTGCTGATTTTGTTTAAATCATGTAGGATTTTGCCTTAGAGATTGAAAGCTTTCTCAAAGAGAACTGTATTTAGACCACTGTAGAAAATGCTTTATTAACACATTTAAATGTGCTAATTATAGAACCTGGGTTAAAATGCTACTTTCAAATAAACAGATGGTTTCTCTTTGCATATCTGAGTGATGCTTTATGTAACTTTTTTTAATGTCCCAAGCTAAGGTTCAGTTTTAAATCCTCAATCTTAACAATATAGTTAATTCTATTTTTATCATAATGCTTCTCACAATAAGTAGAATTCAGAGAAAGCAAGAGAGTCAGTTATCATCAAAATCTATAGAATATATCTAGAGCCTCCACTTAAACCTCTGAAGTCTTAATTTTTCATAAGGTATTAACTCTGACAGGCTATCAGTCATTGAAGCCTATTACAGAGTTACTGGGGTAAAACTGAAAAGACTTGGGATAAAACTTAATTTTTACCTGTTCATAATTCCAGTAACTTGGAGCCAGTCATTATCACACATAATAATTCCAAGATTAATAAAAATAGAAATAGAAACTTGGTAGATTATAGTGTAGCTTCTAATGATTGCAAAGTATGGTATTTAGATTTGTGATAGCAAATCAAGAGAAGTTGGGATGATTTATGAGGGGATGTTCAGTCATTGTGTTTGGAAGTCCCACAATATCTTTAGTAGTGTGGCAATTATTGGTGCAAGATACTTGAGCCCCTGTGATTGGTTCAGGACATGTTACTTCCCATCCTTCATGTTGATAGAGGAAGAAATGGAAGACTTATCCTGCTTTTTAGTCACTGTTTGCAAGACAAAAATAATTGAATTACCTTAATAAACATTATAGCAGCAAATTCATTTATGTATTTATTCACTGATTTATACTCCATCTATAGGAACTCAAGGAAAATAACAAGATTTAGTCCTCACAAAAAGCATATGAGGTAGACGAGGCTGAGATTTAGTGTCTGGTCCATAGTCACCCAGGAAGGGTCATGATTAAGTGGGAATTTGAACTTTGGTCTTCGTGTTCCAGTCCAACTCTTTCTCACCACTGGACATAAAATGTTAGTAGCATCCCTAAGGAGCAGTGAAAGGAGAAATCATGAGAAACGGAGGCATAGATCCTGCATCACCAACCAGGACTCTTTTATAATAAAACATGTCATTTATTTCCAGCTGGATAGCAAAGAGAATGGCTCCCATGTTCTGCATTTCTGTTTAAATTAGGGTCATTGTTTGCAATTGTAAGCCTAAACATTTAAATTAACATATGTGTATTTTATTCCAATGTATCTTCTTTTCTTTCATCTTCCCTTTTAGGAGATGTGTTAGCAACTACTCCACACAAGAAAAGACTCGGAAGGGGCCTGATTAACTTCTCCATTCCTACAAAGTCTAGAGGGAACTCAGGGATTAATGAATATGCAATTATTCATGGGCAATCTTGGCCAGTTACCAACTACTTCCGTTTCCTTTGTATCTGGAGCTGGGGGCCCACTTGTTTTTCTCCCACCCGGGTATATTTTTGACATCCTTTCCTATTAGAATTCTGCACCAAAATTAACCTCGTCTAACAACAATCCAGCCTTGTTGCTGAGGAATGTTCCCACGTCATCTGTGTGTCATGACAACAGATGATAGAAACGCTGCTATTCGGAATTCAGCGTGTGTTTGCTCTGCCTCTCTCTCTCTTTTAAGCAGCTTTAAAAAGAACCCAGTACAAAAGTGATCACTTAGTGATGCAGTGCTGAGCTATTGAAATCACCCCGGGCAGGTAAACCTGCCCACGGCTCTGAGACAAGAATAAGCAGAGTGGGTGACACTTCCTGTTGAGTTGCGGGGGCGCAGGAAAAGGCACTTCCAGGGAGGAAAAAGGCAGCCAGAGACCCAGTGGAAAAAAACAGTGCAGAAGAAAGAAAAATCTAGAAGTGATCAAGACTCATTGGAGGAAAAATACCACAGAAGCTGGGGGCAATCTAGCCATTTCAAGAAATACCTGTGGCAATATAAGCTGTGTGTTTTTAGGGTGTTTGTCTTGACTATGCAGGGGCCAAGCTTATCTTTTCATAGCACTTTGATCATTTGTTTTGGATGGTGAGAAATATCAGACTCCCCCTCCTTTCCAGGAGATATGCAATTTAAATACTGTAGAACAGTGTTCCTCAACCTTAGCAAGTTTAAGATGTGTGGACTTCAACTCCCAGAATTCCCCAGCCAGCATGGGGAATTCCAGGAGTTGAAGTCCATGCATCTTAAAGTTGCTGAGGTTGAGAAACACTGCTGTAGAATGTGTCTTATTTTGCCCACCCTGAATGCTTCTCCATTCCCTTGTCTTTCCCCATCTGTGCTTCTCTTCCATTCAGGTCTGGAAAAGCTCAGAACTGCTTCTATGGCTTTTCACCTCTATATTCTTGAAATTGGAGGGGACACCACAGCCCTACACTGTATTTTGCAGCTAGCAAGCTTTATGGCCACAAAGATTGGGAAGGGTAAAATGAGGAATGACAAAATGGGAAAAGATACAGCAAAAGTGTAGAAAGAGCAAAAATCTATCTTCCTGGACACATGGAGGCAATTCTTACTCATCACTGGTGACTTGGCAATTGATTAATTCCATAGCTGATTCAGTGAATGCTCCTATTTTCTGATGTGAGATGTCTAGGCATGGGTACAATCAAAAGATTTGCTAATCTTTGGTAAACATACATACTTATGATGCAAACATTCCCTGATCTGTTTCAGAGATCTGAAAAGCCTGCTCTGCTCTTCTTTGCTCTGGTTGATGTGTGACTCAAGAGCAAGATTTAGAAAAATGGATTTTCACTCTTCACAGTCCAGCACAGAAAAAAATGGCTGAAACTATTAAAAAAATCACCAAAATGAAATTAAATTTGAAGATTAAAAAGGGACCATTATGAAAGGTTAAAGTGTGCCAGATTTAACATAAAGTGGTAAAAGGACTTTCAAGCTATACTATTTTAAAATCTGTATTAAAAATGCCTATAACTTTGCTGTTTGCAATTCACTACAGTAACAGTTCCTGGGATGGGGAACATTGTGCCAGATTTTGGACAGATAGCTTGAAGAGGTATGTGCAAAAGCAAAATTATTCATATGGACTTATGGTGCCCTTTTCTGAAATGGATGAACTGGTTTCAAGACTTGAGGCAAAAGTATAAGGAATTAGTGCTCTTTCCCATAAAATCAGTCAGTTGCTAGGCCTCTTCTAATGCAGTTCATAATACCAGCTCAGGACAAGGGCTTGGAGGCAGCAAGTAAAGCCAATAATAAAACCATCTCCCCAATTTCTCCACCACTCAAAATGCTATGACTGGTGATCTGATTGCAGTGGTCACTCTCCTC
This sequence comes from Python bivittatus, assembly GCF_059951505.1. NCBI lineage: Eukaryota > Metazoa > Chordata > Lepidosauria > Squamata > Pythonidae > Python > Python bivittatus. Next base: position 34,803,838 of record NW_028277112.1, on the reverse strand, counting down.
CTTCCTCTCCTCGCCATGGTGTTTTACCTAAATAATTAAAGTTTCTTTCTTTCTTTGTCTTTTAGGTACTGAGGAATGTCCTTAGCAACACAGTGGAACTCAGGTTTAACACCAGGAAGAGAGATTTATGGAGATTTGGAACAGGACAACTTCAGACCCATCTATCTGTTCTCATCAAATGCATTAAATGCAAATCCACTTGAAGTTAGCCTATTTTGCTCCATGATCCAGGTTTCAGCCAGCTCTGATGCTTGAATTCATGCACATTTTGTTCCAGACACATTTCCTTTCTAAGATGCAGATGGCTTACTGTGAATGATCACTTATTTTGAGCCAGTTTGGTTTTAATTGATATCGTGTCAGCCGTAATATAGTAGCACCACCATAAGTTCCAGTCAATAACCCTTTCTCTTGCAGATTACCCACTAGACATTTCCATCTCTATTTCATTCCAAAGACTGGAAATGAAGTGTGCCATACCATTGCTTTCCCTGTGGAATTCTCTGCTCTCTTGCCATGCCATAGATTCACTTGCAAATTCTGCTGGTGTATTGGCTTAACTCAAGGCAGCTAATCTCTGGATCATGTTGAGTTGCCTTGAGAGCTGCCTTGAGTGCCATCTGTTGGCAGAAAGGTAAAATAAAAATCCCATAAATAAATAAATACATAAATACATAACCATCCATATGAATATATGGTAATACTCAGAGACGTCTTAATTCAGAAAACAGTTAACATGGAGGGCACCAATTTTTTTTAAAAAAACTATCTCAATCTTCTTATCATAATGGAACTAATAATTGAAAAAAAACAATTTACCTACCTTTTTAGATCTCTTATTAGTATTATTACTCTTAGGATAAGTGCTTGTGTTTTGTTTTCTTTTTATACTGCAGTACTCCATGTTTTATCTACCTTAGAAGTCTGGATGATAGGATGTCTGTCAAGCTCTGAAAACTTGAACAAATCAAGGGGAGTTGGGTGTGTGCGCACTTTGTGCCTGCCTCTGCCATCCTTGACTTACTGTGTTGATGGGGATGTTTGCAAGGAAGATGTAACTGCATTCAGCTAAATATTATTACAGATGGTCCTCGGTTAATGGCCACTCATTCAGCGACCATTCAAACTTGCAATGGTGCTGAACAAGTGGTACTCATGACTGGTCCTTGAAGTTCTAGCTGTTGCAGTGCCCCCCTGGTCACAGGATTGTGATCTGGGCACTTGGCAACTGGTCCAGATTTCTGACTCTTGCAGTGTCCCATGATCACATGATCATGATTTGCGACCTTCCTTGCTGGCTTCCCTCAAGCAAAGTCAATGGGGAAGCTGTCAGGAAATCATAAGTTATAAACACATGAGCTCCTCGCTTAATGACCTGCACAGTCCTCACTTAATGATGGCAATTGGGGACTGCCGGAACTGCTGTCACTAAGCAGCATGGTCACGTGACATTGCGCTTTACAACTGCATCACCTAGCAATGGAAATTCAGGTCCCAATTACTATTGTTAAGTGAGGACTGAACAAGTCTTTTGTTTAAGTGGCCTAGCTCTGCAACATTGCAGAGATACTATAACACTATACTATATTACAGATATTGTAACACTATTTAGCTAATATGGTTAGAGTTTCCTTGCTGACCTATTCATCCATGCAAGGAGCCTGGGGATTAAGGGGAAGTGGTAGGAGCACAACTGACCTCAAATGGGCAATATAATTTTTTTTTCCTGATTTGGTCAGCAATAGCTGTTCAGAGGCTCAGATGAGTCATTTCCAACCTTACTTGAAGGGGCAAGATTTGTCCCAGAGAAAGTCTTCTATTTCTAAAAAAACTTGACCTAACAAAAGTAATTTACAACATAAGGGCTTCATACAACACCAAGGTAACAATATATTTTTGAGAACTATGAGTATATGTTGATGCACCTGAGTGCCTAATCTCGCATAGCAAGTCTTATCTGTTTGTTTGTTTGTTTGTTTATTTGTATGCAAGAATACATTCAGTGGATACCTTTAAAACCAAGTTACCTCATTCCAGTTCATGTTATTACAAAATCCTTCCCCTCCTCACCACTTTCCAGGGAATTATACGGTGGGTTACAATCCTTTCAAAAGCAAGAGAAAATAATAAAACTTAGCAATTTTTTAAAAAAATAAATTTATAACACACAACAATAATCATCATAATAAGATTGACAGAGGAGCACTTAGGAGACAAATCCACCATGGACAGATGGTGAACATTCAGGTCATTTTCTCCTTAATGACTTTTAGCATCCTCTAGAATCATCCATCCATTGTTGTGCTAAGATAACAATAATGAAGACAGACTTTAAATGACCAACAATGCCTCAGTGACACTATCCCTGAATGTCTGTGTAGAAAGTCAGATGATGCCAAAAACAAATAAGACTGATGCCAGCCTGGCTGCAGGCAAAGGGCAGTGCTGAAGAACCACTCTCCCATCCTACATAACATGTCTTTCTCAGCCATAGAACGAGGAAGGTCCTCTGTAAATCTTAATACCAAAAAGCAGAGGGAGGGAACTACATGCGGTAAGGTGCACAAATGCAAATATCTGGTCCATAATCTCAGGCCTCAGACCCTGAATCTGATTCCCTAAACATGACCACTCTGCTCTCTAGGTATCTTTCCAGATACCGTTACAACTGTGGCATTAAGTTCTCAACAGATGCAGCAACCTTTTCTTTAAAATGCTTAGCAGATTCAACAGAGCATTGTGCTGGGCCAGTTAGGAATTGAGAAAGGCCCATGTTTGTCATAGAGGCCACCCAGCCCCAAGCACCATTCTATGTGTTGTTCTACCACTTGGCAGCAGTCCCATTCTTGCAAGCTTTAGGTGTGAGGATATCTTCAGCATTAGGTTGTGAGTTTCAAAACTGCATGTTCCAAAGAGATGTGAGAACTCTCATAGGAAGAAAAGGAATAGAATGAGGAACCATGAAGTCCAGAAGGGCCTTTCACCAGAGGTATTAGACAAGATCAGAGACATAAATAATACCTCTGGTGAAAGGCCCTTTTGGACTTCATGGTTCCTCATTCTATTCCTTTTCTTCCTATGAGAATTCACTTAAAACAGCCATGACTTCAGGGTTCCAAAGACATAGGGAGTGCTTACAGAATCCATTATGTCTGAATTCAACTTCAGTTTGTTTAATTTAATGCACTTTGTCAGGGCTTAAGTGCTTAGATTTAGGACATGGCTGCAATATTTGTGACATCCAGTTCCAAAGCTCCTGTGAACTCTGTAGATTTAAACAACATTGGTGAAAACACCAGGTGAAAACAGTGAATCATACAGTTCCTATACTGTAACTACATTCTAAAAATGGTCAGACAGAAATGATTTTAAAAAGGAACGCTACTTACTCAAGTATCCATCAGCCTAAATGTTTAAGTAGTCCAAAAGAAATTGGTATCAGAAGCTGCTAATTATCAGACATAAATTATCAGACATAAAATAATTTATTGGGGTATATGAATTCCATACCCAGGTCAGAAACTAATTTGAAAAAGAGTATGAGACTTGGACTTTGATCTCTCTCTCTCCTTCCCCCATGCCAGTCAATATCGATGGGACCCAACCACAGAGAAAGGAGGAGAACCACTGTCACATTGTGTCCCCATTCCTAATCCCTACAGGCGGCCCAGAAGGATGCCATGGTTGATGGTATCAAAAGCTGTTGAGAGATCGAGGAGAACCAGGATTGTTTTACCCCCATTCTGGCTCCACCAGAGGACATCAACAAGTATGATTATGTTCTGGTCTGAAATCTGACTGAAAGGGATCTAAGATGATCAGTTTCCTCCAGGACCACCTCTAGACACAGCCCAAACACCTTCTCACCACCTTCCCTAAAAAGGGGAGGTTGGAGACTGGATGAAAATTGTCCAGTACAGTTAGGTCCAGTGAAGGCTTCTCAGGAGGGGATGCACCATCATCCTCTTCCTCAACAAAGCAGATTCTGCATCATGTCACCTCCCAGGTGGTCTTCACCAACTCAGAGGGATATGGTTCTAATAAACAGGTAGGTAGGTTAGAAAATCCTAGGATCCTGTCCGGCTCTTCAGGAGTTACTGTTGTATACATCAATCCTCTTCTCTAAAAAGAGAAAGAATTCCCTTAAGAAGAATTTCATGGCACTGTATCAGCTTTGCCTAACCTAATGTCCCCCAGATATGTTGGACTTTCAAGTACCCACTCACCACAGGAAAATTTGGGGATTTTCCATGGCCTTTGGCCATGCTGCCTATCAGTTCCAAAAGCTGTATGCACCTCAGGACCCCAGGTTAGGAATGGCTATACTAACTAATAATTTTACAGAGACACTGAGGTTCTACAAAAGGTGTAGTAAAATGTGTAATTAGTCCCTAAGATAACTGAAGAAGCTAAGAGCAAACCTTAGATCTGAGGCATAATTTAGATAGAAACAATTATGATTTATTACAATTTGTTTCTTGTCTAATTAACCCACATTTTTCATCTGTCACCAATCATACTTAGACAAGTGGATTTGATTTTTAAAGTCTTTTAATGTGATAATTTTGAAACTGCTTTTTTTTTTTTTTTTTTACATCTGTGCAAAGTTAAAATAGCCACAAAAGGAAGCAAGCAAGTTATGAGGTCATGATATGGAAAATGAAAAACAAAAACAAATTGTACTGGCAAAGACCAAATATAGTAATCAAATGCAAAAAAGAAGGGAAAGGAGAAGGAAAAATTCTAGAAAAGCATCTACTGTAAAACAAACAAACCAACAAATTAAAAAAAAGAATTAAAATAGGATAAGAAATAAAAACCAGAATTACATTTTGATTATATTAAAATATGCCATGACAACATAAGATGAAGGACAGTATAAAATAGTTCCAATGAATGCTTTAGTAATTCATTAACATGAAAGCTGTTTCCCCTTAATTAACCAATCTTCCCCAAAAGTAGAATAATTTTTTCTGTTTCAAAGGTATTAAAATTAATGTTCCATAAAAATATGGATTTCATCTTTGTATAAAGCATGACATATTCAGCAAAAGAAGATATACCTCACCTCAGCCCTTGGGATCCCAACACATACACATGGACACACTTCTTTTTATATTAGAAATGCATAATGCAACTCGCTAGATTATCCAATCTTGTTAGCTGTAGTAGACATATTTTTAGATGGGCTTAGTTTTATTATGCATTTCTAATTTAAAAGAGATTTTGTGTGTGTATGTGCGTGTATATGTTGATAACTCAAACTCACAATAACACTCCTGAGTTTTCCATTGCGTCTATATCAAGATATCTGCCCTGACAACTTGCTTAAATATTGTTTCAAGTAGGGAAGATTACTGGCCGCACAGTATCAATTAAGTGTGCAGTGATGGACTGTGGCAGTATTCTCAACTAATGAGGTTTTCTTTATGAAACCCTTTAATAAAGTTACATTGAGTATATTTTCATTCCAGCTCTCTTTTAAAACAGTGAAAATTACCACAATTAATATTACCCTATTATTTGGTATAATTCCTGCAGATTGTATCCTTTGTTCTGGCATTTATCATCTGGAATTTTTGGCATTGTACAGATCGATCTGAATACCCACCGATGCTCTTTAGAAAGCAGAATACATTTTGTGTACATTGAAAATAGTAAATGAGCTCCATTTTTTTCACATTTCTTACCCTTTTTTGGGTACCAAGAGATGGGACATTTCTTTTCTACTGCTAGTTTGATGTCATGCCTTGAAAACAGAGATATACTCCTTCCATCTTTCTGACTCATAATCCTCTTTTCCCTGCTTTACGAGGCCGTGTATTTTTGGTTCTGTGCTCATCTTTAAGTCACCAGCATTTCTATCTGGGGCCACATTTCTCTTTCCTCAACGGAGAAGGCATCTGAATACACAAAGGGAGATATATCCAAGGTTGTGTCATGCATTATAATGAATGGGAAGAGTTACTCAACCAGAAACTCCATAGAAAGTTAATATCCCACAAGCTTTCAGAACAGCATTTATTAGACTTATCTTTTCATGATAAAAGCCCCTCAAGATTTACCTTTTTTTGCCCTCCATGTATTGGTTAGATTGCTTAATTTTTAATATCAGAGTGACTGAAGACTCTTAAACATCTACCTGAAACCACTGGAAAAAGTCACCTACTGACACACTATGACATATCATGAATAGGTAGATCACACCCCAGGGGCTATCCCCATATGGGGCCAGACCAGAAATGCAGTAGAGATCAGGTACCCAAATAGGACATCTGGCTGACTGAATTATAACAGTGGTTAATGGTTTTGTTTTTAATTCTGTTATGATGTCACTTACAGCACATGGCTAAAACGATTCCTGAAACTTAAAAGGCTTAAGAAATGAGCTTTTTACCTCTCTTCAAAATATCCATACAGAACAAAATATATCGTCCAATAATATAGTCCACATTGTCCTTTATTCTACCAAAAAGGTTTAAGAAGTATTTTGGAAGATACCAAATAAAATCCAAATCTAATCAGAGGGATTTAGGACATGCCTAAAATGATGGTGTACAATTCCTCTTAGTCCAGCCACAAAATATCTGGAGGGATCAATGTTGGAGAAGATCACTCCAGCCTCTTCTTTTTCTCTTCTTCTATTTCTCCCACTATACACTTTCAGAGTACAGAAACTTGTCTTTTTTTCCCCTAATATAATTTACTTCGATGGTGAGAGGGAGCAACGGATATTGGCCATTTTGGATGCCATGCAAATAGTTTGTTACAAAAACATGAGGATTTGTGACTATTGCCTTGAATCTATATTAGATATTTCCAGTGTATTATGGAGGGCATGGGCTAAATTAAGTTTACCTTAAAGCAGGGATGGGCAACCCAGGGTTCATGGGCTGCACCTAGCCCTTGATTGCATGGTGAGTTTGTTTTTGGTTTGTTTTTTGGCTCTTGGGCATCTCAGGATTGATCTGCCTAAGTTCAATGTCTCCATCTCCTGCTTCTGAGCATCCCAGAGGCATCTAATTGACCACTGTGAGAAATAAATTGTTGGACTAAGAAGGATCTTGGCCTGAACCAGCAGAGCTATTCTTACACTGTAGAAAAATGCAACTTCACCCATTTGTATGATATCACAACATCAGCAACCCACCCACCCCCACTGCATTTGCTGGCCAAATTAAGAGGGGAAAAAGTTTCCTACTTGTAGTAGCAGAAAATATTAAAGGTTTAATCTTCTAGCCATGGCACCTTCAGTTTTAAAAGAATCAAGCAGCCAGTGATGGGAAGATCTCTGCCTAAGACAGTGTTTCTCAAACTTGGCAACTTTAAGACATATGGACCTCAACTCCCAGCTGGGGAATTTTGGGGTTGAAGCCCACATGTCTTAAAGTTGCCAAGTTTGAGAAACACTGATCTAAATCCTTGGAGAGCTGCCACCAGTTAGAGTTGCCCAGATTGATTTGGATGGACAAATCAGATTTAACAGCTTTTTGCTAAGTACTTTTTTCTTATAATTCTTTGCTCTTAAACCTTGTATTATATTGTAAAACACCCTGAGTATGTCAAAACAGGGCAGTCCATAAATCCCCATATAAATAAACAAGCAAGTGACTGAGTTTGAATCTCACTACCCCAGCCCTATCCTGCCCAAGTAATAGCGGTTGTTTGTCAAAATGATGGCTGTTCCCACCTCCAAAAATGGCTTAAGAAACACTAGAGGGCAGTAAAGAGGCAAATGTTAATTCTAAAAGCTCTTGCCACTGAGTTACCTAATTCCTTATCTTCAGTGAATGCCAGAGGATAAACAACAAGAAAAACCATCCCCTTTCCTTTGGAAAAAGGACAAAGTATGCTTGCAGGAGTTTCCTGACCCTTAAAATATGCCGCATTCAATCTGCAGCCCTGGTCTTTCTGAACCAAATCCCCTGAGACTTTCTTAGAACATCTTGTCCAACATCAAAGGGGCCTCTGTAGTAAAATTGCACACACTGGCTGGGAAAACAGAAACAAGAGATGTTAGAATTCCATCATCTGCAATAGTTCCAGAGAATAAATGATCCAACAACTAAACAGTTATCAAAGATTGTTCAAAAGAGGGTTGCATAGTCTGGGGGTGAGGTGGGGTGGGGTGAGGAGGCATGGGGGATGATGGAAATGGAACACTTTTCTATACATTAGAAAACTCTCCAGCCACACATGGGATGATGACCTTGCAGTTTTGCTCAAGAGAGTTTTGATACAATTAAGGACTGCCTTTCTTTGCAATTTACAAATGAGAAAATCTGCAGAACAAAGCTGTTATTAACTCCCATCTGCTGGAGGAAGACTGCGGATGTGAGAGGCTTTCATTCCTACAAGCTATGCAGATCTGCTAAAAATTCTAATGCTTACAGTATTTACCAACCAATAAAAAAAAAAAAGCAAGCAAGAAGTGTCTGTGCAAATATGATGTGAACATTAATTCCCTCCTCTTCCTGTGATTTTTTTTAAATTTCAATTTTAAGGTCTTTACTCTGATTTAGCTCTATCCAGGATTTCAGATATCAATTTGTCTCTTGTTAACCATTTACATATAATATCACATTCAAAAAGACCTGGATCTTCTGGAGCAAAATTCATTTTCTTTCAAAACGCAGAAAACCTGTGGCCGTGCAACACTTTCTCATTTCGTGTATTCCAGAATATGCATACTTGCTCCTACTCACATTTTGGATTAGGGGTTTTAAGTACTTCATCTATTAAACTCATGTTTAATCCAGTGTGCTGAAGAGTGAAAGAATACAAATAGGAGAGAGAATCTTGAGAAGCAGTCAGATGCTGCTGTTAGAAGAAATTAGCCATGAAGATTAAAGCTGTCTAAATGACTTGGTGCATGTATTCATCTTAAGAAACAAAAAGATCACAAGACGAAATGAATATTGCATTTTAGTCAGAGAATAACGAAGGGAAACTTAGAAACTAAATATTTACTTAATAATGTTTTTATTGTTTTTCTTTTTTTCTCCCCCCCCCCTTTTTTTCTGTCAGATGATTTATCTTTAAATAATAAAATAGTGGCAATATTGGCATTCAGCTCAGAGATTTAAAAAGACCTTTCAAATCCTTTTCCTTTTTGTTAAAAATAACTCAATGTATTCTGCTTTTTATGGTTAATCCTTCACCAACTATATACTTCACCAATTGTACAACTTTTGGCAATTTCTCTATCCACTTACTGATATTAGATCTTTGTATTAATTTTCTTCTTTTCTTTCTTGTCTATTTTTTAAAAAATGATTAAAATCAATTTTTAAAAATCACAAGGAATGGCCATTAAAAGAGAAAGCAAGAGAAAGCACAAGGACCTATTCTAACACAGAATAAAGTAAGAACAAAGTATGTTAAGAGGACTGATTTCAGTAGGCTTACTTAGTGTTGAAATTAAGCCCCAAACTTTTATCTTCTTTTTGTTGACACTGGAGCTACTTAAACAATGTCCCTTAAAAAAGAATGCACTTTGTATTCTTTGAAGCCATTTCCCCCATATTATAAAAAAAAAGCCCAAATACCATTATTTTAGGATACTTACATTATCCAGATATATAGATATTTTTAAAAGTATGATTGTGCATGTCTTGAAAGTGATTCATAAGAACAGCTTTGGACTTCATACAACTGCAAGAATGGCACCTGTTCATTGAAGCAGCCTAACTTTGTCCCAGGCTTCCACACAAGTCTGAAAAAAAAAAGATGCCACTGCTTTAAGGAAGCCATTCATTAAAGTTAAAGAGAATTTTAAAATTGTGTCAGCTTTTTTCAGGCTTCTATGGAGTCAGGCTACTTCAATAAGTAGCAGAAACAAGGCTACAAGGCTATGGAGGAGGTCAGAAACATTATGGTGGTGTCCATGACTGTTTGATCAAAGCTCTGCCTCTTTCTTGCATGTGTTGTGCACGTAAAAAGAGGGGCAGGATTTCAATTGCACAGTTGCAACTGCCATCTTAAGGGTTTTTTTAACCTCCCCTGATGCCCATGTAGAAAACTGCTGTGTTTATGCTCACACAAGGTCTGATACATTCTTTCCAAATCATTTTGGACAGGCTCACAGCCCCCTTTTTTTAAAAAAATCAACATTCACATGAAGTTCTGAAATACCCGGAATAGAGAACATAACGGTCTTCTCTATTGCTGTACAGTACACTCTAAATATAGTGTGTAAATAAACATGAGAGAGAGAGAGGGAGAACGAAGCATACAACACATTTTGAAAAGCCATATCCAATGAAAGTAGCAGAACTGAGAACAAGGCCTGTGAGAACGATCAAGTAAATCCAGAAAGCAAGAGGACTACACAGATATACAGAATGCATCAAATTGTGCCAACTGTGCTGGGCAAATATGTAAGATGGAAGTATTATCAGTACTTACATTTATGTAACTAAGAACTAATGGAGTCTATAGAATATTGAAAAGAAAAGCATAGACCTCAATGTAGATGCTATAGATTTCATTTGTTTAAAAGGGACTAAAATGGAGGTGTCCTCTATAGAATAGGAAAGATCAGCTATACCAGTATAGTTGAGGAGGAAAGGCAGCCTTGTCCTTTAAAAATGAGGTCAAAATCAGTATCCAAAAATTACACATAGCAGCTGTTTAGGAGACTGTAACAGATATTAAGGCAATCATAGAAATGAAAAGAATTCAGTCTGATCTCCAAAGGAACATTCATCTGCCCCACCAGTCAAGAACTCTAATCAGGGCTCTATCATTAGACAGAGCAGCATAGCCCCTCAAGCAGCAGGTTCAAATTAGTTGGGGCAGGGATGCAAAGCAGCTGTCTTTCAGCCATTCCTCCCAATCCCACTTCTGGGAATAGCAAACCTTTGTGTCATACTATCACTAGTAGATGTGCTTGGTAGTCCTGTCAGCTTCTCTATGTAAAATAGGGAGGAGTAGCATCTTGTCCTTTGTTTTGGACAATAACTTTGGGTCAGCTCTGCATGCTGCATAAAGAGATCACCTGCATGTTATTCCAGGCATTTTGAGCAATGCAAAATATCAGACCATAAGCATATGACTATTAGACAGACCCCGTTGAATCAAATCAAAGAACTAGCTAGGCTGATATCCTGCTTACATTGTAGCCAGCCAGATCTTTATGGAAAGCCCATAGTCCGCAATCCAAGATTAAGTGTGCTAGCATCCTCCATTCACTGAACTAGACTGAATGTCATTGATTGATTGATTGATTGATTGATTGATTGATTGATTGATTATGTGCCATGAAGTCATTTTCAACTCCTAGTGACCACATAGATTTTCTCCATGACAATCTATCCCTAAGCTGTTCTTTCAAGTCTCCCAATGCACTCATTGCCACTGTAGCTGAGTCCATCCACCTTGCTGCTGGTCATCCTCTTCTCTTTCCTTCCACTTTCCCAGCATTAGAGCCTTTTCCAGAGAGCTGGGTCTTTGCATAATGTGTCCAAAATAATCTGAGTCTGGTCATTTGTGCCTCAAGTGAGACGTCTGGGTTGATTTGTTCAATGATCCATTGGTTTGTTTTCTTGGCTGTCCACAGTATTCTCAGGAGTCTTCTCCAACACCAAAGTTCAAAGGCATCAATACTTTTCCTATCCTGCTTCTTTGAAATCCAACTTCTGCTTCCATAGAGTGTCACAGGGAATACCATGGTTTGCATGATTTTGATCTTTATAGGTATAGACACATCATGGCATTTGAATATCTTTTCCAGGACCTTCATGGCTGCTCTACCAAGTGCTGGTCTCCAGCATTTTTCTTGACTGCTTGTTCCTTTACTGTTGATGATTGATCCAAAAAGGCAGAAGCTGTCCACCACTTCAATGTTTTCATTGTCAATTCTAAGGCTGGTTGTTCTACCTGTTGTCATTAGATTGGTCTTCTTTATATTTAATTTTAGTCCCATTTTTTTCACTGTGCTCTTTGACTTTTAGTACTAGGGCTTGCAGATCCTTTGCATTTCTGGCTATCAGGATAGTGTCATCAGCATAGTTCAGGTTGGGAATAGTGAATGCAAATGAAATGTACTGTAATTATGGCTCAGCTTCAGTTATGATTCTATCCAACCCAGAGGAATTTTGGAAATAATTATATAAAAGGTTTCAGGACTCTATCCCTGCCCATTTTTCAGAAAAATAACAGAACAGGGCCAAATTGTTTTAGATCTGTGGCAGATTATAGATGGGACCTACTCCTAGCTAGGGGAAGTATGGCAACTGGGAGATAGTTTGCATGAAGAAGTTTGGCAGCCAAGAAGGGAAACTCCCAAGGGTTTGAACTAACCCATGAGCCAGAGTTGTCTATGTTGTAAGCTAGGGATGATGATTTTCTATGCCCAAGCAAACCAGGATTCATGACATCAACACATTTTAGGTTCAGTTAGTTTTGATTCTTCTTAAAGCTGGCTTATTTGAAAATAGGGCCAAAGCATGACTGAAGAAGTTGTATATTTGTTCATATTGTGGTTAATGTAAGATCTGAATATAACTATACTCCTTCTGTTTTCCATCATATGAAGTCTTGAGATATTTAAAATTAAGCCTCATAAAGACTGGTTTAGTGCAATAAGCTAAGCCATAATGTGGTTTGTTTAATTTTATCTTAGCACGTTATGTGAATCCAGATTCAATCAATCATATTTAGACAACCTACAGCTTAGTAAGATATGAGGACCAGATTTAAAACTTTTTCCTTTCAATTCAGCCTTGACTTCATAAGCATACCTCCTATATACTGGTTCTCCAAATGGTAGGTGATGTGTCTTTTCCATGAGTAAAAATGAAGTGGAGATCTTCCTACCACTGATACAAAGATACCCATGGGGGCTGCACCCACTCTTGATGTATGCCTAACCTGGGAAGGTGAAACAACACCACGTCTCAATGCCAATCTTGGCAAACTCCTAACTTCAGCACCAATAGCATTAAGAACATCTGAAATGGGGCTTATATGCATAACGCTCTCTGCTCAGAAACTTTCTATGCTATCAGGAGTCCTGTATTCATGTGAGCACACTTTGCAACACTCTATTGAACTTGGGACCAGGAATGTAAGAATATTTTGGGGTAGAACAGCAGCACACTCCCCTTTCTCACTGATTAGCTCTCCCAAGTGGGAACTTAAAAACAGCTATAGGTTTTTGTCAGAAAGCAAAAATGAGTCTATTGACTTTGTTGTTGCCCATACTATGGCAGTAAATGAGCTATCAAGACAGATATTTATGAGAACATCAGGTTTTAATCAGTCTCATGAATATTCATTTGTTGGATCAGCTATCACTTCTATGTGTTGTTCTTCTTCCAAGGAGCCCATTGTGTAAAAGTTTACTTCAAGCCCCACAAAAAAATACTCTTTTGTATGCAGTAACTCTATTGCGCACTCTATTGACACAGTATAAAAATTCTTATGGATGTTCTCTGGAAGTATGTTCTTTTATGCCATTCATCATGTCCTTCTATCTGAAACACTTCAAATGATCCTATTGTGGTAGAAGAATTCTTGGGGTGCCCTTTTCTTACTGCACAGTAATTTACTCCATGCGTTCAGTACACGTGATCATCTTATTCTGTAAATAATGATATTCTTTCAGAAACAGCTAGACAGCTTTCAAGGCACTGAGAAGATATGAAAAAGCAACAAATATTGTGCAGTCCAAGAACTGAAAACCAAAAGTGTCACAAAAGATTGGCTTAAGTGAGATAGTAAGTTTCAAGCCACAGTGCAACTACTACCAAGATACAGTTGCCAAAAGGCCATGAGCTGGAACAGCATTAGCCAGAGGAACAAGTTTTTCAGTAACATTGATGAGCTACGGGCCAAGTCCCTGTTGAATTCCAGTATATTTTCACATGATGATTATTGCAGCAACTTCCAAAAACATTCACCACCTGTCCTTTCCAGCTCCATTTTTACCCTGTTCAGGAAGCTACAATGAAACAAATGGGAGAGTGACAGGCAAATGGCCAGGAAACACAGAGGTCTTGGGCAAATAGCTGGGTGTAGTAGAGTATTAGAGGACCAGTTCGGCATAGTGGTTAAGGCACCAGGCTAGAAACCGGAAGACCATGAGTTCTAACCCTGCCTTAGGCACAAAGCCAGCTTGGTGACCCTGGGCCAGTCATTTTCTCTCAGCCCTAGGAAGAAGGCAATGGTAAATCTTTCCCAAAAAACTGTGCTACAGTTTTGGTAGTAGTTGCACTGTGGCTAGGGACTTGCCCAGGCAGTCATCAGGAGTCAAGACGGACTCAAAGGCACACACATACACAAAGGTAGAATATTAGGTGACAGAATAACTGGATGTATGGATTTTTGGTCTTACTCAGGACTCATCCTAGTATCATATCAATTCTAGTGAAAGCACTTTTCTCCCCATGCAATGTTAGCACTGACGACAAAAGTTGTCCCTTTGTATGCAATATGCCATTTGGCCATTTTGAAAGAATAGCACTGAGCACTTGCCTTATAAATATCTTTCATGGTTCCAATCATTCTCATTCAGCTAGATGGAAAAAATATTGCAAAGCACATTTCCCCAAGGGACAAAGAAAGTTGAGGGAAATTATCATGGGTGGGACGTTCAACTCCAACACTTCTTTTAGTTACAATGGAGTTGAGTGAAGTGTGTATATCCATGCACCTCCTGACTTTTATTGTCCTGCCACTCCTACAGAGATGCGCATCTTTCTGGAAGGCCCATAATTCAATTAAAATTTAAGATTCTTCAGACTAGGAAGCATGAGAAGCCAGGGAGGCTGCAGAGCAATGGACAGTTATATGTTAGATAGAAATGATGGCAGCATCTTCTATACTTTGTGGTAACGAATGAACTTTAGAAGTATTGTCTATGGACATTGATTGCACAGCCTGAGAATGTGTCAGAAAAAGAGATACCTCTTTTACAAGAGAAGAAAACCTTTGGGAAAACAGAAGACAGATTTCAGCATAATATGACTGTCGGTTGTTCTAGCTCATGCCACATTGTTTCCCTTTTAAATAACTTTTATTAGATATATAGATGTGTCATATAGTACTATTGAATTAAATCCTCCAATTCCATCTTTTTCACACTGGCATGTCTGAGGAACAGGAGATTTCAAAGATGGGACAAGAAGAAAATGACAAACAACATGTGTGTATACAGTAGGTATCACAGTCTTTGGCTGTGGCAAAGTTTGACCAACTGGAAACCATAAACTGTGTCTAGCACAAAATGAATAACTCTTTAAACAAAAGTGAATCACACACACACACACACACAAAACTCCAAACCAAACTGCTTTTGGCTCCCCAGAATCCATAAAAGCTTAAAGGACTTGGGGAACTTTGCATTAAAACTGTATTTGGTAAGAGAAGCCCTTTGCTCTTCAGTTTAGTTTTTTATGGAAACTACTTCAAAAACTCATGTTAAATGTAAGATGTCAGAAAAAGCAGTACAAATGTTACTAAAGGGGGGAATTCTGTTTCAGTTCCCATGATTACCCCTTAAAACAGCTGTGTCCCTTGAAAACAATTTATTTGTGTCTGCTATAAATCTTCATTTAAAAACCACCACCAAAGTAGTGGTTCCCTTAAATGAAAAAGAATAGTTAAAAGCTTTATGACAAGAGTGTGATCTTTTCGTAACTTGGAATCATATGGATGTGTCTCTGAATCTATTGTGGGGGGTCTTCAAAGGCCACATTAGGCAAGGCAAAAGCATCATATGTTCAAATAGGGCTGTGAACACATCAAACATGATTTGGAATAAGGGTTCCAGACTTCATGTGAGCACAAGTACAACTCTTCTATTCATTAAACCTGACTTTTTTCAGGTGTCTACCTCAGCCTGAAAAAAAATATTGCTGCTACTTTAAGGAATCCAGTGATCACAATTAATGTGACTCTTAAAACAGCAGTACCTTTTTTCAAGTTCATGAGGAAGCCTAAAAAAAGTCAGCTACTTTACGGAATAGCAGAGAAATATTATGTTTGTGCAAAGTCTGAAGTAATTTTGAATTATTTCTGAAGTGTATACAGTCTTACTAATGGATAGGACATGAATGTAGTAACTGCTGTGAGATTCTAACTATTTTCAGGTGCAAACTATCCCTGTTTCAATAAAGGATACATATTACATGATGACAGAAAAGATAACAACTCTTGAAAATATTGTAGTTCTGCCACTTATATTTCTTGGGACCAACAAACCCTTAGAAGTAATAACATTATCTGAAGTTTATGGCTTTGTTTACTGTATGTATTTAGCAGCAGAAAATGGAATTGGAGGAAGAAGGAGATGGCATCAGAGGGATATGTAGAAAGTTCTAGATACCACAGTCCAAAAGTGAAGAGAGAAGAAAGAATTTGGTTGATTTCATTTTGTAGTGTAGTAGAAGGTATTTAGTTTATAAGATGTTGGACAGAATGTGGAGGAAATGGTTTAGCAGTTTTCCAGATGTGCAAGATGAAGATGGAGCAGCTCAAGAGTAAATGGTTTTCTGGAAGGAAGTAGAGAGTAAGACCTTTCATAGCCAAAGTAATGGGAAGGCTCTTGAGCTGAAAATAAACTCTAGATTTGTCTCTGGTTGAAGTATTTATGAAGAAGAAAACTGGTTTATGTACTTACTCTGTAAGAAGTCCCACTGAACTCAATAAACCTAATTTTGGTTAAATTTGGTTAATAGGTTTGCACTATTAAGGACTGTTTTTGTCCATAGTTTTCAGAATACACACACTTTTCTTGAATGGACTTCTCTTGAACATGCTTTCAAGTTTAACAGATATGTATTCATGCATCCTATGAGAGAGAGAGAAATGGATTAAGTCAAGTTTTTCACCCTGGTGGTAGTCTCAACCCTAATTATTCTCTAATGGCTATTCAAACTAGGTAATTAAAATCCACATGAAGGACTCCAGAAACAAGCATTCTAAATATCTCTAAGTTCATGATTTAATAGAAGTGCAGACATTGAATTCAGACATAATGCACATTGTACTCACCTGTCAGTAGCGGCACTTTGCTGTAAAAATAGTCAGATAGTCAAGATGACAATGAGGACATATTAAAGATAAGGGAATGCTGGCTGGTGTTCTCTGCTGCTTCTTCAGCACTCATCACCAAAACAAACTATTTTGAAATACCTGAAGAAATTATATTCCCTGTTTCATATACCCTACTCATGCCCTCAGCCCAGGCTTGTTACTTCTTGCTGCTTCTGCATTGACCTTGCAGTCGGGAGGATTTCAAAGAACCTTGAAAGCTTTGTTCATTTGCAATGTTATTTTTCTGTCTTTTTGTCCTTGGCTTGGAGCAGAACCAGAAAATGCATGGCATCCCCAAACACTTATTTGGCATCTGTCTCCATTAAGGAAACTTATGGATTGTTCTAAAACTGGAATTGTGGCTTTTACTGGAAATTTTCTGAAGCTATTGGTTAGACCATAAAAAATCTACTGTCATCAGCAGCTAGCAAATCATACTGGAATTTAACAAGCACAAGAAGCTTTTACTGCTGCAAAGATCAACTTCTGTCTGACAGATGACAGCAGAAGTCTCAAAAACGCACCCAACAGAACACAGAAATGGTAAGGGCCACAAGTGTACGTGAAGAGAGGATGGGAACAGGGTAGGATTAAAAAGATGCACATTCTTTCCTATTAGGAAAATCCAATTCAAGCATGAAAACAAATAGCACCCAATACTAGCTGCACAGAAATACTTGTTTCTTGAGGTGAGAATGGGCAACCTTTTAGTGGGCAATAGCTACACTGAGTAATTTTAGTGGGCTGAAGATGCCAAGTGGGTAGGGTCACATCACACATGTGGGTGGAAGCTGTTTTGGGGGAAAAGTTTGGGTGTCATTTTTTTAACTGTAGGAATTCCACTACAGTTTTCATCTGATTCTCAATTCTCAATAAACTCAAATAGTGTGGTCTGTTTTCAGCTGTTTATAGCCAGGACTGCAAAGAGAGTTGGAGGCTGCAGTTTTGCAGTTCTAATTTAAGATGAATATTGCCATTCCAATCACATTATCATTCTCTCTGGAGAAGGTTCTAATGCTGGGAAAGGTGGAAGGAAAGAGAAGAAGAGGACGACCAGCAGCAAGGTGGATGGACTCAGTACAATGGCAGTGGGTGCACCATTGGAAGACCTAAAAGACCAGCTTAGGGACAGATTGTTATGAAAAAGTCTATGTGGTCACTAGAAGTTAACACTAACTTGATGGCACATAATCAATCAATTTTTTAAAAATCACATTATTCCAGTCTTTCTGTATCTCATTTGCTAATCTGTGAATTCATAGTATATGCTGCTTGTTAAGAATGGGTCCTTACCAGGGCACCAGTTTCAGCTAATAACATGATGTGTTTGGCTGATCAAATGCTCTTTGGTTGTTCCTGTTTTTGATTGCCAAATTCTCCAAGAATTTCAGTCTTAATTAGGCCCTTAGAAGCTGTGAGAATAGATTCCTTAATACAGCAAAGTTGGGTTGGTAAATTGCTACTTTTCCATTCTAGCATTTGTGGAGTACGAAGAATTTCAGGAGGGTTTTAAAAATCTATTTGCATACAGATTCTCTTGATCAGTGTAAACAAGCACACCATTGTATAATCTAAAATTAGTCTTAGGGTCCTTTAAAAGAAGATTGTACAACATGTAGGAAAACATAGTAAAACAGATCACAAAGAGTAAGCAAAGATAATTTCATATTACTTCATTTCTTTATTAATTATATAGGAGTTATATTACATTACATTACATTACATTTCGGATTTATCTCCACCCTTCTCCCCCAATGGGGAACTCTGGGCAGCTCACAAAGTACACCTTAACCATTGCAATTACAATTACACCTATTCTAATACAACTACAGTGCAACCCTATTCTATTGTGGCCAGCAGCAGTCGCAAGGGAGTCAGCTCATCCGGGCTTTCTTCCACCAATGATCTTTTCACCCATTGTATTAGTCGCATCCAGTGTCCGGCGTTTGTTCTTTCCACCAATCGGGTCCAGCAGTGGTTCCAGCTTCCCCACGCAGGCGCCACTGGTTCCTCCCACTGAAATGGGAGTACCTATTTATCTACTCACAGATGGAATTGCTTTCGAACTGCTGGCTTGGCAGAAGCTGGGACGAGTGGTGGGAGCTCACCCCATCATGCGGAGCAGGCTTGAACCACTGGAGTGCCGACCATTTCTGGCTAGCAAGCTCCAGCATCATTAAGCCCCTGTGCTACCGTGTACCCTATATACAGGAATGTGGAGGGGTGAGGTCTGTGCAAAGACCTGACATCCATCTCCTTGAACAAAACTGCACTGGCTTTCACAATATTATGTCTGAACAAAATCTGATCCCATTTGGTGTCACATGTTTCACCCCAGCCCCAACATATTTTGAGCATTAAACTTTTCCATTTTGTTGTCAACATGGAAACAGCCCGAAGCAAATTTCTCTTCATATTTGTTTGATTGCATGGAGAACACAGAGAGTTCATATGACAAAGCAAGTTTCTACATGCATCACACCTTGGTGCTTAAGATGACAAGAACTTAAACAGTGCAATAAATAGTGCTGTATCCTGTACATAGGTTTAGGTGTCCTGTTCTGATACAAAAACTTGAATGGGGTACATCTCCCACCCCAGTTCCTAATTCTGTAATGTTTCACTTGTTCATTCTGCTAATCCAGGATATGAGGTGGCAGCTGACCCATTTAAGTGGAGTGTTAGGTGATCTGGATGTAGAGAATGTGCTGAATCCCATAGTCTAAACATGCAAAAAGATTGCAATGATGTTACTTCTGAAAATGATTTGGCTGCCTGCATTTATGACTGGAAAAACAAGCTATGCAGAGAATGGGAATACTTGAGTAATAGGAGTAGTGATACAGGACTCATCACACAGTTTACCTTTAAGTGTTAGATCTATAAAGCTACTTCTTTTTACGTAAAAGAGTCAGGACCATTTAACTATGTATTATTTTAAAAGCAGATCTGTATCAAGGCTAGGGCCTTCTTTCTCCCATTTCTCCTAAACTGTTGGAGATTTAAGGTCTACACAGACTCCAGAGTATGCTCATCAAAATGTTCCTCCCAATTTCTCTGCCCACAAGCAAAGTGGAGAATGTTGAGCCTAACCACAGATCAGTTTTCATATGGTTTTAATACTGATGAAGGAAGCGATAGCCTTGCCACTCCTTCCATTCATTACATGGTTCCTCCTTCCCACAGTTAAATTAACAATATAATTTTATTTAGCATTAACTGAATTCTCTGAAGAGACGTTTCCAGCAAATTTTATTTTTGCTCCCAATCAGATCGTTCATAGAACTCTCTCACCTTATCTACAACTCCTGGTGCATAAGGTAAACATTTTTGGGAGGCCAGATTAAATTGTAGCATGGGGCGGGGAAAAGTCATAACTCACTACTAAAGTATATGTTTCTATGCAAATGGTTCCAGGTTCAATCTCTTACATCAGTTGAAGTGAACTCACAAAGTAAGAAACTACTTTTGTTTTGGGGCATTACAAGGCTGTTTCCTGCTGGAGTAGTGTCCTGGTTTTCACAGAGGATATGATGAACCAGAGAAAGCAAGCAAAAGCACAAGCACTTAGAGACCACCTTCACATATCAATTAAGCTATAATGTTATTTGGTTTTTGACTCTGTGCAATATGTTAGCCCAGCCATTGTAGTGGAAATTATTATGTACAGTTTAGTATTATGTGTTAATCATACCATTACATTTTGATCATGGTTAAGGCAAACTAGAGCTTAGCATAAGATGTGAATAAGCTGCAAGATATTATGTGCCACATCACAGAAGGTCAGGACAACTACAAGACAACAAAACATCAGGACCTTGGACAGCATAGAGCACTAGTTCCAAGTTGGCATATTGCTTCACAAGAAAAGCTGTCATCCCTGCAGAGTCTGCAGGCAATTGAAGCTTTAAGTAGGCTGGCACAGCTTGGCCTTTTTGTGGTCCCACCACTTCTGGATGGCATGGTCCTTAAAGTACCCATGACTATTTCTGTAATCTCATGTTCAAGTATGTTTGAAGGAGAGGAGAACTTGTGAAGGTGACACTGGGGAAAAGTTACATCATCAAGCGGTCAAGGCACAGAATGGCATATTGACTGAATTCTTTTTAGTGAGACAACCTGTGATTCATTCGACCCTGTGTCTTTCTCAAGATGATGCTAACTTTCTAAACTGAGAAAGAATGAGAGAAATAGAGAGAAATAATAGATGGTACTGGTTTAGAGAGGCCATAGCCTATTCAGATCTTCATATGGATGTGTCACCTATTGGAGAATTTTCATGCGATACTCTTAAGTATACGTTGTGGATAAAATAATGTATAGACTCCACAGTCCAAAATGTATTTATTGTATGTACCACAATACTTGATAGTTGAAGATGGAAATGATTATGGAATTCAGAAACAATTCAAAGGAATAACATGATGGGGAAAATTCACAGTTTAAAGTATTTGATGCTGTAGATTAAAGACATTGGAAAAGTTTCCAAATAAAAGGTCAGCTGTTAATTGTTTCTTCAACCTCATCTAGGTACATCTTGCAACCCCACAGCAAGGCTCTTTTTAAATGGATGACATGCATATTTTCAGTTAACAGATCTCACAGTTTTCTGGTGCTTTAATTCTGCTTGTATACAAACTCATAAGAATAGCAACCGGACCCCCAATGACTCAAAAGTATACCTTTAAAATGGTGGCTGAAGACATGTGCATGCAAACCAAAATCTATGAAGTCCATACATCATACTAGGCCATCACACAGTTCATTTGGTTTTCATGTAGGTATAGTGTCACTCCAACCATTGTAGTTTATAAACCTCGTTTATAGTTTAGAGGACAATATGAACCATAACTCAGCATGAGGAATGAATCCAGACACTACTTCCCAGGTGGCCTGACACCTATAAACCTCTGTCATTTTCTCTGGAACCCAGTTAGCATCCATCATCCCACACACGCATGGACAAAGTAAGATCAACCTCTCCAGGGACTGCTGATAATTTGCTATGTAATTTGCTGCCAGTTCTGAAAGCAATTGCTAATCAAGAATTCAGAAACTTAAGTTAAAAAATTCAGTGCCTAGTGGAAATATCTCTTAATGAGCTCTTGACTGCTGTGATTAACTGCCATGTGAAGTCACAGTTGGAATTTTTCATGTTGACTTTCTTGCCTTGAAAGAACAAATTTCAGCAAACCTCACACCGTGTTTAAACCAATACTATTTATTCAGTCTCAAATAAACTTCCATCACCCACTTTTTGCTGCATGTTCATTTCAAAAACAAAAAGTTTAGGGGGCAGACCCAACCTACCACATTTTGCTGCCTGACTGAAGGACAAGATAGTGGCTCTCTCCCCATCCCCAACTTGTCCCCATACCGTGAACAAAAGCTCACTGGACTGACAATTGAATCTTAATGTCACAAAGGGTAGATCATTGTTATCCTCCATTAACTTACATAAAAAAGAGGAGGGTAATAAGGTGGGGGCTTAGGAGGAACTGACCATGCTGTGTATCTGTCACTTGAAGTAGCTGCCTTACTCTGCCTGATCATAGGGCACCCCAGTGCAGGCAAACACACCATACCCAAGGAGACTGCAGTAGTGTCACCAGGATGGCTTACAGAACTGAGATGGAGGCTGCTCACCATTCTTCAAAGGTTTGTTTGTTTGTTTGCTTGTTTGTTTGTTACACTTAGAGGGTTGCCCAACTCCATAAGAGTCAGGGCATCATACAACACTAAAAACTTAGAAACCAAAATAATGAAAAAAGAACAATATAATCTCAGAA
Source organism: Python bivittatus (assembly GCF_059951505.1). Taxonomy (NCBI): domain Eukaryota; kingdom Metazoa; phylum Chordata; class Lepidosauria; order Squamata; family Pythonidae; genus Python; species Python bivittatus. Next base: position 34,781,009 of record NW_028277112.1, on the reverse strand, counting down.
GAAAACAATCAAATAGCATATAAAAATACTAGAAGAGGCTCACCACCCACCCAAACTCAAGGCCTGGGGGCGGGGGTGAAAGCCAGGTTTTCAAAGCCTGTTTAAAAACAATTGGGGGAGGATCTCTGGGAAGATGCTATTCCAGAGGACAAGAGCCATGACAGAGAAGATGGACTTCCTGGGTCACATTGTTTAATCAGTGGGACCTGAAACATGCCCTTGTTGTTGTTGTTCAGTCGTTAAGTCGTGTCCGACTCTTCGTGACCCCATGAACCATATCGCACTAGGCCTTCCTGTCCCTCACTGCCTCCCTGAGTTTGCTCAGTTTCATGCTCATTGCTTCAGTGATGCTATCTAACTATCTCATCCTCTGCCGTCCTCTTCTCCTTTTGCCTTCAATCTTTCCCAGCATTGGAACATGCCCAACTCTGACCAATCATACAGAGCAGGCAGAAACTTTCAGAGATGGGCAGTCCCTTTGATATCCAGGCTCTGTGCCATGATGGGCTTTACAGATGATAATCAGCACCTTGAATTGTACCCAGTAGCTAACTGGCAGCCAGTGCATTTCACAGAGTAGTGGTGTTACATGGGCACACCATTTTTGCCATCACTGCTTGCACCACTGCAATCTGTATCCCTGTATCTTCCCAAGGATCTTCAAAGGCAACCCCATGTAGGACCCATTGCAAGAGAGTCAACACTCAAGACCCCCAGAGTTTAAGATCAGCTGGAAAGCAAAGCAAAGGGAGAGTTAATTTTGCCTGCTTTGTGCTCCTTGAACTTCTATTTCTTTACATGCTTACCTCCCTGCCCAAATTTTGGGGTTTTTTTCTTTCAGGTCTTAATATTCCACAGTTCCTGAAGCAATCCAGTCCCCAGGAGTTGTCCCCATTGGTATTTTTATGACTGGGGTTTATTTTGTATTTGCTTATTTTGCTTTGTTCTTCTACAAACATCTATATTCTTCGTAGCATGCTAATACCTACCTCTATTCCACAGCAGCCTTGCTGGTTCTGATTTTGTTGGCACTCTGCCACTTGAGTCTGCTATTAGTAGAAGTGATAACGAGTACTTCAGACCATTAATAGTACTTTCATGTTAGTGTTTTCAAGATATTAGATAGTAAACCATTTGAAAAAGTACGAGTGTCCAATTAATTGAACTATGATGATAACCAGATAACATTAGTAATGTAGGACAAATTAGGAAGATATGAACAAAAGATGCTGGAGCAGACCAAAAGCATAGCTATCAGGTTTAGCCTCCGGTCCTTACAAAGGCCAGCTAGTTGCCTCTGGAAAGCTTCTAGGCAGAATGGGACAGCAACCACTTATTTGCACTGATATTCCCAGGCAAGTCCACAGAAAGGCATTACTGCCTCTAATTCTGGAGATAATTTAGACTCATAAAGACTGGTGGCCATCCATAGCGCATTGTCAATATAGTTGTTTATTCCCCTTTTAAGGTTTGTTTCCTGATTTGATTTGATTTGATTTGATTTATTATACTTCTACCCCCAGTCAAATGACTGTCAGCAGCTTATTGTGCAGTAATGAATTGAATAATAGATAATGTGCTGGGTGAAACAATTCTATCCTGACTTTTCCATTAGCACTTAAGATTAAAACTGAGACACAGATGTTAACTGGAGAGATCACAAGCATTCTGGATTGGAAGACATGGTAAAGTTAGCAACTATGTGAATTTTTTCTTCCAAATTTTAGAACAGTTATGATCATGCCACCTCTTTACCTGCAGATTTATGTACCTATCTAGGCAGAAGCATCAAAGTTCCTGGTGCTTTACAAAGAAAATTAGGCAGTATTGTATGCAGAATGTTATGAGCAAAGTTAAGGTACAATTCTGTTCAAAGGATTTTATTCAGGTCCTCCTTTCAGGCCAGAGTAACCAGTCCTGCTCTGCATGATCATTCAGGTGTAATCCTGAACAATGGATCTCTTAGCAGTCAGAACTGTATCAGTGTATCCAAGTTTCAAAAGACTTCCTTAGTGTTGATCAGCTTACTCTCTTGGGTTTCATCCAGCTGTTTCTTTTATATATATTACAGTCTTCTATAAGTTGTAACAAACAATTCAGTTTACAAAAAAGAAGCCATTCTCTTAGATACTTCCATATTTCTGATACTTCCTTCTTGGGACCCTCCAGTTTTCCTATCTTCTGGATCATGCTTCTTGTGCATTTTTCTGCCTTCTCCTATGCTTCCAGTAAATGGCATACATTTCACAGACACTAAACAGATAAACAGAATGCACTAGCCAAACCTCCTCCAAATTGGCATTCCATAAGTGTGAGAATTCCAACTCCCATCATTCCCAGACAGCATTTTCAAGAGTTTATGAAAGACTCTTTTAGAATGGGGGGGATCTCTCAAGCCACATAATACAGTATGAGACATAAGCAGCTCCCACTATTTCATAGATCTGGTTGGTTAGGGTATTGTTGTATATTTGCATGTGTGTATGAAATATGTTTGTTCTTTTACTTGTATGAGGAAGTTAAGCAGGGAGGACAGAGCATAGGGATGGCTTAACCTGTGGCTTTTCCAGTGATACTGGTCTAGAACTCTCAGTAATCCTTACCAACTCATCCTGGTTGGAGCTGTGGAGAAATCTGAATTGCCACACATTCTCCAATGCTTATTTATTTTAGTGAACTTGCTATGCCATTCATTATCAAAGTCTATCAATAAAAACATCAGCAGTTAACAGTAAAAACATTGCATGCATTTAAAAAAGAGAAGAGAAGAGAAGAGAAGAGAAGAGAAGAGAAGAGAAGAGAAGAGAAGAGAAGAGAAGAGAAGAGAAGAGAAGAGTCAACTCTAACCAGCAATAAATTGAGATATATAAATAAAGAGTTAGGATCAAAATCCTTCCTTTCCATATTAAGATTCACTGGCATTTGTTATTATATATTCAAAATATATTATAGCAAATATCACCTTTCCAGTTAGTAAAACTAATACTCTCATGGGAATTTGGATGGGAGTGGGCCAGAAGCAGGCCATTTCAGTTCTTTCCCCCATAATGGAATATACTGCCTGTGAAGGCATGTCTGCCCCTTTCTCTTCCAACATTTTGAAGGCCACTAAAACCATTTTGACACAGTAGGCCTTGGCCACTTAATGAGGAATTTGGGAACTACCATCTAATTTTTGTTTGCTTTTCATACGTTTTAATGTTGTACTGACTTGGTACCCTGGTCAGACACTATCAGATTTGGGCTATACATAAATGTTGTTAAATACATAAATATTGCACAAATGATCAGATCATTTATAAATGGTCAGATCATTTATAAAAAACTGAAAAAAGTTAATTGATTCATAACAAAAGATGAAACAAAAGAAGTAATTAAAAAATTAAAAATGAACAGAACTCCAGGACCAGACAGTGTTTCTGTAGTATAAGGCTTTTCAAGAAATCCTGATTAAACCTTTAACTCAAGTAATAATAAGATTCAGGTATGTAAAGAACTCTCTTCATCATGAAAAGAAGCCTTAATTTCTTTGATTTATAAAGAAGGAATAGATTCAACTCTTCCTGAAGCATATAGATCTATTCATTACTCAGTGTGGATTATAAACTCTTAACAGCAATTCTTGCTAAGAAGATAAACATTTTTTTAAATGAGATAATACATCCTGACCAGATAGGCTTTGTTCCAAAGTTATGTGTGAGAGATAATATCAGATATATTTTAAAATTGATAAAATAAACCAGAAAGACCAAGGATTATCTGTGAGTTTTCTTGATGCTGAAAAAGCATTTGACAATCTGGAATGGGCTTTTTTATATGTAGTTCTTTAAAAAAATGGCTGAACTTTTTACATGGATATAGAGTATTTATAAAGAACAGAAAGCTAAAATTATTTCGCAGCAATGCATTATATTGAAGGGAACAAGACAAGGATGTCCTCTCTCTCCTTCTTTATTTATATTAGCATTAGAACCCTTGGCAATCCAAATAGATCAAGAAAACAGAATTCTAGGAGTTAAACTAGCTGCATAAAAGCACAAATTGAAATTATTTGTTGATGGTATTGAACTAACAATTGGTCAGCTTAGAGTATCTTTAATAACATTGATGGAATACATGTGACTCATTGTCAGGTTATCAAATTAATAAAGTGATAACTCAGATGTTGATAGGGAATTTGACAGAAGATGAAAAGCAATTTATGTATTGGTTAATTAGCTTTCACATTACTGCTAAAAAGGTTAAGTAGTTAGGAATATTTTAAACAAAGTATTTAGGAAACTTTTAAACAAAAAACAATAAGTATCTATTCAAGAACAATTATTTACCAACCTGGAAATATATAATGACAGATATTTCTAGATGTAAGAAATTAAATTTACCATGGCTAGGAAAAATTGCAGCAGTCAAAATGAATATTTTACCAAGACTATATTTTCTATTTCAAATAAGTCCACTTCCTTTTTGAGGATCATTTGATTGGCCTAGAAAAATAATGAATTATATATGGTCTAACAAAAGGCCAAGGATTACATTCAAGAACTTGCAAGTTTCAGAAGAACGAAACGGCTTAGTGGCTCCAAATTTCAGATTGTACTACGATGTCAGATGCTTAACATGGATTTCAGAACGGATTATATTTTCTTATGGTCCCATCACTTTGATGGAAGGGGCAAATCTTCCACAGGGGCTACATAGATATATATTGGGTTGATATGCATAGTAAACAATTTTCAAGAGACTAGATAATATTAAACAACCTATTCAATTCATACCTCTTGCTTCCTTATTGAATGTCTATTTACTCCCTCTTGCTTCCTTACTGAATGTCTACTTTTATGAGGAAGAAACCACTAAGAAATTTGTTCAATGGAGAGAAAATAAACTGTTTAGATTACAAGATTTTATTATTAAAAGGACAAAATTAAGATATCTCAAGTCCTTTGCTACAAAATGCTCTTCCACACTCTCAAGCAGCACAACAAGAAGAGAATTATGGAAACAAGAGGGAATATTGAGAGAGTTGACTGAATTTGAAAATCTTGTAACTCATTATACTGGGCACAATTTATAATCTATTAATGATATGCAATTCAGAACCTGAACAAATCAAAAATGATATTATCAAACAGATGCAAAATTTGAATAGAGTTATAGAGATGGAACAATGGGAATTTCAATGGAAAAAGCATATTAGGCTCACCTTGAATGTCATACTTAGACAGAATTGATATAAAATGTTTTATCACTGATATGTTACTCCAGTCATGACTGTCATGATTGTGAACATGAGAAGCTCCTTGTCCCCAAAATTCTGGAATTGCAAAGAACAGATTGGATCTTTCTTCCATAGGTGGTGGCAATATTGCAAAGCTCAACAGTTGGAAATTAATTCACTATAGAATGAAACAAAATGTAAAAGTCATAATTCCATTTCAACTGAGATATTTTTATTAAACTTCACCAAATTATACATTGCTTCAGAATACATTGAACTGGCATTGTATATAATAACAGCTGCAAAGATTATATACATTTTTATTGGAAAATATGCCCTCTATGGAAAAATGGTTAATTAAATTTTGGGAATTACTTCATGTCTAAAAAGTAAATCTTATGTACAATTCAATCTTATTTGGAAACCATTTCTGGACTACAATTATATACATGGAATTGTTCCACATCCCAAATTTGGGTTGTGTTTATATTTTAATCTGACATACTGTATAGTCAACACATTATTTACGGTATTCTTTCAATGTGTTGTTTACTATGTATAGCTTTTCTTTTTCCTCTTATTGATTTCAATTTTTCTAACCAAGTATTTTTACAATTCAATAGACACATGTCTTGACTAAAAATTGGGTATGAAATGTCTTATAGTACTCTAAGTTGTTAATGGTGTATTAGAATATATTAACCATATGATATTTTAGATCTGAATGAAGGGAGGGACTTGGAATGGAGGAGGAATGTGTAAGAAATGGGATAGATACCCTTTTCCTTGCTGCTTATGTGTTCATATCCTCCTTCACTCCTTTGGTCCACGTATTCGCATCCTGAAATTGTTTTGCTTTCAGTTTTTGTTTGAAACAAATATGAGAATTTGTGATTACATAACAGCCATCTGTAACTATTTAGTCCCAAAATGTTCAGGATCAAGAAACAGAGACATGATGGCTTTATTTGAAACTATTAAGTATGGCAGAGTCATAGTGAAAACACCACCTGCACCCTGCCCAGTGCCAATGTGTAGCAAGGTCTCACTGGCAGGCATAGCCATAGTTTTCCTGCTCAGAGGTCCAGGGCTCCAAAAATTACAGCATATTCGAGGCTGATGGTTCTGGTATTTTTCCTTTCTTTAAACATACACAGTAGAAGTTAAATAGGAAAAGGCATTATTCAGTTCTGTATAAGTCTACTCATAAGTTATGAATTCAGTGACACTTATTTGATGGCAGAGGTGGAATTCCACCTTCAAAAAGCATATCTTTATAGCAGGTCTACATTATGCATTAGGATACTGAGAAGCACCATCTTGGAAAGCAGCGTGGCTAACTCAGTGGTTGCAAATATTGAGGGATTATGATTATTAATAGAATGAGTGAAGAGGTCACTTTACTGGGAATGCATGCTAAAGCTCAACTACATTCACATTTATTTTTAAAGGTGTCCAATCTACATTGATAACTTTGGGTTTGCCAAAATATGGTTTGGTTTTGACTAACTATGATATGTGAACTTAGGCACTATGGTTTGTAAACCATGGTGCCATGGTGTTTGGCTTAATGCTATGCATGAACAAAGCTACTATTATGTTGAAGAAACCATAGCACAGCACAACGTGTGAACCCAAATTAAGTACTACCTACTATTAAAATATAGAATGATTCTATGAATAGGTGATTTAGACCTTCCTGAATCTTGGTCTTTTATTAAAATAGAAAAAATACTTATGTATATAAGAAAAGCATGGAAAAGCATCATTCATTGAGCATAGAATGTATATCCTCCCTTATGAGCTGGGAAACTGGCTGTTCAGGACAGGTCCAGTATTGCTATAATACTGCTCCACCTAAGCCTGCATTGATAGTTTGAAGGTAGCATGCAAAGATACTATTAACCTTAAAACATCCTTCTCTAAAAAAGATGGAGAATCTAAGGATCCTCAGAGAAAGAGTGGGTACTAGGAAAGGATGGGGAAGTGAATCTCTCCTTTTTAAAAGACTCTTTCAAATCTGAGCATCTATAGGACCACCTGGCATGGTTGGCTTTGAGCTGCTTTCTTGCCTCACCAACCTTCCAAGGAGACAAGACTTTTAGTGGTAGGTGACATGATTATACTTCATCACAAGCACCTAGACAAGAAGTTCATGAAAGTCAACTTTTTCTTCAGATGCAGAACACTTCCAGGGAGCATTGTTTTTATTCTTATTGCCACATGGTGCAGTTGCATTTCCTGCCGTATTTTGTTTAACCTTTTCATTAACCTTAACATTGAACTGTTTGTCAGGCCCCTTAAGTAACTGATTTTGTTCTACTAATTTTCTGCTGCATCCACTCAACTCTTAACAAATCTTTTGATTTTTTTATGCAGAGTACCTGGGCCAATACAGAGTCCATGTATGCCTTGCAAGGATATTTCCTTTCATTAGCTCCTTATCCCCCTTCTCTCTCTCTCTCTTTCTCTCTCTCTCTCTCTCTGCTTATCTGTTGGCCTGATATTGGATAAAGTAGAAAGGCATAGGAAGGGCCTTATTGAATCTTATCGTTGCCATCCAGCAGAGGTAGTGACCATCCGAATTTTCTCTATAATTTAACTTGAGTGGAAGGATTAACTTATTTCTCATTTATTGTCATTTTAATAAACCTAATAGTAAACTGCTGGCATTTGTCATCATCACTGTTTGCAGAAGTGGACTAGAGAGAAGTGGACAGGGAGATAAGACTATTTATTTTAGACCAACATATTTCATTTTAATGCCTCAGTTAAAATGAACATGGTATATGAAAAATCCAGAGACAAATTTTATCCCCACAAGCACACTTCATCCAGTCTGGTCAAAATGCTAATAATAAGTATAAATTCAAATATAAGCATTTTAATTTGTTTTAAAAATATTTTTTTCTAGCATCAGAAGCACAACATTCTTCCTTAATTTTACCTGCTTCTTTCTCTTTAAAAAGTCAGCTAGGTTTGCTGATTGAATCCAATTCTATTAAAGGATTGGGAGGGGAAAATGCCATTTGTAAATTCTTACATAGCCTTACATTGTCCTGAGCAGCTTCTGACTTTGTCCTATTTAAATCAGACTGTTTTCCAGATCACCAAATTGGTTTCTAATCCATATGTTGTAATCGGTGCCCTCCCCTCCTTTCAATTACCAAGAGGATTCTTTCTGTAATTCTCACACAATGTAATCAATACTTCATTTTACCTGCAATCTGCAACCTCCCAGTATATAGAGCCAGGGAAGCAACTAAACCTATGGGTTTTTGATTTGCTAATATAACACAAAGACTACTTCCATGCTGTTTTCTCAGCTCAGAACCTTGGTGGCAGCCATTTAAACCAATCAATTTTGAAGCAGACTCCTAACCAGCAGTAGAAAGCAATTCATCTGAAGTAACTATAGAAACGACAGCAAGTAGGACACAGCTGAAGGTTGCCATTATTTTGTTCTACTGGTTCCTTATCCATCTTCAAAAAATAGTTTTCTCCAAAATCTTTTTTTCATTGCCATGTAGGGTTTTTAAAAAAGAAAATAGACACAAAATGCTTTATGATGCCACCACAGAAAATATTCTTCATTCTTTGCTTATCTTTTTCTGTGCTGCCTAAGCAGCAGAATTATGGAGATGGTAATCATGTGCATCTGCTCTTATATCCATTCACACATTTGCTTTAGTGAATTGTAGGTGTTCCTAACCACGGACAAGAGCTAAATATCCCTCTTCCAGGTGACAAGGCATTATCAAATGTTTGAAGGAGAATCAAACACATTATCAAAAAAGAGATCAAATGGCCCCAGCAAAGACCTTCATGGGACAACGTAGCATACCAATAGGTCACAAAATCACTGTATCATCTATACTAGTGTTTCTCAAGCTTGGCATCTTTAAGATGTATGGCCTTCAATTTCCAGAATTCCCGAGCCAGTAAAGTTGCCACGTTTGAGAAACACTGATCTATACCATTCACATACAACTGCATCTTGGAATTCAGTAGAACAATGATTGTGATTTTGTCTGGGGCGTGGCGTGAGTCCAATACTGTCACGCTTCCACGTTCTCATAGGTTGCAAATGTGAAGGGAAAATTCAGTATTTTTCCCAGGAAGAAAATAAAATGTTCTGTTTAAGTGGTGGTGGTTTTCCACCTTATACTTTTTCTAAGAAAAAGTGGTAGTTGTTCCTCTATGATGCGTTTTTCTAAATGAGATCTTGTGGAAGAGCATGATAATATGTATTTTAAAAAATGGGGACAAAGGACCTGCTATTGTTAACATTGATTCCGTAAGATTCCACCCAACCCTCAAATTTCCAGAATTTCTGATGCTCTGAAATTCCCCAAATGTATTCTTCCCTTTCACTTTTTCAAATAAAGAACTGACTGGATCAAACTGCCCAGATCTAGTTCTCTGGAGCTATATTGGGTTAAAATTCCAGCATTCCCATCCAGGGAGCTCTAGTCCAGCTATCTGAGATAAGTAGGTTGGGGAAGATTGAAGACATAGAGATTGAATGTATTCTCTTGTGTCATATTCCCCAGCCAACCTGTAGTTATTGAGAAAAACCTTTGATTACTCACTTGGAAAAACTTGGACTGGTGCTAATAATAATTAGTACATTATGCAAAATCATTAACAATTAGCAGTTATTTATTGATAATCAAAAAGCTGCTAGCTCAGCATGTATCAATTAGGTTCTGTGTGGATACAATTTTTTTTTCAGTGACCATTTCTTAATTCTTATGGATTAAGAGAAATAAAGATAATGTGATAGAATGTGAGGATGACCTTGGAAGAGATGCCACCTAGGGAACAATCAGATGAAAGAGAAAGGAGTCCACAGCAGAGTAATGGACAGAGAAAGAAACTTAGGAAGGACCCACCCTAACTACTCAGGCAGTAAATAGGGAGGTGGGAGATTTGTACTTTCAGACTTGCATGATTCTGTTAATGTAGCCTTACAATAAAGTAGAATTAGCTCATCTAGTCATATTTCCTGACAGGGCTGACAGATAATATATTACATTATGCATGTTTTAGCTGGTAGAATTATCTCTCTTTAATTATGAACAGCACCTCAAGTTCAAAGAGACTCATGCCTCCCCCCCTTCAATCTGTTTTTCTCAGTGTTCAAATTCTCTCTCTTTCTCTGGTGTTTTAGTTTCACCTGTCATCCTCTCTTATTTTATTAGAGAGGGGCTTTATCATGCACGTAGCCTTTGGTTTTCTGCATCTCTGAGGCAGCTTGGTTCTTGCTACACCATCTTTTTTAGGGTGACTGTAGATCTGATATTTCTCAGAAACTTCTGATTTGTAGACTCTGAATGCCCTGCTCGGCCAGGAATTTAAGAAGAGGTAAAATATTTGGAATTATGCTTTTTCTTTATTCCTCTTTTTGTGTCCTCACACCATCTTGCTGTTCACTTGCTCGGTTCTGCACTTCCTTCTCTTCCTATGCATCTGCTGTTCTCTGCTTTTTCTTTCCGTCTACCTTGGACTGTCTCCTCTGCTGGGCCCAGACATTCACTCATCCCACCTCTGCTCCCTTTGATACTGTTTTCTCACTTTCCTGCCTCTTTCCCTATCACCATTCCCAGCCCACAGCTCAGGATTCGGCATTACTCTCCTCTTCAGTGCCTCCAGCCCTGGATTCCGCTCTCTTCAGCCCTCAAGTTGGCTCTTCTCCTCACTTCCTCTCCTCCAATCTAGGGTCTAGTCTTTCCCACACAGGATCCAGCTTTCTTTTGCTTTGTTACTTTGAGACCCGGTCTGTAAAATTATCTGAGTCTCAGAGGGGCATAGTATGGAGTAAAAATGTGTGTGACGGTTGAGATGCATATTTGTGTATTACACACAGAGCAGCGTGCCTGTGTGTGCTTGTGTGGGTATATAGATGTGTTGGGCCTTGACCAGGGTGCTCAGTTTTAAAGTTCCCACTTGATTGATAAAGCTCACTGAAGCTCTGGGCCAATCTTTCTCAGCTCAGCCTACTCCACTGATTTGGGTACAAAATGGGAAGAGAAACCCATAAAAAGTTGAATTAATGAATTAATGAAATGCACGTATACAGTCTCCACAGTATGTCATATGCAAAATATTACTATCAGCTTTAAAAAAAACAACTTTCCAGATTACCCTTATTTCAAAAAGTTCAAATATGATCACTTCAATCTCTCTCTCTCTCTCTCTCCTTTTAGATTGTAATAAACAGAACAATACTATAAATGCTTTACCTTTGGAGTTGAACAGGGTAGAGTGCAGACATTTCCTTGCTCCAAACTCTCAAAGACTAGAATATTTTCTCATTCTTTTCAGGATCCTGTATAGGTAACTTATATCTCAAGCTCATATGTATTTCCCAATTCAACTTCTAAAATTCTCCTGACACCATAACCCTGATAATTCTGGGAGCTACAATTCACATAACTGAAGGGTACCCTTGGGGAAGGTTACTTTAAATGCTGAAGGGCTTATAGGCACGGTTATCCCATTGTCCTCAAAGAAAATCAGAACTTGCTGATGAGAAGGAACAAATAGGACAAGACTGCCATCTAGAGTAGATGATAGATCAGTGCATAATTCTGGAAGAGGAGCAAGATTAGGTTTACAAAATATCTCAGAGATGTAAAAACTGCAGTTATATTCTAATGAGGATTAGCCACCTTCTTACTGAGGAGTGGGTTTATATTTTCTATTTTTTTGCAAGTGTTTTATTGGCAAAGTGGATTGTATAGCATGGAGTATAATGCTTTTAAAAAGCAATAGTAGTCGTATGAAAAAAATCCAGTATGCATAGAACTATTTTGATTGGGCAAAATAGAAGTTTTTAAAAAATCATTACAGGCTTTCAGGTTTCAAGAGCTCTTTATCTGGCAAGCTGTTTAGGAAAAAAGGGAGGGGGAAGAAAAATGTGGTTAATTTGAGAACTATTTCTCCACAACTGTAAGTTAAAAGTTAGGTGGAGAATCTTCAGACATGCAGATTGGGTATGATGAGGTAAAGAGTGACGATAGTTATGATAAGGACTTTCCCCATGTTTGCTAGGAAGAAATAGTAAACACATTTTTAGAGATACAAATTTTAGCTGTTTGTTGTCAAACATTGTTTCCATCCGAAAGAGACATATAAATTGATTAGTTGTTGGAAAACAGGAGCAAAGTCAGCTAGATAGTCTTAACAAAGATGGATGTGATTTAGGTTACTGTTATATTACATAACAAAAGTCAATCAAAGCCAACTGAGTAGGGTTTCACAGTGATGTGAAAGAATGGGGCTTCAAGGATTAGTCCCAGGATATAATGTCCTCATCCAATGTAAGATCTTGCTGTAAATTAACTAATTTTTATTGTTTCCAGATCCCATAATGTAGCGGGACTTCAAAACTATATTCTAAAACCTGCCCTGTTGTGCTCAGTATCTCAGGCAGCGATGCTATCACTGGAAACAATTAGATGATTGTTTTCTTGCAAAAAAGCAATCCTCTTTTCTCAAGGTCTTAGATTTGAAATAGTTTTCAGTGGAACTTTTTACACAATCAAGTAAATGCATGAATCTCCTTGCTTAACCACATGAGGATTTCTGTAATTCATAGGAGGAAAGAGCTATTTGTAACCCCCCTCCAAAGCACATTCCAAAGTTGTTGAAACTTGAGAAAAGGAAGATTATTTTTTAAAAATAATAATCCTTTGCCAGATTGTTAGTTTAAATCTGTTTTAATATATTTTATAGTTATGTTTTATATGTTCTGTATGTTTTAAATTATTATTAGATTTTGGTGTTTATATACCACCCAGGGACTTTGATGATGGGAGGTCAAATAAATACAGAGTAATAAAATTAGCTTTTTTATCAGTCAAATTTAAGTTCAATTATGCTTAAATTTAAATTGCATTAGATCAAGTTTATCTTAGTTTTGGCATTACCTGCTTTTCAGAGCATGGCCCGCAGGTAAATCATTAATACAGCAATGGGCTTAGCCCCAAGAAAATTGCAGACCCATGCTGCTTAGCCTATTAAAGCAAATAGAGAAAAGTTTTTCTCTCACCAAAGCTCTTTGATGCCATGAACTTTATTTGATTTCCTTGAAATATGACTTTCCCTCCCACATAGGGTAATAGTCTACATATGTTTTGAAAAAAGCACCAAATGTATCCTTGTCAACACTGTGTAAGTAGGTTTGAGTTTAGGTGAGGAAAATCACTTTACATGTTACACATGGAGTGAGGAGTACACAGGGAAACATGTTTAGTTATCCATTTGTTTGTATTTTAAAAGCTTCTTTCATTTCTTTAAACCACATTTGTTTCATCATTCATTTGTAAAACAGATTCTTCTCATTACTTGCATTTATTTTCATTGTATTTTCATTGCATTTTTTTTCATTGTGTTTTCTCTTTAAGTCAATGTTGGTGGCTAATTTTGGACAGCATTTCTTCTGTCCCAGTTCCACAGATATTGCATTGTTATGGACAATTTGTGTCCCACATTTCCTGCAGGAGCTCAAGGAAGCATAAATGGCACTCCCTCCCTCAGTGAAAAAAAAATCACAGCATCTTCCCCATAATACATTCTCCAATTCATTCTGGGTAGATAAACCAGCAGCAGACTGGAGTGACTGGTGAAATCAAGTTGGCCATCAAAGCTGGCAGATAAACAGGCACCCCAAAATGTGAATAATCTTATTTACTGTTCATAACATTTGTTTTGGAGTGAATGGATATTGAATTTAATGGACACAAATTAAACCTAATTGTGTTTCATGCATTGTTAAACAACAGTACACTACCAATATGAGAGAAGCCATATGAATGATTAGAAATGGCACACTGTAAATATTTTAAAAACACACACACACAAGGAACTCTGAAATATATATTCAGCCTCTGAGCCTTTCAAAGTCCTTAGAATGGTCCCAGTTCTAAGAACTACCTGTCTATGTTTTGCTCAAGTAGGACAATGGCATTGCCTACTAATATTGAATGATTGAGATGATCATCATTATAGCAAAATGGAAGAAATTACTCTAATTAACTCTGCAATGACAGTTTGGAGTGACATGTAAAGATAAGAATCTCTTGATTCCTTAGACAAGCCTTCCCTTATCTGATGACTTCATATCCCAACTCATGGTTGAGAATTCTGAAAACGTATCTGGAAGATGACAACCACATGTAACTCTTTACAGGCTTAAGTCAGGAGTATGCCCATTGGCACCAGCGGGATATAATTAGAATGGACACTTATCACCAACAGGACAACATCTAGCATATTTTTAATACATTTCTTAAATATGTATACTGACCACTCACAATGACACTTTATTAGGAGCAGTACATTTGGACAGAAATACTAAACTTTAAATAGAAATAATATATTGTATCGTATGGGAAGAATGGAACTAAGTGCCTTGTTTGATGAGCAGCTTTAAGGCTTTTGTAAATAATAATTTGCAATCAACTATAACACTGAATTTTTATGATTCAGTAGTATGAGTCCAGAGCTTCAAAAATGAATTGGTAACAAAATGGGACAAAAAATCACAAGTTGGTGTCTAATGCATAAAGAACCCTGACATTTAATTTTAAAAAAAATGGTAAACTGAAACCATAGTAAAATGGATCCATAGTTATCTTCTCATCTTGCTCCATCTATTGGTTTCTATGCAAAGACCCATTTTGAAGTGAAAGCCCAAACAATACAAAAAAGTAGAACTAATCAAAAAAGAAAAAGTGCAAGATAATATGAGTTTATTATATTACAAATTAGCATAACTAACTCATCAAAGCAAGGATATGTTTTTATGTTATGAACAATTTCAATATACACAATCTAGCAGAATTTTCAATTTCATGTATTTACATAAGAAACTTCAAAGTTTTTAGTCCCTTTCTGTTGGCTGCTAAGGGTACTTTTGATCATATACTGTACATTATTATTTTCCATTATTTTATTTACTATAGAAACAGTCTTGAAGGAAAGTACTGAAATTAAGCTGACCCTAGAAATGGACTTTTGAAAGATTGAAAGATAATCTCTTTCAATTTCCATTCCTAGTTCAAAAGTGAATTCCTGATGTATACTGCATCTACTTTGCATTATAAAAATTGTTGGTTATTTAATTTGTATGTTATTCAGAAATTTGGGTCCAAACATTTATTGCTTGTAATGAAGAGACCTTTCATTTGAGGAAAGGAAACTTTTGGATAGGCTGGTAATAGAATGAAAATAGAAAGTATTTCAAATTTAGGGGAAAATCTCTGAGAGTGTCTTGATGTGCCCTTTTTGTTCTAATACATTGCTCTTTGAAAATCAAAGATTATGCCAAGGGGTACCTTGTCTAGGTTTGATCAGTGCACACCATATAAGGGGACAGATCCTACCACAGTAACCTGTTTCTTAGCTTACCATAAAATACCCTGCATTGGCCATTTTTGAAGTGTTCAGAAACTAATCCAGTGCAAAAATTCCAGCAACTGTTTTTTGGTGTGTGTTTGAAGACAAGCACTAATCATGAACCAGGTATATATGTTCCAGGTTCACCTCAAGATGCTATTTTTGTTCTATAAGCCTAAGTATAAATCTGATAATAATTTCTGACTTGATGGCACATAATCAATCAATCAATCAATCAATCAATCAGTCAATCGGCTAGAAAGATGGATAAACAAGAAAGGGTCTTTTCCCTAATAACATTGATGGTGAACTCAGTCACTATGAGAAATCAGATTCTCTTTGTTCCCATCTGATGGCTTTTAATATTTTGGCTTGTTAGTCCTATATTGTTGTGATTTTATTTCATTATGCTTTGTAGCATCATGGCTTAGCTTATAAGGTGAAAGACTGGAGGTTCCAAATATCCTCTTCCCACTGTTTTTGCACATCTAGCCCTGCCTCCTGCCCTGATGTAGCTGTTGGATAGTTCCTGCTGCCACCACCTATCTTTCTGGGGGTGCCTCACATTGCATAATGCAATGGACTCTGGTCTGTGAGAAACCCACAACCAGTGCTTCCCTTTTGGGTTATAAAATATTTTTTTAAAACTTTCTGTAATACAATCTCCTGGTCTTCTAGAATAAAGAATGTGATCCAAGGTTTCAGCTCTCCCTTCCTTTCTTTGGGAGAGAAGCCATCTCACAAGAGATAAATAAAATCAAAGTTTATTTTTTAAAAAGTAACTAAAATATGTAGTATTTGAAAGCCAATTTACAAAAACACAATGTTCTCGATAGACTACAGGATGGTGCTGGGCCAATGAATGAATTAGGGCAGGATCTCTGCTTCAAAATTTGAATACAGTTCACAAGAAACTAATAAAAGCCAGATATTACATATAATGCCTTATTTGTGCAGAGTGTCAGGTTCGGTCAGCACGGGGCTTCGGGGAAGCTCGCAGCCAGCGAACTCCACCGGCGGTAGCTAGCGAGGAAAAGAGGAACTGAAAGCACTGCTAATTAATGGGCCACCTGCGCCCAGCCAAACAGGAAAACCTCAGCGGAAGCTTTAACTATACACTGATAACGGCGCGAGCCAACAATGAACAGGGCCGCAGGCAGCGAAACAAGATCGCCGCGCAGCACAGAACCCTCGGGCTTGCACGTAACGGGGGGGGGACCAACCCAAGCCGGAGGGGACTGCCAATCAAGGACAATGGACCCTGACCGAACCTGCCATCATGGACAATCAAGAGGGATTATTGGGGGGCCGATAATCCGCAGCGGTAACGCGATCGCGGGGCAGAAAAAAGCGCGGGAAGGGGGGAATATAACGAGTGATGCAATTGTACCAAGCCAGTCCTGGCTTTGCTTGTGACTGCTACGTTACGCATGAGTAAACCTCTTTTGTGAACCACACGTGTCACGGGAGTTTCTCTGTCGAACGGGGCAAACCTTACATAAAGCCAGGACTCACATTGAGTGCTACCCGGTACACACCGAGGAGCGCTCACCTTTTTTCCCTGCAGCCAAGACCGGAGAGGAATTGATTAACGGCACCAGGAGATGGCAAGCGATGGGGAAACCGCTTGCCAGCTGGGCAACCAGGAGCCCAGATCCGAAGGCGTGATGGCGGGACCAGTCCGGGGCGAATGGCACACGGACACAGCCAAGAGGGCGCCAGAGGACGGGTGGTCGTTCGGCGGGGGCAGGAGCCCCAACGGGTCGCCAGCATGGGGGGTCGCAACGAGTCGTGACTCGGAACCCGAGGCCCGGGAGCATGAGGAACGATTCACCCGACTGGAGGCCAAGATCGAGCAGCGGATGGATGCTGTCCAAGTGATGTTGCAGACCATCTTCCGGCGGGGCAAGGCCCCAGGGGCAGAGTCGCAGGCGAAGAAGGAATCGGGCGATGCCGGCAGCAGTGAGGGTACAACCTCAAGAAGCTGCACGGAGCCTAGACCAGAGGTTGTGCAGATGGCTCCAGTCCCTAGCGTGAGGAAGAGGGGACCCACAACCATGGCCAGTTCGTGGGGCGCCAAGTGGGCGCTCAGCAGCGGAACGGAGCCAGAGGGCTTGACGGGACGTGCGATTCCCGGGAGCAGCGGCGCAGGGTCCAGAAGCCAGGAGCCGGAGGAGAGGCTGGACGGGCTGGAGGGCGACCTCCAGCAGCAGACGACAGCTGTACCGGGCATGCGGGAGGCATGGCGTGGCGGACCCAGGGCCCCGGCTGGGGCAGCCGCAGAGGGCGGTGTGGAGACCAGGCTAGCAGAAGTGGTCAGCCTGACGGGGAGCGCGAAGGGGGGTTGGCGGCCAGAAGCGCCCCGATTCAGGAGTTCAAGGAGCGAGCTCTCGGGGGGCCCCGAGCCACTAACCTATCTCCGTACGCAGGACAGGCTCCACTCAGAGATCCAAGGGGGAGCACCCAGTAGGGACGACCTGGAGGCTCTAGTGAAGTGGAGCTGGCTGGTGGAGACGGCGGGGGAATGCCGGAGACCGGGGGAAGCGAGAGGCGCGAGCCCTGATACCAGCCACAGCGGACCAAAGTGAGGCACCAGAGGCGAGGCGCAGGAGCCGATGGAGGATCGAGGTTGGAAACGCCCGGCAGACTGCAGGGACCTGCTACCAGTGTGGAGGCAAGGGGCATCGGATGGTGCAGTGCCCGTCGAGCCAGGGGGTCTTGGCGAGCTGCACAAAGGACGGGGGCCGGCAATTCCCAGCTACAAGGAACTCCGACCGATCCTGGGAGGAGACAACAGCTAGTGGAGCGGTGTGCAGCGGAGCCGGC
The DNA here is from genome assembly GCF_059951505.1 of Python bivittatus. Taxonomy (NCBI): domain Eukaryota; kingdom Metazoa; phylum Chordata; class Lepidosauria; order Squamata; family Pythonidae; genus Python; species Python bivittatus. The sequence continues at coordinate 34,762,561 of NW_028277112.1, read as the reverse complement.
TGGCTCAAGAGGAAGCCCGGCTCTGCGAGGAGGGGAGAGCGAGCCAGCGGGAGGCGATGGCCGGCGACGCTGAGGCGCACCCCAGAGCAGCCAACGGAGTGGCAGCATGAGGAAGGGCGGGACAGAAGAAACTACTCGCCCATGAGGATCAGGGTCCACCTCAAGGGGGTGAGATCAGAAGCAGAGGCGAAAGTCGATGCCTTGCTGGATTCGGGATGCACCCACTGCCTGATCCACCCAGTACTGGCATCCGCGCTGGGGCTCAGAGTGAAGAGACTCAGGAAGCCCCTCGCACTCAGCCAGTTGGATGGATCGATGGCAGGGGGGGACCCGGCGCAGTATCGCACTGAGCCGGTCAGTTTGACAGTGGGGAGAAGCCGGGAGGAGCTAGGCTTGGTAGTTGCCCCGGTGGCTGACCATGCACTAGTGCTGGGGCTGGCATGGCTTACGCGCCAGAACCCGCACATCGATTGGGTGGCCAAGACGGTGCGGTTTGGCGGCACCACTGAGCAGACGGGGTCGAGCCGCGGAGGTGGCACGAGAACAGGGGGCCCCACAGAACTCGGTGAGGTGGCGGCTGGGCGACGGCAAGCCGAGGGCCGGCGAGCTGCAGCAGCAACGGCAATGGGGCCCGGGCAACCAACTGCACACGCGGTGAGGGCGGCGCCGAGGGAGACTGGCAGAGGAGCCTGGGCGGCAAGCGCACGAGAGAGCGTGGCAGCAGAGATGGTGTGATTCGACGGCACCACCGGGCAAGCCAGGTCGAGCCACGGAGGTGGCGCGGGAGCTGAGGACCCCACGGAGCTGGGCGAGGTGGCGACTGCGCGACGGAGAGCTGAGGGCCGGCAGGCCGCAGCAGCGACAGCAGCGGGGCCCGGGCGACCAACCGCACGTGAGGCGAATACGAGGACAGCGCCGAGGGCGACCGACAAACGAGAGGGGTCAGAGACCGCCGAGGTGGCGGTGGCATCGACGACGAAGGGCCCCGCAGCAACGCAGGGATCAGCTACAGCAGAGACGGTGGCAGCAGGACCCAAGGGCCCCGTGGCAAAGCAGGCGGCGATCACACTGGCATCAAGAGCGGGGGCAGGAGCGGCGCCGGGAGCCGACTGGTCCGCGCCAAGCGTGAGTGAAGCAACCGGCGGTAGACCGGGACCTGGCCACGGCCAGGGGAACCTGGAAGGTTGTAGGACACTGAGGGAGCCGCCGCTCGAATCGACGGACCCAACAAGGACCCAGCTGGAGGCGAAAGGCGGAGCCCAACCCCCAAGGGAGAAGCAGGGGAAGGGAGCCGAGCCTGAGCTGAGGCGGCGCTGTGCGGAGGCGAGCGAGGGAGACCCCTGGTTGGTAAACAACAAGGACTCCCTGAAGAAACAAGGGACCTGCTGGGAGCACAAGGGGAGGCTCTACATTCCAGAAGCTTGCCGGGTGGATGTGCTCCGGAGAGGGCACACCGAGGACACTACGGGACACTGTGGGTTTGTTAGGACTTTCCACCTCCTGCGTGAACAGTTCTGGTGGCCGTCTCTCCGGAGGGATACGAGGGAGTACGTGGCCAGCTGCTCGACATGCGCAGCGGCGAAGGAAGGGAAGGAGGGGAAGGAGAACCTTCGGGGACCCGTCCTGTAAGTGACTCGGCCATGGTAAGGCCAAAACCCCAAGCCAAGGAAAGGCACACCGTTATGGCAGATGGGGGGGGCAGCACCCTAGTAGCCCAATTAAGAGGGGGACTTGTCTTCAGGGGGGCGGTATGTCAGGTTCGGTCAGCACGGGGCTTCGGGGAAGCTCGCAGCCAGTGAACTCCACCGGCGGTAGCTAGCGAGGAAAAGAGGAACTGAAAGCACCGCTAATTAATGGGCCACCTGCGCCCAGCCAAACAGGAAAACCTCAGCGGAAGCTTTAACTATACACTGATAACGGCGCGAGCCAACAATGAACAGGGCCGCAGGCAGCGAAACAAGATCGCCGCGCAGCACAGAACCCTCGGGCTTGCACGTAACGGGGGGGGACCAACCCAAGCCGGAGGGGACTGCCAATCAAGGACAATGGACCCTGACCGAACCTGCCATCATGGACAATCAAGAGGGATTATTGGGGGGCCGATAATCCGCAGCGGTAACGCGATCGCGGGGCAGAAAAAAGCGCGGGAAGGGGGGAATATAACGAGTGATGCAATTGTACCAAGCCAGTCTTGGCTTTGCTTGTGACTGCTACGTTACGCATGAGTAAACCTCTTTTGTGAACCACACGTGTCACGGGAGTTTCTCTGTCAAACGGGGCAAACCTTACACAGAGAAATAAAAACAAGATAGATTTAACACAGAGACAGCGCAAAATTTGAATGCAGTATCCTAGTTAACATTGGTTAGCAATTTCTTCCTAAACAGAATCCTCTTGATGAAAAGGTCCTTTGCTTCTTTTCCCTGGACCTCCCTTGGCTTCTTGGTTTAATTCCAGCTGTTCATCAGAGCTGTGGAGAGAGGGTACACCCCACTTCCAGCTCAGGAAGCTTCTTGCTTTGCTGCCTGTAGTTCTAAAGAACTTTTTTTTCATCCTGAAGGAGGCAGCCCTTAAGGGAATATATTCTTCCTAGGCTAGCAAATGTCTCTCCCATGTGAACATGTGTATTGAAACTCAAATGCTGGCAGACTGCACATTCATTAGTCTTAAAATGTTATTACATTTTACAAGGGAGAAACCAATTTAATAAGAATGAATACAGATAAAACATTGAGTGTTCATTTGGTTAGTTTTTTAAAATTAGAAACATGGGTGCAGAGGTTCTTACAAAGAATTCCTACTGTGAAGGAAACTGAGTTAGAGAATTTAAGGGGGATAGAACATTCTAAATCAAAAGGAAGCAAATAAGCTAGATCAAATTTATTGACAGGTGATAATAAGATGTCTGTAAAGAGGAACAAAACAGCAAACCAACCATGGCATGCAAGCTGGCAGACAAGGACGAATTTGATGTGTATACAGTTCCAAATATATGTAGATGTTTACTGCTTATGTAAATGGAAATATGTCTTTAAAAAATGAGCAAAGTAAAAGCTAAAATAACTGGCATTGCTCTATTTTATATAAACTCATAATATCCTCAGCAATGCTATATTGTTGATTGGAGCTTTGGTCCATTATTAGCTTAAAACAAAGCAATACTCTGCTTTGATCTTTAGAAGTGGGACATGCTTCACTTTGCAACACAACTTCAAAGAGGCACTTCAAGAAAGCTTTGATAGAAATAGAGCATCCCTCCCAGAATTTCAGTCTTACTCTATGTTGGTACTAACATTCCTAAGCCCTGTGCTGCTACGTTAGCCATTTGATATTCTATTCGCATACAAGGAAATTTTCTTCACTATTGGTAGACAACTTATGCTCTAACATGCTAGAGTCTGGAGGTTGAGTCAGGGCAACTGGACTTTTCTTTTGGTTTGATACATTTCGCTGCTTGTCCAAGCAGCTTCTTCAGTCTAGAAAGTTGGTTAGGGGGGACCCCATAAATGTCTTCCAGGGTGGCTGCGTTCCTCACTGACATGATGGGCTCGTTGAAGGGGTAATAGGAGAGTGATTAGTAGAGTCTATGGGATGTGAATGTCTTACTCCAAATCCCTCACTCATCCCCCAGTGGGTCGTTAAGTGCTGCCTCCCTGGTGATCCCTGTTATTTGCAGTGACACATACCAAATGGTAACCATAACAGGAATTGAACTTGATGTTTCTGTTTGGCAAATATATTTGGCAAGAAATCTATTTGCTATTTAAATCTACGGTATCGGACCCACTGGACCCTTTATTGAGGTCCCCAAAGTTACCACTGATCAAAGATGCAAGAAACAGGAATCATGGTATCCTGCAACTTTGAGGGAGGAAACCTCAAATATAGTATAAGCCCTAAAATAGGCTTAATATGATTTTTAAAACATAGAAGACGTCAAAACTCTCTTAAATTTGCTATTCAAGTTTTTTTAAGCATCTAAATCCAAAAATAGCTTCTGTGATAATTTATCAACACTTATTCTTAAACTGTGATGTGACATTGCATATTGAAGGTTTCCAATTTTCCCTCCCCAATCCCATCCTCCAATATGCAGAGAAATCAGATGATGATAATTATTTTATTATACATTTACTTGATAAATTATCTATCTGGGAAGTAGGTCATACACAATAATATTGCCACAATTTATAATTACAGCATTACAATGAATTCTTATATTAAAACCTGGGCTTTCTAGCTTTTGTACAAACTATTTTATATTTGCCAGCCTAATTTGAGCAATTGTTTTCATTATTCAGTTATGACTAAAATAATATTCCACACACAACTGACATCTGATAGTTGCACAAACTTTTGCCTGTGAGGTACAGTACAATATTTAAAAAGGAAGATTTCATTAAAAGAAATAAGCATTACTGATACATAATTTTCTTTGTCCATCTATGAAAGTCCCAGAAGCTGACAAAGTACAACTCAAATTTATATATTTTTAATATCTGTGGTGTTCCATATCACATTTGCATCAAAAATCATCTTGTAAAAACAAAATTATATGAAAATACATTCAAAGATTTAAAAATATAGGAAAATATTCATAAAGTTCAAAAGATTAACTACAAGACTCTTAAATCTGCTTCAGTTAAGAGGATGGAGAAATTAATACAACTTGTTATATCAACATCATCTGATTATCCACTCATTTCCATACTGCACTGTAGGTTCCTTACAACAAAGCAAAGAACAAATACATATTGGATCAGTTCTTGAATACATCTGTTCAACCCTCCTTGATTTGATAAAGGACATCGTTTTATAATCTAATCCACAGTTTAACTGCCAGTCTAGGATATCTGCTGTTTCTAAGATGCTACTTATTTCATTTTCATTTTCATTCCAGAAGGCCAGAGCTGTAAACCCTTTTGTTCCACTCAGAGCATAACTGCATTTTGCTTGTAGGGACAACGCGTAGCAATCCTGTATGAGTAGCAAAGTTGTGGATTGGATTAAAAAAATATTTTTAATCAATGAATATGTTATTTTTTCCCGTACATTTATATACTTTATTAATTTTTATCTACTTCTGTGAAATACATCTAGCTTGGGTGGGGGGTGAGAATGCAGAAGACCAAATATATATCTCTTAAAACTGATCTGATTCTGTTTTTTAAATGCTTCCTCTGGCAATAAAGGACAGTAATAAAATAATCTCCACTTACATGTAGCAAGATGTTTTAGCTTAAGAAAAAGCCAGACCATTCCCTCTTGCATAAGCTCCATCAAAAGAAAACAAAAAGGGGAGTGTGGATTTCTTTCAGGAAATAAATTGGCTAATACTACAGACAAGGATCTGGCCTTCAATACTCTGATATTAGTTCCAATGTCTTATCACCTTTGATTTATAATATTTCAATAAAAGACAGGGGAACAGGGGGTGGGGAGATAAAGCAGACATCAGACAATGTTAGGGATATTTAACTTCATTTGAAAAATTTAACATTCACAGGCTCCATGTGCTTAGATATTTTAAAATTAGAATTCAACATGCTTAACTTTTCTCTGGATTACACAGTCAGTTCAAGAGACTATAAAGCAACTTCCACCCAAATCGACACCATTATTCTTCCACAATAATATATAGAAAAGTATATGCTTTGTATCCAGAGCACTTTGAACTCATATTGGCTATGCGCATATTAAATATGGAAAAGGATCTAGAATTTGTATCACGAAATATACATACAATTAAATTGTTATGCTTACGAAGAACACATATTTTCTCCAAGCTTTATATGAACCTCAGAAAGAATTTGGTTATGAGTTTTAGGTAATAAGTGTTTACATAAATATATACTTTATAGTCAGCATGGATACACGAGGCTTATTTTTTCACAAAAAGCTGATAGATGTTACCATCTTAAAATGTAGGTTGAGGGTTACATTACTGAATCTCCTTCACACAGAAAAAAAAAATCCTGCATTTCAGGAAAGAAAGATCCATCCCTAACTCTCTCCTCTATATTTTCAGTGGAGTGTTTTCACATGAAGAAATACTATAACATGTAAGACTTTACTAGGAGACTGAAGAGGAACAGTTGCAGGTATGGCTGAATATAAGACTCTCCACTCTCAAAGTGTTTACCCAGTAAATGAAATCTTTCTGCAGGTACAGATCTCAACTACAAATGTGGATATTGCCAATTTTAAATTAAGGCTGTAGCAAAACCATGTTAATACAATCTAAGGCTTAAAATATATGTCAATGAGAACATCCATTTTTCATCCATTATATGCAAAATGAATTAATTTAGAGCAATCCCTGCATTACATCAAACAAAAAAACAACAGAATTAAAAAAAATACCGGTACACAGATGCAAAAACTTTCCAAAAAAATTGTATGCGAATTTTAGTAACTAGCCCAACAGCTTGTGTGACAAGAATAAGGTTAACTTCTGCTCTCTGATTTGCCAATTACATCTTAGTAATTACTTCTTTTATCTTGGTGATTATAGGGATGAACACAAAAAGCCATGCATCAGTAATTAGCAGGCATCGAGGGATAAAGTAATTCCAATGCAAAAATAAAAATTCAATTACTTAAATAAAACAAATGCCAATTATTTAAAAGTCAGAAGCATTTATTGTTTTTGAATTGGGCTGACTGCAGTTTATCTGCTTTAGCAAAACCCCAAGATGAAATAACCCACCATGTTTCTTTTAAATAAGCCACAGTAGTTTGTTTCTTCATGTACCAAGAATGTCTCAAGGCAAACGCGTCCTCGTAATTTCAGAGTCAGAAAGTCCATCTTCTTGAAGACAGGGCTCATAGTCCCCAGCATTGTTTGCCAAGTCAGGGTCTGGCTCATCGTTGCTCTCAGCACTATAGTCCACTTCTTCAAGGAAGCGAGGTTCATCTTCTTCTAGAACGTAAGTAGTGGGGCTACAGCAAACATATTAAACACTGGGGTTAAATAAAATTTAACGTAATTCACAGGAAATGCAACCATTGAATATAGATAGCATTCAGTATTTACAAATTATTCCTAACCTTAATTTTCTTCTCCTCAGGTAGGAATGTCAAGTTTGGCAAAATAACATTCATATGCTTGTATACTGAAGAACTGTCCATTGCACAACTGTATGTTTTATGCTGAATTGCACCAACTAGTTTTTAAAACTTAGTAAATTAAAAGATAATTAATAAAAAACGTAATCTTAACAATACAGCAGAATGTCATTTGATCTTAATGAAATAAATAAAGAGCAGGTGATTGATACTGGGATATACTAAGCACAACTGAATTTTAGGAAGCTATTCAAAACTTTACAATACAATACAAATACAAAATACTTTAATGGCCAAGTATAAAATATATACAAGGAATTTGTCTTCGGTGACAAACAGCAAGATCAACAGTGTGTTTGGATAGCAACAGAAAAATAATAAACAGTAACACTACACAGTAAAATAACTTTTTCAAAGGGAGAAGACACTGTCCAGCACATATTGAGTCATGTAGTGTTTAACAGCAGTGGCACAAGGGAAAAAACTATTCCGATATCTAGATGTTTTAACATATGGAGCTCTGTAACGCCGTCCTGAAGGAAGAAGTTGGAACAGTTTGTATCCGGGATGGGAAGAGTCCCATCTTTCTTCCAATTGCACCAATTTCTTCCCCAGAATTATGCTTTTTCTACATGATATAAGACAGAACAGATGAATTATTGTAAAGCTGTTTCCCCTCCCCCTCCCCAAAAGTCTGGTCATTAGGAGAAAATAAAAATTATACAGAAAAGCATAGAGACCAGGTTGATGTAGTGGTTAAGGCAACAGGCTAGAAACTAGAAGCCCATGAGTTCTATTCCTGCCTTAGGCACAAAGGCAGCTGGGTGACCTTGGGCCAGTCACTCTCTCAGCCCTAGGAAGGAAGCAATGGCAAACCACTTCTGAAAATCTTGCCAAGAAAACTAGTCCAGGCAGTCACTAGGAGTCAACACTGACTTGAAGGCACAAAAAAACACCTAACTTCATATTGCTGTGCCTTCAAAACAAAAAACTTTAAAATATTTCACGTGACCCACTGCTTAGAAGATAACTCTTCGCATTGTTGGAAGCATACCTTATAGCAAGATACCCCAAAATAAGCTTCCATTATTTTCAAAGCATTTTTGGCACCACTGACTTAGTGAAATGTAACATTATATTTCACCAAAATTTATCTCAACACATCACTGTAATGTAAAACTTAACCCTGAAAACTTTAATATTAGGTATTAAGAGATTAAAGAACAGAAAAAAATGTTTGTGTGTGTGTGTGTATGCGTGTGTGTGTGTATATGTGTGTATATATACCACAAACTTTATATTTTAGTATTTAAATAGTTGACTGCATTCAGCTATCTAGATCAAAACTGTGTTTACGGCAACAGAGGTAGTAAATGTTGACCATTCCTCAAATGTATGCATGCGCATAAACAATGTAATCTCTCAGCTAAATTTTGCAAGTAGTATCTTGATTTCTGGATCCAGATTCCTATTTCATCAATTTGTTTGGTGTTAATTTACAATAAAAGCCTGCCTGCTACTATAGGTCTATTTTTTTAATCAAAATAAACCCGATAAAAAATTTAAAAAGTGATTTTTCTACCTTGTCACTTTACAACTAGATTCAATTAATTCATTTTCAATGTCCAAGAGAGTAGATGGCAGATTATATTCCAGTGGTGATGTCATTTTTTTCAAACGCAATAAACCAGTACAGAATTTGGCTCCCATCTCTTCCAGTTCACGGGTCCCGATTTGTAACCCCTAATGAGAAAAAAACAATAGCATTAAGTGGTTTAGTGCAATTTGCTTTCTATAAGTATACAATTCCTATTTACTCAAAGCCCATAACTGAAAGGGAAAGGGAGGTGGCAAATCCTGCCCTTCACCCAATATTTTCATATATTCAACTTCCTGCATAAAATAGGAACATCTAAAGGGGGACACTTTGTGAGTTTAACTGGATGCACTTAAAATCCTCTCCAACACAGAAAGATTGTGGATAGAAATGGAGGAATGGCATATGAATCTCTGATCCTCTGCCATGTGCACTTTGAATGAACAACTCTGCATAATACTACTACTAGTATCATACAGCATGATACTACTCCTAGTATCATGCAGTATCTGTGGCAAGATTATTTTACACACAAAGATGAAAGAATAATGAAATACCCACAGTAGAAGATTGAATTATAAAATTGATGGAGCTTGTGGTAATGGCAAAGCTGGCCAATTTGGTCACAGAAAAAACTATTAGGATTTTTTAAAAAGACTGGAAGCCTTATATAGACTTTTTGTTGAAAGCAGAAAAGACTGAACTGATGATTTATGGATTTGGGGATTAAAGAGGAAGGGGAAAGAGTAAGATGGCAATTCCTTAATAGAAAGAAGGGCGGAGGTCATATTTCTATATATTTTTTTTCACTTTTTTTTCCTATCTTCGTTTATTTTTCCTTTAATTTTTAATACTTTTATTGAATTGAAAAATTCAAATAAAATATTTTTAAAAGATACTGCATGATACTACCCCTGTTTGCTAAGCAACAGCTTGCTTTAAAATACTTAAAGAAGCCACTTGTTATTTAAAGCAAAAGAAGTTAAGGGGACCCAAACAAGTTCAAGTTCAAGTCTGAGGCCTGTAATGCTCTTTTATTGCAAATTCACTTTCCAGGGTGGCATTGGCCCTGCAAGTACTGTTTACATCTAGTCCTCATTAGTTCAGTGACCATTCAAAGTTACGGTGATGTTGAAAAAAATGGAAGTACGACCAGTCCTTGAAGTTCCGGCCATCACAGCATCCCTGCAGTCACATGATCACGATCTGGGCACTTGAGTGCCTGGTTCATGATCACGATGTTGCGGGGAACCATGGTTATGTGATCGCCATTTGTGACCTTCCCTACTGGCTTCCCACAAGCTAACTCAATGGGGAAGCCAGCAGAAAAGGTCACAACTCACTCCATTAAGAGACTTCCTGTGAGTGCCATGGTGAGTTGACATCCTGCTTGTTAGTAGGACAGCATTTGTGAGGGGATGTGAAGGGAACTTTCCAGACCAGTGAAAGTTCTTTGGGAGAAGGAGAAATTATTGAGATTATCCACCTGACTCTGGACAGCTACTACTTGTGAGTAGACTGCGGAAACTGCTATTTTGTGGTCAGCTTATGAGTGGCTGGGAGACAGGATTTCATGAAGCTCACACTCACAAAGCAGCCTTTCACGGACATTAAGCTTGACTGAGCCTCATTTCTTAATCACTTTTTTGGATTATTATTATTATTTTTTTTGTTTACTGGAGAGATTATGACTCTTCAGACTGGCAAGGTTTTACTATATTCATCAGGTGAGTTTCCTCCTCCTTAGAAGATGATGTTGTAAATTTAAGTTTTGAAAATCCAGGGTTTTTTCAACTATGCAGCAAAAGGATGCTTAGTATATGGATTTTGGAAAGTTAACAAAGGATTAAGGGACCAGAGGGAGTTGGAATTATAGGGATTTGGAATTATAGTTTTGAATCAATTAGAAGATATTTTCTCATGAGAACGTGGCAACTGTTTTCGTTTTTTTTAACAATGAGGAGACTGTTTTGGGTTTTTTTACATTAAAGGAGACGTTGAAGGTTGGACACTAGAGGGAGTTAGAGAATAAAGGATATGGAGCAGATAAAGAATATGGAGCAAAAATCTATATTGCAAATTTTTGAATATCTATTAAGCTTCTTAATAGAATGGATCAATTGCTTAATAAGATGGACAGAGGATGTTGTAATGAAGTTATAGAACAAGAACAAATTGCAATGGATGTCTATGAAATTACTTGGAAGGGTGTAATGGATGGTGTGAGTGAGGAAGATTCTGGAATGGAAGTTCAAGGTTGTCCGGGGGGGGGAGGCATTCCAGAGCAAGCGCCTCCTCAGCCTGCAACAAGAGTGTGGGAAGACTAAGAGCATGAGGCTGGCCCCTCCCCAAAGTCTCACGGGGTATATCCACTGGTTACTTTAGCATATGTTTAGTCTGGTGAGATTCTATTAGGTGCAAGCTAATAAAGGAACTGAACTGTACTGGATTGTCTCGTTGTTGTTCTTGGGCTGAACCTGACAAAGGGGGACTTCAATGTAACACAAATGGATCTGATGGATGACTTATTCCCTAAAGGACATGTACAGATATCAAACCAGGAAATTGACTTGGATAATTTTTTTCTTGCTAGATATACAAAAGAGTTCTGTTAAGGTTTTGAAGGACTTTATTACAAGTGACAAGCAAAAGGATAAACTCTACTTATTGGATATACAAAAGAAACTTGTTAAAGCTCTACAAGATTTGTGCAACAGAGATGACTAGCAAACTACCTCTGGGACTCTCTTTGAAGGGGTTAAAGAATATTTTTAAAAACTCTGGGAAGGAATACAAGGTTAGTTTGTTTGATCAGGGCTAAAAAAGGGAAATAGTTACATCTGGTTGCCCTTACTGGACTTTTGCTGACAAAGAATGATTGACGAAACATTTGGATTTTGTTTTTTTTTACTTAAGAGATGAGCTATGGGGAGAAGAGAGATTATGTTGTATTTAGAGATGGTGATAGGCTACTAAAATTGTCTTTACTTGCTGGGATGAACGGGGAAGTTATTTGTTCTTTCTTTTTTCTCTTTTCTTTCTTTTTTCTTTTCTACACCCCTCCCTTTTTTCCCTTTCTTTTATATTTTTCTGTTTGTATTTTTTATTGGCCTTTGTTCTTTTCATTTATAATTCTTAATAAAATTTCTTGGTAAAAACTCACAACTTGCTCTGTTAAGTTGCTCCTGCTTTTTCTCTCACCTGCAGCATCCGCTTGCCCACGCGCAGTCTCCACTGGCCCTCCCCTCATTCATGTGTGGCTTGTGCCAGCCTTCTCAGGCCCTCCCCTGGCCTTCCCATGACTTGCAGGCAGCCTGCACTAGCCCTCCCAGTCCTTCCCCCTGACCTCCTGTGAGGCCTGCACCGGCCTTCCCAGGCCCTCCCCCAGCTTTCTGTGACTCATACGCGGCCTGCATCAGCCCTCCCAGTTCCTCCCTCGGCCTCTCATGAGGTCTGCACTGGCCCTCCCAGGACCTCCTGCGATGCATGCATCGCCTGCGCCGGCCCTCCCAAGTCCTCCCCCAGCCTTCCCTACCCTTCTGCAGCACCCACCCATGGCCCCCCCATGCTCCTTACCTGGGACTCCCACCTCTTCCTGCTTAGTGACCCACACATCTTGGGGTTACAACAGCAACCAGGACTGCCCGGATTGCCATAGGTAAGAGATTTGGTCACATGACATCACACTTTACCACATCATTTAGTGATGACAATTCCGGTCCCAATTGCCGTTATAACCCAAGGACTACCTGTAGCACAAAGATTTTTATGGCAAACAGAAACTATGATGGAATGATTTTTGGCACCAAATGAACATAAGTGCATTTTCCAGATAAGAGCACATTCCAGATTACCTGTGAATGCTTTTTCTTCATTAGAAGAATGCTATTAAGGAGACTATGTAAGGACCAGACATAGTTCCAAGCTCCTTTGAAATGAAGTCGAGGACAGTACAAACTCATTTCTTCAGATGTACTAATATAAAATGCTATTTTGCTATCCAATATACTTTTTACCTTGTATTTCCCCTGATCACATCCACATAATGTGCTTTCCATGGTGTAACTTCTTTGAACACCTATCTCTCTCCACACTACGACACGTGCTGTAGATTCCTTTGATTTTTCCACGACAAAACTGCAGCTGCTCATACAGAATGCTGGGGCTGACTGACTCAGAATCTTAGGGAGAGTCTACCAGAAATAAGCAATAACAAAAATTATAGACAAACTCTGCTGCTTATACATCTCTTAAAATATAAGTCTGGGTGTCACAGGTCTGCAGAATACCACAGACATCTCCCTCTGAATGGTGAGGGAATGAATTGTAAGTGCAAGAGGAACTCCAAATTACAAACCAGTTCTGCATGGGGCAGTGCAACCCTGTCCAGAGCCAAAGATGGAACATCCCTGGTATCAGAAGACTTCTAAGGGCAGACTGTCTAGATACTGCAAAATCTATGGATTTTGTTATCGCATAAATTTTTTTGAAGATTTTTTAAAGATTATTTTTCTTCACACAGCACATAGTTAACCTCTGAAATTTATTACCGCAAGATGTGGTGATGGCCACTAACATGGATGGAGTTAAAAGGGGACTAGAGAGAGGACAGGCATACCAAGGATTATTAGCCTGAAGACTTAAAATTACTTTTGGGTTGGAGAGAACAGTCATCCAAATGCCATTTGTGGAGAAACAAATATGAATCTATCTCCTGCTTATAAGCATATGATTGGCCATAGTGAGAAACAAAAAGCTGGACTAGAACAAGTCTTGGCTGGATTTAGCTGTGCTATTCTTAAGTTCCTTACTTTTGTCCTCCATACTAGATGAACACTATCCAATTAATGACTTAAAAAATGCTGAATTTAAAAAAAAAATTAAAAAATATTTTAGACTGATTTTTCTTCCCTATTGCATTCTTCTTTTGCCTCCGTGTGATGTTGATGTACACTGAATCAGACTTTAGTCCATCTATCCCAGTCATTTCTTCACTGATTATCCAAGCTCTCCCAGCTCTTAGACACTGATTTTATCATGTCATTATAAATTTATTAGCCTTTAGGGTGTCTTTTCTTGGTTATCCTAATCCTATTATTCAAGGTACCGAAGATATTGTGATTTTAATTAAAAAAACTCTGCCATATAAAACATGTACTCTGACAAGAGCTTTAGTAACTCTCCCAAATTTATTTTGTTTAGGTACTACTCATCTTTAAAGGAACATCCCACTGCTTAAGCCATTGAAAGCAGCTGAAAGAATATGGCAGGATTTGATCTCTGTCTACAACAGTATTGCTAGCAACCTATTATCCAGTTAATATAGTACTGATAAAAGGAACACAAATTATAAATCCTATGCATATATCTGCATGCATACACACCCACACGTCTACCTACCCTATAACCAAGGTCTTCAGTCAGATCACAAGAGGCAGCACTAACATTAGTATGCCATATTGTTTCCTTGATGCTACAGCCATACATAAATACATTTTTCTTGCGAGAATGACCATGATAGTCACAAAAAACCTATAACAAACAGTATTTTTCAAAAATTAAAGATGCACCTTTAACATAAAATGCAATTCAGATGTAACAACCCAGATCTGATAAATAATCATTTATGTCTCTAGAAAACAGGCAGTATGATCCTTTAGAAAAAATGGATGCATATAGTGGCATGGAGAGAACCCTTGAATAAAAACTTCCTTGGATACATTAATTTAAATTAATTTTTACTAACATTTTAAAAGAATTTTAATAAACAACTTAGATCAAGCTTGTCAGTTATAGTTCTTCACAAATTTCTTGAATAATAATACAATTTGAGATGTTAAATGTAAATTTACAACTCATTAAAATATTCTACACCAATGAAGGCATATTTTACATAATTTTAAAGAAAATTAATTTAAAAATTAAGTCAGGAAATAGTACATAATATTGATTGCATCTAACAAAGTGCAAATTCAGTATTAGTTCATTGAGAATAACCACTCCACTACTTTTTGCTGGTTCATCTGCACTTTCTTCTACATTTGCTATTTACTATATTATCTGCCTTAAAAAACTCCTCTGCCTTGTCACTTGAACAGAACTACCATCATATTTATTCTGTGTTTCCTGTTTCTAAGGCCAAAGTCACAAAATCAGAAATTTCAAGAAGTGAGTTAGTCTACATAGAGTTCATAAGATGACAAAGTGAAACAAAAATACATTTCTAACATGGTATATTTCACATACGATTCTAAAACAGGATTTTTAAAATTGTGGATTATTGAACAAGTTTTAACATTCAGACCTAGACGACAGATAAATGATTACTTCTGTCATATTTGCTCTGGCTAGGCTTCCATATCACGCTAAGCCAAGAACAAGCCATAAATCTTGGCATAGCAAATATCAGTCATTAGGTTGTTCATATATCTGCCTCTTTCACATTTTTAACATGATAAATATATTACAGTCTCTTTTATATGAATGCTCCTATGAAAGGAGCTAAACTGTTCCCACCATATTTCATTGTAACTCACTATAACTAATTTCACTGTGACTGTAAATTTTCTCTAACACAGTTCTAATATCACTAGTGATGCGGGCAAGAAGACAATTTCTCAAGCAATGCATTTGCAAAGTTGAGGAAGTTTCAATTACCATTACCTGCACATCCTTTCAATGTAAATGCCACATTTTAAGTGGTTTTTGTTAAATAAGAAAACACATACTTACCAATGGCAAACGTTTTATAGCTGCCAAATACTGAAGCAGACCTTTGGCATGATAAATTGTGGGGTGCAGATCTGGGTTTGGGTTTTGCCACTGTCTATTTAAGTCTTCCCCACTTAAAGAACAGCGATGACTATAGAACAAAAATTAAAAAGCCTTCTATTAAAAATATTTCTTTCTCCAAGAAAATTAATGTAAGAATTTGGATGTTAAAAAATTCACTGCAAGTATATTAAGGTAAAAGAAATTCTTCTAAAGCCTTGTTTCAAGCATTTAACAATTTTAAGCCAGCCAAACTGAATTAAGTTTGTGGAAAGAAAAGACAAAGCTAACATGCCTGTGCTCCATATTCTTACGTCAAACCAACCTTGACAAATGGCCCCAACAGCAGACAAGAGTTTAAACTCAATTCCCCTCTCCCCTGTGAATGGGAAAAAATAATTTTTCAGAAGTGTCATTGATTCACTTTCTAGGTTTCTACCAATTTTATGGTTTTTTTCCCTGTGTTCTTGTATTACAGCTGAAGTAACATTTCAGAAAATGCTCACATGCAGAAAATGTTATCTACTATCTCTATTAGTGGGTTATATTCTGACTTATTGAAGCTTAGAATAGAAACAGTGAAATCAAAGGACCAAATTAAGCTTTATAATGTCTACTTGATCTCACTGGCTATACTCTAAGCATTACTAATTCTGGATTTACTCCATCATTTTTAATATTATGAATTGCATCATTCTGAAGATATTTGATCTACTTTAGAAGGTTAACTGAAGCTCCCAGTTATGTAACATTGAAAATGGAGTCAATTCTTTAAAATGATTCAGATTCTGAATAAAGGCTTTAAACATTGAGCCAAATGAATTGTGTCATTTTAGCTTTCCATGAAGTACAAATCAGAGGGATAAATGCTCTTTGATTGTGTGAGGATCCAAAGCATAACATTTGACATAGAAACAGCAAGAGATATTTTACATCATGGAAATGAAAGAAACATTAGTCCTCCAATTCTGTAGAAAACAAACAAGGAGGTAGCTTTCTTCAGCATTAAAAATGCAGTGAGGCCATTTCAGGATAAGAGAAACTCTGCTGGACCTTGTCAAGACCCTGCAGATGGGGCTTCTTCCTTAGAACTGAACAGTTCATTATTACTTTTAAATCAAAGACAGCTGTGTTAAGTAAAGAAGACTTGGCTACAATCAGTCTAGTAGCATTAGGGACAGAAAACGTGGCTGCAGTCAACCCAGGGGAGAAATCATGCAGAGAATAAATCCCAGTGAATTGAGCAGAATTTCATGCACAAACGATTATATTTAGACAGAAATCTTACAGATACTAATACAGTATAGGAGCAAGATCCATAGAAGCAAATTCCATAGAGTCATGAGTAAAAATGCACTTCATGTTAAGAATTATTTGCCTAGACATACATTATCTCTTACTGAAACTCTGACTTAGAAGAAATTCTTTTTAACGCTGTAACAAGCCTTACACAAGAATAAGAGAATGAACTTCTCTGGACTGCCTGCACTGAAAAAGAAAGCAGGTTGTACTAAGAGGAACTTTTCTGGGGGACTTTTAGTACACTTTGCCTACTGAAGTCAGCCAAATATTTCTGTTACTGAAAATGTGATTGGAGCTTTCTGTGCATTCTTGGGATTTAATAGTGCAAAACATGACTTCAGAGTTGTTTATTAAACAAATAGGCAGCATCTAGTTTTGCTTTTCTAGCCAAGGTTTATAAGCATACAGTAATTTATAATCAGAATGCCGCATTCCACTGCTCCCTCCTCCCTCTGTCCGTTTAAAGACAAAGCACAGCAGTTTGAGACTTTCTGCAATGGAACTGAACTTTTGTCTCTCTATTCAACTGTGCGGCCTAAAGCTTCTCTAAGCATATTTATGTTTGCAAGACATAATTTTAGGTTAATGTATATGTATCCTTCTATATTTCTAAAAACTACTGCTATCTAGAATTAAGCAAGGGTTATATTAAAGATACTGGCCAGCAATTTCTCTGTCAGTTTAGCAGCTGACTTTCTCTGGCTGGTAAAACCTTTTACCTTCTATCACCTTCAACCCTCGCCAAAGGTCATCTGCAAAAGGTAGACCAGGCCCTATGATGCCTTCTCTTTGTTTTTGGCACACTTTTCTGGGTCATACCCACCTCTGCTTCAGATGCCTTCCACCATCCCAGGAGCAAAACAAAGCTTCAGCAGTGTAACACTGCTCTGTCCATTATAGGATTACCAGCCATTTATAGGCTTTCTACACAGACCGAATCAAGAAATCAATTCCACAGGAAGGCTAAAATGTATTAATATTGGCTATAGTAACATAATATTGCAAGTCTAACTGTGCTTTATTTCCCATCCACCCACCTCCATACTCATGTTTATGAGGGAGGTTCTGCTTGAGCCGTTTTCACATACCTCCTGCTTGTTTTGGACTTAAGCCACATTTTTCCCCTTATTGCTTTGGTAATGGATCTGCCCTATCCCTGTCAAGATCATCTTCCTTACTCTCTATACTTTCCCAAAGCCAAGCCAATCTTCAACAGCCACCACTGTCTAGATCCATCTTAGTTGCCAGCCATTGCACACCTCCTTGAAGTTTCTCCTCATCAACTCTGGGCAGCAGGAGTATTACTCATAAGATACTCCAAAGTTCCCTTCATACCCCAACTTGCATTGTTCTCTCCAGGATGTACACTTTACAGAATCTTTGCTAATTTTAAGACTCCCCTTCTGATGCCAACCTAATAGCATTTCTTCCTCCTATAGAAATGAATTCCTAATCTTAGCTTTTCTTATTGGCTAAATATTAAAAAGCATTTTTTCAGTTTCTGCACTGGTACATGAACCACCAGCAAGAGCCATGCCTGAAGGCAGGTTGTCAGAGGGAAGAACACTAACAACACTGCACTTAATAATAGGTATACCCTCATTTGAGATGAGTTAACATTATATTTGATCTAATTACATCGCAAAGTGCCAAACAGTGCTATTGCCTTTGATTCAACATTTGAAAAGGAGAAACTATTAAGGAAAGTAGACTCTGTACATGTACCTAAAACTATTATTTTTAAACAAGACTGGACTTACAAAAAAGTATAAATGCACATATATAAGTTAATAAAAGTAACTATTCACTTAAACTAACATAACTGTATTAGTTAGTCAAGATTCTAGTAGATACAACATTTTGCAGAAAAGTTCTAATCTAGAAAATCTATATTCCAAACATAGCTGCCCTGGGAAGTGCTTCAGCAGAATGAACTCTGTTGCTAAATGCAATCAAAAACTTACTTTCCATTGATGACCCCATCAGGATTAAGCATTGGAACAATCTTAAAAATATAGGATTCTCGTAAACTCTGAGCAGCAGGAGTGTTACTCATAAGATACTCCAAAGTTCCCTTCATAACCCAACTTGCATTGGTCTCTCCAGGATGTACACGAGCAGATAAGAAAATATAAGGACGATTTCCTAAAAACAGCACAAATAAAATTGCATGATATAGCCATCACAGGGTTGGAAGGGACCTTAAAAATGCACTAGAACATCCCTGGCAGATGACCCTCATATTAATCGCATTACATCTGCTTATTATACATTCATAAAGATGAAATACTTTTAGCCTTTTACATAGCATAATAGTTTATGAATGCAAAATGTATAATCAGCATAATATTATATTATATTATAATCAGTATAATATTCCTTGAACTGATTCAGTGGAATTTTAAAATAACAATGTTACTGCAGACAGAGGGAAGAATATGTGGCAAGGTTACTGCAGTTATCTTCATCTCACTGTGACCAAGGAGGAAAACAGTTAATTTTGATACTACTTGCTATCATAATACTTTTGCTCCAGGACTAGTAGAGTTTCTGGACTGCTTTGAAGTGAAACAAGGAATTTGGAACATTTAAGATCCAGCAAATGTTTGGCTATGTGTATAATAAACTCAACATTCCCAGTTCCAGCCCCACTGCTGAATAGCCACAACCAGCTAACTAGAAAGAGCAATAATCTTCTTGCTACTACAACGTGGAGATCTCCAGACAGACCTCCCTCTTTACTCTGAACGAGCCTCATCCATGCAGAATGAAGTGTGCAATTGCTTTTACTATTTTTTCACAAGGATCACAAAAATGCCATCTAATCCCATTGCTGCTAGGAAGGAAAACCATATCTCAAACTTGCATCCACCAAATTAATTGAGGAGGGCAATGGCCAATGTATTCTGTTGGGTGCCTATGAATAATTATAACTAAACAATACAAAGTCAAAGGAAACAAAGGTTTTATTTGATTTGAAACTCTTTGAATATAATCAAAAGGAAAAGGCTATACTTACTGAACTGACAAATATGTTCATAGTAATTTGATTCTGGCATGGCTGTTATAGTTACTACAGGACAGTTATTCCCAGAGAGAGTCTCACATAAAACATGTTGCCGAAAATATATCTGCTGAGAACTGTTTGTGGATTCTAATTTTTGGAGATGCATCTTCATCATGCAAAATAAATACATAAATTCAGAGCCAATTTTATATTTTAATAAAGCATTTTAAAAAACTAGCTAAAGTATTTAATGAAATTTCTAAATTCACTCATTCTAATATTGCAACTAATGTTTTATTTATTGTTTAGAGTCCTAGTGCACAGGAGTAATGAATGTTATGTATAAAAATCATTATAGTACCAAAAACGTACATAAAATAAAGTAGCTTGCATTTATCAAATTGCAACGTTAATATGAAGAAAGAGTTTATGAATTGTACAAGATGTAAACCTATGTTATATTAAGGTATAGGCAACAGGTAACTCATGAATCACACTGGAACTTGTAGTATCATTAGCAATAATGTATAAAAATACTAAACTATTGCAAGTAAATCCTTTTTCACTACCGAAAACCATAAATGAAATTCTTTATGCATTTAACGTAAGTGTTACTATAATTGCTATTACATATGCAAACTGGAAAAGTATGATCTGTCACCTGAAGTCTTGCTAATTTATTGCTTCTTATTCAATACAAGTGTTCCTTATCAGCATAAAAAGATTAAATGTTGGTAAACCCTCTTTCTGCAAGTTACATTTTCACTCTGCACTGTAAAAACCATTTTGCTGGATGCTATGTAGGAAGAATTAAATACAGATTTCCCATTCTGCAAATGGACAGGATCTTCTCATTTACAGAAGGGACTAAGATCAAGTAGAGGCTCCGCTGTTTCAGAAGATTTCCTGACTCTTGGCATTTGTTTTAGATGGCATAGCTGGCATCTAGCTGAAGGAAAAAGTGGAATCGCTTCCCATGCTTTTTCCCATATGTTTTCTTGCATATATCTGAAGACAAAAACTTGTTCTCCTGACTAGTGGATAATGGTAGTCCACTGCGTTCATTTACAAAAATGTTACTACTTCCTAACAAAAATGAGGTTACACTGGAAATAGCCAACTGTGATCAGTATCTTGGTATTTTGATACTCATATAGAAGTCCACCTACTAGATTATATGCAATTTTACATTTATTATTCCTGTGCTGATACTAGTTATCAGATTTGTCTTTATTGTATACACTATTTTACCTATAGCTCAAGCAAACAAACATTATCTACTTCTTGCTCTGAAATTCTTATTATGAGATCTCATTGTGAAATACGAAACTTTTTACAGTATTTGTTAAACAAAGGCATTACTTCCATAGGATTATTTAACATCAACTTTTATTTATTTTATAACAAACAGTACTTTAGTGTTTGAATGTTGTATAACTACTAAGCAATATAATCAGTTGAAAGTATTATCATCAAATAATAAAATTGTAAATCAAGTTATTATGAATGTATCCATATTAAAACAATTTACCATTAAAGCTGAGTAAGTATAAGGATAATGGTAAGCAAAGTAGCAAACATCATCCTTATGATGGAAGGTGACTGTGAAGGTGATTGTATAATATGATTTTCCTTTTTGACCTCCTGCTGCAATCGAACTTCTTGAAAAATGGTTCCTAGGAACAAAATACTTACATTATTGTAAAGATATGTAAAGTGTATCATTTTATGTAAATAAACTGTAGGCATTTGTTATTTTTGGGCCAAATAATAATGTTTAATACTTCAATTCTCATTTATGTATATCAAAGTGTTCATTATTAATGCAGTTAATACATTTAAGACTGTCCTGTCCTGTCCTGTCCTGTCCTGTCCTGTCCTGTCCTGTCCTATCCTATCCTATCCTATCCTATCCTATCCTATCCTATCCTATCCTATCCTATCCTTTCAATATTTTATTTTATCGATCTACTAATTTCTCCATTTATCCATCAGGAGGTTGCACTTTGGGCCTTCACGGGTCACAAGTTATGTGGTGAAGTTACTGAGGAAGTGTATGTAATGGGAAAATTTCTAACTGCTCTTTTCTTCTGTTCTTTTGGGAGGAAGGGATCAAAGGTTTACAAGTACAAAACAGCTGCAATGAAATCTCACACCAGCTTATCACATATATTTTCTACCTTCTGGGAGCAAAATAAGCCACACAATACTGCCATTAAAAACTGAGTGGCTGCAAAATGGGTTCAGGAGTACATATAGCTTGAGTGTGGTAGATTGACCTCTGTGATTTACTATTAGGCTTACTTGTAGTAACAAATATCCATTCCTGTACGAATCCATGAGGGTCGGCCACTTAGTGCTTCTTGAACAGAGTACATAAGGGGCTGCATACCTTCAAGAAAAATATAGAGAATTTAGAGAACAAAACTGCACATATTCAGCAAGCAAATATACCTATCTATAGACATTGTTCTCAGTATCATATGGGAAGATAACTTTTGAATTAGATGAGAAGACGAATATATTATTAGAGTTTGAGTTTTAGTAGTATTAATCGTAAATTCAGTATTTGAGGGTTGTTATGGCCTGTATGCATCATGAGCTGTTAAAATCAACACTGGCACTCAAGATATCATGCTTCTAACTCTTGAAAACCATGGGGACAACATGCAATTACCAATGGATAGTGATAGTAATAATATGATTTGGAGCTCAAAAACTATCAGCAGACTATAATTTAAGCAAGCTACCATTCAGGTTGCAAGTCAAATCCAAGTCATAGTTTGCAATCCTTGTTTGGAGCCTTGATATAAGGACAAGCTGTTTTGATCAAATTTCTCTTTGATTAATTAAAGTTTGGGATAAAGGAAAAGAGAGCATACGTATACAAAATTAAGTTTTTGCCCTTTAGTTTGGCATACTTGACATTTCACTGCAGCTTGTGTTTCCATGCTAGGTTCTCTATCTTCCTACCTGCTCCTTAGAAATCTGTAAATAATGTGTCCATCTCAACTTGGTTACTTTTTTTTAATCCAAAACATTTGCTATATTACTTCTCTGTGATACTACCGATATATTGCAATTATCTGTAGTGGTAGGTTGATGTACTGTAATTATCTGCAATTGCCTAAAATACTTCCCTGGTGCATGTGTTTGTTGTGTGTCATTTTTTTAAATAGAAAAGTAAATAAGTCTTACCATAATTAAATTGACTGTTTGTCTTTTCACAGTTGATTATATTAAATCGGTAGGCACTACCTGTTCGCATTCCACTGACTTCAAAATAAAACCACTGGTGATAATGATTGCTGTTTATATCAGAATTCAGAATGAGATCATACTCATTTCTAAAAACGAGCAGAAATAAGTAAGTCACATAATTGAGATAACTGATCTATAATGATTAAATAAAATAGTAATGATATCTTACTTTCTGATCTGAATAACTTTCCGTAAATTTCCTGATTCAAATTTGGAGTTAAACTTCAAGACATCTCCTTCATCAGGCACTAGACAACTGGAAAATAAAATAAAATTACAAGGATTTAAAAATAATTTAAATTATTTTGTTATATTGGATTTTATTTCCAGCTAAACAGATTGGGGAAGAATACAATTAAACCTGATAGATACAAGTTCTGCACATTAAATTGGTTTAAATTATACTAAAGGTTCCCCAACATATTTAACATGAGTTAATGAAAATATAGATTACAAGCATGTTTTCTATGTTGCAGTGAAGGGACCTCTCTATCTAAACAATTTATATTTGTAGCTGAATCTTCAACATAATTCTCAGCAATTATATAGTACGGCATTTTTAAAAAAATTTCTTCCTTGAATTTTCTAATTTCTTCCTATGTTCAAACCTTGTTAATGTTTGCATTAGGAGTATAAAATGTTGTATTTTTAATTCAGTGAAATCTCATTATAAAGGTCCTTGACATAAGAGACTTTGTATGTAGCAGATCAAGTTTGTATTGCTATTTACATCATTTTTATCAATGTATGCCATCTTTTGATGTCATTGTGCAAATGGCATCATATGCTTATTGGCTGCATTACGAAAATGGTACAAATCTCCCCCTCTCCAGTCACTGGACATTCCATTATTCCTTCTTTTCTCCAATTAGTCTGTTAAAACAAGCAGTATATTACATCCACTACTGTAAGTAGAACAGATTCTTGCTTCCAGCTCTGTTCCTCCAATCTGTTATTGGTATTAGGTGTTCTTGACTAAGAGTGTGAAAGCACATGGAGACACAAAAGGAAACAATGGCTATCATCTAATTTATTTTAACATTTCCAATTTTAATCCAGAGAAAACTTGTTAAAAAGAACTAAATTTCTCATTCCCCGGTTAAAAGACAGCCGAAATATTCTTCACAGTGGTGTTCAATAATGCTTTTGAAGGTTAGTAAGCTATTTGTCTATTGGTTGGAATAGGAGTTTCTAATTCACAGGATACAAAAGAGTTCCCTAAAACTAAAAAAACCCTAAAAGCCATGTTTTACAGTACAGTGAATCAAGACTTTTTAATTAATAAAGTTATATTTAGGTTTTTTTCATTGTTACTATATGCAAATTATTAAAAGTAATTCATTTTAAACATATATTATTCTACCCCTACCAAGTTTTAAGTGTTTACAACTTTATAAATAGCCAAGGAAACTATCACAGCCCCATTAATTCATAACTTGTTCTTGCTAAATTACTGAATCTAAAATGGGAAAGAAATCAATATGGAACAGGTGAGAGTTAAAAAAAAGATCTTAATATAAAACTTACCTGAGATTATCAAGATCGTATACAACTCTGTCTATAATATCATTAGGATGAATAAGCCTTTCAATATCTTGGGCAATTTTTGTCCTATTTAAAAAAGGGGGTAAGATAACGTAATTCAAAACTCTTACAGCGCCACATGTAGAATTAGTTCATAAGAAAAGAAAGAGGAGTTTAAGTCAAGTTTCTACTTCCATATACAATATTATTTGTTGAATACATCAGAATTATTTTCTGGATGGAAAGGAAGTGGCTTGTATACAACACATTGAGGCTTCCAGACCCAATGTTTGGTTTCCTTATTACAGGAAATATGCCCAGTATGTATTAGCATTCAATGATTATTTCAATTAGTATTAGTAATTAAAGCTAGTTCAGATTTGAAAATGTTAACAATTCATGCAATTACAGTTTGAATAGACTATACATTGCAGTGATTGGGTTAGAGTGCAAGCCTCTCACCTCTGGAAATTTCTAATTAAATATGATGAGCTTTTAAATAAAAAGGAGGGGTGCCTTATTCAGCTATGTAACCATGCTTCAGGAACTACAGTACTAAATATCTAATACACATGAGAGAGAAACATTTTGGGGGTAAGTGGGTATGTGATTATGTATATGTATGCAGGTATGCATCCATGGGCCCTATTTCCTACAAAATGTTATCCATGTAGACATTTTCCTGAAGATCACTAACAAGCTGAAATATTTGCACAGAAAAGTTGAACAGAACAAATGTCCAACTCTTTCAAGAGCTATATAGGAAACCATGCCTATCACAAAGCAATAAAACAGCACAGTATGTAGGAAAGGTTTTTGATAGAAATGCATACTATAGTATTCTACACATAATTATTTCTATCACTAGGACCTGGGAAAGCTGACTCATATTTCAATAAGTATATTTGCTAAGAGATACTTCCCTTATTTTGAGATGTACTGAATATATTTCTGCATCTCCATCAAAAAGTTAAGTTACACCTGGATGTGTAATGGACTATATCTGAAAGCACAGAGACAACTCTTCAAGCTAGCATAAGGCACATTCATGATGTCTGAAGTCTTCTCAAGTGTAAATAAACCTGGAATGACTGACCATAGATTATCTCAAGGAAAATCTTGTTAAATTATTTCTAAATCCAATTTCAAAACCTTCATAGAAAAAAGGGTCTGGGAGCCACTACTACCTCAGAAATATATAATCCACAATATTTCCAGATTTCTAAGACATTAAGCCCTTAGAGATTTCAAAGATATTCAAAATCATTGCTTGTTTTCTAGCCTAGGAATATTAATGCTACAATTAATATGCAAATCCTTAAATTTCCACCAAACACCATCCTTCATTGCTAGAATTACTTACTTTATATGGCTAATGTTCATGACCATACATAATTATCAATAAGCAGAGAACTGCACTTCAGCAAAGGAAAATATTTTAATTACTCTTGTGTCTAAATTATCTTCACATAATTAATTTGGCTTCAGCCATGGGATAAAGAAGTTATCCCAAAGCATAACACAGGTATAGAATGACAAACTGGCAATAAGAACACAGTGCTATCCCAACTATAAACTATTATGAAAAGAATTAACAGACAGAGCGATTAATATGTAAAAAATAAATATGTGAACTTGTTCGCCCCCAGTTTATCTTGGGACTTGTCCACGATAAAAAATTAGAAAGCATTTCACTTCTCACTTGCTCAGATTATAGACTCTACAGCAAGTACCGGCTTTAACATGCCCCACAAGAAAGTTAAATTTTTTAGTAACAAAATCAAGAGCTATTTCATTTCTTCAAATGTCCTCATTTAAGCACATTCATTCAACAGGCCCATCCAGAATTTAAAATACAGCCACTGATATTTTCAGGACATGATTATGAAAAGGTATCTTATTTCTCCTTATTTCAAGACTAACTAAAATTCAATATTTCTAGAAATGTTTTGATTCAGTACTGTATATTAAATGAATGCTAGAATCCTCCTTCATCTAAGAGTTAGTAATCAGTGACACATTTCCATGAATTCTATCTGCCTGTTCAGTCAACAAAACAAAACCATTTCAAAATACAAAGCAAGAAATATACAGCCTTTAATAAGGCAGCTTTCCACCTGATTTTATTCTATAGCTAATTCTATTTTCCCCTCATTTTTCAAAACCAGTATCATTAAATTTTGACAGGATCTGAAATATGATAGAACCTCAATGCTATTATTTCTATGTAGCCATGCTGTAATTATGTTTCTTTATAATGACAGTTATAAATATATCAATTTAGGTTATGATTTATCCACAAGTGCAACCCTGAAATGACTGTTGTTTTTATGTATTACTATAGCATCAGCTTTAGTGATAATTTACATAATGTTAAACCTATTCCATTGTTTTTAGGAGTCATTTTGACTGAGAAAGGAACAATGACTATGAATATCTGGATGAATTTCCCCCCTATCAATTTAGAAGGCAAGGTTCAAGGAAAATGCACACACCCATTCACTGCCAACTATTGCCAAAAAAGGAGTTTAAGAAACCCCGATGTTATGGAGAAATATCCAATATTTCTTTCACATACATCAGAGTTCGCATGTGACTGGCAGCCATTCTCTTCTTCCTTGTGGAAGAAAAGGAATAAAGTATGAGATTATGCAATATTTGTGAATTCTAAAAGTTCTATATTTTTGTGATGCAGATGATAATAATTTTCAGCAATAACATAAAGCATTTTAAAGTTCTGAAAGTGATTTACGTACTTTATCACAGTAAACTGTACAACATCTACATAAAAAGGTTACTGTAATCTCACAAGAAAAATAAAACTAATTATACTGCCTATGTCTAGGGACTATTCAGATCACTTTCAGCTACATAGTCTCTCCTGTTTGTATCATATTATATATACTAAAATGACTAATATTTCAGAATGTTCTATTGAAGTTCTCAAAATGTTTCATTATTTAAATGTTAAGATCTGTAAAATCATAGCAAAAAGTTTCATAATATACAGAATTCTGCATTCACAAAACATTCTCCATATTAGTTAATAATACAGTATTCTTTACAGACAGGCAAATCAAAGAAGTTGGATCCAAAATTCCTGAGAGGAATTCCATAATTAAGTGGGAACTTTTATTTTCCCTTCCACTTGCAGCATCCCAAAATTTGCTCAAGTGATTTGGAGTTCATCTGAAGGGATATGGTGAGAAGGACTTCAGGACTGAATGGGTGAAAACTTCCTGCCTCTCCTTAATTTACAGAATCAATCTTGGATCCAAATACATTCCATTCATAAATGACTTATTTGAATCCAGCAATATTAATTTTACTGTGAACTTTTGATACACAAACACTGCATTAAATTATTCTTTAAACATGTTTGGGCAAAAAAAGTTGAACTCACCTCTGTACACCATATGGTCTGTCAAGGATAGGTTCTTTAAATCGAGGTGGAATATGTCCAAAATAATCAGGATAAGCAACTTCTGAATATTCAGGAACAGATCTAGTATTTTTCACTATTTCAATATAGAGTTCTGGATCATGGAGTTGTATTGTATCAGGCACTTCAAGTGTTACTTGCTCTCCTAAGGAAACTGAACAAGAAACTTCTTCTTCTTCAGGATCAGGTCCAGAACAGCATAGTTTTCCAAGCTGGACAGACCGTCCCTCAAACAAAATACTTCCACATGATGGAACATGTTGAAAAGGTTTATTACAGGTAATTTCACTAATGCTAGTTTTACATTCATTTTTTGTCACGGTCTTAGTAACATTAGACTGCTCACTTTTGGAGGCATTTTGTAGTGATATTCGGTCAAAGTCTTTTACTATTTCATGATTTAGGCACTGGCATGATGGAAGCAATTTCATTTGATCATCTTGTTGCTGCAAACTATTATCCATGATACCATCATTTTTTACCAATCCCAAAAAGATTGGTCTTTTATTACAGTCCTCACTTTGTAGAAGATTACTCTCCTTCACAGGAATTTGTATCATGTGGTTTGCTAAAGGTGGTTCCTCTCCAGCAGTGGGAACAACAATAGGTCCTCCTGGAGCCATGCTGTATGAAAATGACTTCGGTTCCTTTGAAATGAGGTCACATTCCTTAATATTAAAAAAGAAAAAATGGGGGATACTTGTTAGAGGATTACAAACTTAAAAGTTGAAGAAAGATCAATGAATCAGAAAGAAGGATCTGATCCAGACAGAAGGAGCAAACCATGGAGAAAATGGAGCCAAATAGCAGGTAATCTCCTTTTGAAGAAACTAAATGTGAAAAAAAGAGAATTACCATGTTAGAATGATGAGTTTACATATCAACATAGAAAGCAATATGGTTCACTTCATATGATTTCATATCAAATCAAAATCTACCCAATCCCAATTTCAAATTCTGATTTATCAGATACTATAAGACAGATATGGAAATTTCCGACAACTGGCCAGGTAGGGACTTCAAGTCCTCTCAATACAAACAACCAAAGTTTACTTGTCCAAATCTGATTTTCACACACTATTCCTCTTATTATTCCTGCTCTTGATTATTAATAATTATGGATTTTGACTTTGTCCCTCAACAAAGATGATAGAGATTACCTTTATGCAAATATACTTTTGATATTGTATATTGAATCAAGTAGCAATAACATACATAAACCTGCTCACTTTTGATTCTGGTTTCACCCAGATTTAGTTCTATTAGGCTCACTCACATGAGGGCCTGAATTAATTTCAACATGAACCTTGATGGGGAAAAAGTGTACAACCATTGACAGACCTCCATGAATTTTTCTAGCTCTTAAAAAAAAACAAACGCAAAACCAAAGCCACTTCTTCTGGTAGAGAATATTTAACTGTTTTTTTGTTTCAAGCTTAATTATTTTTATTTCATGATTGCCAGACACAAATGTTAATAATAGACCATTCTCCCAAATGGTTTCCAAGCAAGGCATCAACTAGGCCCAAAGCTGTTCAGCCTCAAAAAGGTAGCTGAATGCTATATGTATCTTTGAGTAAATGTCTAGTCCATTCCACTTTTGCTCTTTTAAAATCCATTTTATTATATTATATAGCAAGATTACAAAAAATAAACAGAAGGCAAAAATGCAATAAGTAAACAATGAAACACTAAAAACGATTAATGAAATACAAAAACCTAAACAAAACAAACAATAGAAAAAAGGGGAAAAAAACAAAATAGAGAAATCCAGAGAAAATTTGAAAAAACAATATTAAATATCTAAATATACATATTAACATGGAGAAATCACTGATTTAAGAAAAAATATCTTATAATACTATATTACTCTCAAATAATGATAAAAAATGCCTAATACTATTACTCTATTATTATAAAGTATCATAAACTCTATACCAAAGAAGAATATGTTGCTTCATTTCCTGATTAGTAGAAAATACTGTCTCTTCCAAAACAGATGAATCACACATTGCTAAAAGCTAGTCCTTAATATCTGGAATAATATCACTTTTCCAACTTCTTAGTGTAATTCTTCTGGCAATCCCCCATGTCAATACAGCCATAATTCCTCAAAGATAATCAGATTCCAAAGTTTTGAGATATAATTCAATATAACATTAGCCTTTTTAATATTTAGGGATTTCCCAATAAATCAACTAATATAGATTAAAACTTTATTCCAAAATAATGTATCTAATTCACAAGACCCAATCACATAGGCAATGAACCCTCAATTTTTTTACATCTCCATCAAAGGAAAGCTGATGTCCATTGTTTCAAATACATAGTATGGGTAGTCCAATAAACTTGAAATACAGTATTTTGATGAATCAATTTTAATCTCAAATCTATTGATACCTAAGGACATGTGATTGTTGATGAGGCATTATTGGATATTCCAATGTTTAGTTCACAGTTGATAAATCCCAGTGGTATCCACTTTAAAACTGTTCTTTAACTTTTGGTAAAGATATGCTGTTGGCTTAAATTCAGTCATGGATTCCATCAAATAAAAAAACACCTCAGATACCTTTGAAGCAGCCATGGCACCTAACCAATTTTGAGCCATCAAAAATGTTTACATTGAAGATACTGCCCGTTGTGAACTAGGAAGACCAAATTCAGTTTAAAGCTGAGAAAAATCTTTCAAATAGTCATTACATAATAACTGGTTTTTTAAAAAATATATTTTTATCCCACCTTTTTTTTCATATACAACTCAAGGCAGCAAGACTTGAAATAAGTATTCTGGCTTTTCTCCAGAGTTTCCAAAAAAACATTTTATCACCTATTTTCAAAATAGAATTCTTCCAAAGAATTAAAAATTCATGAGTCTCAGTATCAAAGTCCAATTTATGCCCCAATAGTGTCCAAAGATTTCCCTCAGCATGCACTCCTACAAATAAAACACCTTTTCTACTGTATATTTATCCAAGAATCTGCCATGACCTTAGTGGAGATACATAGTAACTTTCCAACAAGGCCCATAAAGGATGATACTTCACTAAAGTTTCATTCCACATTATTTATGGCTGATAAAATATAATCCACTGATATTTGTGCAAGTTCAGTATATTAACCCTATTTCAACAAATGGTAATCTCAATTTAGCTAATGAACCCCCTTGGAGGTCTTTTTTTCCAAATAAATTTCTTAAATAACTTACTGATCTGAAGAAAATATTTGGAATTAACATTGGGATATATCTATATAAATTAGACATGGAAGAATATTCATTTTAATAAGATTAATAAGGTTTATTCTGCCCCATAGACTTAATGGAATTTTAACCCATTTATTAACATCCAGAGTGGTCTTTTCAAAAATTTCAACATATTTATTTCCACATATTAAGAAAAGTTTTGGGGAATATAAAGTCCCAAGTATTTAATATAATCAGCAGAGATCACAAAACCCAAAACTGGGTTGATATATTAGAGCCCAAAGAAAGGCAAGATTTATTCCACTTAATCTTATAACCAGAATACTTTCCAAAATACACTATTATCCATATAAAATTAGGCAGAGAAGTAGCATGGTTATCTAAAATTACCAAAATATCATTAGCACATCAAAATAATGTATATACACAACAACCAAAGTAAAACCCGTAATATGCAAAGACTAAATAGCCAAAGGTTCAAGAATTAAATAAAAAAGCAAGGGCAAAGATGGATTACCCTGCTGAGTGCCACACTGTGGCTCAAAAGAACCTGAAATCATTCAATTTGTTATAACTCTCACTCAGAAATAGTTATAGATTTCAATCCAATGGACCATATACACCGGGAAACTGTATCTAATCATCACTTGCTTTAGGAATTTGCAGAATCTGTTCTATCTTTAACTGTATCCAGTATGTCAACTACTAAAGTTAAATTATCTGATGCTTGACAATTTCTGACAAAGCCAGACTGAAAAGGGTGGATTATGCATAGTAAAATCTTTTGCTAGTGCCTAGCCAATGATTAGTTAAAGTCTTCTGTTCTTTCTGGCCTAAGTCCACACTTAAAAAAAAAAAAACTCTATGAATGTGTAAACAAGAATTTAGTACAGGTAGTCCTCGACTTATGACCATTCCAAAAAAGCCCCTTTGCGCTGTGCTCCTGGGCCAGGCTGGGGCTGGGCTTCACTAAAAAAAAGTGCAAAGGGGCTTTTTGGCATGCTGTGGCTCTTTGTGCTTTTTCTTTGTGAAGCCCAGCCCCATCCCATCCCAGGACCGTGGTGCAAAGGGGCTTTTTGGTGTGCCACAGCTCAGGGGCTGCTTTCTGCTTTTTTTTTCCTGCAGCATGAAGCCTGGCCCCAGCCTGGTTCAGCAGCCAGGCCAGGCACATGTCATCATCAGCAGGAATGAGATGGCAAAGACTAGTTAGGGCAGTGGAGCACAGGGTGGTAAGGGTCTTGGAGTGCAGAGTGGTGAGGGCAATTGTGGTTGAGAGTGGGCTGGGGCGGCTGCAGCTTCCCGGGGCATGGCAAGCAGCCCCAGAGCCACGCGGTTCTGGGGCCGCTTGCCGCCCCGCAAGGCAGGGTGCAGGGCGGCCAAAGAGGCAGAGATGGGAGGGGAGATGAAGGTGAGGGGACTTGAAGGCAGTCCCTTATCTTACTGAGGCTTGGGGCTGGGAGAGACCAAGCCCAGAATGGCTTGGATTGGGGTGGGTACTCACGTAATGGCTCACGATTCTCTGTTAAATGATGTCATCTGGGACTGCCAGGATTGCTGTCACTAAGCAATGTAGTCATGTGACATCTCACTTTTCAACCACATCACTTAGAGACAGAAATTCTGGTCCCAATTGTGGTTGTAAGTCAAGGAATACCTGTACTTAGTACTTATGCTTGACCCTGTGATGCTCTATGGAAGTGAAAGTTGGACTTTGAAGAAACAGGATAGAGAAAGTACTGATGCTTGTGAAATTTGGTGAAGAAGAAGACTCCTATGATGGAATGGAATTATGAAGGCCAGGCTCAGGGAGATAAGCATTTTCTTAGCTCGCCGATGGAGCGTGGGAACTACAAGAGGATGAGACTGGCACCTCCCTGAGGAATTCACACTGTTGTGGCTGGCTGACTTGGGAGCTGGGGTTTCAGTCTGGGAAGATTCTTGCTAGAGGTTATAGCTAATAAACATAGCTGAACTGATTTTGCATTGTCTCTTGGAGTTCCTTGGGCTAGGCCTGACAACTCCTGAGAACACCATGGGTAGCCAAGAAAACAAACAAATGGATCATCAAACAAATCAATCCAAAGTTCTCACTCAAGACACAAATGGCCAGGCTCAAATTATCATATTTTGGAGACATTATGTGAAGACCTAGCTCTCTGGAGAAGTCTATAATGCTGGGAAAGGTGGAAGGAAAGAGAAGAGGATATTCAGCAGCAAGGTGGATGGACTCAATTACAGTGGCAAAGAGTGCACCATTGGAAGATCAGAAGGACAAGGTTGGGGACAGATCATTTTGGAGAAAATCTATGTGGTTGCTAAGAATCAACACCACCTTGATGACATGTAATGAACTAACATGATGACACCTATCAATAAACCAACCTACTCTTGAACTTAGCAATTTTGAAGAGGCAGGAGCAGATCATGACAAAAGCTTGAATTCAAAACAAGTGAAAACACTGTAGGCGATAATACCTCAGGTAGCAAGAGATAAACTGGACTTTGGCTGGATGTTCTAAGAGCTTAATCTTTGGCAAAATCACTTTTACATCTTTAGATTTGGAAATCTATTCAGGGGAAATTCTCACACAGTGAAGAAACTGAGAAGACAAAGAGAGAGAGCACACATGTGCATGACAGACAGATAGGTAGAAATATAAAGGTGCTAACTGAGGCTGTAAGAAGACTAGGAATAAAAGAAAAACAACATGCCAAAGTAGTTATAAAGAAATCATCACAAAAATGGGTGCTCCGAAAGGAATCAAGAAAAAGCAGAAAAAGAATCAGAGAAACTAAGACAGAAAACATAAAAACAGCAGAAAGTTCAAGAAGAATAGTTGCAAAGAAAAAAAATGGCTAGATTTAGCTTGGTTATATTGGTTTCTATTAAGTGAACTCACTCAAGGAAGAAAAAAAAGTAGGTGATCTAATTAGAAGTTTATCTTTTAGTATCAGAAAA
This sequence comes from Python bivittatus, assembly GCF_059951505.1. Taxonomy (NCBI): domain Eukaryota; kingdom Metazoa; phylum Chordata; class Lepidosauria; order Squamata; family Pythonidae; genus Python; species Python bivittatus. The sequence goes on along the minus strand of NW_028277112.1, from coordinate 34,728,425 downwards.
ATTGAGTAACCCTGAAAGTAGAAGGGATATCAGTAGTTAAATATTATGGATAAAAAGGAAAAGATCATGTCAAAAGATACATTCCAACAGCTACAACTTCAGATATATCTGTAGATTAGCTACTTTCATTAATTTGCTATGGCAACTCACTATGCCTTTTCTCAGTGATTCTTGTTTAAACAGGACACGAAGAAGTTTTGAATAATTATTTGAATTTCAACAGTTAACAGTTATCAGACTGTTAACAAGCCATTAATTTGTTTTAAAAATAGCAACATTTTTACCTGAAAATCCTCCATGAGTTCTGGGAAAAAATGTTCATACATTTTCAGATCTTCCATTGGTCGTCCCAATTCCTGCTGTGGTTTCAGTTTGTTGATATCTGTCTCAATGTCGTCGTTCTAAAGAAAAATGGCCATAAACATAATTAAAAATCTTGTGGAAACTATATTTTTAGGTAAGATTACTAAAATAATGAATAATTCTTGAAAATCAGGTTCTTCCACACTTAGAGAGGAAAAACTTCAAAACATCTGATTGACTGATGGATACTGGTTACATCACACCATTGTCGGCTTTTCCACACTGCTGAGTTTCTCTATCCCTGAGCCAGCAGAAAACCGTACCAACATAAAATTGGCTCTTCCCCATTACTGATCTCCATTCTGCCTCTGTCGTGCCATTTGACTTGATTTGTCCCATGGGTGACAAATTCTTACAATATTATACACCTTAAGGCCACCCTTGGCTGATGTCAGAATATGCTGATCTTTATAATAAATTTTAATATAATAAAATTTAAGTAAGGGAGTAGAATAAGAGGGAAAACATTTTAACACCAATATAGTTAAGAATGACTGAAGCTAGTTCACTCAAGTTTGGCAAAGATGAAGGCTACCTCATGGAGATAGCAAAGGAAAAAGAAAGAGGAGGAGGAGGGGGGGGGCAAAGTTTGTTTAAGCTATGGTTAGGTAATACATGTGGGGAGGGTGTCTCCTCCTGGAAATGGGCCCTCACAGATTTCAAGTGTGGCACCAAACCATGAATCCAGGGCAATGGTGGGGGAGTGGCTGTTGTCATGTGGTAGCCTCTGGAGCACAGCCAGATGTGAGACCCTATTTATGAGGTTGAGTCGTAGGAATCAGTTTGGACTACTGCTTGCTTACCTTCCTCCCTTCAGCGTAGCAGTGTTGCTGCCCAAACTCCTTGACTCTGTGGCTAAGTTGGCAGTGGAGGTCCTCAGGCTTATGGTTCTGGGCCCAAAGAGCCTGCCTTTTTGGGGTCCAGGAGTTCATGGCAACCATGGAACTGATCCAACTTATCGAGGGCCCAATTTACAACTGAGGTCACACACTAGATCATATTTCTGTCTCAGGACAGTGAGATTTTGAACTAAGGTTGGGGGATGTTAGCACCAATCCCTTGTCATGGGCAGATCATGCTCTTTTGGCTCTGGAGTTCTCAGTGACTGCCCTCACTGCTCCCCAATTGTGATTACCCCGTCTCATTCAATCAGATCACCCCAGGTGACTGATGGACTTAACTGGTTTTCAGAGTGAAGTTCGGGATTTTCCCAAAGCTCTGGTGCACAGTACAATCAATGGTTTGGTTGTACTTGGAATAAGCATGGGACAAGGGCCCTGGACCAGATAGCGCCTGTGCAAATTCTTTGTGATAGTGAATACTATATAATTAACTTGTTTACTGAGGAGCTTCGTGAGATGAAGTAACACAAAAGATACCTAGAGCACTTCTTGGCGAAAGAAAAGTGTAAGACGAACCAGGCACATGTAAGGCCTTTATTAGGACTTACCTTATAAGAGCAACAAAATGAGCTTACTTCTCTCCTCTTATTGCATCTGCAGATAGCCAGTTGGTAGCCCTGTTTTGGAGGACCAGGTCCCTTTTGGGTAAGGAGGGACCCGGGAAAGCCCTCGCAGGGCCACTGTGAGGAATATTCTCAGCATCTGTGAGATAAACTTGCTCAGTTTCACTTGGAGTTGGACTCCAACTGGGGGTGAGGGGGGAGGAGTCCTACAGAAGCGACTGAGACATGTCTGAGTTGGATTATCTGGGAAGAGTTTGAACTGACTGTTCCTGAGAAATGGATAGTGTTCTCACTGCTGTGAGCTCTACCACCTGTGTTCTGGACCTTTGCCTCACCTGGCTGGTTAAGGCCTCCCAGGAGGTGGCATGTGGTTGAGTCCAAGTGGCGATTAATGCCTCACTGAAGGAAGGGATGGTGACACCTGCCATGAAGGAGGCGGTGGTACATCCCTTTCTCGAGAGGCCATCCTTGAACCTGATAGTGCTGGATCATTTTTGTCTACTCTTCATTCTTCCCTTTTTAGAGAAGATTGGTGAAAGAGTGGTAGGCAGCTCAGCTTCAAGGGGCCTTGGATGAAGTGGATTATTTGGCCCTGTTCCAGTCAGGGTTCAGGCCAGGTTACATACTGAGATGGCATTGGTCAAACTTGTAGATGACCTCTGGAGGGCTTGGGGTGTACCCATACTGGATCTCTTGGTAGCTTTTGACACCACAGACCGTGCTATCCTTCTGGACTGGCTTCAGAAGAGGAATGAAAGGGTCAAAATGAGTTCCAGGATTTTAAAGAATTCTAGAAAGATCACTCACAATTGTTACTTAATAACTGGATTTTGTAACCTACCCAAAGTCTTTTGGAGTGGGCAGCCATAATTAATCTAATAAATTAAATTAAATTACCTCCTCAACCCCTTGTTTCTGAAAAAACATTAATCAAGGCCAAGTCATGCATTCCATTACCTATTTGTTGCCAATTTTCAGAGTGTTCCTTATCCTGCACTCCCCATAATCTCTTTAGAAGAAGTGTTTTGGAACCGCCAGGGACTCTTTTCTTCCATCAAAATATTCCCTCCTTTCTGCCACCCTCTCAGTATCCAAAACTTCAGTTTGTATACTTCTAATGATCTTAGGATCAAGGTTGCCTCTTCTTATCCTTTCTCTCATAAATTATATATCTTTCCAAGAACAACAGTCATGCCAGTGTTTCACCTATATCAATTTTCCTTTTTTAAATCACTGTACTGCTCCTACCCTTTTGATTTCTGCAAATTTTTAGACCCGATTGTTCTCCCAGGCCTTGGGTTAGGATGGTGGTTGAGCCCCTTTGGATTTTGGTTTTGACATCCAGCCAGCTGTATCTTTTATCTCTTAAGCTACCCAGAATTGCTGTGGAACTGGGCAGCCTCAACATGGAAATAAATAACTAAATAACTAAATAATCCCTCTAGTTACCTTTTAATCACAATGTTCTATGTTAACATAATCATTTTAGTCACTTAGGATGCATTATTCTAATTCCACTAAATAATTCACTATTTACGTCAAACTTCAGAGTTTATTAGATTTATATCCTACCTTTCCTTTAAGAGCTCATGATAGCACACCTAACACTCTCTCCTCAATTTTCCCCCTCCCTATATTAAAGATCATGCTATCTTTATCTCTAACATTGGTCACACATTGGCTTGCTGGGGAATATAATGGGAATATCCTACGGGTTTCCTAGAGGCACTGAATTAGCAATTATTGGAGCAGAATGTTGGATTAAGTTTGCACTTGGTTTATTCTTATGTTCCATATCAGTATACAGTTTTATTTTCTCAAATTTCTGATTTTATTTATTTATTTGATTTATATAGCCACCCATCTCACTTTTACGTGACTCTAGGTGGCTTACAATAGAATAAAATACATAAAATACACAATAGAAGAATAGGACTTCCAGGGAAAATGGCAGATTGAATACGGCTCTGTTTCTTTATGGAGCCAACGCACACAGCAATTAGAGGAGCTGGCAATCAGTTCAGCTCTTAAGAATCATCTCCAGGTAAAGGAGAATGACAGGATCACCCGCAGGTACTCTTTACAGAGGCTCCCTGTGAAGAGATTGCAATCTAGCAATCTCAAGCAGGTGGAGTGCTCTGGGAGTTGAGGGAAAAACATCAAGCCCAAGCCATGCTGCAGAGCCTTTAAATGGACACTAGATTTGCTTTTACTTCCTTTTTAAATTAACATCGTAAACTGTCTATTTGTGATTTATTTGGCAATTAAAAAGCTCCTGAAAGACAAGAAAATTTCCTACTATCCTGGGAGAAAGAAAATTAAAGTAAGCTTAAAGATCAAAAAGAAATATTTTAACATTTGGAAACAGTGAAAGGGAATTAAGAATGTTGATTGGGGACAGTTAAGAAGCTAGATGGATCTGAAACAGCTTTTTAAAGGATTGTTTTAAATGTTTAATATAGTAAGTGAATTTGGATTTAATTGCAAGAAAATCTGTCCTGGGAAAGTTTGCTTCTGAAAATAAATACCAGTAAGACTGAGCTTCGAAGGTCAGAGGGAACAGAGAGCAATTAAAGGAATATATCTCTTTTAACACAATGGAGAAGTATCCTTCTTTTAAAGAAGAATTTTTAGCTGTTTGGAATCAGTGTGTCCAGGAACTATTTTTAAAATTGGGACTAACAGAGGTTATAGAAGAAAAAAAGATTTTATTGGATAATACAGAAGTTGAGGACAACTTGAATAAAAACTTTAAAATGGACTTTAAAGAAATGCCAGATTATAAGAGAGATATGGCAGATATAAAAAAGATGCTGTGAATCTGAATATGGACTCAAAATTACATGATTATGAGAATGATATGGAGAAAGAAGCTGTAATGGATCAGAAGAATAACTCTGAGAGCTATTCTATTTTGCACCTAGAGAAGGGAAGCCCTAGCAGAGAGAACTGCTCCTGTCTGAAGATGCCGGTCACAGATGCTGGCGAAACGTTAGGAAACAAAACTTCCAGAACACAGCCACACAGCCCGGAAGACCCACACCAGCCATCGTATTCCGGCTGTGAAAGCCTTCGACAATACATTGGAAGCCCTAAACTTTTCTGAAAATAGGGAGAGAACAATAAGAGATTACCATTTGGGGTTTTATTTGGAGAAGAGACTGAAGACTGAGCCTTTCAAAAAGAAGAGAAAGGAATTTAAAGTGGATTTATCAGATCAGGGTTAAATTATCTATGTTTTGATTTTGGATTGTTAATATTGAATTTTCTTTTTCTGACCAGGACTGTAAAATGATGATTTATACCTGTAAAAGTGATTTATTTGGTTTAGGTTAAAATACATATATTATTACTATTGGCCTTTTATATGCCTAAGGGATCTTTTAGGCTTTACTTTTTAGAAAAAAAACAGAAGTTAAAATGCAAAATAGACCTATTTGATTAAGTTTAAATACATAGTTTATTATCACTAGCACTCTTAATGCTTTTGCTGATTAGACTGATTGTTGAATATTTTTCTTAATTTGGTTATTGTTTAGGGATGAGAAAGAGGATGAAGAGGGCTTTTTTTAGGAATATTAGAGGAGGTGTTAAGTTACTATTAATGCATATACTTGTTTGGAGGGAGGAGGAAGTAATCTTTTATATTTCTTTCTCTTTTATCTTTCTTTTTTTCTTTTCTTTGCAGGGTTTTTAGTTCTGTATTAGTTTTTATATATATAAACTTTAATAAAAATATTATAAAAATACACAATAGAAAAATAAAAAATAAAAATAAAACACATAAGGCATAATTTAAGCAATCATCTACATAGCCAGAAGACTGGCTCAAAGCCAAGTTTTCAAGGTCATATGAAAGGCCAACAGGGGCGGGGCCAATCTAATCTCGGGGGGGGATGATGTTCCAAAGGGCAGGTTCCACAGCAGAAAAGGTTCTCCTTCTGGGCCATGCCAGTTGACACTCTCTAGCCAACAGTACTCAGAGCATGCCCTTCCTGCCAGATCAGGTAGGACGGGTAGAAACAATTGGGGAGAAACAGTCCCATAAGTAACCCAGTCCTAAGCCATGAAGGGATTTAAAGGTGACAACCAGCACCTTGAATTGCACCCGGAAGCACACTGGAAGCCAATGCAGCTCATGGAGCAGTGGTGTCACACGTGCTGAGTAACTGGCACATGTTATAAGACTTGTGGGGGTTATAAATTATTAGGCTTTAAGAAATTTGGAGCCTTTCTTTGGCTATCTATAATATTTAATTTATAAAACATACAATATGCTACAGCCACCTCACTGCAATATTCAGGCAGGAATTGCAATATTTTGATAGCAGAAACACATTTAACATTTCTTCAGAATGACGGATGCAAAGTGAATGAGGTCACATCATGTACAAGTATTAGGTTGTTATTGCTTTTGCTTTCATTAAACAAATAGGATCAGAAATCCTTGTCAATGTAGTATACCAACAGAAATGGTCCCACCTTCTGCCCTTTACTATTCTAGTATGCACAGCTGCTGATAATGGGCAAAATCTGATTCAGGAAAAAATTGATACAATTAGGAAGAGCAACAGTGCCCTGCTCAAAGTTCTTTTGTGCCACAAATCCTTATACTGGTAGTCCTTGAGTTATGACCATTCATTCAGCGACCATTGTGAAGTTATGGTGGCGCTGAACAAATGGCACTTATGCCCGGTTCCCGAAGTTAGGGCTGTTGCAGTGCCACTGCAGTCACATGATAAAAATTTGGGCGCTTGGCAGTGTGCCCACACTTACAACTGCAGGGACGTTTCAATTCCCCCCAGCTGCCTATCTCCCCCCGTTTCTGTCCTTTTCGCCCCCTGCATTCTGCAGCCGCCCTGTGCTCCACCACCCTCAGCTGACCTTCACCATCTTCTTGGTCCGGCTGCTGACCAAGCGTACCCGGCCTTGCCCTTGGTGAGGCAGCTACTGGCTGCACAAGGCCTTCTTCCCGAGGTTGTGCATGGTGGGTTCCTCGCAAGACCTCGGGAAGAAAGCCTCACATGGCCAGCAGCTGCCTTGTGAAGGGCCAAGCCAGGCATACCTTGTCAGCAGTGGGAGCAAGAAGATGGTGATGGTCAGCTGGGGTACAGAGCGCAGGACAGCAAGGGTGACTGCGGCTGGGGCTTTGCACTATGCTGCTGGGCTGGGATGGCTGGGGCTTTGTGCCGAGATGCTGGGCTGTGGCTTCGTCCCACGGTCCTGGGCTGAGGCAGCTGTGGCTTCCTAGGGTGGCTGTGGCTTCACACTATTGGGCTGTGGCAGCTGCGGTGGCGTCACACTGTGGCTCAGGGGCTGCACAGTTCTGGGCTGCTTGCTGCCCTGCAAGGCAGGGTACAGGGTGACCAAAAGGGCAGAGATGGGGGGGAATAGGCTTGAAGGGGAGCAGTCCTTTATCTTGGAAGAACCAAGGCTAAGGGCTGGGAGAGGCCAAGCTGGGAATGGCTTGGATCAGGGTGGGTCCTTGGCTAACGACTGGTGAGATTTGATTAACAGCAGCAATGGGGAGTGCCAGGACAGCCACATGACGTCACACTACACAACTGCATTGCTTAGCAATGGAAATTCTAGTCCCAATTGCCACTGTAACTCAAGGATTACCTGTATATAACAGACTATCAAGTTTATTTATCAAGATATTCCCTTCTGCAGAGATGGCTAATACTGATTTTTGGAGATTGTGTGATCCGCTTGCTTTTAGAGATAAAATGTGATTCATCAGAACAGATCCCTTCATAGCATGGACAGCACTTTTAAATGGAGCCTGACAATATCTCTATTTGTCTTTGATCAAAAGCTGTTATTTATTTAGGGCTTCTATGTACAAAAGTCTGGGTTGTTTCATGTGACTATTCATGCAGAATCTTTGTTTTTGAAATAATTTACAGAATTTGATAAAATGAAGTAAGAAATCAAGACATGCTGTTACAGAAGCTGAGAAATTTTGTAGGGCTGTATAGTTCAGCAAGCTTGTGAAACACTGCAATCCCAAATGTATTTGTTAAAAATCAATATAAGTTTCAGCACAATTTCCTTCAATTGTTTTGACCATAAGTCTACCAACAGTGTAATATATTTAACATATTATTTGGAAAACATGGTGTCCAAATAAGCAACTTTTCAGAAAGGTAAAAATAGTATTTTTAGAATTAAGAATGTATTCTATTTTTTCAGTACTATTACTAACCTTAAAATGTTGATCTATGTCATCTTCAATATCATTTTCAATCTCAGATTCTGTTTCGGTGTCATCATTGTCATCACTTTCATCTACTACGTCATCCACTGTGATATAAAATGCTCTATAAGTAGGGCAGATGTACGTTTTCTACAATATGTATATCCCAGAAAAGAAATGATGCATGTGAAACTTTTCACTCATCAACTGGAACCTAATACTACACAAAAACTTAACTTTCCATGACACCATGTGCTGTATATTTAATTATGTAGATTCTTCATGTAAAAGAAACAAGTTTATTAAATATTTTCCAGAAAATTCATTAGGTAGGCTACAGAATGACAGCATTTACTGTATATTAAATTCTTCATTAGTAGTTTACTCTTTGGAAAACTTTTTTGAGAGTCTGGGAGGAGTCCTAAACTAGATGAACTAGAGACAGAAGTTGCTGAAAACCATGTCACAGTGCCATTCATGTCCTGCTCACTAAAGACACATCAGTTCATATTCAGCAGTTCTACTCAATCTACCTGAACTACACCCTGCCACGTTCAGGAGAGTCCCAGAAGTTTTCAGAAAACATTTCTATGGGTGGGAAAGTAGTATATGGCTAACCCTGCCATTTTCCATCTAGGAGTATTTCCTAGCAGTATTTTCCATCTAGGAGGCCTTTCTTCAAGAGGGTGATTTTCAGCTCCAATCTACGTGGCCGCTAGTACTATACCAAGTGCCAAGCTTTTCCAGTGATAATATGATGCCACAAGCAGAAAAGGGACAGACATGCATGCAGTCTCTACAATGCTGCCATAGGCTTTCTGCAAAGAGGCTCACCTAAGACCAACAATCTTAACATTTCAGAACCAGGCAAAGATACTCCTCTTCAACCAGGCATATTAATAGTTTAGTTTATTATTTTTAAGCATCTATGCTGTGCTAATTATTGTGTTTTGTTGTCTGGTACCTACCAATTTTGTTGTCTGGTATCTAATCTACCCACAATACACTTTCATTATTTATTTATTTTATTCAGTACCATTTTATTCCATAGAAAAAGCTTATTTTGTATAAAAGAGGAACAGAAACATAGCTCTTTTTTTTTTTAGTTAAGACAGCACACACATTGCTTTCCAATCTACACACCTATCTCTTGTTAACTTCAAGCTTGAAGAGTTATAGAATGATTCCAAAAGCATGTAGTCTCCATATCTGAGGAGCAAGACATCTTTCTCCTCACTGCAGCTGCCCTCTACATAGGGAGGGCAAAAAAGATGATGGGACTGTATGCTTTTAAAACAACTGCACAGAGGACCAAAGATGGTGGTACTTCCCTTTTTAAATTTTAGATTTATAATGTAACTATTTTATCTGATTCTTTAGGTCAGACAAATATATTAAAATAATGTTTTAAAACTCTGAAGGTAAAGAAATACCTCTAATGGTTGCATAAGTGAGAGATACCCATTAACCAATTTCTTTAACTAACTTCGGGTAATTTTGTTTCTCCCACTATAATGCCATATGGCATGGCTCTCATTGTTGAGGAGTATCCCCACCCCACTATCCAGAAATGACTGGGCGAGAGTGATAAATGGAGCTGCGACAAGGAGGGGGAATTTGGGTGAGCTATTTCAGTTGAAAAAACCAATAGATAAAACATGTTGACAGAAGATAAAATCACTGAAAATTATTTGAGTTTAATAATTTGATTTTGCTCAGTAGAACTTAATTTATTCTACATATAGATATAACTTTTAGTTATGCAGAAATCATACAGTGCAGGATTGCATATTCCTTTTTAAAAAATGGACTATTATTTTAGAAGAGAGAACTTTTATTGAGATATCAGGATTTCAGAAACAAACATAAAATACCCAAATTAGCACAAATTAGACAAGACCACAATGTTTCAAAATTGCTCGTACCTTCAGGAGGCAAACTATATAGCTGATACACTGGTCCATTAACAGGGATAACAGGTAGCTGGAAATGGAAAGCACTTTTAATGGTTGGTAGTGGAAGACGATTTTTAGGATAGCATTTCCTCATTATCAGACTGGAAGTGTTGACAAGTGGATCAAGAGTTCTTACTGCAAGGCATTCCTATTACAGAAAATAAACTTATATATTAAATTACAGAACATAAAATATTTTACGAACTACCACTGTTCTGTTGAGGTTACAAAGAAAGTATATCTTAATTCACTTAGAATGGAATTCTACCTCTTTTATGTACTTATATACTATATAGTACTTATGTACTATATAACATGGATATTAAGATGCTGAAACATTAAAACAAGAAACAGCAACAAAAATATTGCAATTATTTCAAAGTGCAGAAATTCTCATGCATAGTTTCTACACTAGAAAATCTAAAATGTTGAAATATAGGTCTTGTCTATTTTGAAGACCTCCTATAGAATCAGCCTGATTATCTGTTGTGTTCCAACACCATCTCATTGTTTAGAAGTCCTAAGAACAGATAAGCCACAAACAAAACAAGTGTCACAGTTGAACACTTCCCATGCAACTGACTGAAAATAGGTGGTACTTGTTTCAGAGTAAATGAACAGAGAACAAAATATTTTATGACACAGATGCAGCAAACATAAAAACAACTTCAAATACTTTTTGTTCCTATGTACTAATATCCTTCTTTCATCAGCCAGCTCGCATTAATTCTCAGGATCTTCTAGAGGGAAGTCAAACAAGCAGAGAAATTCACGTCCTCACACTGGAACAAAGTTAGGCCCATATGATATGAGTAGCAGTTGGATTTACTGTGAAGTGCCGTTCTGGTCATCAGAAGATGGAGGTGACATTAAAGAGTTTAACTCCACTTCTTTTGATCAGAAGGCAGGGCTAAGATTTCTGCATCCTGGGGAGGTAGCCCCTTCCAACTCAGTCATGCTTTCTAGAAAAGAAGGACTTCTCTTTCCTCTCAGCTCCACCTTGATCAAGAGGCAGGGGTTTGTATCAATTTAAAACACAGTGAATTAAGAAATAAGAAACAACAAGCTAGAATCAACAAGGGAGCAGAGTTCAATCTTGTGATAAGAAAGAGTTTTGGCAGCCTTTATAGGAGAAAATGGGCAGCCTTCTTTTTTTTCTCTATTTGTTTACCCACTCCTGATTGGCTGACTCTTTTCCTACCTTTTTTTGTTTTTTCAAGTCAGTGTCTGTTTACCACCAGGATGTTGCAGTTGGTGAAAAATACTATGTCCAATTTGCTAACAGGCAACACTCAGTTGAGTGCACATTACATTTATACTTCAGGCCCTTCAATATGTCCAAAAGGCTTCTGGGTGTAATTCTAAAGTGGCAGTTTTGATCTTGAATAGATAACTACAGGATCACATTCTCTAACTACAGTTAACCTGATGAATTGGTTGTCCTGGGAAAGGCTGCTGGAGTATTCCATTTCCATGAAATGAGGGAGGCAGAGGCAAGAAGGTGCTCCTTGTCAGCAGCTGCAGCTGCCCTTTGGAATAGAGTCCTAATCGTAATCAGACTTATCCCCACATTGTTCTAATTTGAGAAAATCTTCAAAACTGAGATAATCCATATAGCATCTGTTGAGTGACCAGATACCGCTGAGTCTGCATGTATTTGTGGGATGCAATTTTTGTTCGGACTATTTGTTATTTAATTTTTTTTTATAAATTTCTTACTCTGGTTGTTTTACATTACGGTGGATCTTTCATGGATGTTTAATTTTTTAATAGGGATGTTATATTGTTTATTATGGATAATTTATGTATGCAGCATTGTTAACTGCTGGCAATCCTATAAGACATGTCAGTATAGAAGTTGAATAAATAAGTAAATAAACCACTGAGGGTGCCTTCTTGACAGAAATGAAAAATTTTTTGGTCAGAAAGAGGTAGGGGTAATAAAAAACACTAAGCCATACAGCTCAGCGACTCCAATTAGTTCCAACAACTTGGTCATTAAGCAAAATGGTTGCTAAGTGAACATGTGACTGAGAGAGAGAGAGAGAAAGAGATGCTGCAAAGATCACTGGTTGCTGCCATCTCATTCAGAAAAAATTATCTCATATAGGGACTTGTGACTCCCCCCCCCCTTTTTTGTCTCCTTGCAGGGTGGAGAGATTACTTAAACAAGCTATCTCTTCCTGAGCTGCTTTTCTCCACAGCACAGCATTTCCCTAAAAAGTGATAACTGCAAGTTAATAAGCTCAGCTCTATGACTTTAATTAGTTGATTAGAACCTTCTGGCTGGATGCAGCTGCTGCCTGAAACTGACCAGACCTTAATCAGTTTCACACTGAAGGCTTTTGTTGGTCAGAAAATGAATGTTTAATTACCATTTATTATCACCATATTTGCAAACAGTCATTATCCAAGGCAGTTGCTAAACAAGGTCTACCTGAATATCAAATATACTAGCCCACACTGAATATATTTTTCTATGAACCATGATTTTTCAGCTAATGAAGAATTAAAATCTATACAGATTCCACATTTTTATCCACAAAGCCTGTTTATATTGCCATTTTAACTGTATATAAAGAGGGTTCACTTAGCATTTATAATAGCATAAAACCTTAAAATTTACCTGTGAAGTGTTGTACAGAATTTTCATCCCATCAACATCTAGAAATGCTTTTCTTCCCAACTTGATATTTGTAATACTTTTAATAGATTGCAAGATTCCCTTGCGGATTAACATATGTCTATGCCGACCATCATGACGGTGCCAATCTACATAAATTGTTAAAAGCATTTGGACATAGCCTCTATCCACAGCTCTCCGTGCATTTGTTTCTTGAAGAAAGAAAGATTTAGAGTTGTATCATCATCATCATCATCATCATCATCATCATGATCATGATCATCATCATCATCCTGATCTTTCTTCTGGCAACTATAAGTAAATGAGTGACTGAGAAATGCAGAATTAAACTATTTCTTCTCTTGTTCTTTTATTACATTTTTGGTAAAATATTAAGAGAGAAACATGTAAAATAGTTTTTAGGATCAGCTGACAGACAAGTACAAAACAACAGTTATGAATAAACACTGTTGTACATACAAGTCAACACAGTGCAGAAATCAAGACTTTGACTGGTGAGTGACATACCTCAAATACCATTCAAAATCAAATAGAGTGGTACCTCGGGATACAAACTTAATCCGTTCCGTGACTCTGGGCGTATCCCAAGTTGGTCGTAACCCGAAGGAAATTTCCCCATAGGGTTCAATGTAAATCCGGTTAATCCGTTCCGCCCTCCGAATTTGGTCACACCCCGAAGCAAATTTTCCCATAAGGTTCAATGTAATTACTGTTAATCCGTTCTGGAGTCCACAGACCACGCGTCAGGGGCGGGAAAATGGCCTGGCGCGGCGCAGTGCAGCACGAAAACGCCGGGCACAGCACGGCGCGAAAACGGCTGGGCGCGGCGCAGCAACAGCCAGGCACGGCGCAAAAACAGCCGGGTGCCGTGCGGCGCGGCGGAAAAATGGCCGCGGACCACGTGTCAGGGGCATAAAAATGGCCGCAGACGTGTCAGGGCGGAAAAATGACCATACCCCGAGGCGGAGTTCGCACATCAAGGTAAAGTTTTGCGGCCGGAGCTGGTCGTAACCCGAAAATTTCGTTAGTAGAGGCGTTCGTATCCCGAGGTACCACTGTATGTAGGGTATATCTCTGGGTGAATCACACACTATTTCATCTTAATATACTCCACAGATTTGTTGTGGGATAAATTAGAATCCTCACTGAGATTTCAGGGAAAGGATTTGGGGAGATATCCAATTAAAATATACTAGAAGCAATCCCAAGAAACAAGGCAAAAAAAAAGTTACTATTTCAAAATGTGGCTAATAGATCTGTACTACCACCAATTCTTCTGTATTCTGACGCCGCCCCTTATTTTCATGATTTCGGTATACAAGATGAGACAGTTTGTATTTTACAGAATATTAATTTTCAGTTATTTTGTCTGCAAAATCAAATATTAATCTGGTCACATTCCATATATAATTGTATTAAAATATTGAATTGTATACTTACTTGATTTCAGAAGTGCAGTGAGGGTATCTAAAGCAACTCTATAAATAGAACGAACAAAAACATAAGTTAAATGTTTAGGGGATATTCTTGCTTGTAGTAAAGGTGCCTAATTATAAATACTACTCCAGTTTAAACTTTCTCTCTAACTGCTGTTTCTGTTCTATTGATCCTCTAAATTTTAACCAAAATACCATGAAAAATGTGCCACCCGCAGATAAACCAACTCTCAAAAATTTGGTATCTTTTTCAATATATTCTGAAGGACTTAATTTGTTTTCATATTTTGTATCAATAAATGTTGTTTTCAAGGACAGATCCCTTTTTAAATTTGCACAATCGGCTTATCTATGGGTAGCACATTTTTCATGGTATTTTGGTTAAAAATTTGAGGACCAGCTTATTCATGAGTGTGTACAGACACTTTAAAAAAAGCATTCCATGAACCCAATTTTTGGGGTGTATTTTGGAACCTAAAATTCTCAGCTTATCTGCAAGTAGATATAATTTATCCTCTGTAAGCGGACTGCCTGGTTTGTCCAATATAAAATGTGTTGGGGCAATGCTGACAAATATCAAATTAGAGAATGAGCAAGAATATATTCCCCTTGATCTTATGCAGGATGTTGTTAGGTCCTTCAATGGTGTTGTCAGAGTAGATATGAGGACCATATTGGCATCTTGGTCTGCCACAGGATATGGTTCTAGTGTCTGTATCTTTGTGCTATGGTTTGTCATTGCTGATTGTCAGTTGGCTCAATGCCTTTGAAAGAGAAGTGTCAGTGTCCAGGACCACTGATAATATGTTTGAGTGGATTTAGCTATGAGCTGCAGAAGGCAACACATTAATTTATCTATTTCAAATCAAAGTATTATAAATGTAGTGCTGTGTGACTACTGCTATGCAAAGAAATCAAAAGCATTTTTGAATATAACAATTGTAGATTATTTAGAAAAAAGTACATTTAAGCTCAAATATAACTTTTTAAAAGAGGTATTCTCAAAGAGGTATTAAAATAATTTCAGCTTATCTTTTCCATTTTAACTGCTAGGTATGATTATATTTTAAATATTATCTTCAACATTACAAAAGCTATACAATCTATCCAGGTGTTCTACTTACTTCATAAGGCCAGTATTTTTCTTACTGTAAGGACCAATTATCTTAAATATCAGTTCCACAACTCCATTCTTACCCAAGGAAACAGCATTTACAGCTAAAGATAAAAACCACAACATTTTACATCAGTGTATAAAAATACTGCTGTCACTATTCACAAAAACCCCAAAATATTTTCTTCTTCAATTACTCTATTTAAACGAATAATGTGATTTCAGGTATCAAATATAATTACTTGATATATTACTTTTCAGGGTAGAAGAAGATATATATGTGTATATATCTGGTAGATTATTGTAAGTGAAGAGTTTTGGAAAAATTCTACATTACTGCATTTGTTCACTAGTTAACCTCAGTATTTATATACATTCATATAACATATTTGTATGACTTTTAGAATTAATAAACTTTTAGAATCAAATGCCAAATAAAAGTTTTATTGCAGAGTCAATATTTAGTAATATTTATTTTGCAAAGATAATTCTAACATCCCATAATCAAATTTAAGAGTCTTCATTCCAAGCCCCTTATCTCTGGTGAATGAATCCCAACTAATAGGCATTATACTAGCAGTATGTTAACAGTGATAAATACTAGATATTTTGGTAACCATCTTCTCTGGTTAAGTTGGTAAGGTAATGCAATACTTAAGAAAACTGTTCCCTCTATCAGTCAATCAAACTTTATTGTGGTCATCAACTGGCAAGGAGTTTCCTCTATCTATTCACACTACCAGTTCATCTGTGGCTAAATATATAGTTGCATGCAAGCATAATCAAACTGTATGATAAAAGTAAACTTATGCAAAGAAAAACAAAAGCCTTGGGAAGTTCACAACATTTTGGAATGAAGGGTTTTTGACTGATGAAACAAAAATTGTACTGTTTGATCACAAGAAACATTCAGAGAAAAAAGGGTGAAGCATTTGAAGAAAAGAATTCCATGCCAACCATTAAGTATGGGGGTGGCTCTGTTATGCTTTGAGATTATGTGGTCCAGAACATAATGTGCAGATGGAAAGAACAATGGATTCAACTAAATATCAACATATCATAGAGTTAATGTTCCTCCATAACTAAAAAAAACTGAAGATGAAAAGAGGCTGGATATTTCAGCAAGACAAGAGTTTGAAAGATACCTGCCAAATAACCATGAAGTACTTACAGAAAAGAAAGAAAAAGGTATTGGAATGGCCTTTACAATCCCCAGATGTAAATATTACTGAAAATCTTTGGAGAGATCTCAAAAATGCAGTGCATGCAAGGAAACCTAAGAATATTTCTAAAATATTTAAAGGCAAGTATAGGAAGACTCCTAGCTGGCTACAGGGAATATTCAGAAGCTATTATTTCTGCCAAGGATGAGTTACAAAGTACTAACTGACAGGATATCCAAACCTCTATACATGCCATATTCACCGCTTCCTTATTTTGAATCTGTAAACAACTGCACAAAAATAGTAAACATGCATTCAAATTTGCGGGAAAATGCCATGTTTAATTTTCTACCTCATAGAAATTTTCAGCTTCTGTTACTTCAGGATTCATTAAAGCAATTTGGCAAATTGACCAAAGATATTTAAACATATGCATGCAACTGTAAAATGCTCAAGAACATACTGTATTACAATGGAAAAAAATCCAATGGGTTCGTGAGGACGTAAGAGCCATGTACTAGCAATGAAAAATAAGAACAGAAAGTTTACATGAATAATTTTAGGAAACTGTGATTGCAAACACTCTTGCTTAAAAAAAGCAACAAACTATGACTTTCTACTACATACACACTTTTACTGGTTTTCAGCACTAATGAAATACATGTCATCTTGTATGTAAATATCTATATAAATGGGAGATATGTTGTTGGAAAAATGCAACAATACTCACAATTAGTTGAGTATACTCTTAACACTTGAAGACAAGGCAGTATTAGCCTTTGATGCTGCAAGTTTTGTTTCACTATATTCAGAGTTATATTTAAAGCACCACTAATTCTGGCTTTTACTCCAAATTTTCTATCTGAAAATCCAAAAGGGACAGAAACATGAGCATCTATCAAATTTACTGAGATACTGCAACAAAGTAACTACATTTAAATTACTATGGTTTAGTGATTCTATTGTAATAAAATAGAAGTCATTAAATCAGGACCTTAAGTTACTGCTACTATTTACTGATGATTGTACTTCTATATACACAATTATTTCACAGCTACAAATCACTCTAAATATCAAAGTGTCTTAAAAGCCAAGCCATCCTCAGGCTATGTTTAGTATTTACTGAAAAATAGTGCCTTCCTGCTCACTTTAATAGTACGAATTGTAATAAGCAATTTTTCTCTATGTGACATTAACAAGCTTTTTTATTATTCCATTGGGGAAAGCACTTTTAGTTTTCTTAGAGTTTATTCTAAGTTTGTAATGGTTTCCACTGCTTCTCAAAAGGTCTATTTTTTGGTGCTGGATACAAGCAGTTAGAGCTATGTAAAAACCCAAAACAAAATGGAAAAAGTGTCCCCAGGCTAATTTTAATGCAATAGGAAATTTACTCCTATAATCCGCTATTCTGCTCTTCCATTTCACTGTTCTCAATGCATCTTACACAGAATAAAAAGCTTGTAAACAATGAAACAATAAAAAATGTTCAGCAGGACAACATAAAGAGTCAAAGCAAAATAAAGTATCAATTGAATTAATTGAGAAAAATAAAGAAAAGATTTGTCTAGGAGAGAAACAAAAAGGGGAAAAAAACCCGTAGTATCAGGCAATACTTTCTAGGAAAAGAATCCTAAAACTTTGGTATTAAGTCATCTCCCATTTTTACACATGTCCCCTTTAACAGGACATAGAGCAGAACATCTGGGCTTGCTAGTGTGGGAGAAAATAATTTTAAGGTGTCCTTAAACACCACAAATAACCTGTGAATGTTATTCATTTAATTTAATATAAGTATTTTAAGAAAAAAACACCTTTTCCAAAGGCATAAGGTTATGTCAGCAACAGTGGGAGTCTAACCTTCATAATTCTAATAAAGGCCGACATTACTCTTACCATTCCAAACTTGTTCATTCTATACCTTTTGCCAGTAATATTTAAAGGAGATCCTATTCTTTCTCAGTCGGCACCATTCAAGGAAGGATTGCACTTGTGCAAAGTCAGCCTATTATTCCAGCAATACTCATCACACTAAAAGCAAAAAACTGGTACAGGAATTCACTTGGGTTCAACCTACCTTTAGGACCAATTTTAGCAAGAAGAGAATGTAGTAGCACCATTAATTCTTCATTTGGTGGGGATTCTTTGCTTGCATTCACAAGTAATTGCAACAAAATCTGTGTCCCTCCTCGAGAAACAAGAAAACTTGTTCTTCGGCTGCTGCCTAGAAAAAAAAATATGAGCCATTAGCTTTAATCTTAAAATAACCCAATTTTATAAAGGTACAATTGCCTTACATGATCACTGCAAATTGTTTTGGAATTATTTATCTATGGAAGTATTTACTTTCTCGACATTAAAATACTGTATATATTTTAAAATTATCTAACAATTCATATATATTAGGTAAAAAGTTCTGAGGTGTAAGACAGAAACAACAAATTATCATTTGAAATAAATACTTGCCTGCTGCCACCAATTCAATTAAGATGTTTAAGATATTTAACGTAGTCTGAAAATCTCTTGTGTTCTGAAATGAATGAACAGGAAGAATGTCAAGAATATTTATGTCATATCCTCCATTACATATATATGAACTCAAAAATAATAATTCTACATTCTTAAATAAGAATTACAGTCTGCAAAAGTTACCTCTCTTTATATACAGAATCTTAATGCATGTAAGATGTGCGACTATATAAATCAATTAAATAAATGTTCTACATGCAATATATCTCATATCTGTTGACCACTAATTTCAATAGAACAATAAAGAACTTAATTTTTAGGGCTCTGCAATGTACAAATGTACTTTGGAGCATGTGGGGCTGATCACATTGTACCTATCTACAAGTCTTTAAAGCACCAGGACCTTTTCCCAGGATGGCAGAGCTACTTTAAACAACTACAGAAAAGTGGCATGAGTGCTTCCACCACACTTCAAAGTATTTTTTTGCACTTGAATTGGAAGGGCGGCACACCTCTATTAATTTTGGCTGTAACATGCCCTTGGCTTTCTCATGTTAAACAAACAGCGCTACCCAAGCACAAAAGCTATCATTTGTTTTAACTGCACCTAATACACTATTAGTTTTTATATTAGTATAATAAAACTCTAATCTTTCATGCTATAGTAGCCCTGTAAAAAAATCAAATAAATAAAATTACTACTTTGACCCAACTGTGCAAGAAAATGTGACATTTTTGTACTGTTACCTCTAAAGTTGTGAGAATAACTTCTATCCCTGTTGAACCTTTGGCAGTCATTTCTTTCCTGATTTTTTCTGAAATTAAAAGTTGTATACTCTTCTGTTAAATAAATGAGTAAATTGGTAATTAAATGGTAAATGTAGATGACTTTAAAAAGGTGTAGAAAAGATAACCACATAAAAGCAAACCATACAAGCTAGTATTAGACATCATGGATCATCTTCTAGAAAGTTTTAAGTCTGAGCTTCTTAAATATAAAATGCTACACTAGCCAATCTTGTATAGCAAAGTCATTCTCTAAGTACCAATCTTTCTGTAACCAGGAAAGTTCCATCTACAATGAGAAAAAATCCTACAAAGAGAAAACAGCCCAGAGTCAACTATGAATGCTTAAAGACTATAGAATACCAGCTGACCATTGAAAAGGAGGGAGAAAAAATGAAAAGGAAAAAAAAAGGAAGAATTGGGAATACAATAAATGAAATAAGCTGGAAAGGGCAGTAACAAGCATTTATAGATCACAACAGTTTGTTACAGATTCCTGCTTATATCCCATAAGAAAAACATTCAATTTGCTCAAGATTAATAGTACACAGAAACAAAAATGGATTTGTTTTCACTAGATATAAAACATCTCTACTTGATTCATGTGAAGTGACTTATGTTCAAAGAGAACACAACCTGAAATGTTTTGAATATTCCACCACACAGAACAGTGGGGATCTGAAACAAAATCCTTGCTCCCTTGTTTTTCATCCTAAGGCAACAAAAAAGGTTGGGGTGATTGCTAAGTACCAGGATATTAATAGGAAAAAAAATGTCCAAGGGGATTATTTTTTTTAAAGTTTAGACATGTAAAAAGTGGTAGTAACAATTAAGCATACCTTTTGCAGCTAGTGATTGATCCCAAGTGAAAGCAATGGTTTCACTTAAACATATTATCAACATAGCAAAAGCAAAAAATACACTTCTCTGGTATTGGGTTGAGGTTTCTTCTTAATACATGTGCACAATACAGAATTAGTATTCTGTTCCAAATTTATCATCAGAATAGTGTATTTATTCATATATAAGATGGATTTTTAAAAGGATTTTTTATATTCAACTTCTTGATAATACATATGATCTTGCAATGCTAAAACTGCATGCAATTAAAACATGAATTTCTTTTTCAATAGATCTTTGAGGGGGAGATGAAAGGAGGACAAAGAGTGGACTAATAAAAAACCACTAATGATCATGAGCAATTTAAAACCAGGGATCTGAAATCATGAAGAATAGATTTCAGGAAATGCTGGGACAGAGTGAGGGCAAAGATCATCTGTCACTTTTGCCCAGAATAAAAAACTGGTGCAATATATAGACAAGAAAAGAGCTGAGATGTAAAAAAAAAAAAAAAAACACTGGAAGCTGAAAAATTAAAGCCTAGGATCTACTTTTGGTTTTGACCTAGGAACTATAGGGGTAGAAAATAATGGAATAAATGTACTAGCCAGATCAGAACAGAAAACAGGAGAAAAGCAAAGTAAATACTACCCAAGCAGGTTAGACTAGCTCTATGAAAATTTTATATTTATAGAGTTAAGGAAAATTATATAGTTATTTTCCTTAATTACATAACATTTCCCACCTATCTATATCAACATTATAAAAATATAACTGTTTAAATATCATACAGAATGTATATGAGAACTTATAACACACATGCATGCACACACCCAAATTAATGGGCATTTGAAATGTATATTTATTTACCTTGACTCTGAGCCAGGTGAAGAATTTTTGATGTAATGTATCTGGCAGTGTCCGCTTCTACCAAACATTCTGCATTGATCTTCTCCAGTTGTGCCAACAGACTCAAAATCCGAGAGTTGTTACTTACACTGGGAAAACAAATACACCTATGCTGTGATATGACAGGTATTTTTCAGAGAATGGAATGCAACGTTAAGCAAATTTAAAATTAGAACAACGACCCCAAATGTCATATAGAGAAAAATAACATGCAGCTGACAGTTCTTTGCTTTTCCATAGTAATGAGACAAAAGGGAGCAGAAAAAAAGAGAAATGAACATGTTTAACACTAAACAAAATATATAAAATCAATCTTTGCAGTTTCTCAACAAACAGATATTCAGAGACCTTCATTTATTAATGCAAGGGGAATACATATAGAAAACTAGAGAGAAGGACTGGTGAGTCTAAATTACCCCTTTTCCCAGGCCCCCTTCTATGTTTTCAAATTCTTCTATACCTGTACAAAATACAGATGTGCTTACTTTCACTTTACTTTTCAGGAAGATTAAAAATTAATTAAAAGCATGGACAACTGGTGGGTAAGAAAAAGATTAATATCTATTTCCACACATACATTCTTCCCTGCAGGAACTTTACACATTAAGGCAGTATTTCTCAAACTGGAGGTTGTGACACTGGGGATGGGGGTTGGCACACAACGGGTAGCAGGTTGCAAGAGTGCCTTCTTGTAAAGTCTACTAGATGAGTTTGATGCAAAGGTATACTGAATGCAACTTCTGAAGACCCCAGGGTTCTTTATGTTATTGTGTTTGCCTTGGAAGGCACAGAGTTCCTGTGGAAAACTCACCTAACCCTCTACAGAAGGATTAGAAGCAAGGGGGGCGGGGGGGCGGCTCTGGAGGCTGCAGTGAGAGGGGAACTGCAAGACTGATGGATGGATTTACAAGCACCAAGCAGGAGGCTGAAAGAGAGATTACAGTGCTGCTGCACTGGGAGAGTACCAGAAGTAATTTAAACCCTGCCAATGTTTTGCAAGTTGCAGCATTTTGAGAACAATTTAAGAGAAGTCTAGGCAAAGGAAAATTCCTTTTTTTAAAAAAAAAATTGGTGAGCAAAAATAATTGCACACAATAAAGAATGGGGTGGGGTGGGGAAGAGGCAGAGGATATCAGTAGGAGCATTATTTTGTTTTCTGGCTGCAATGCAAAAGTAAATATCTTTTTAAAATTTAATCTTTTTAATTTTCAATGACATGTTATTTTATAAGATTGTAAGATGCTATCAATTTTATTTCATAAATATTAAAATTCAATTTCTTAAAAGTGGTATACAGGTAGTCTCCGGGTTGAAAATGCTCTGTTTAAGGATGACCTGTAGTTAAGAACGGAGTCTACTGTAGCAAAATTCACAATGATTCAAGTTAAATACACAATGATTCAAATTAAATACACAATGGTTCGAGTTAATTACACAATATTACTTATACAATATTATACAATACTGCTCCAGCTTACATACAAATTCAACTTAAGGACAGACCTTGGGAACGGAACTCATGGTATTTATTTCTTGAGCAACTCTAACTCCAAAGAAATCACTACTTTTACTCAAGAAGTCAGTTTCATTTCTCATTTTCCAAACTTGCTGTATCACAAAGTTTAAGAAGAGCTGCATTCATTAATCAAGGTTAGTAGCCTCTAATAGCCTTATCCTTCTTGAATCTACTACCTCCATTTTAAAGCTACCCAAGTTGCTGACAATTGTCATAGGTTAACTATGAGTTGCATGAAGAAATACTTCCCTTTATCTGTCCTGAAGTCCCACTCATTAGCTTTATTTTTATTTTTTTTATTTATTAGATTTACCTCTGCCCATCTCCCCCTAAAAGCTTTTACTGGATGACCCAAATTCTAGTATTTCAAACAAGTTATAAAAATGTCTTTGCAGCACAACCCCATATCAGAAGTCAGCAGCCTTCTCAGGCAATGATCGTGTCCCTCAAATTTAAAATGGCTGATATCTCCCCAACTCATTCCTGAAATCTCATTTCTTCTAACTTCATATCTCATGCGATTTTACTAATAGTCTTATGAGATTTGTGGGAGCTATTTAATTCTGGAAAATTTGTGGTGAGCACCATGTTGCTATCCCTGTCCACTTACAGCTTTCTGTACATATTCAGAACAAAAAAAGAATTAGGAAAACAGCTAAGTTGAGGGAGACAGCTGCTCCTTCAATTAAAGATGGAATCTTAGGGGAATGAAATTAGAAAAATCAAATTTCAGACAAATTCTTTATGATGGGTCAGATCCTTTGGAATACCCTTCAACCAGAGATTCAGTCTGGCTCTACCTGCTGTCTTGGGAATGCATTAAAACCTGTTTTATTTTGAAGACACTTCAGAGAATAACAGACTGTCACTTTTATGTGGATGGGTATTAGCAGCTATCTATTTTCTGCAAATATCTACAGTGGTACCTCTAGTTATGAACGCCCCTACTTACGAATTTTTCGAGATACGATCAGCTCCGGGCCCAAAAATTTACCTCGACTTGTGAACTCGCCTCGACTTACGAACCGGATCCGCGGCCATTTTCCACCCGTTCCACGTGGTCCGCGGCCATTTTCCACCCGTTCCACGTGGTCCGCGGCAATTTTCCGCCCGTTCCACGTGGTCCGCAGCCATTTTCCGCCCGTTCCACATGGTCCGCGGCCATTTTTCCGCCCGTTCCACGTGGTCCACGGCCATTTTTCCACCCATTCCATGTGGTCCGCGGCCATTTTCCGCCCGTTCCACGTGGTCCGCGGCCATTTTCCACCCGTTCCACGTGGTCCGCGGCCATTTTTCCGCCCTGCCGCGTGGTCCGCAACCATTTTCTGCCCGTTCCACGTGGTCCGCGGCCATTTTTCCACCCGTTCCACGTGGTCCACAGCCATTTTCCGCCCCTGACACGTGGTCCACGGCCATTTTTCCGCCCGACACGTGGTCCGCGGCCATTTTTCCGCCCGACACGTGGTCCGCGACCATTTTTCCACCTGTTCCACGTGGTCCACAGCCATTTTCCGCCCCTGACATGTGGTCCACGACCATTTTTCCGCCTGACACGTGGTCCACAGCCATTTTTCCGCCCGACACGTGGTCCGTGGCCGTTTTTCCGCCCCTGACGCGTGGTCCGTGGATGCCGGAATGGATTAACGGTAATTACATTGAACCTTATGGGAAAATTTGCCTCGTGTTGCGACCAATTTGAGTTGCAACCAGAGTCACGGAACAGATTGAATTCGTAACTCGAGATTCCACTGTATTTTCATTTTATGTGTTTTTGAGAGAACTGGCTTTTTAACACTTTAGTGGCTATTGTTTTGGTCTGTTTTATGATTATTTACTCTGTAGTCTTATGGAATAGGCAGTATAGATACAATTAATTAATTAATAAGATACCACAGCTGACTAGAATAATGAACAGAAGGGCTCTATACTTCTACATTTTGCTGCAGTTTCTGCTTGTCCAAATTATTATTAAATTCAGAGGAAAGAAAGGGGTAAAATAATAATGATTACTTGAGTGAGACTGAAATCTAGTTTCAACCACAGGTAGTCCTTGGTTAACAACGGCAATTGGGACCGCAATTTCCATCGCTAAGCAATGCAGTCATAACATGTGATGTCATGTGACTGTGCTACTTAGCGACAGAAATTCTGGCACTTCTGTTGCCATTGTTAAGTGAGGATATCACATGATCGCCATTTGTGATCTCCTGGCAGCTTCCCCGTTGATTTTGCTTATAGGAAGCCAGCAAAGAAAGTCGCAAATGGTGATCATGTGACTGCAGGGATGCTGCGACAGCCAGAACTTTGAGGACTGGTTGCAAGTACCACTCGTTTAGCATCGTTGTAAGTTCAAATAGTTTCTGAATGAGTGGTTGCTAAGTGAGGACCACCTGTACTTTATGTCCATTCAGAATGAAAGTGAAAATGACTAGAGTATTTGATTATGCAAAGCCTCTGAATACATGACATTCAGCAGAATCAATACTGTGAACATATTTTTAATGAAAAGTATATGAGGCTTCTATACTAACATTTTCAAAATGAATTCAAGTTTTTTTTTATACTTTGTAATAAGTCAATTGGGTATCAGTTGGGGACGTGGTAGCGAAGGGGCTTAATGATGCTGAAGTTTGCTGGCCAGAAATGGTCGGCACTTCTGCGATTTGAGCCTGCTCCGCATGACGGGGTAAGTGCCTGTCCCTAGCTTCTGCCCACCTAGCAGTTCGAAAGCATACTATCTGCGAGTAGATAAATAGGTACTCCCATTTTGGTGGGAGAACCAGCGGCGCTTTGCACGGGGAAGCTGGAACCGGTGCTGGACCTGATCGGCAGAAAAAAAAAAAGCCAGTCGCTAGACGCGACTGATGCGAAGGACAGAAAAGATCATTGGTGGAAGAAAGCCCGGATGAGCTGACTCCCTTGCGACCGCTGCTGGCCACAACAGAATACGGCTGCACTGCAATTGTAATTAGAATAGGTTGTAATTGTAATTATAATTGTTGAAGCTGTACCTTGTGAGCTGCCCAGAGTTCCCCATTGGGGAAGATGGGCAAAGATAAATTCAATGTAATGTAATGTAATGTAATGTAATGTAATCATCAGTGTTTACACAAATCACAGCATGGGTCAAAATATATTGTGGCATTAACTATTTTTATTGTTATCAGGTGTCCTGGTTTAGGTTTAAATTTCTGTAATAAAATCCAAAATGTAAGATGAGTAATAAAAGGCCACCCACTATTTTTGGAGATAACAATCAAAGCTGGATACAAAATGATGCAGTATGGAATACACTTCTTCAGGATGTCAGCCAGCCCTGTGCCTTTTCAGAATATTCTATTACAACTCTTCTCTCTACCCAGTAAGTCTCTTTTCACTGAATTTTCAATAAGTATTTTGTGCCCACTGAACATACTTATGCTTCATCAACTCATTTTTAGCCATCCAACTTTTTTCTTAATAATTTTTTTATTTGTACAAATGTGGATTTCCCCAAAGCTGATGATACCCCATTCTTGTATATCACTTTGTAAGCAGCAGTCTGGAGAACCACAGAGAAAAAAAAATACATTTAAATAAAGTTGGGGACTGAGTTGCACAATGTGTAAAAGTACACAGAAAACAGCTACTGTTTCTTAAGAATTGGCATCGTAAGATATCCTACTTGTCATCTTGTAATATATATGTACAACACATGATAATTTATTGTATACATATACTAAAATATGGCTAGCCTGAATAAACTGTTTAATAAATACTGTCAGTGTTCACTTATTAAGGGTACAATGGATTACTATTCCTTGGCCCACTATTATAAACCAGTTCTACTGCACATTAGAAAATGGTCTAAATTTATAATTTGTTACACAATCATCACTCTCAATTCAGAAACACAGTGGGTTAAAATGAACATATTAGAATCTAACTAATAGAATTTAACTATATTTAAAATAATTTATTTTACATTTATTATAATATCTATCACACACATATCTCTTGGAAGTATCTTTCCTCACATCTAATTCCTAATCTAAACAATAATTCTAAAAAAAGAAAAACAGATTGTTGGAATTACACATGATCTTATACGCCAGATCCCGAACAGTTCAAGAAACTCCCACAGCAATGTAAACAGAATGCGAATAATCTGAAAATACCATTTCAGATGCACATCAGGCTTGAATATGCTACACTCCAGAATGGAAAATTTCTGTGATATTGAAAAGGTCTACACATGTTCACTAAGGATGGCTGTAAGCATAAAATGGCAACCCTATGTTGAAAATTAAACATAGACTTGCTTTGAAAACACAAATGTCTATAAAATGTATATCTAATTATTGAGTTTAAGTACTTTGATGTACTACCTATTCTAAAAACAGGGAAGGAAACCTGTTACATAAAAATTTGAAGCATGATTACTGACATACTGTAACAGAACACAGCATTTACCCATATCCACCTACCATTTTTTTATTGTGCCTTTGAATCCATGTTGACTCCTGGCAACTATCTGGTCTAGTCCCTGCAGTTTTCTTGGAAACATTTTTGGAAGTGGTTTGCCACTGCCTGCTTCCTACGGCTGAGAGTGAGTGACTGGCCCAAGGTCACCCAGCTGGCTTTGTGCCTAAGGCAGGACTAGAACTCACAGTCTCCTAGTTTCTAGCCTGATGCCTTTAACCACTATATTAAACCGGGTCTCTCTGCCTACTATACAGATCATGTAATAAAGGTTTAAAAAAAAAAGTTATAGAAAGCAAAGACTCTGGCAGATGAAGTTGCTCGGATTCACTCAGAGATGGATTCTGACTGGACTAGTCAGATGACAAAAACACTGGCTTGGTTAACTGGGAAAAGTTTTTGCCTTTAACTTGGACAAATACCCAGGACTGCTAATCCAACCACTTTTCTATTAGATCCATGCTCCTCCCAGTTGGGTCCATGTTATATTTTTGGCTTTGCTGAGGGAGGGGGTAGTCCCACCACAGCAAAGACCGATGAACTGGTGAGTAGACCGGTTCTTCAGAACCTCTCTGGACAAGGAGAGGACAGGAGATTGCCTATGTGTCTCCAGATAGCTGCTCCTGTGGGTTTGGCCACTGGAAGATGAAGGGATCAGTCACCAAGTTCACAACCTTTTAAAAGATGTTAAGTTCCCTAACTCACTTTCTAATCACTTTCAGAAATTGCTTATATAACCATTTTAAAGCTATTAGAGATCTTTGGAATGACAAGTTTGAAAAGCCACCTGGTGAGTCTATCTTCATTTCTGAACAAAAGAAAATTTAAATATAAGTTTAAGAACTTAAAAATTTGAAATAAATGGCAAAAAGCTAAGTAAGATTTTGAACTAAGAAAGTTATAAATGAATTAAGGGCCCAGACAAATTTGGAATATTGAAACTTTTGCTATAAGATTTTGGAACTAACTATATAAAATTAACAGCTTTTTGTGGGAACCAAAATTATTTTGTCTACTCTAAGTCATAATGGAGATTAGAGACTTTATGATTTAAATTTGACACTAGAGGGGACTAAAGATTTCAGGCAAAAAGAAAAAAAAAGTGTAAGCCTGCTTTTGGTTTTGATCAGTATTGGGATTTACAAAACAACACAAAATGTTATAACATTTGAAATACTAAAGGAGATTTTCAAAGAATGAGTCCAGAAATTAGTAGCTACAACATCAACAATATCAGTAACAATGTGTGCTTCTATGGATAAAACTACATTCAAAAGATGTTAATGAAGGAATGACAGATGTGAAACAGACTCTTTACTGGGTATACAAACGAAGCTGGCTGAAGATTTAAAAATTAAAGGGGAAATACAAATGATAAACCAAGAGAATGACCTAGACAATGTCTTTTTATTGGATTTACGAAGAGGCTTGTTACAGCCTCAAAGCCTTTGTAATAGGACAAAGAATTGAAGAGAGAACAAATCCTACAATATTTGAATGAATTAAAGATTTAAAATTTTTCAGAAGTAAAAGGAACAAATATGCAATTGGTTTATTTAATCAAGGTTAAAATAAGATATGTTTTTATAAACTTCTGGCAACCCTTTACGGATTTTTTGCTGACACCTGGATTGAAAAGTTGATAACTTATGGATTTGCTTATAGATAAGGGATGGGTTACGGGAAGAAGAGATATCTGTTTGTACCCTTATAAGGGGTGAAGAGCTACCTTGTTGCGATGAAGATTGGAAGTCACTTCTGTATATATTTCTTTTTGTCTTTATCTCACTTTTTTTCTTTTTACTTTTTCCTTCTTTGCCCTTTTTACGCTTTTTTACTTTCTTTCTCTGAGTTTAGTTTGTATTCGTTTTTATTACTGTAATTAAAATCTTGATAGACAGACACAGACACACACACACGGAAGCTGTTACCAGACTCCGATTTTTGTCCAGTCTCCAACCTTCCCTTTTTAGGGAAGATTTTTGAGAAAGTGGTCAGGCTGCAGCTTCAAAAGGTCCTGGAGAAAACAAATTATCTAGATCTCTTTCAATCAGGTTTCAGAGCAGACATAGCACTAAAGACAGCCCTGGCCACTTTTCAATGACCTCTGGCAGAGCCAGGTTGGAGGTGGTGCAACCATTCTGGTCTTCTTGATCTCTTAGCAGCCTTTGATATCATCAACTATGGTATCCTTCTAGAACATCGATTATTAGATTCGGGGAACATGGTACTTCTGTGATACTCCTCTTTTCTCCATGGTCAGTTCTAGTCAATACTGATGAGAGGAAGAGATTGAGCCAGGTGCATCTGACACATGGGGAGCTACAAGGCTTGACCCTCTCACTCCTTCTGTTTAACATCAATGTGAAGCGGCTAAGTGAGGTGCTGGATATCATCCTTAAAGCCCTCAGTGGCACAGGGCCTAGCTATCTGAAGGACTATCTCTCTCTCATAAAGTCTGCCTGTCATGTTTGTTTGGACACTGTAGGGATGTTCTAGGCCCCATCAATAAAACAATGTCACCTGATAAGACAAGACAGGAAGTATGCCTTCTTTGCCATTGCTTCTGCCCTCTGGAACAGCATTCCCCCTGAGATTTGTATGGCTATCACCCTGGCCTTATTTCTTAAAAACCCTTAAAACCTATTTTTTCCTCCCAGGCCCTGAGCTAATTTGAACAATGGGGTCCTAAGGATGCTTGAGTTGTTGTCAAGAATACAAACTCCTCTGTGTTGCTTCATCTGTTGATAATTATTTTTGTTTTTTACTTGTTTAAGTAAAACAATTCTGTACACCACCCAGAATCATTTCAAGTTGGGTAGCCTTATAAATCTAACAAATAAAATATAATTTAATTTAAACATTCTGAAAGTATATTTCAGAAACATTTTGATTGTGTATTATCCTTGTGAAACTACATTGTGAGACTGGCCATTTAACAGAAATATTTCATTTCAGAAAATTTGCTTTAATGATTTGAAATGTCAATAAAATATAAGCATGTTTCTCTTCCATGATTTAAAAAGAATATTAGGGAAATCCTGGCCATTATTATCAGTGTCGATGTGAATTAATTGAGCATTTGATAGTTTGAATACATGTTCCTTGTGTATTTGAGTAACATTTCTTTCTTTCAATACTGTCATCCTTTCCCAGACTTTTCAACTTACCGAGAAATGTTTCCCTCTTGCCAAGAATGAGTGGAATTGTCCAGAGCAACCCACTTTCCAAGTGGTTTAAACATCCTGACTGTAATATGGAATCGATGACCACGCCTCATTTCTGCATTATTTCTTCTAAAAATGCCTTTGTCCAAGCAGAAAACTAAGTGTAACCTATAGCTTAATCATTCCTTACACAATGATCTAATTCTAGAGCCAGATCTAGACACAACTGCTATCTTGTATGTTACCAGGGCAACCACTTCATGTCATAAGGCCTCAGTTCCTTCAAGACTAAACCCAGAAACCTTGAGATTGTTTTACAGAATTCAGAGGAATGATTCTGGAACAAATGTAATAATAATACTTATCTGGAAGTAAGTTTCCTTCAATACAATAAAAGGGTTATTTCACAAATACAGCATTCCTTCATGCGAGCATACATATTTTACATTACCAGAAAGCCATGATTACACAAAATTTCCAGCCTATATTTATCTTTACATAAATGTGATTACTTTGTATGCAGGTTACACACTCACCTGTAATTAATTCCACCCAATATTTCCTGGTACTTATAACTTTGATAGTACATAAGCAGCTGGGAAAAGGAACTAATAAAAAGAGCAGTTTTCAACTAGCAGAGCCTTTGGATCCAATCCAGTGAGCTCAACAAGGACAAAAATACATTATTTTTCAGAGTTTGTGCAATATTTCTGTAATTGTTTGGGTAACTCGCAAGAGAATTCCATTTCCATTTTTGGAGTACCTGATAGTATTTCATTAACTAGCTGTTCTATTTCAAAAAATGTGAGCAAATATAGTTTGTTTTAATTCAAGTGTTTTATTTTAAAATGATCTTTCTTAAATTTACAGACACTATATTAAGGGTTTGTGACAAAATACAAACAAATATTGTAATATTCTTCCTGATACTTATTATGTCCCACACAGTATCCTCACAAGATGATGAAATTACAAAAAGTATAAAAGGTTTGTAAATAGCTTAACACAAAAATTAACATCTGACAAACATGCAGACATAACTAATTGATATGAGGTGGAGAAAAATAAGAGGGAAAATATTCTGAACTGAGTATGTCACAAATTAATCAAATGCAAGAAAAAAATTGTTACAATCCCTCCTGGAGCATAATAATTGATTCCTAGAATGGCAACATTTAAACTAACTTCCTTATTTTGCAAACATTAATATAATATAAAATTTACTGAATGTTCTCCTATTGTAAAACTCCATGAATGAGTGTATCCTATTCCACACTATTTCTCAAAAATATCTATGCTAGCAAAAATCAGGCCTTATTCAAAGATAATCATTACTGACACAGTACCTTTATCACTGGCATAACTGAAAGAGATTCTCAGATCAGAAATGCAAAAAATAACATAAAATACAAATACATCTGCATTATTGCATAGAACCTGAGCAAATTCATTCTCTGTACCATTAGTTATCTAGTGCAAATATCCACATAGAAGATGAAAGGATGAAGAGTCCTAAGAAAACTCAAAAGTATGAAGCAGCAAAAAAAAAACTCAACAGAAATAAATAGGAAGAAAATCTAAAATGGAGAGGCATGCAATAATATAACCTGGAAAGATTCATGGCTACTTGGCTGATTCTCTAAATATGAGCCCTCAACACTAACATTTTGCTTTGTGTCACATTTTTCTAATAGCTTGCACATCTAACAAGTTCAAATGCAACCAAGATTCCACATACATTATATTATCAAATTTCTTTTACTTCAGTTATTTAACCTAAACAGTATGTTTACATACTACAAATAAAAAATATTCTCAAAATTATATATAAAAGCCAGGAATAACTTTAATTTTACAGAAAGCCTACCGAACATAGGCCCCTCTATCAGAGAATGTTTATTTTCCAATTAAACTTAAATTTACAAATTAAAAATATTAATGATTTTGAAGGTTACTACATCAAAACAACATTAAAATAAATTTAAAGTAATACAGTTGCACCTAAAAGATGGCAACCAGGAGTGGGCAAGCGTTGGCCGCCGTGCTGGTCTAGGTGAAGGGACAGTTGCTACGGGTTTTTTATCTTTACCCAAATGCCCTGAGAGCTTACCTGTGTGCCCTGAAGCTTGGACACCAAACTGCAGACTTCGGGGGTACTCTATGACAGAGTTTGGTGGGGCCGGTGTGGCTGGGTGGAGTTCCACAGTTAAGTTGGATGTGGCGTGGTGAGCAGCGCACAAAGTGAACCGCACGCAAGGCAAGCAGCGCGCAAGGTGAGCGGCGCGAGCTCAATGAGAGGCCTGGGCTACAGAGAAAAACTTTTCACTCTAGTCTGGGATCTTTGGGGGTGCTTGATGCTTCGGTCCCAGATGAATGGAGGATGGCGGAGCTCGGCAGAGGTTAGCTGGAGCATGACGGGTGCTAGGCGGAGCTCCATAGTTGTGCAGGGTGATGCAGAGAGTGTGCGGCCCAAAGAGAGATCTGAACCACGGCAGCCTAGAACTCAGCTGAGCTTGAGGCCAGACCACTGCACAGGGCCTGAAAATTGGCTGGACTAGTACTGGAGCACTAGCGGTGTTCCGAGTTGCAGCTGGAGTGGCCTGAGAGGGAGCAGTGGCAAAGGACTGAGGCCTGGATGTCGGTCTACAACCGGCTTGGCATCTGGCACCCGAACAGCAGCTCTGGCCCCCTAGGGGGACCTGAAGGACTTGGAAGCTGGCAAGTTCAATTCCAGACTGAGTGTTGGGGTCCCTCCAGTAGATGTTAGCTGGGTCTCCCTCCCTAGGGTGAGAGACAGAGGGGAGTCCACGGGTGGATGTGAGAATGCGTGGGTGAGAGTGTGAGTGTTGTCCCCTACTGACCAGTGAGAGAAGTCGCAGGGGAGGCATGGTGGGCAAAGGGGCTGTGGGGTAAGGCTCCTACACTGCTGAGAGCAGGAGCTGGAGTGCTAGGGAACACACAACCACCTGATTGACTGGTTTGATTGATTAGGTGATTGTTACTGTATGTTTGGATGGAGGGTCCCCTAACTAGGGAAGCCAGAGGCCTGGGATTGGGGGGAATTGGAAGCCCTGGGGGGCTTAGAGTCATACTATTCAGGTGGTGACAGGGAGGGGGTGTTATGACGGGAGTCAGAGGGCGGGCCACTCTCAGGGAAGATGCCCCCAGTGTCTACTACCAGTGGCATGTTCCAACCCTCTGGACTTGGACCCAGGCCCTGGACAGCAGAACTGTGGAGGCCCTAGCTTTTGGCTGCTGCTTCTTAATGCCAGGTCAGTCAATAACAAGGTCCCCCTTATATGTGATTTGACCACTGAGGAGCGGATCGACCTGGTATGTATCACCGAGACCTGGCTGAGCCCTGAAGTGGGGGTGCCCCTTTTGGAAATGTGACCAGCTGGGCTTACGGTTTTATACCAGCCGAGACCCCGGGGCAGGGGAGGAGTGGTAGCAGTTGTCATCTGGGAATCTCTGTTGGCCTTCAGGGGTGCTGCTGCACAAGTGGCTGGTTGTGAGACCTTGTTCCTGAAGCTGGGCTCATGAGAAGAGTTGGGATTGTTGCTGCTGTACTAGCCTCCCTGCAGTGTAGCAACCTCCCTGCCTGAGCTGCTGGAGGCTGTCTCAGAGCTAGCAGTGGAGTTCCCCAGACGTATAGTCCCTGGGATGTGCCTTGGAGGTGACCCAGGAGTTCATGGCCACCATGGCGGTCATGGGCCTGTCCCAGATTATTTGCAACCTGACTCAGGACGGTGGTCTCACATCGGACTTGGTTTTCCTGTCAGAGCAGTGGCAAGATGATCTGAAGGGGGAGTTACATCTGTCCCCATTGTCATGGTCAGATCATGCCCTGGTGACCTTGAGATTCTCTCATCCTACCCACCTCTGCAGGAAGGCAGGACCTATTCAACAGGTCCACCCCTGTCGACTGATGGACCCAATTGGGTTCTGAAGGGACCTGGGGGTTATACCCGAGGATCTGCTGTATGGTCCAGCAGAGGCCTTGGCCGCCACCAGGAATAGGAAGGTGGCCGAGGCCTTGGACAAGATCATGCCCGTGTGACCTCTCGTGATCCATTGAGGCCAATACTCCCCATGGTTTATGGAAGCGCTGAGGATCTCACAAAGGATTAAGAGATGTCTAGAGCGCTGCTGGAGGAAAACACAGATCAAACCCAACCGAACACAGGCTAGAGCTGCTATTAAGGCCTACCTTGTGGCAGTAAGAGTGGTGAAAAGTCAATATTTCTCCAGTCTTATTGCATCCACAAAATGCCGCCCGGTGGCCCTGTTTGATCATCCGATCCCTTCTGGGAAAAGAGGGCCCAGCGGCCCATTTACAGGGCCACACAGAGGAGTTTTCTGGGCATCTGAACAATAAAATTGCTCGGATCTGTTCCCAGTTGGATTCCAAGCATGGGTCATGGCCTATGGAGATGCCCAGGGTATGGACTTACCCTGTTATCTGGGAACAGTTTGATCCTGTTGGACCTGAGGAAGTGGACAGGGTCCTCCGGACTGTTAATGCCACCACTTGTCAACTAGACCCATGCCCCTCCTGGCTGGTCAAGGCCGCTCAGGAAGCGACATGTAGGTGGGTCCAGACAATGGTGAATTCATCCTTGAGGGAGTGGGTGTTTCCAGTCGTCTTTAAAGAGGCACTGGTGCATCCCCTCCTCAAGATACCATCCCTCGATCCCATCATACTGGTCAATTTTTGTCTAGTCTCCCACCTCCCTTTTTTAGGGAAGGTGGTTGAGAAGGTGGTGGCATTGCAGCTCCAGGGGATACTGGGTGAAACAGATTATCTAGACCCCTTTCAGTCAGGTTTCAGGCCCAGAAATGGGACGGAAACAGCACTGATCACACTCATGGATGATCTCTGGCAGGAGCAGGATGGGGGTAGTGTATCCATCCTCACTCTTCTTGACCTCTCAGCGGCTTTCAATACCATCAACCGTGGTATCCTTTTGGGCCAACTTAGGGAGTTGGGAGTGGGCAGCACAGTTTTGTGCTGGTTCACTTCCTTCCTCCAAGGTTGCTACCAATCGGTGTTGATTGGGAGCGAGAGGACCAGCTCAAAGCCCCTCTATTGTGGGATACCGCAGGGTTTGGTACTCTCTCCACTCCTTTTTAACATCTACATGAAACCACTGGGTGAGATCATCCGCCACCATGAGATGAGGTATCATCAATATGCAGATGATACCCAATTATACATCTCCATCCCGGTTGATTTGAGTGATGCTGTGACCACCCTTTCGCGGTGCCTGGAGGCTGTAGGGGTCTGGATGGGAAACAACAGGCTTCAGCTGAACCTGTAAATGGAATGGCTGTCGAGTGGAGGATCCTCTGTATCTTGGGGTTTACCATCTTTGGTTCTCAATGGGGTTGCACTGCCCCAGACAGACCCGGTGTGTAATCTTGGGGTCCTCCTGGACTCACAACTCCTGCTTGAGGAGCAGGTGGCAGTCGTGGCCAGGAGGGCCTTTGCCAACTTCGTGTTGTGCTCCAATTACACCCTTTCCTGGATTAGGAGTCCCTCTGGTCTGTCACTCATGTCCTGGTCATCTCTCATTTAGACTACTGCAATGCACTCTACATGGGGCTATCCTTGAAGAATATCCAGAAGGTACAGCTTGTTCAAAATGCGGCCGCGTGGCCAATCTTGGGTGCCCCAAGGATGGCATATGTAACAGCTTTGTTGCGGGAGCTGCATTGGGTTCCAGTTTGTTTCTGGGTCCAATCCAAGGTGTTGGTTATTACCTTTAGATCCCTACATGGCATAGGTCCAGGTTACCTGAGGGACTGTCTCACCCCTATTACATTGACTCATCCCATCCGGTCTGGCAGATAAAGCACACTGCGGATCCCGTCAGTGAGAGAATGTCAACTGGCAGGTCCTAGGAGGAGAGCCTTCTCTGTCATTGCCCCTGCCCTATGGAATACTCTCCCCCCAGAGGTGAGGTGGGCCCTATCCTCCCAATTTTTTGGAGGGAATTGAAGACTTGGCTCTGCCAACTTGCATGGGGCGAGGAAAGATACAACTGACCCTGGGGATGGCTGGCGCCTTGACGATGCTCCCTGAGTTTATTAACACCTAATTAACATCATCCTCTTGGAAGTATCATAAAGGAAAATAAAGGCAGTTTGTTTTTTAGCATATTTTAATTAATTCATATTTATCTATTTTAATTGTTTATTCTGTTTTTACTGTAAACTGCCCAGAATCACCCCACAGTGAGATGAGCAGTGACAAATTTGAAAAATAATAAATAAATGGAAAGATAATATGTTCAATTTTATAAATCAGATTTGGCGTTATGAAAATATATATCATTGTCATAAACAAAAGTAATTTCAAAAGAAACAAATGCAAATTAAGGATAATTTTTATAGACTTGTCTGTGATTCTTCTTGTTAGAAGATATTGGCATTTCATAATTGGAATGTCAAAAGATTAGCTTTTTTTTTTTTTTTTTTGCAAGAAAGCCTTCTAGGTTAAATCTTCAGGCCATGATATATGCCATGATATAATCTGGAACACTATCATTTTGGGTACACTTCACAGATAAACTTCAAGGACTAAAATCAGGGTATGCCAGGAAAAGAAAAGAAAAAAAAAGAAAAGAAAAGAAAAGAAAAGAAAAGAAAAGAAAAGAAAAGAAAAGAAAAGAAAAGAAAAAGAAAAGAAAAAGGGGAAGGGGAAGGGGAAGGGGAAGGGGAAGGGGCAATCCAATTCTTACAAATAAGAATAAACAATCACTTAAATTGTTTTCTGACTGATTACCTTTTTTCTGATGCCATTTTTAATTTATTCATTCTGGAGAGATTTTTGCTTTATCTCAAAAAAGATCAGTTGTTCATATCAACATATCTGAAAAAGAAGAGAGAGAATACACGTATATTCACACAGACTATTTGGCATATGAAACTGTTATAGTAAGTATACCTTATT
The DNA here is from genome assembly GCF_059951505.1 of Python bivittatus. Classification (NCBI taxonomy): domain Eukaryota; kingdom Metazoa; phylum Chordata; class Lepidosauria; order Squamata; family Pythonidae; genus Python; species Python bivittatus. The sequence goes on along the minus strand of NW_028277112.1, from coordinate 34,690,986 downwards.
AATAAGAAATGTGAAAATTGGGCTAAGAAAATACGATAGATGTCACATAATTTGCAGACAAATCTCTAAAAATTGTCAACTGGGTTAAAAGGGCTTTAGAAATACAGATTAGGGCTGCAATATCAGTTATGCTTAATTAGTGATTTTGCTACAATTATTATAGCTGGTTAGGAAAAAAGCAGAAGGAATGCAAAAATTCCCAAACTGGGAACTGCATATGAGCACTTGTTTTTTTCATATAACATGCACATACATCCATTCTCTATTGGCAAGAAACCAGCAATCTGGGCTCACTAGCTGGCTGATTAGACTCCTTTCTATTCCATGGTTTGTATCCTTTGTAGCCAAGGACTCTTTGTAACTCAAAGCCACAGATTGCTTACCCGTGACTTGTGCAGAAATGGTCACCAAAGCACAATGTAAAATAAATAAATGAAAAATGAAATATTGAGTAAAAGGAGATTACTGGTTCTCTTGCAAATATAAAAGTTTGAGCAGCCTGTAAATTCATACAAATCCCTAAGGGAAAAAAATGGTTTAGCTTCAAGATTTCACAAAATTTATTTTTAAACAGAATTTCAGAACTGACAAAATTCTTTAGGAGAATGTCACATGAAACTGGCCAGCCTTAAAGAAGATACCGGATGCTAACTTAACCCAGTCAAAATAAAGTATTAATAATTCTGTATACAAAGAGTTAAAATTCTAGAACTGCCAAGTTCTGTTTTCAGAACATTTCTGAAGGAGACTAAATCTTCGTAAACATGAATACTTTTTACATATGTTAATGGATGCCAATATAATCTTAAAAATTTATTTTTACAAGAACATTATGCTTTCCTTTCACAATCACAACTATATTTTTACTCAACAAAATATTTGCTCATAACTCTGATTTGAAACTATTTTGAAAATTATTTCAAATCAAAGATCAAACTGTTCTTTTGTTGCATATATGCCATTTCTGAAATTTCACTAGGGTTACTGTAACAAATTAGAACAATCAAGGAAATGTCTTCCTTATGTACCATGTTATCTTATGACTGGACAAATGGCTGACTGAAAATGAATCCTTGACACAGAATTGAAATTATTTTTTCAATTAGCTATTACTATTTATTGATTTTATAATTTCTTTGATTGTTGTAAGCCACCCAGAGAAGCTGAGAGTCAGGTGGCATATAAGTTTAATATTCCTCCTCTCCTCTCCCTCCTCCTCCTCTTTTTTTAGCTATTCTAGACAGCTTCCTTCTGTCAATAAAACTGGAGTGTAGAAACTAAGAGTAAAATGGTTCTGGACAGTTAAACTATCAAACATATTTATATGCTGAAGAGGATATTGAGATCTTGGCATCTCTATTTAAAGTAAATTAACTTGGAGGAGTAAAATAGACTTTCAAGATTTATTGCCAGGAATACATAACTCTACACTAGATGTATTGATGGTCTGAGTGGTTCAGGATCAGGCTGTTCTGCTGGTAAGGAGTTCAGGAACAGTAAAAGCATACAAGCAACAAACTTTTTAAATATTCCATCTCATTAAAATAAAATCACCCTAATTTGGGGGCTATTTTCAATAAACTAGAATTTTTCCAGGTACATAAGCTTATTGTTTCCATTACAGGTAGTCCTCACTTACCAACCGCAATAGGGACTGGCAACTCCATCGCTAAGTGGCGCAGTCATTAAGCACAATGTCATGTGACAATTACTGCAACTTCCTGCCAGCTTCCCCATTGACTTTGCTTGTTAGAAGCCAGCTGTGAAGGCTGCAATTGGCGGTCACATGACTGCAGGACATTGTGACAGCTGCAACTTTGAGGATCAGTCATAAGTCTCATTTTTCAGTGCCATCATAACTTCGGTCGCTTAACAAGTGGTTGATAAGCAAGGACTACCTGAACAGCCTTCACGGAAATATCTTGCAGGACAAAACTGACCGGTGTAAACAGGATCATGCACACAACATGCACCACCAATATACTTACAAGAAGGTGGCAATTCAATATTATCATATAACTTCAATACAGTTTTTTAATGCATTGAAATTTCAGCCTCAAATATTAAAACTACAGTTTCCATACTGACTCAAAATCAAAATGCTAAGATGTTATTCTCAGCTAGAGATTTTCCTTAAATAGTTGTATCTGACTATTAACTAATGAAATATTATTCTAAGATTTAGAATACTGTACTTTGGGATAAACATGTTTATAGAAGTAAAAATGGCAGTTTCTTAACTTTGTTCAGTAAAGATGCATTTGCATTTCTAATTTTTCCCCACTTCATTATGTGGCCTAATCATTTCCTACCAGGATGAAACAAGCTCACAAAACACCAGGTCTTGTGATTTTAGATTACATTGGTATATGAAATGCAAATAGCCCTAATAAGGCACTCCTAAATACCTTCAACCCATACTTTTTTGAACAATACAATGGGAATATTCCCCTTAGCCAGTCCAGTTATTCTCATTCCTTCTCTTCTTCTTAGACATTTTCTAGTTCAAAACATGAGAATGAATATTTCAACAGATACCAGTATCTATTCATGCTTTTCTGCCTTAACAGTATTTCCAGACAACACTTTTATTGTGCAATTACCCAGCTTTGATTTAGGAGGTGAGGGAGTCCAGACAGATTTTCTTCTTATAACCATCGTGTACCTTTTCAAAAATTCTTCTCACTAACAACCACTCCCCTCTGGAAGCATCTTACAGTGTTCCACATCCTTCTTACACTATAATACCAGAGATCTTATACTCGATAATACTGTATTATTGAAAACATAGTTTGGATAATGCTGCAATTTCTTATATCTAAGAGATGTCTGCTCCTTTTGAAAAGGGTATCCCTTCCATAATCATGGACCTATTTTTTTTTTCTTTTTGTACTTTGATTCAGTCTTGACTCCTGAAGAATGCCTAGACAAATCCATTCCATTTTCTTGGCAACATTTTTGGAAGTGGTTTGCCATTGCCTTCTTATGACTGAGAAAGAGTGACTGGCCCAAAGTTACCCAACGGACTTTGTGTCAAAAGTAGAACTAGAATTCCGGGTCTCCTGGTTTCTAGCCTGATGCTTTAACCACTATACCAAACTGGTTCTCCATATACCAAATACAGATGTCAAAATAGAAGGCTATCCTTTTACTGAAAATATATTGTTAGAAAAATTAATCCTGTTTTGTTCTATGGGAAATGCTTTCCCACTTCATAAATGTTGTTATACTTCTTAGAGTAATGTACATAATCAAATGTGCATCCCCATGCAATGGCTCTCAGTGTAACTACCACATAAGAAAACTCATGAAAAAAGGCGTTAATTTCATGAGTTTTCTCATGTAGTAGTTACACTGACTAGAGATAAAGTTTCAGCAGCGTATCTGAATTAAGCCACAGAAAACCAGTATTCATACAGAAAAGTGATTTTCTATTTCTAGTTAGCTCACAGATGAGGAAAAAAATGAAGGGCGTAAATATTTCCTAGAAAGCATTATTAAAATCAAGTGTCATTATCTCAGCCAAACATTCCTATACCAGGGATAAGCAAGCTGTCAGTGTTATGATTAAATTCATACAGCACAATTGTGTTTGTGTCTCTTCAGAAGTGAGCCCCACTAAGGATAGCGAGGTATACATCTGGATATTGGATTACAGCCTCGGACTTTGCATTTTCTCTACTACTCTTTTAAAGAATCTGAAACTATTTAAATAATAGATATAAAATATTATTCAATAATTACTCCAGACAAACTTCACTGCTAAAATAGTTCTAAAGCTATTCCATAAGCTCATCCTTTTGTCCAACAGAGGGAAGAGATGCTCTATAACTTGTAACAGGCATTCACTTGTTATCATAGGTTTATTTTTGTCAAGTGATAAAATAAACTGTGGACAGAATTTTAAATATTTCAGTTTGTATATTAGTCCCTTGAGAGCCATTTTAATGTAGTAGTTAAAGGAACCAGACTAGAAACTGAGAGACTATGAGTTCTACTCCCACATGAAGCCAGCTGGGTGACTTTGGGTCAGTCACTTGTGAGACTAGGCTGAAGCTGCCATAACCTAAAGATGAAGCAGGCAGGTAAGCAGAGAGGACAAAAGCCAGGAAACCTATCTAAGAGATCCCTTCAGGGAGGTAGATAAGAAGGAAGCAAGTCGTTAAGGAAAAAACAAAGGACCTGAACCAGAAAAAGGAAGTTGGGCCTGAGCACATGGAAAGCCTCACCCCAATCCCATCAACTTGTAAATCAACCCAGCAAGGACCTTTGGGGATAAAAGGGGTCCCAAAGCCCGCCCACTCTGAGTCTGAGTCATCTGAGCCACCTTTGGATCCAGGGGCTTTTGTCCCTCTAGCTAGTGCCTGGCAGCTTAGTTGGGAAGGACGGGGTAAGTGTGGATGAGGGTGCGCGTGTGTGTGTATGAGAAAGAGCAAATGTACCTTGCAACCAGTAAAGTTTTGCTGTTACTTTAAATTCACTGGGTTTCCGTGTATTACAAAGAACCTCTTGTGCATCAGTGTTTGGTTGGAAGTGATTTGTGTGTATCCCTAATTATTTCCCAGCTGTTGACCAGGGCTGTGTCTGTCTGCTCCAGCCGCACCTATCTGGAAAACCCAGGTAGAAAGCAAGGGGGGGGTGACAAGATCCGCTGACAAGATCCGCGTGCCTCAACAGGCTGTGAGTGTGTGAGTGAGTGACCATAAGCTGAACCTGGGAGCAGCGTGTGTAACACACTCTGTCTCAGCTGTAGGAAGAAGGCCACGGCAAACCACTTCCAAAAATATTGCCAAGAAAACTGAGGGACTAGTCCACACAATCACCAGGAATCAACACTGACTCAAACACAGACGCAAATCTCTACTTCAGATATGTTACATCGATTATCCCATCTTTTCAGTGCTCATAAATGTATATTTTGTAATGTAATTTTCTTTTTTTCTTAATATTACACATGCAAAGAATTGCAGGGGAGTTCATGCGATCCAAAATACGGACTTCAATTAATCTTATGGGTTATACCAATTTGTCCTGTCTCTCATGGAAGGCTCTCTGATCTAAGACTTCCATAAATAGAAGGTATAGAAATGATTTTAGTTGATTACTACTTCTCCCCGCAGTTCCCAAGAGTTCCCCCTCTCCCAAGTATAGCCAAGAACACTGATGGTTATAGAGTTTTACTATACAAATCTACATTCATGAGAAGAATGTTTTGAAATGAAATATATTCTACCTATGTTGAAGTCACAATGTTCATAAGACCACATATGATGTATTACAAGGAGTATTTACCTTCCGTAGTCACTTAAGCATGCAGCTGCTGGAAATAGTGGACAACCTTAGCCTCAAATACAAGACAAAGACCCTGTGCAAATCATTGGTTCACCAAAGCTTTTCTAGATCTCTGGTCTGCTCCATCCCACCTCATTGTGATTATCAAGCAATACAAATCTTAAATTCAAACACTTTATTAATAAATAAATGCTTCTGCACTTGGCAGTCTAGATTCAGAAACCTCCCTCAGAAGTGCTTTCTGCCATAAATATGTTAAGATTTTGAAGCCCTGCTGCAGTTGTTTCAGCTGGGCCAACCTCTGCTTAACGTAAAGATTTTATAGCAACTTGGGTTGTAGAAAGCTATGGCTTCATTTTGTGTAACTAACTTCAGGGATAGATCAATTCTGGATGCAAATCAAGACCATCTTGTGTTAGTGCACCTTCAAATGATAACAAGAAACAGATGTTTGGTTTTTCCTCATGCCTTCTTTTACCCAGAAATATCATGTACAAATCACTCCAGCCATATTCAGTTGGATGCACACATCAAATGAAGCCATAATTTATTTTAACCATGGTTTCTTGAACAAACCATAATATTAAGACATAAACTAGGCTTTACAAACTACAATGGCTGGGTGCACACCTGCTGAGTCAAACCCAACCCACCAACAGTGGGTTCTCTCACTATGCCTAAGCAATGCAGCTATCCATTAGGAGAAACTGAAAAACTGTGCATTCTTTCCACACTTTCTCCAGATTCCAGCCCCCCCCAGCACTGTGCCATGCGCCATAATACTTATAGCAGGCATCATGCAGAGAAGAGCAGCTGGATATGTATAGGAGACATTTGCACAAACATCCATAATGAGAGCAAACTGGGTTGTACTGAGCTGTATAGGAATTCTAAACATCTACAACCTCACACTGCTTATCATTAACAAACACTGAACACACACCGAACACTTATCATTAACACACACTGAACACAGTGTGTTAATGATAAGATCTGTTTTTAAAATATTCTTGGCTTCCATTTGGACTGTTTTAACCATTTTAACTGCATTGCTGTTCCTATAAATTGCCACTTTTTGTGACAAGGAAAAGAAAGCACAAATAAATGGGCTATTTTTAAAACACACACCCAACTGTGTGATAGCTAACAAGTCATGCCCATTTAATAAACAGAAATGCAACAATATTCCACTGCAAATCCTAACAACCAGCATGCATCAGGCGCAATGCTGTAAGATTTCAAACCTACTCTAGAAGATAAACCAGAGAATTCCCCATCCAAAAAGGACCTTGTGATATAGAGATCTAATGAAGGTGAACTCCTCTAAATAAATGTTTAAAAATATGAGACGGAGTTCCTCGGAGAAAAAAATGAGTGTGTGCGTGGAGTGGTGGGAAAGCCAGCCACTCCAGAATGCAGCTTCTATTCTAGCGAGATCACCACGATGACGAACCTCCTCTTCAATGACCATTTCCAGCGGCCACCACGTCCCTTGGCTAAACTGCCCTCTTTCCATATTTATCTGTTTGTTGCTGCTGCTGCTGCTGCTGCCGCCGCCGCCAGAGGTCAGAACCATTGGAAGCTCCGCCGACAGGCAAAGCTAGTTAAAGGGGCAATCAAGCCGAGCGTCCTTCCACCCCGGGCTGTGTCAGTCACCTTTTCAGGTCGGGGGCCACGGTCTTTCTTAAGGTTCGGCCTCCGGGTACCTCAGCACTGCATCTCCTTCGGCGAGAAGATGGGGGTAGAGCGCCCAGGCCGGGCTCCTGAGGGAGGCAGGTGAAGGGAAGCGGGCCCGCACCCAGCGCCACTCCCGCGGAGGGGCAACGACAGCGGCCGCAGCACCGGCGACGCCAAACCCAGACTCTCCGCACACGCCCGACGGGAAAAAGAGGACGCGGCAGAAACCTGCCCGCATCCTGGAGACGTCACCGCGCTTTCCCTTCCTCCTCCCCCGCCACACGCGTGCTCAGCCGCAGCGCGCGCATGCTCCCCGCCCAGGGCGGGCCGAACGGCTTAAACGCCCTTCCCCTTGAATTGCGGTGTTGTCTCTTTCGCCAGGGATGGGGGGCGGGGGGAGGATTCGGTCGTCTTCTTTCAGCGCGTGCTGTTGCCCGCCCGTTCTTTTAGAGTCCGGTAGGACATCAGGCGCCCAAGTTGTCCTTCAGTTGAAGCACTGATATGATTCCCCGAAAGACCTTCGCCAGTCCCAGAAGTCTAGCTAAAATCAGAAATCAGTTAAACTGACCCAGCTGTAATCTAGATTTAATTTTCGGAATCCGGTTCTGTGAAAAAGCCTTCCCTTTTCGAGCTTTCCGAATTTTTAAGTATGCTTCCCACCTAAAGTTAGAAGCTTCGTGTTGGTGCTCATTTCATGTTTCCTTAAAGTCATCCAACATGCCATGTACCAGTGTGAAAAAACCCACCCTGTTAAATTCAATAACTGCACCACCATTAGTTGCAATAACTGCAACCAAATGCTGTTCATTTAGTCACTACTTTATATCAACATTTTATGTCCTTACTGTCAATTGATTCTTATTTCTGTCTTAATTTCATTAGCTACTAGGGTCATTTTAACAATAGAATCGCTATAATTGGACTCAGTTTTGAAAACATAATAACTCCTTATGTATCATTCTTCCTCATACATGGCATCACTACAGCACAACTCTAGATATACAGTAATATTAATTACAACTTTCCATGGCTTTTAGTATTATAATGGTTATTTTAGATCAGTCATTTTACTATTCTATTATTCTAAATAATCATTTAATTGCCTTATATAAATTGTATAATACCTTACTATATTGATTTTTATTCTTAAACTTTAACTTACAATTTTACTTTACTATATGATTTTATAGCTTGTTTAATCAATTTCTGTGCTGTATAGGCTGTATTAATATTCAGGGAGTTAAATGTGACACTTTTTGTTTTGCTGGTCAGTGACTGAAATAAAATGACTGACTGCAACCAAATGCCTGTACTGTATGTAGTTCATTATCAGTCTCTCACACTGGTGTGTAAGGATTTGGGACTGTTCTTCTATGATGAACTGCTTTAAACTAAGTAAGTTTACCAGTGTGAACTGCTTGTTTCAGGTTTTGGCTATTTCAAGACTAAATGTATTCATTTTGTTGTAGACTTATCTTTAGGATAATTATCTGGCTGCATGACCTCCTTTGCACTTTATCTAAAGGACAAATGGCTGAGGCTATCCTGTAGATAGAATAGCCTTGAGATAAAACAGAAATAATCTCAATTCATTCAAGTCCTGAGGCAGCCGTGCATCTCCACATCATACAAGACAGTTGGTATGAAGTTCTTATTTCATTTCCAGGAGGTATAAGACCCTCATTTTGCCTGAAAAAATCCCACTTTTTGCCTCATCTGTTCATAGAACCTCCCTCCAGAAGTCTGGAGGGTTTTCCAGGTGCTTTTTGGCAAACACAGGATGAAATCAGTGTTCGTAACTCATGTTTTCCCCTTTGTTACTCTCCCATTAATTCTATTCTTACACAGTGCTTTTCTGATGGTGCAGAAGGAACACTCATTTTAAGCCAAGACGCAGAGGCCAGAAGGACTGTAGATGTTATTCTGGGAGTGTGACTTCCTGGACAATTTTATGCTATGCTCTTAGAATAATTTTGACAGGACAGCCTCTTTTGGAAAGATTCACTATTGCCCTCAATCAACTCCATTTCAAAGCTATCTGTATAGATCAGCAGTCCCCAACCTTTTTGGCACCAGGGACTGGTTTCATGGAAGACAGTTTTTCCACGGACTGGGGGGGGGGGGGGGGGGGAGATGGTTTCAGGATGATTCAAGTGCATTACATTTATTGTGCACTTTATTTCTATTATTATTACTTCTATTATTATTATTACTTCTATTATTATTATTTCTATTATTATTTCTATTATTATTTTGGTGGGAGGAAACGCTGGCGGCGCTTTGCGCAGGGGTAGGAATCGGTTGCTGGTCCCGCCTAGACGCGAACATCGGAAAGACACGACGCAACGGAAGATCTGACTCTCCTGTGACCGCCAGCTGGGCTCAGCCCTAGGAAGGAGGCAATGGCAAACTACTTCTGAAAAAACCTTGCCAGAAAACTGCAGGGACTTGTCCAGGCAGTCTCTGAAGAATCGGACACGATTGAACAGATTAAAAAAAAGAAAGCTTGTGAGCTTATCAAAACTCTGACTGAGACAAACGCACGGTGCGGGAAAGAGGCACGGACAGAAGTGTTAAATAAAATAATGGCAGGCCATGCACTGAGTAAAATAAGTGTCGGATTCTGAGCGCACAACCTAGACCCCTCGCATGCGCAGTTCACAGTAGGGTTTGCGCTCCTATGAGAATCTAATGCTGCCACTAATTTGACAGGAGGTGGAGCTCAGGCAGTAATACGAGCGATGGAAAGCGGCTGTTTTCGCTCACTCGCCCGCCGCTTACCTCCTGCTGTGCGGCCCAGTTCCTAACAGACCATGGACTGGTACCGGTCTGTGGCCCAGGGTTTGGGATCATTGGAACTCCAGGGTTTTAAAAATTTCCCAGATTGAAAAGCATCAATGGCTTCTTTAGGGAAGTGTTCAGAAATTTCTTCTAGATAGTGCACAATATACCCCTAGAATATGCATAGTGTGAACTTTACTGGGATGAGGGTGGCCAAAGTTTATAGATTTATATAGGGCAGGGTTGGTCCAAATCAGGCCTGTTTAATAAAGTACTCAGACAACTGGTCCTAATTATCTCTTTGACTGAAGTGACTGAACCTACATAATTACACACTGCATGTTGGAATACCCGATATATGAAATGAAATTAGCACAAACATTATTATTTGTTCACTCATATTTTTTTACATATTGTTGGAACCTACAAGAAGTTCTGATAATATTCGGTGTAACAGATGTACAAAAATTCAGAAAATCCAAAGGGAGCAAATGTTTTTTCAGTGAAGTGTATGTATTCTGAATGAAAAAGCATTCCATATGTGAGAAGGTCGTTCAATAACAGCTTTTTATTTCTAATTAAGATCCCAGAATTATCTTAATTCTTGAATACTAATTGCCTCATGTTTACCTTTTAGTACTAGTAAATTTGAGTTCCTATCCTAATTTCTTTTTGTCTACTATGTGCATATGAAACTGGCAGAAAGAGTAATCTGTTGCAACATAAGAAAAAAAATCTTAAATATTCTTTCCCATCCTGGTGTAAATAGCCATTTGGTTTGGAATACTGGGCGCTGTAGTCCTATTAGTGGAGAGCACCTAGTTGGGAAAATGTTGCTCCACATACTTTGAGTGCTATAGAACTGAACTCAAAAAGGCTTGATTCTGAGTTGGACAGTATGGTATTTAAAGCATTTTAATACACTGTAATATTAATATGTGGTTCTATCCCATAATTTTTTTGTATTGTCATAGTGTGGTTTTCTTTAGAATTCTGTCTCAAGTTTGATTTGAATGGAGAATATTATAAATCCTCTTAATAAAGTTATCCATGGAAATAGTAATATAAAACTTCTATTCTGCAGATAAACATATATTCCACAAAACAGGCACTTCTTTAAACACTTTAAAGAATGATAGTGCAGTGTTAACAGCATACAATACTAATTCCAGTCTGAACTGGCATAATCCAACAAATTTATTCTAAAAAAGTGGAAATAATTATATATGGCAGTAATTTTATGTTGAAATACTGTAAAATATTCACACATTTACAGCTATATGTTACTACTGGAAAACTATTGCTTTAATTATTCTAATTTAGTCACCGAAATACCCTAATATTTCATGATCTCATAAATGTTTGTTATTCTTATCCTCCCTGGAATTAATCTCTATTTCTCCAGCATGCCCTATTACCGAGCCCAAGGAGACTATCTACCACTTCTTTTTTCTGACATCAGCTGTGAATTCACTAAGCATTGTGATTGACATTATATTAATATATAATATGACTGACATCTTTATATTTAACATTTTTAAATTTTCCAGTTTTTACTTTCATAATGAACTCTTCTAAGTCTTTGCTTCCAGCTATCAAAATGGTATCATCCGCATATGTCTCATTGTTACGTGTTTCAACCTCCAGTTTTGATTCCATTTCTTATCTCTTTCAATCCTGTCATTTTTACCTTCACTGCATAAATTAAACAGATATGAGGACAGCATGCATCTTTGTCTCACTCTGTTACACATACCAAACCATGATATATGTACCATGACATTGTCCCAAACTGTTTGTCCATGTCTAGTTTGTACAATATCTTTCTGCTCATTAAAAAGATTCCTGAGAAGACTAATTGGGTGTTCTGGTACCCTTATTAGCTTTAATATATTCTATATTCTGGCATGATCTACACAATCAGAAGTCTTGCTGTAGTCAGTAAAGCAAATATAAATCTGCTTCTTAAATGTTCTTGCTCTCCACTTTATTCATCTTATGTTAGCTACATGATGTCACATCCCTCTGCTTTTTCTGAAATCTACCTGTTCATTCGTCATTTCCTCTTAGGACTCCATTCTTAAGTAAAACATTGCTCGAGTGAAGATCTAGTGCAGTGGCTTGGTAATTTGCCCATTCTCTTGCATCTCTTCTTTTGTATAAGTGTATACTACTGAGCTTTCCCAATTTCTATGCCACAGTCTTGTTCCCTATTTTCGGCATAGATCTATTAGCACTTTAACTGCCTTTTCTCCTGTTGATTTAAGCAGTTCATTCAGCATTTCATCCATGCCTGCTGCTTTCCTGTTTGACTACTTTTCTACTGCCTCTTCTACCTGACACCAAATAAACTAGCTAAAGCTGATGAATGGTATTCCAGACATCCAATGTCACCAAGGCATTTAATGTCAAAATTGTTAATCAAAGTCTGCATAACCATTCTTTCCTTGCAAGTGTAGTACATCCATGTCCAAAACAAAGGCTGTATTTATATAATACACTGAACAACAAACTAGCCAATCACACTTAGCTTAGCATGCCAGGCAAACTCAGCCCATGTGATATGGTTCAATGTGTCATGTGAACTCAGAACACTCAGAGCAGTAAACTGTGGTTAAATGAACCATGTATAAATGTGTCTTGTGAACACAGGCACACTCGTGGATAAGACCAAGTCATTTACGCACATACAGTGGTACCTCAGGTCACGAACGCTTCTGTTCACGACCAATTCGGGTCACAAACAGCACCGTTCGCAAAATTTTGCTTCCGTCCGCGAACTCCGCATCGGGTGACGAACAGGATCCGTGGCCATTTTCCCTGCCGTGACACGTGGTCGTGGCTTCCTGTAGGGAGGGGGACTCTCCCTCCAAGCAATAACCGCCTCCCCACCTGCCTTCCTGTCCTCCACGCCAGAAGTCGCCTCGAGCAAGGTTAGCGTTCTCTCTCTTCGTACTGCACTGTACTGTATTTTGTTTCATATTTTTGTGGTTTTAAAAAAAAAATACATATGGTTCAGAACGGATTAACCGTAATTACATTGAACCTTATGGGAAAATTTGATTCGGGATGCGACCAAAATCTGTTGGCGACCAAATTCGGAGGGGTCAGAACGGATTAACCGTATTTACATTGAACCTTATGGGAAAATTTGATTTGGGTCGCGACCAGAGTCACGGAACGAATTAAGTTCGTGACCCGAGGTACCACTGTACTTCCATCATGGTCCTCATCGAACATACCACACCCACAATATCACTGGTTCATGTTCACAAACTCATCTGATTGATATGGAAAAGGAGAGTGAGCATCATCTGATGACACCTTGTTCCAAATCCCTAGACTTCATCTAGCAGCTTCACATACCTATTTAAAAATATAAGATGGAACTCTACAGAATCCCATAATACATCCCTTCATGGATCACTGCCTTGTCGTGGCGAAGGGGCTTGCGTAACTCAGTGAAGCCATGAGCTATACCGTGCAGGGCCACCCAAGACGGACAGGTCATGACAGAGAGTTCTGACAAAATGTGGTCCACTGGAGAAGGAAATGGCAACCCACTCCAGTATCCTTGCCAAGAAAACCCCATGGACAATGTTAAAAGGCTAAAAGATATGATGCCGGAAGATGAGCCCCTCAGGTCGGAAGGTGTCCAATATGCTACTGGGGAAGAGCGGAGGGCATTTCCAAGTAGCTCCAGAAAGAGTGAAGCGGCTGGGCCAAAGCCGAAAGGACGTTCAGCTGTGGATGTATCTGGAAGCGAAAAGAAGGTCCGATGCTGTAAAGAACAATATTGTATAGGTACCTGGAATGTAAGATCTATGAACCAAGGCAAGCTGGATGTGGTCAAACATGAGATGACAAGATTGAACGTCGACATCTTGGGAATCAGCGAACTGAAATGGACGGGAATGGGTGAATTTAATTCGGGTGACCATTATATCTACTACTGTGGGCAAGAAACCCTTAGAAGAAATGGAGTTGCACTCATAGTCAATAAGAGAGTGGGAAAGGCAGTAATGGGGTACAACCTCAAAAACGACAGAATGATCTCAGTGCGTATCCAAGGCAAACCATTCAATATCACAGTCATCCAAGTCTATGCCCCAACCACTGATGCTGAAGAAGCTGAAGTTGACCGCTTCTATGAAGACCTACAACACCTTCTAGAACTAGCACCAAAAAGATGTCCTTTTCATCATAGGGGATTGGAATGCTAAAGTAGGAAGTCAAGGAGTAATCGGAATAACAGGCAAGTTTGGCCTTGGAGTACAAAATGAAGCAGGGCAAAGGCTAATAGAGTTCTGTCAAGAGAACAAGCTAGTCATAGCAAACACTCTTTTCCAACAACACAAGAGACGACTCTACACATGGACATCACCAGATGGTCAATACTGAAACCAGATTGATTATATACTTTGCAGCCAAAGATGGAGAAGCTCTATACAGACAGCAAAAACAAGACCAGGAGCTGACTGTGGCTCAGATCATGAGCTTCTTACTGCAAAATTTAGGCTTAAATTGAAGAATGTAGGGAAAACCACTAGACCACTCAGGTATGACTTAGATCATATTCCTTGTGAGTACACAGTGAAGGTGATGAATAGATTTAGAGGATTAGATTTGGTAGACAGAGTGCCTGAAGAACTATGGACGGAGGTCCGTAACATTGTACAGGAGGCAGCAACTAAAACCATCCCAAAGAAAAAGAAATGCAAGAAAGCAAAATGGCTGTCTGATGAGGCTTTACAAATAGCTGTGGAAAGAAGGAATGCGAAAAGCAAGGGTGAAAGGGAAAGATATAAGCAACTGAATGCAGATTTCCAGAGAATAGCCAGGAGAGATAAGAAGGCCTTCTTAAATGAACAATGCAAAGAAATCGAGGAAAACAATAGAATGGGGAAGACTAGAGATCTCTACAAGAAAATTGGAGATATGAAAGGAACGTTTAGTGCAAAGATGGGCATGATAAAGGACAAAAAGGCAGGGACCTAACAGAAGCAGAAGAGATTAAGAAGAGGTGGCAAGAATACACAGAAGAACTATACAAGAAAGATCTTAATGTCCCTGATGTCCACGCTGGTGTGATCACTGACCTTGAGCCAGACATCCTAGAGAGTGAAGTCAAGTGGGCCTTAGGAAGCATTGCTAACAACAAAGCTAGTGGAGATGACAGTATTCCAGCTGAGTTATTTAAAATACTAAAAGATGATGGTGTTAAAGTGCTGCACTCAATATGCCAGCAAGTTTGGAAAACGCAACAGTGGCCACGGGATTGGAAAAGGTCAGTTTACGTTCCAATTCCAAAGAAGGGCAACGCCAAAGAATGCTCAAACTATCGCACAATTGCACTCATTTCACATGCTAGCAAGGTTATGCTCAAAATCCTACAAGCTAGGCTTCAGCAATACATGAACCGAGAACTACCGGATGTACAAGCTGGGTTTCGAAGAGGCAGAGGAACTAGAGATCAAATCGCCAACATTCGCTGGATCATGGAGAAAGCACGAGAGTTCCAGAAAAATATCTACTTCTGCTTCATTGACTATGCAAAAGCCTTTGATTGTGTGGATCACAACAAACTGTGGCAAATTCTTAAAGAGATGGGAATACCAGACCACCTTACCTGTCTCCTGAGAAATCTGTATGCGGGCCAAGAAGCAACAGTTAGAACCGGTCATGGAACAACCGATTGGTTCAAAATAGGGAAAGGTGTACGACAAGGCTGTATACTGTCACCCTGCTTATTTAACCTATATGCAGAGTACATCATGAGAAATGCCAGGCTGGAAGAATCACAAGCCGGAATTAAGATTGCAGGGAGAATCATCAACAACCTCAGATATACGGACGATACCACCCTAATGGCAGAAAGTGAAGAAGAACTAAAGAGCCTCTTGATGAGGGTGAAAGAGGAGAGTGCAAAAGCTGGCTTGAAACTCAACATTAAAAAAACTAAGATCATGGCATCTGGACCCATCAATTCCTGGCAAATAGAAGGGGTAGAAATGGAAGCAGTAACAGACTTCATTTATTTGGGCTCCAAGATCACCGCAGATGGAGACTGCAGCCATGAAATTAAAAGACGCTTGCTCCTTGGGAGGAAAGCTATGGCAAGCCTAGATAGCATATTAAAAAGCAGAGACGTCACCTTGCCGACAAAGATCCGCATAGTCAAAGCTATGGTTTTTCCAGTAGTAATGTATGGCTGTGAGAGCTGGACCATAAAAAAGGCCGAGCGCCGAAGAATTGATGCCTTTGAACTGTGGTGCTGGAGAAGACTCTTGAGAGTCCCCTGGACTGCTAGGAGGTCAAACCAGTCAATCTTAAAGGAAATCAACCCTGATTGCTCATTGGAAGGATCGATAATGAAGCTCAAGCTCAGATATTTTGGTCACCTAATGCGAAGAGAGATCTCTTTGGAGAAGACCCTGATGCTGGGAAAGATTGAAGGCAAAAGGAGAAGAGGACGGCAGAGGATGAGATGGTTAGATAGCATCACTGAAGCAATGAGCATGAAACTGAGCAAACTCAGGGAGGCAGTGAAGGACAGGAAGGCCTGGCGCAATATGGTTCATGGGGTCACGAAGAGTCGGACACGACTTAACGACTAAACAACAACATGATAAGAGTAGATCTTCCCTACTGCAATTTACTTTTTGGGACTGACCCATCATATAGGAGGCATGGTGATACAGTGGTTCCACTCTGGTCTGATCTGCATGAATGCCCGTGAGAGCAAAGTAACAAATGGCATTATTCCCTGGTAGGGCCAATACTTTAAAATGTGTTGCAACATAATTGAGTAGCTGTTGTTCTCTTTGTTTATGCTTCAAATCATGCTTAGATATAATTGGCTTTAACTGCATTTTTGTCAACTTTACTCTTATTTGATATATATTTTATTTTCTGGAAAACTTTATTTTGCTTAGAAGTTCTAATATTGTTTTCAGTTGCATTGTAAGCTACCTTATAGCCTTTTAATGTTAGAAAAACAGAATGTATATTTCTGAAATTTCAAAAGAATTGCAAAGAGTATCTCAAGGAATAGTATGCCTTACTTGGTTTCTGAACATTTCCTGAATAGGAAAAGTGGCAAAGAACAGTCCAGCCTTTGGGGACAAAATGAATGTGCTAATAATAGTTTGCAGCAGGTTATCTTCTCACGATTGTACATTTTTCTTGGATCTTTTATACATTCCTGATGTTCTAAGTTACTTATTTTGTTTTTCTAAAGCTATTCTTTAATATTGCATTAATTTTACTACTGATTCAGTCTTATTTCTTCTTATTTGGATAAAATTCCACACTGCAATCAGTGTTGTGTGATTACAGTAATAACATTAGTAAGAATGAAGTTCTATTGAATGCAAAATTCTGTTATAAGCTTAAATAAGATGGCATTGTACCTCTCACCAATACCTTTCAATTTTTATTGAATTAGCTCACACTCTTGTATAATGAATTTTGAAAAATAAAGTGTCTGTTTCTGTAGCTCAGAATCATGTTTTAGGACTTCCTGGAAACTGCTCACAGGAAGATTGCATAACGAAGTCTATTTATATATCACTGAACAATTAATATCAGTATAAGTTTCTGAAACATTAAGAGTATCATCTAAATCGTGATATAATTTTTAAAGCAACATATTTAAATATAAGACAATATACCAGTGCTATGACACCCTCCCAATCATAATGAATGCATCTGGGGGGCTGCTCCCTCTCCCACTCAGAATAAAACTAATGCTTTCATTGTGGGTTGGGCAGGGGGAGCCAGTTTGGTGTAGTGGTTAAGGCATTGGGCTAGAAACTGGGAGACCATGAGTTCTAGTCCCGCCCAGGCACGAAGCCAGCTGGGTGATCTTGGGCCAGTCACTCCCTGTCCTAGGAAGAAGGAAATAACAAACCACTTCTGAAAAACCTTGCCAAGAAAACTGCAGGGACTTGCCCAGGCACTCTCTGAGAATTGGACACTACTGAACAGATTAAAAAAAAAAAAAAATTGGGCAAGAAAGAAATATAGCACTTATTATAGTAATCACATTTTAATTTAAGAAATAAAACAATAGGACCTTGCAAATTCATGAAATAAAAAACTTTTCACTAGAAATAAACAATGAATTAAATTTAAAACTATTTTAAATGGGAAGTAGCTTAATTAATATTATATAATTCCTGAAATCTGTTTTACTTTTCAAACTCATTTTCTGTTTATTTTTAATTGCTCTTTATAGCAGCAAGTACAGAAAATTCTGACTTCGCTGCTGGATTTTTTTAGGCACAGTAGGAACAAATTGTGACAACAATCCATGATATTTGTATAGTAAAAGCTGCAGTCCTGTTAGAACTTGCTCCTTTTCTGCCTGAACAAGCCAGCTCTCAAGTTCTAGCTGGGTCTGACTCAGGTCCGATTAGCCAAATTAACAAATGGTCTGCACACACGTAGGCTGCATTTCCAACAAGTCTGCAGCACAAACCCCTACCAATGGAAAGGGGGGAAATCATTAAGGCACCTCTTGGATGAAGAGTAAGTCACTTTGTAGCACTTGCTGTCACCCTACCCCACCTGGTACCTTCTCACATGTCAGCACACAGTCAGTTAAGGGGCTATGGCAGTAAAGCAATGTTATGCAATGACAAGCATGTCTAGATACATTTTGCATATTTCAAATTACCTGGATGCAAGGCCAGAGGGAGGGCATGCTTCAATTGGTGACCACTTGATATGACCAGAAGGACCACCAGGGCCACTAGATCTAGCTGTCCAACTGGTTGGGAGTTGCCCAAGCACTGATGGACAGGGCAACTCAGTTCTTTCTATGTCATCTTTTGGATTACTGGAAGGATTGTACAAGGAGGAAGGGATTAATGTCCACCAGTGTGCTGTTCTTGAGCAAAGGGAACTCTTTCCTGAACAGTCACCTTCTGCTTTCCCTCACCTTATACAAAGATAGCTTGATCCCTCCTACTGGTTATGGGCAGCCTTTTGCTTCACTGATCCCATGTTTGCAAAAGGAATCAGCATCTTTATCAAGTATAAAATGAAGTTCAAAGTGTTATGGGGGAGGGGGGTAGCAGAGGTCACCAAATGTGAGAATGGATTCCAAGGGGTCCCCACCACCCAGTTGCTCTGCTTGAGGGTCTGGGAAGCTGAGCTGGTGGTTTTTTGTACCTCTTCAGTGACCTTTCAGCCAGACTGTCACCCATTAAGCCTTTCCAGCCCTGCTCTGCATCCCTTCCTCACCAGGCCTCAGGGTTCCATCTTCTCTAAGCAAGCCCCCCACTGAAGGACCTTAATGATTCTGGAAGAAACTCCAAAAGAGAAGCAATAAAGCCTTTTTATGCCATCTGGGGAGAGCCACAACCATCCCTGAGAAGGTAAGCAGGCCTAGCACATCCCCAAAAGCCATTACCATATGCAGAGCCAAAGGCCTTTAGGTCTTCTTACCTATTCCTTTGCAAAACTAGCAGTTCCCCCAAGTCTGCTTTCATATATAGCCTGTTGTCTGTACTGGTTGGCTTCATGTGTAATAGCACTCATGCCAAACATCAAACCAGAACAAATAGTGCTCAACAATTTTGTAAAAATACATAAACATAACTATAATAAAAAAATACACGCAACAACTAGCAAACAAGTACAAATAAATAGTGAACAAAAGCTGCTCTAAAGACAGAAAACATATGGGCTGCATTTGCATGACACCTTGACATCATCAGCTCAGTATTAACCATGGTCAGGAAAGTAACCTTCTGATCATCTTGTATAAGGTGGTCCTGATCACCATGGGTTACAGCTTCCATTTCCTTTATTGTTGAGCTTAGATATCCCTACCACCACTTTCATTTCTTGATTTTTAACTTTAAAAAAAAAGCAGGAGGGATAAACATGGTTGCCTAACTAGGGTCAAAATCATTGAGGTAGAATGTTGAATGACCAGAGATATTCCCTTATATAAGATGATCAGAAGGTTATTTTCCTGACCATGGTTAACCATTCATTACAATAGTTAATCTCTTGTGGTAAGTAGCAAAGATGGAACAGCATTGCTGCTGATGTTCAAACAACTCTACTTTGTGGTTGTTCTAGCAGTTCAGCTCTATACCTGGCTGAACAATAAAGGCCATTGGGACCAAGTAATGTTGCCATAAAACAACCCACAGCTTTATATTTTGGTTAAGGAAAACTCCACTTTAACCATAATCTGACTCATAGTCAAGGTTTAGATAAAACAGTAGGCCTAATTATACACATCACATTGTTTCTGGCTGCATTTAAATGGCACAATCTAGTCCCTATTCAAAATTGCATTTCAAATCATTTTCAGAACTAGTCTAAACTTCTAATTTTTTTTTTACTGGGCAATTACCTTTTCTCATTTACAACATTTTTTGTGCTTATGAAAAATCCATTTAGTAAGAAAATACAAAATGTAATTAATATGTATATTAATATATAAAATATATTAATTTTGATTGTTAATGTCAGGATCTCACTGTCCCGAAAGACCTGAGATTTGTAAAATTAGAAAAATTTCCAGGAAATGCATGAGAACACCTCTCAGTTGAAGAGACCACTATATTAGCTATTTATTATCTGATTCCTTAGAAATAAGTGAAGAAACTTAAAGTGAAGAAAATTAAGCAGGTATTGTTAAATATTAATTCTAATAGCTCATTATCACTGTGAACTAAAATAACTGAAGGCAATTTTGAATTCTGATTTACAGGTCACTGATGTCTTTGGCTTCCTCAAAGCTTTTGTGTGTAGTCTCACCCTCTCCTCAATTGTCACAATTTTTGATAAATTAAAATTAAATGCAGTGATTTAGAGCTGGAAAAACTGAAGGAAGATGGATGAGGTGAAAATCAATTTATGGATGTGGGGTTTTCTTTGGATATATTAACCTTTTGGTCTGCCCATACTCTCTTTTCTCCTTAAGCTTAAAATTATTCAACAGCAATATGAGCTCTTGACCTTAAAAAGGTTATACATTTATGGCATGTGCCTGGAAGTGAATGCCAAGCTAATTTTATTTTCTAGTCTTCTAGTTCTTTCAAAATCACCTGCTACAAATGGATTTTAGTATTATTCCTTTCATCTATTTAAACTTTGTCACCTGCATTTTACTGTGGTATTATCATGAAACTGAATAGGTTTATATTTAATTGAGGTCTTTTACCACTACATAACATGCAATAAACATTCTAAAAATAACACATTATTTATAGCCAGAGATATAACTAATGGCTGCAGAGAGTTGGTTATGTTTGCATTATATAATAAACCACAAATTAGCCAATCACATCTGAGTTTAGTACATGAATGTATGGTTAAAAGTAAAGAAAAATCAGTATTAAACAGCCTGCATCTTAAGCTACCTTTTTCAGTTTCATCCTCTTAGTGATTTAACGATTACACTGGATTTCATTACAGGGCTGTCATAAATTATTTTCTCTCGCTATTGACTCCCCACCTGCAAAATGAACATAATAGCTCTGGATTACATGACAAGCTTAACTGCTTCACTCCCCATCCCCTTCACATTTGAGAGGAAAACACTGATGATGTTTGCTCTTCGGGTAATGAAATGTCTGCAAGCAAACAACCAAGGACTCCGCAGGAAAACACGTGCTTACCCAGAGTTTACTCAATTTTCGGGATTTGCATAATATACAAAGCCATTAACTAATCACGGGCTGAGTTCACACAAGACCAAATGTAGACTGCTGGGTAAAACCAGCCAAAGTGGCCTATTTACAATTCAGGGAATTGTGAGAACCGAGGTAATTAATTAAGTATATCATGGATCAATTAGTCGTAGGGTAACACATCGTGGGAAGAAGCAGAAGAAGTGGAAGAAACCAGATTCCCACAGGCTGCCACTTACAATACGGAAAAGAACAATACTGGATTACAAAGCAGGGCTCCCATGAACCAGACAACGCAGTGGTGCATAAAGAGTGCAGAGGTGAAAAGTAACCTGACTTTTGCCCTGGCATGAAGATTCAGTTAGGGAAAAAAACTCAAGAATTTCTCTCTTGTCTTCTAAGTTGGTTTGTTGACGAAAACGGCGAAACTCAATCTTACGAAACTATTACATCGATAAAAGCCCGGTTTTCCTCTAAGCAACTCAAGTAGTTACCATCCAGAGAACAGACTGTTCGAACAAAGAACCACGACGGGAAATCCGGTCTGTGTTCTGCAGCTCCAACGATTCTGCTTCCCGTTCTCTCCTTTTTAACTCTATGGAAAAACACGGTTCCACAGACCCTGGAGTCCCCTCATCCGGGGTTCGTAAGCGCAGGCGCAGTAGCTGTGCTTCTGCCTGCGCCGCGGCTGTGTGGTTTGTGCCTGGGAGGAGAAGGGGAAGTAAATTATCTCAGCCGCCTGGGCAGGGGCTCCGAGGACCGGGTAAGACACGTCCCCCTCTCTTCTCCCCCCCCCGCCCGCGTCACGCGCTGCCGGCTGCGGAGATAGCAGTTGCGGGGCTGAGAAGCAGCATTCCAGTGCCGCCACTACCGCCCGCGGGCGGCAGGTGAGAGGCCCGGATAGATCTCCCTAGACTGAGTTTGCTGAGGAATCCTTCCTTGCTGTCTCTGGGATCTAGGGATACTATGCCAGTGACCTGGCTGGTTGGGGTTTAGTGGCGCATAGACAAAGAGGCTTGTCCCAACTAGCCTCGCCCACTCCTAGCATGGCGACAGGCTTTAGAACTTGATTCAGTCTCATTACTAGATCGGAGGAACTACACCGTATATTCAAACTCCCAGGCGCTGCTCTCTGGATACACTGAATCGCAAACGAGTCAAACAGGTTGTGTTGACCCAGCTGGTGGGGGTCAGTCTGTTGTATAAACCCAGAAAATTGTGTTAATCGTATCAATCATTTGGCTAGTACTGCTAACGTTTAGATGCTAAGTTTTTAATGTCCCAACTTCTGTGCAGGTTTAAGGTCATGGTTATGAAGGCTTCAGTAGAAGATGATGATTCAGGATGGGAGATGAATATAGCTGAGAAGATGGAAAAGAGTAACACAAGCTGGATAGACATTACCCAAGATTTTGAAAATTGCTGTAAAGGTAAGTCATGCTGAACGGGGGTTAGATAATGTCTGTAAACACAGACAGGAATTGTGAGTTAGTAGCATCAGAAAATTTGCAGTATCAGACCTCATATATAACCAATAGACCAATGTTTCTCAACCGTGGCAACTTTACAATGTATGTGCTTCAACTCAGAATTCCCCAGCCAGCATGCTGGCTGGGAAATTTTGGGAGTTGTAGTCCACACATTGTAAAGTTGCCAAGGTTGAGAAGTACTGCACTAGACTTTTCTGGAGAGGATTGAGTGGCATTACTTGAAAGCATCAAACAGTTTCTGATTGCTCTAAAGGGGAGTTGCCATAAATCATTACTGAAGTAACTACTAAGTTCACCAGCTCACTAAAAGACTCGTGGATTGCTTCAGGTGACACAACCTTTCATGCCTTATGTGTCTCCCTTCTCCACAACTAGTATCATAGCATCTGTGCAATAAAAATGAAATTTGAATATTTTCCCACTTCTCAAACTTCCCAGGTTCCCCCCCCCCCTGGGAATTTTGTCCTAGTGACTCAACATTTCTAGAGCACGTCTTTTCAGAGCCTTCACTTTGTTCCTGAGGCCCATCCCAACATTCTAAGCAGGTGTTCAAGTGACATAGAAATTTGGAGGACAAAGGAGATAATTCCCAGTTTGTTTTCATAAATTGCTCTCTAAATGGGGGGGGTTGTGCCTTTGAGTCAGTGTTGACTCTTGGCGGCTGCCTGGACGAGTCCCTGCGGTTTTCTTGGCAACATTTTTTGAAAGTGGTTTGTCATTGCCTTCTTCCTAGGACTGAGAGAGAGTGACTTGGCCCAAGATCACCCAGTTGGCTTTGTGCCTAAGGGAGGACAGTCTCCCAATTTCTAGTCTGGTGCCTTAACCACTATACCAAACTGGCTCTCCTAACCTGTTTGGGCTTCCTAATATCTACAACATGTTTAAATAATGCAAAAGTAGACTTCTGGTAGGCTGTGCTGAAGTTTGGGTACATACGTATCGTTTGGCAGTGTGAGTTTATTTTTGATTACCTGATGTATATTATATAAAGTATCTGAAGAGCTTTCTGAATTCATTTGCAATTCTTTTTTTAGAATTGAAGTTAGGAGAGTTGCTTCATGACAAACTGTGAGTTTATACTTTTTATATATATTCAGATGTCAAATGAATGCTTGGTAGATCTTTTCCTCATTTCAGTAGTATGTACTAATATCACCTTGGGTATAAACAATGTATGTTGTAATATGGACAAACAATTACAATTTGTATTACTGTGAAAACAGAGTCTTACATATTCAACTGGACTTAAATTTTATATAAAGATGTTTGGAATTAGGCAGTATTCTCTAATGATTTATTTTGATAACAGATTGTTTGGAGAAAAATTATCTGTTAAAGCTTGAAATATAATTTTTACACAATGTCCTATGTTTCTATGATGAAAAAATATTTAATTGGATTTAAGTTCAGCAATTTTGGATGGTGTGTTTTAGGAACTCAACACAATTGCATCATGTTATTTTTTATTTTAATCTATTGGTCATTTAAACTACTTGGGTTTTGTAGTGAACTAGACAACCCTGTGACCTGTTGGGTCATCCTTTGACCAGAATGAACATTAAATTTTAGGCTGAGCATATTTTTTTTACCCCATGCTGGGTGGTCCTGTGATCATCTAAAAAGAGTATATATCATAAATAGAAAAATAATTGTAGTAGCAAACAAACTTCAATAATAAGTCAATAGTTACTTACCTAAAGAGATCAACAGAGTGACCATAGGCAGGTAAAAAAGCAGTGGGAGCAGGAGCAACTTCCGACTTCCTGCTGACTTCCGCATTGACTTTGTGCTGGCAGGGAGCGTCAGAAATCATGATCACATTACCATGGGGATGCTGAACAACCACAACTTTGCGAATTAAAGTGGTCTGAACATTGTGGAAATTTAATTCCACAGAAGTAATGGGTCCCAGATTTTTTATGCATTCTTTAAGTTAGCAAATTTTAGAATACTTTAGAATACTTTATTGGCCAAGTATGATTAGACACACAAGGAATTTGACTTCGGTGCAAAGAGCTGTCAGTGTGTTTGCATAGCATCAAGAAATAAAGAATAATATAAAATAATAATAATAATGTTATACTAAAACTATGGAGTCAGAAGAGGAGAATTAGAGGAAGAATACTGCGGCTATTGACTAATATTCATTTTTTAAAAGGAGAAGCTATTATCTAGCATATATTCACATTTAACAGAGCATTATCAGTCACGTCTTAACAGTCATATCTTATCATGCAATGTCAGTCAATATGTCATGCTGCATTAATTAGGTGTTCAGCAGAGCAGTGGCACAAGGGAAAAAACTGTTCCAGTGTCTAGATTTTTTAACTTACGGTGCTCTGTAGCGCCGTCCTGAGGGAAGAAGTTGAAACAATTTATGTCCAGGATGAGAAGGATCTGCAGATATCTTCTCTGCCCTCCTTTTGACCCTCACAGTATACAGATCCTCTATAGAAGGCAGGCGGATTGCAATTATTCTTTCTGCAGACTTAACTATCTGTTGGAGTCTGTATCTGTCCTGTTCGGTTACTGAGTCGAACCAGACAGTTATAGAGGAACAGATAACAGACTCAATGGTTCCTCTGTAAAACTGTACCAAAAGCTCCTGAGGTAATTTAAACTTCCTAAGTTGACGCAGGAAGAACTTCCTTTGTTGTGCCTTTTTGATGATGGTTCTGATGTTAAGCGTCCACTTCAGGTCTTGGGAGATTATAGAGCCCAAGAACTTGAAGGACTCTACTACTGATACTGGGCTGTTGAATATAGTAAGGAGAAGTAAGGTACCTTGATTCAAAAATGGTTGCAGTATAATGCACTGTTTGGGCTAACTTGAGGGTACAAACAGACAAATGCAATGAGAGTTTTAGTAGTATACAGATTTCATTGAACTAGTCGGCATTAGATTTTCATATGAATCCTTGTTGAGGCAACACTGGCAGTTATCATTGGTGTTAATGGCGTTGAGTTTTTTGTTGAATTGAAAAATGTACTTCTTGGTTTAGGATATGCGTGCTAGAAGTTACAGAAAGAATTATGAACGTACTTTGTTAAATTCAGTCATGACTAACTTATCCAGTTAATTTCAGTGAGTCTTTTCTAAGTATTATTGTATTTGTATCCAAATCAGGGTGCTATTTAGTGCTATTAAAAATGATTTTTTAATGAAGGTGGATAGGTATGCTTAATGTTGAGCTTAGAGAGAGATTATTTGCCCTAAGTAGAATAATCAGTCAACTTTTCTCTCACTCTCTATATTCTAGTACTCACAAAATTAAGAGTATGGTCAGTAACAAATAGAAGGGAGGTACATTTCAAAATGCTACTGGATCAATGTTGAAACTAGCTAAATATATAATGTATGCATGTGGTGCTGACCACAGTGTTAGCAATCCATAATGTATTTGGGTCTGATTTTCTGGTTTCTTACTATAAAAATTGTAAAAGTAGATGAAGATGAAAATTACGGAAAAGAAAATAATATTCAAGCTCTGCATCTCATACTTACTTAGATTTGTTTGTTTTTCACTGAAAATGGCTTATATTCATTAGTAATTTTTCACATTCCCCATTTCTACTTGCTTAAGAGTACATTCTGGATGTACTTTTTAAGATGGATACTTAAGTTTGCATGATATTTATAAACTCTATAAGCATTAAAAAAATTGTTTAAGTTGTTAATACAAACTTAGTTTTTTCTCTTTTCTAAACATCCTTAGCTTTGGTCTGTTTGAAGCCATGTCTGCTATTGAAATGATGGATCCTAAGATGGATGCTGGTATGATTGGAAACCAAGTTAATCGAAAAGTTCTTAACTTTGAACAAGCTATCAAGGTTGGTTTTAGTGTCAACTGTTTAATGAGTCATAAAAATAATTCATTGTTGAATGAATGCAAATATTTTAAGAAATGTGAAATTTCTTGTATTGAGTGTAAGGAAGAGATGACAGACTTTAAGTTGACCTTCTTTTTCCTCCTAATACTAGATCAAAGATCCATCAATTGGAATAGTAGGCAAATGACAAACAATTAAAATTTAAAAACAGGCCACTTCTGAGAACATGTTCAATTTAAGAATTCAGGAACAAAAACTAAGGTATATTGTAGCAGTTATTGCTGAACAATTATGAGTTGATTTGCTAATTTATAGCAAATCATGCAGATTGAAACTCAATCCTAATTAAACAATTTGTTTCTTGTATCATAATCATCTTAAAAACACCCAATCAAATAATTCTGTTGAGGGCTGATAATATTTATATTTATTATATAAATTGTATCCTGCAAAATAAATAGACTCAAGGTAGCTTACAGTATTCTCAAAAGAAAAACAATGAGAGCTTTTATTAAAATTTGAATTACTATAATAAAGAGTGCTGTGAATTAAAAATTAAGTAAAAACTAGAAAAGCCTGCTAAAATATTAGATCTGGAAAGCTAGGCAAAGAAGTATAGCTTTTGTCACCTTCCTAAATATGAGAGGCGAGGGAGCCATCTAGGCTTGGGTGGCAAGCTAGTCCAAAAACCTGGGGTAGCCACAGAAGAGTCTTGTTTCCTTCCTCCTACTCTTCTAACTTCCCGGAGGGTGGGAATCTGAAACTCTCTTCCTAAGTTGAGTACATAAAACAGGCAGATTCTACTTGAACATGATTCTGAAGATACCCTGGACCCAAGCTATATAGGATTTGTTTGCAGCGTTGCTTAAACAGTTCTCACCTGTCAGGCAGTGGGCTTCTATGTTCTTCAGTAGCTATAGTTGCTGAATCTTTGAAGGCAGGCTCAAGTCAAATGTTTTGCAGTAACCCAACCTGGAGGTAATGAGGACATGAATTACTGTGACCGGAGCCCTCGGCCCCAAAACTGGGTGCAAATGGCACATAGACAAAGCTGAGGAAAGTCTCCCCTATAGATGCCATCTGCTGTATAACTGGTCCCAACTGGTCATTGCAACAGTGATTAGAAATATTTCCTCATTGTTTTATTTTCACTCATTAGTAATGGAAACTCATTTTTTCCCTTACTCTTTTAAAGGATGGGACCATTAAGGTTAAAGACTTATCCTTGCCTGAATTGATAGGAATAATGGACACTTGCTTTTGTTGCTTGGTAAGAATATAATGTTTTTAATGTTGCCTGAGTGGAAATAGTTTCTTTCCTTAAGGCTTTAAAGTGGGTTTTAGATTAATAAAAGTAAACTGAAGTAGTTTGTACCCTTAGTTCTTACTGGAATATTTTAGTTCTGAATAAATCCAATGTATTTAGTCATTTTTAAGGTTGTAACTCTAAAAAATAAGTTAGAGAGTAGATCCTTTTAAAGATAATGGGATTACATAAACTTCATTGTGCATGAAAATTAAGTTGGTGCATTTTCTTGAAACAAATAATTTCTAAAGACACTATTGTGTTTGGATAATTATAACTTTAATAAAATGGAATTTATATTTTGAACTTATAAAAACTTTTCTTCCCTATACACCTTTATACATATTAACAGTACAGTGGTACCTCTAGTTACGAATGCCCCTCCTTATGAATTTTTCGAGATATGACCAGCTCCGGCCCCAAAAATTTACCTCGACTTGCGAACCCGCCTCGACTTATGAACCAGATCCACGGCCATTTTCCGCCCTTTCCACGTGGTCCGTGGCCATTTTTCTGCCCGTGCCACGTGGTCCGTGGCCATTTTCTGCCCGTGCCACGTGGTCCGCGGCCATTTTCCGGCCCGTGCCACATGGTCTGCGGCCATTTTCCGCCCGTGCCACGTGGTCTGCGGCCATTTTCCGCCTGTTCCACGTGGTCTGCGGCCATTTTCCCGCCCGTTCCACGTGGTCCGCGGCCATTTTCCGCCCGTTCCACGTGGTCCACGGCCATTTCCCCGCCCGTTCCACGTGGTCTGCGGCCGTTTTTCCACCCGTTCCGCGTGGTCTGCGGCCGTTTTTCCGCCCTGCCGCGTGGTCCACGGCCATTTTCCGTCCCTGACACGTGGTCTGCGGCCATTTTTCTGCCCCTGACACGTGGTCTGCTGCCATTTTTCCGCCCTGCCACGTGGTCCGCAGACGCCGGAACGGATTAACGGTAATTACATTGAACCTTATGGGAAAATTTGCCTCATGTTGCGACCAATTCAAGTTGCAACCAGAGTCACGGAACGGATTAAATTCATAACTCGAGGTTCCACTGTATAGGGGCTACCAGTTTCCTTCCTTCCTTCCTTCCTTCCTTCCTTCCTTCCTTCCTTCCTTCCGTCCGTCCTAGGGGGCCAGGAAGCATAGTCATATATCAGTACAGCCCATGAATGAAATTTAAATTTCAGGGCACAATAGGCTACAATACTCTGGACAGAAATAGGATGGGATTTATCTGAAGTTTTTTTGCTCTCAGATAATGGCCCATGTTAAAAATGCCCTGGCTAGAGTAGTATTCTGATGGCTGTACTACAGCACTGTACCATAGCATCACCAACCACTTGGCTCTAATGAAGATAAATGGGGTCTGGTTAGATACTCTGGGGGCAATTTTCTGGTGTAACTACAGTGACCATAGTTCTTTATTATAAAGGACAGTCCTCTATTTCAGAATGCTGTCCTTTAGATTTAATTTAATTATTTATTTTCTTGGTTTTGCTCTTTTTTTCTTGGTAAGGCAAAGTTACAAACATAAACAATTAATTTTTTTTATCCTTATGAACCTCTTTCAGATTTGCCCCTTTTTCAGGTTTGTCTTCATTTTTTCCAAGAAAATATGGTCACTGTAGGTGTAATCATGATCATAGCCACTTTCTTAGATATATGTATAGGATAGTTAAGTAGATGTGTGATGTAAAATTCAGTGCAGAGAGTTTTTGAATTATTTATACCAGGAGTATATAAAATATTCCAGGCTCAAATTGGCATTTTCAAGAGTTTTGTGTGTACAGCAAAGCAACTCATCTTTTAAACTTTTGTTCCATGCTCGGGACAAAACAAGATTTAATTCCAAGTTGTTTCAAATATTCTGATGCCCCTCAAATGGCTTCTGTGATTGGCTTGAATTTCCTTATCATGTACTCAATATTTTCAGATAACATGGCTAGAAGGCCATTCCTTGGCACAGACAGTATTTACCTGCCTGTACATTCATAATCCTGATTTTATTGAGGATCCTGCTATGAAGGCATTTGCACTAGGCATCCTAAAAATTTGTGATATTGCTAGAGAAAAAGTAAACAAAGCTGCAGTATTTGAAGAGGTGAGTTTTTTCTTCACTTGATGTTTTTCCCCTTTAATAGTAAATAAAATTCCATTCTCTCTAGCTGTAATTGGCTATTCTTCCAGTTTTTATCCATTCTTTCTTGCATATGCTACTTTTTTTAGTATCTTAGTCTTTTTTCTTATAGTATACTCTTTCTCAGGATATTGGGTTTTTTTTTATATTTTATTTGCTTTATATGCTTCCAGGTTTAACTTACAGTTCAAGATACACTTTCTGGAACATCCCCTCCCATAGTTGTAGGGTAGCTTACGTGTATAAATGCAGAACTCTCCATTCCTTCATGCTTGACATATCCCTGATTCTTGTACTGAGCACTGCCCTTACTCAGTTGGAAGTGTTTCATATAATCTAAAATACCAATAAAACAATATATATATTGTAATTATGAACAAATCAATAAAGTAAGAAAGGCTTTGTGGCTAAACCAATTAAATCTCTCCTTCAGTTGAAGAATGAGATCAGATATAAACAAGGTTTCTTGTAATGTTTGGATTAGGGAAATGCAGTTCATTTAAACTATAGTTTAATAAGTTAAGCCTGAAATCACTAATAAAGCTTCCTGTTTCATCAATATTATACTATATTATTTAGGAAACTATATACATAAAATGTGCTATTGAGCAAATCATACAGAAGTTGGAATAGTCTTAATTCCTAAAACTTTGATGGAATAACAAATGTTAAAACCTATGTTGTCTTCCAACTGTCCTGTGAGTGTTTTCTGAAAATACCTAGTGTACAATTGCAGGCTGACCTGTTTCTTGCAGAAATGTTGTGAAACAAGTTGCTACTTGTGGCAAGTATGCCTTGACTGCAGAACTCTTCCCTCCCTCCCTCCCCCCGCCCCTTTTGTGTTTAGGAAGATTTTCAGTCCATGACATACGGATTTAAAATGGCAAACAGTGTGACGGATCTTCGAGTTACAGGTAAACCTTAAATTCATTGTCTCTTTTCTTGGAGAATATAGCCATTTGTTAGTTTGAGAGAATAAAGTCTAAGTTATACATACTGTTATTTGCATCAGGATTTGAGAATAGCTAGGTATGCATAGATAAGTGTTGCAAGATTTTGCTTGTATTCAGGTGATCTTTGCTTGTTGGCCTTCTATAATAAGGCATAAGTATTTATTATATCTAAAGTTAACTCATCTGTTCTGAGTGAGCCTCTCAAGCCACAGTGTGGAAATTTGGTTTGTAAGAAATTGTGTTGTATCAAACCATAGCATGTTGAACTGAGAAGTATACTACTGCACCATAAGGAGCATTGGTGGTGCTTGATCATGTGAATCATTTCCATTCTCTAAACCAAGTCTTCATTGATTATATTTGAATACACGAGTGGTGTCAGTAAGCATGGTTGGAGGTGTATTGACTTCTAGTCGAAACCTAAACCAAGGACTTAGGTTTAGAAGTCATCTTTAGGCTAAGGCCATTTGAACACAGGCATAAAACTATTATAGAAGGAACTGACCTAGCCAATGGACTTCATAGATATTTACAGTACAAAGAAACAAAAGAAGAATGTGAAGGGACACATTATAAGATCTCTCTGTCAGAAATCTTCATAGAGATATTGAACGGGTTTCAAAGTATTATTACAAATCGTAAGATTCTAAAGCAAAAGTAATAATCATGCATACACTCTGAAGTAGGGATAGAAACTGAAGTTGAACATCCAAGTTCTTAACTTGTATAGAGAGAGACAAAGAGACTTAGGAGCACACTGAAAACCAAAGTCAGTTTAGTGCAAATTCCTGACCACATCTATTAGAGGTTTTTCTGAAGCAAAAGTTATTTTTATCTGTATCTTATAGTTGACTATCTTCTGTACTATTTTAGTAGAAATACATTCCTCATCTTTGGTAGATGACTAAAAGTAATACTGCCTCCTCTCCTTTCTGAAAAGTTTTCTAGATTGCTTTGGGGCCCAAAGGCATGCTAGAAAGAATAGGGGCAGAGTTTAACACAGCTGGAAATCAGACAGCTGCTGCTTTGCCAAAATACATGGTGCCTTTCTTTTAAAAAAAAGTAGTAAAGAATCAGATTTCCAAGAGTCTTGGAAAATACCAAGATGTGTTGGTTCTGTTCCCAGACTTTTGTACATAACTGATTCTTTTCAAATAGCATTCATACAGCTGAACTGAGTAATTTTTTTCCAGGTATGCTAAAGGATGTTGAAGATGATCTGCAACGGCGAGTTAAGGTATTTTTGTTGGCTATTTCGTAAGTTAGATTTATAAGGCTATTTCTGGTATAATGAATATGGGCAAATCATAGTCCAAAAATACAGTACTAGTATTTAGGCTGCATAAAGGACAGAATTAATAAAACTTTTTACTCTGCTGAGGTTCTTCTTAGCATCTGTTTTTCTTAGTTGCAGGGTCCACTTGTTTTGTGCTCAGTCACCTAATTCTTACAGTGTAGCTTCTCACTGCAGGATGCCACAGGGGAGGTGGTTTTTCAGGCAGCTTGTCACAGATTGGGGCTGAGAGGTAGTGACTGGCCCAAGGTCACCCAGCTGACTTATATGGCTAAAGGAGTACCTGGTTCTCCCTGCTCCCAGTCCAGCACTTTAACCATGCTGGCTCTCTAAAACTTTTCTCGATAGGTAGATAAAAATGCCAAATCCAGTCTAAACATCTGGCTGACTGTGCGACCAACAATAATACATGTTATAATGTTTATTAGCCTGTTATCTGCTTGTGCTTGAGTATGCGACATACATATTCTCTCACAATAGAAACCACATTTCATAAGCCTGCCATATTCCATTTGACACCTAATAATTATAATTATTGGCTGAGTTGCCGTTAGTAAAATAACCTTGAAACTTCTGAATCCAAGTCTGCTGAGTATTCTTAAAGAATGTAAAATAAAGTCTTCACATGCTGTATAATATATTCAGTACAGATATAGATATTGATAATGGCAAGAATTGAGATCTTGGTAGTCCTTTGGCTTTTACATTGTTAATTTTTATGATCTTGTCCCAAGATATAAAACTCTTGTTTTTAACTGCAATTTATTTTTGAATGACTTTATCAGATAGGGATGAATATAAGATGATTGTAACAAAATCCTTTTTTTAGATTAATCAACTTAATAAAAGCCTTTTAACTGGGTTTTGTTTACTTTTTTATATATAACCAGCCTTTGCTGTGGTTCCTTTCCATTTTTATCTTCAGAGCCAGTTTGGTGCAGTGGCTCAGGCACCAGGCTAGAAACCAGGAGACCATTAGCTCTAGTCCTGCCTTTGGCATGAAGCCAGCTGGGTGATTTTGACCAGTCTCCCTCTCTCAGCTCTAGGAAGGAAGCAATGGCAAAGTACTTCTGAAATCTTCCCAAGAAAACCACAGGGACTAGTCCAGGCAGTTGCCAGGAGTCAACACTGACTCAAAGGCATACACAAACAAAAAAACACCCTGTAACTTTAGTTAAATTGAACAAGAGTTAGTAGGGCTGAATTACTAATGATACATACTTAAAATTCATATAGTTTACTTTTGTGCTGACTTGTAAAAATACAAAAATTTTCTGGAGCACTCTTTAGGTTTTCTAGATATGATCAGGCTAAAAGAGATGGTGTAGCCATTTTTGTTCACTTTTCTGTACAGAAGAGTGGTCTTAATCATGTAGAGGGGAGCTTTGATCACCATCACTTCAAGTGCAGTTCATTGCAGAGACTTGGTCTACAAATACAGCATTTCAGTGCGAGTGTAAATCAAGCCAAAATATTGGGGCTAGGAAAGGGTATCTAGAATGAAGAAGCATATGGAGGCCAAGTATTCTTGGTATGTATTTGTCAAACTTTTGCCATCTATGCATTCATTTTAATATAAAAATTGAGTCTTCTGCTTTAGATGTGAATAGGTGAGATACACACTTCATAAGTACTTTGATTCTGATTCCATAAGTGAATGGGAATTTAAACCAAGGTCTTTGCAGACCAAGCCTGCATTCTGCCTAGATTTCCCTGGCTTGTCTCTCAGTAAGACTTATCAAAGCAGAATATATCTTAGATTTCTTCTAAGGTGTTTATAATATAGAACATTTTACCTATTTATTACAGAAAGATGATGTTTGTGTAATAAATAGGTAAAATGTTCTATATTATAAACATTTGATAATGTTTATATGACACTGGGCTATGAAGTTGATACAGTACTTCATTAGCACTGTACCATTAAATTGTTCTAATGCTTTTTATTTTAGAGCACTCGAAGCCGACAAGGAGAAGAGAGAGATCCAGAAGTGGAACTTGAAGTAAGGAAGCTTGCATGCTATGCAAGGTTACATAAAAAGCATCCTAAGCTTTAAAAAATGGATATATACTAAAAGACTAATTGGTTAGAATCATAAGATTGCTTGGGGTGGGGGGGCTGTTTGTTTTGGTCTTGATTTTAGCAGGACTTTAATTGTGCATTACTTTTAGTGGTGATCATGCACTTTCGACGTATTGAAGGTGCAATTTTAAAAATTGTATTCTTATACATACTGTTGTTATTTTCAACTAATCCAAAAGGGAATTTATTTTTTTAAAAATGTTTCAGTGTTCAGAATTACAAAACAACTTCTGTATATATGAATAGTGAACATAGCTCACACTTCAAACCTTCTGTTTTATAAAAATTTTAAATGTATTAATTTTGAAATTGATTTTACAATAGCATCAGCAGTGCTTTGCAGTATTCAGCAGAGTGAAGTTTACTCGGATATTACTGACTGTACTAATAGCCTTTACCAAGAAAGAGGTATGATTAACTGAATATTATTAAACATATGTTAGCTGCAACAAATTGTTTTAGATGTTCATGTCAAATTGTTATGTAGAGCTCCCACATTTAGAAACTACCATATATAATTGTGGATAAGTCAAGCATTTTAGGTGCCAAAATACACTCAAAAAATTGAGTTTGGCTTATCCACAGATGGGCTTATCCATGAGTATATACAGTTATACTTTTTAAAAGTACCAGCATATCCTGTATATTCGTGTATACATAAGTGTCCATAAGTGGATAAGCAGACCCTTGAATTAACCAAAATACCATAAAAAATGTGCCATCTGCAGATAAGCCAATTATGAAAATTAAAACAGGAAAATTTTGAGGGTCAGCTTATCCACTGGTGGTGCATTATTCACAGCATTTTGGTTACATAATTGAGGGTCAGTTTATTGATTGCAAAGTGCAAAACTACAAGGAAATATCTGAAATTCAAAATTGTGGGCACCAGTGCACACTCTTGCATGTTAATGTCAGTGCTCTTATCATGGCTGAAATCTCATGGGATCTCAAGCTGACATTGTTTGAAATTTCAGTGTTTTTGCTTAATATTGTTCATTTTAACTGTTTTTTTTATTTTGAAGTGGGCAGAGTTCTTAGAGGAATGTGGGGCCATGTTGCCACTCCCTGTTAAGCTATTGTTTTATCTTACAATAATCAAGTCTGTAAGATTGGTTTTAAATTTTTATAGCTGAGATGCATCTTTAGATTCAACATGCATAAGCAAGGATATGATACAATATAATATGGTACTATAATATGTTATATTACACTGTACTTGCACTGACTTCCTTGTACTTTTCTTTTATTTCTATAAAAGAAATAGTAAATAGTTTTATTATTATACATAAGCTTTTAAAATTGCTTCTGAATAGACTAGTGCAGTTGCAGAAGCTCAGAAACTGATGACTCAGGCTGCTGATTTGCTTTCTGCTATTCACAACTTAATACATCATGGTATTCAGGCTCAGAATGATACAACAAAAGGAGGTAAGCAGTTACCTTTGGGAATGTTCTCTTGCTGTTGCTGGGGAAGAGGGTTACTTTGCTAAAATTCAAATATTCAAGAGCCCCAAATGAGTCTCTTGTCATAGTCTTTTTATTTAACCTTATCAAGACAGGGATCATCTCTTGTTTTGCCTGATGCTTGCAGCTATCATCGCAATGTTGGTAAAGTCTCAGAAAATATTTCTTAAGCTGACTTTGAGCTTCCCATGATATAACTTCCTTTTAACTTTTCTACCTCAGTTAGGCATTCTTCCTGAGACACTTAAAACTTTCCATTAGTACTGGGAGGTACATCAGGTCTGAGTCTCTAGAAATAGAAATATTTGGTAGTGTGTTTTTTCCTGTTGGAAGAGGATTCTCATTTTTGTGTTTCATTGTGTTTCAATGAGATCAGCTGTAGTATTCTTAAATATTTTAGCAAAATCCAGATTGTCCATGAGCCATTCTTTCTTCCTTTCCCACTGAGGACCCTCATTACAGTATTTTCAATTCATTCTCTGTTCTCCTTTGCAGGATAAGTTCAGATTTCTAGCTTTCTGTCATTGTGATTTATTCATTATTTTAGATACAATATATTTAAAAGTTTGGTAGCACTAACTTAGGCCAGTTTGTTCCCAGCACTCAGCTGTTGTCCTTTTTCAACCCAAGAGTTTTGTTCTTTTATTTAATGGATTAAGTAGGTGGAGGTATAGCTAAAATTCATTGATAGCCTTTGATAGAAGATTCAAATATGGGAAAGTGTATTTGATTTCCATGCAAACACTTTTTTCTTGCTGATTACCATATCCAAATGAGTAGAGCATGGCAGAATTTTGAGAAGAGAACAAGTGACTGGAAATAGCCATTTTTCATGTTAGCACTGCATGTGTAGTTAAGATACTGGAAAGTTCCCATGCTTGACAGCATAATGTTTCCATAGTACTTTCAAGAGATGTTATTTAATGTTATTTGAGATTTATAAAGAGCATCTCTTCTCCAATTTTTTCTCTACAAAATAAAAACCCTGCAAAATGGTAAGATTGGGGGAGAGAGAGTGACTGATCCAAAATTACCCATTGAGCTTCCATGACTGAGGGTAGAACTGAAACTGGGTTTCCCCTAGTTAACAGTTTATTACAGTTTGGCAAATATATTCAGACTTTACAAAGCACTGGTATTGGTGTGTGATTTTCAGAACCTCACTTGTCTTGCGATTGATCCATATGCACAATAAATTCTTTAGACAACAGTGTTTTCCTTCGGAGAAAAACAGTGCGAAAATCTATGATCATATTTTATTTTGCTTCCTTATTATTACCTATGTTGTACTTGCATGCTTTGCTATTCAATAAATTTTGATTAAATTAATCTAAAGTTGCTTAAGTGACAAAACTGATATTTTGAAAGTTGTTCATCAATTGATAAACTGTTCCTTGATCAGCTAACTATTGTATAATAGAGCACTTAAAAGAAGATCCATAACTGAATTCTTTATTATTTTTTTAGATCATCCTATAATGATGGGCTTTGAGCCACTAGTTAATCAGAGATTGCTTCCGCCAACTTTTCCTCGATATGCAAAAATTATTAAAAGAGAAGAAATGGTTAACTATTTTTCAAAACTTATAGAACGAATCAAAACTGTATGCGAAGTCATCAATTTAACCAATTTGCATTGCATACTAGTAAGTATTAATGCTTTTAACATATTATTAATTGGGAAACAAAGGCATCCTCTTTGAATAATTCCAAGGGCTTTCTCATGAATGTTTTCAGACTTAAAAAAAAATTCTAATTTCTTGTTTCATATGTTAGTTTAAAAAAATAGAAAACATAAAGAGCAAAGAAATTTTAAAAAATAAACAGCTAGTGAAAGAATATTGAGACAGAATTCTGAGTTTACTTTTTATAATTACTCTCAACTAAGTGTCTCAAATGTCCTGTTGTGGAAGGGGTGGGGAGCTCCCTTCTGCTGATGGAAGAAGTTACATATCCAAATGGGAACATTGGACTTCATCTTTATACAATATACCTTTTGCAAAATGATAACCGTGGTTTTCTTACTCTGTTTATAACTTAGGATTTTTTCTGTGAATTTAGTGAACAGTCACCTTGTGTTCTTTCAAGATCACTGTTACAGGCAAGTTGGAAATAATACAATAAAAGTTTGAAGATATGTTCATAGCCATGTAAAGTAATGAAGATATATTTGTTTCAGACAACTTTTCTTGTTGACAATAAAAAAGTGTTTGGTACTCACCTTATGCAAGACATGGTAAAAGATGCCCTAAGATCTTTCGTCAGTCCTCCAGTACTTTCACCTAAGTGAGTAGCAAAATCTATTTGGGGTATTAATTTACATATTTATAGTATCTCCCAATATTTAAGAAACAGGTGTTGATAAAGTCACTTCTATTTAAAAATAGACTTCTCTGTAAATTAAAAAAAACTGAACATTGTTAAGGAAGAAAAAGTGTCTGGGAGTTGATATGGCATAACCATAGTTGGGAACCCAAGTCAAGTGTTTCTCCTAGGGATAGAAGCAAGCAGTTGTTTTATTCATGAGCTATACTTTTAAAAAAGCCTCCAAGGATTGGAGAGCTATTGATGTGATAACATCAAGGGAGATGACCCAAAATTTTCAGTTGTTTTTTTGTAAATATTGGGGGGGGGGGTCGTTGAGGATTCTGAAGGTGCGAAGAATCCCATCATTTAAGATTAGTAGTCTTATGCCAGACTTCGGCAGTGAAATATGGATATGCTTTGAGGGCCATAAAAAATAATTGGGGGGGGGCTTGGGTTGCCCACCTCGACTTTAGGACAATGTATATCTTTGATTTTCACTCAAAATAATTTCACTCATTTTCTTTTAGATGTTGTCTTTATAACAATCACCAAGCTAAGGACTATATTGACTCCTTTGTCACACACTGTGTTCGAGTGAGTATTGATTGTATTATGAAATATAAATGCATTTATTTAAATACTTAAATACAGTAAGAATAAAGGGTAAATTTTCAAAACGTATAAATGTTTTAAAGTTGGACTGTTCCTTTTTTTTTTTTTAACCTGTTCAAACATGTCCGATTCTTGGAGACTGCCTGGACAAATCCCTTCAGTTTTTTTTACAAGGTTTTTCAGAAGTAGTTTGCCATTGCCTCCTTCCTAGGGCTGAAGGAAAGTGACTGGCCCAAGGTCACCCAGTTGGCTTTGCGTCTAGGTGGGATTAGAACTCACAGTCTCCTGGTTTCTAGCCTGATGCCTTAACCACTATACCAAGCTGGCTCTCGGACTGTTCCAAAGTCAACTACCTATTTGAATTTGACAAATATTACGTTACTTTGGAGAAAATATTTATAAAATAACACCTTGTAAAATGGCAAAGGAAGTAATATAGAGGATCCTGCTAGGGTTATGTACAAAATGTTTCATTTTGAAACTTGTTTGTTATGAAATTTCACAAAGGATCCCATTCCAAGTGCACAACAGCCCATTTGCACACTTAAAGTGGCATTTCACTGAATTTTGTGCTTGAAATATTTCAAAATGAAACAGTTTCCAGATGCCCAGTCCTGTGATTCTCCCCTTATCTTTCTAAATTTCTCAGCTGTAATGCTGTAAGATACTTTCACAGAGCAGTAGGAAGTGATGAGAAATTATTGAAGGAATATTTTGCCCTCCAGAAGGAGGAGCACATTCATTGTACATAGATAGGAAAACATTGGAGTAAGATGCAATTGATATTTTGGTTTTATCAATAATCCCTAGGGCAGAGATCATGGAAAAGTCTTTAATTTTGGTATGGTATTGAGAAGAAAACATATACACATAGGAAATGTATATAATAACAACCACAGAATAGGGTAACTCCTTTATTATGACTGATTTTGTTTCATGTGAAAAAATCATTTTTATTTAAAAGTCTGATGTGTTTGTATTGAGTCAATCCTGCCCGCCCATCCCTATAATCTTCAGTATTTGGCAGTAATCTGCCCATACCTCTTTAAAGCACATTGTCTAATGCTTCCAAGATAGAGATAATTACTGTATTTGAACTATACAGTCAAAAATGTGCCACACCAAATATGACTTTAGTTAGAAGCAATAGGGACTTCTCCCTTTGACTCCTAATTATCATAAGATAATTGGTATTATATTTAATAGTTAACTAATTTATATTTGATAGCTAGCTAATTTACCAGAGTTCAAATTACCTGCCACTCCTTCAGTGTATTTATTATTAATATATTTTTATAAAGCCCAGCTTGAAGTAACTCTTGGTGGTTTACAAAATTAAACAACAGATCAGTAATCAAACCAAGAGCATTGACATTCACCAACACATGAAATATACATGATCACCGCATCATCAGATAATATAGCAGCTTCAACCCCCAAGTGCTCATTCAAAAGATTGTCTTAACTGCCTTGTGAGAAACTAGTAAGGAGGACTCCAGGCCCCAGTCCTAGGAGCACAGTATTCAAAGCATGGGACAATCACAGAGATGGACTGACTTTAGGCCCATGTCCCTCTGTATTCTTACAGAAATGGGACCCTGAGCATCCTCTGCATGAGTGTACTTACTGGGCAGATTCCACCTGGAGGAGGTTTTGATACACTGGAATCAAACCATATAGGTCTTTACAGATTAAAATCAGCACTTTGAATTGGACTCAGAAGCCTATTGGCAGCCAACTATTGGAGAACAGCTATTGTAGTGGCTTTATGGCTCTCACATGTAAGCATCCTGGTGGCTGCATTTTGTATCAAGTGTGGTTTCCAAGTTGTTTTCAAAGGCATTCCCAAGTAGAGCACATAGCAGTAATCCAGATGCATGGTTGTAAGGTCAACCAGGTGGGTTAATGTTGGCAAGGCTTTCTGGTTTGGATAGGGCCACAACTGGCACACCAGCCAGAACTGGGCAAAGGGCTCTCAGACCACAGCTCCCATTTACTCTTCTAGCAGGAGTCATGAATTCAAGACACACACACCCGCCCCCAGTGGGTCAAAAAAAGATCTCATTTTTGAGTGGAAGGATAACCACATCCAGACCATTTCAGAACTAAGTGTTTTTGGACAAACAGAACTCCCTCTTGCTGGGATTCGGTTCCTTTCTACCCATTCCAATCCTCATAGCCTGCAGAAAGCAGGTTAGAACTTTCCCAACATCTCAGAAGTCAGAAGTGAGCTAAGAACTCAGATTGATTTCATATTTATTATCACATCAAAGTATGCTGATACTACTACAACATTGTTCTTAAGATCTGCAGTGTAAATAAAGTCTAAAACTTTGAAATCTGACATCAACTTAATCTTTTTTTCAGCCATTTTGTAGTTTGATTCAGATTCATGGGCACAATAGAGCTCGACAGAGAGATAAACTTGGCCATATTCTTGAAGAATTTGCTACTTTGCAAGATGAGGTAATATAAGGAGGCATCAAACAGTTTATAAAATCATGAAAATGGCTTTGTATTTTTTCTCTAGTTGATTTGGCTGTAGAGGAATATTTAAAGGTACATTTAGCATCTGTTGAGAAACTGGGAACTTTAGGAACAGTTTGTAATGCTCAAGCAGCTTGCTGTTGTTCTCCATGCTTCCTAGATGCCATACATGTTATTTGTCCTCTTTCCATTGCCCTTTCAAAAAAAGGGTGAATATCTAGGAATATTGGATTTAAGGAAAACCTTAAATTTGGGGAAATTCGCTTTTTCTTTGTAACTAATCATGCTATATTTATTAATAACATTAGACAACATATCAGTCTGTTTATTAAAAAAGGCACATATTACCATATACTGGAGCATTAAATGCTAGAATATCTAATGTGTTTCAAAGGTGAAAAGAATTTATTATATGACACAAAATTCTAGGATGTGATATCACATGGGGGACAAAGTGCTCAGCATCAGGCAATATATTACACCTAAATTAAGTAAAACTATTTTGATCATCACATGTTATCACATACATTTGTGTTATTTCTCTTTGTATGAAAATACAGTTGTTTTGCATCAAACTTTCAGTTTGGGGTTTAAAATATAAATGCAGATATAAATACTGAATTTTGTTAGTATGATCTCAGCACTTGTGGTTGCTTTGAGCTGAATATTGTTTTTTCATTAGGCAGAGAAAGTGGATGCAGCTCTTCACAGTATGCTCTTAAAACAAGAACCCCAAAGGCAGCATTTGGCCTGCTTGGGAACTTGGGTCCTATACCATAATCTTCGCATTATGATACAGTATCTTCTCAGTGGGTTTGAACTGGAGCTATACAGTAT
This sequence comes from Python bivittatus, assembly GCF_059951505.1. NCBI lineage: Eukaryota > Metazoa > Chordata > Lepidosauria > Squamata > Pythonidae > Python > Python bivittatus. Next base: position 34,648,791 of record NW_028277112.1, on the reverse strand, counting down.
GCATGAATATTATTACATATATTGGTAAGAGAAATAAATTTACTTGCAGACTAGGAGGGTGTACTATTCTGACCCTACTCTAAATATAATATAGATAGTGAAACATACATGTATCTAATGGATTTCTTACATAAAATTGCATCAGTGTTGCCCCATTGATCATGATTTGGCACAGATTCCATAGATGTCTGTTGCCCATATTTAAAGACATATTCAGTTTTTTTTATACTTGATTGAGTCTGTTGTTTTTTGTCCAAATGTCACGCAAAACTAATGAACTCTGCATTGCTTAGCTATTTTTAGTTATAGTGATTATATATTCCTTTACCTAAAATGCTACTGATCTCCTTGTTTTGTATGCCTGTACTTTCCTTTTCTTTTAAGAACAGTTAGTCTTAAAGCTTTGGTAACTGGAACAGCCAATATAGACTTCACTGGGTGTGAAACTAAGAGTCATCAGACATAGTCATATGAAAAAGTAAGTATGTGCCGTATATTGTTTTTCTTTTTTAACATATGTGGACATACAAATATTTTATTTTCATTCAAACAGTATAGAAAGATAAAGGTGATGTAATTGAACAAAAAATAAAGCTATGGAAAATTGACTTTGAAATCATTTATTCAACAAAAAATTAACAGATATGCCATTTTCTTCTCTGGAAAAAGTAAGTACATCCTTGGCTGCAACACCTGGTATTTCCCCCTTTGGCCAAAACAACCTTAAGTAGGCATTCCAGAATTCTCCATTTCCTTTTTTTCAGCCATCCCTTGGTGGAGTTACTAGAATGTTTAGAGTCACTGTCATATTGTAAGGTCCAGTTTCTTTTAAGCTTCAGTCTTCTGGCAGATGGTCTCCCATTATCCTCAGGCACCCTCTGGTACAAAGAATAATTCATAGTGGATTCTGTGATGGTGAGCTGCCCAGGCCCTGTTGCAGCAAAGCAGCCCCAAACCATAACATTTCCACCACTATGCTTTACAGTTGGTATCAGGTTCTTCTGGCAAAATGCTGTATTTTCACCAAACGTGTCTTCTGATACCGTGGCCAGATCTCCTTATCTTTGCGTCTTTTGTCCAGAGCACATTGTTCCAGAAGTTCTGGTCTTTGCCTAGGTGTTAATGAGAAAACTTGCCCTGATGTTCTTTCTGGACAGCAAAGGTTTCCTCCTGGCATACCTCCCACATAGATCTAATTTGTGCAGCTCCTTTCTAATGGTAGATTCACACAGTTTGACGTCAGTAGTGGTGGGAGCTACCTGTAGGTCATGTGATGAAATTCTGGGGTTCTTAGAGGCTTTTTTCAGCTTCTTGCATTCTGCTTTTGGGCTGAACCTGCTGGGATGGCCTGGCTTGGGCAAGTTGGCAGTTGTTTGAAATCTCCACTTGTAGATGATTTTCTGGACAGTGAAATTATTGATGTCCAGTTGTTTGGCAGCCTTTAAAATCCCTTCCCAGTCTCATAGGCATCAATACCTTTCTGAAGACTCCAGAGAGCTCTTTCAATCTAGGCATGGTGATACCACATACTTCAACAACAAAGAGCAAATCAAACTAAATATCTGAGGGTTCAGTAAGACAGGTTTCTTCTAGATCCTCTTTAATAATGTTCTAATCATTTGCACCTGATCTGGTGCACATGATTCTAATTTTAGGTATGTGAGGTAGTGATAAATGTAGGGGTGTACTTACTTTTTCCACATGTGAAATTTGCATTTATGTTCATCTAAATTACACAAATGGACTACAAGATGTAAATGGTGCATGATATTTGTTATATTACATCCTCTTTATCAGTATTGTTGAAATGAAGATCAGATATCTTTATGTTGAAATATGTTGAAAAAGTCAAACATTTCAGTTACTTTTTCACTTGACTGTAGCTGAAAGACTCTCAGTTCTTGCCCCATAATTTATTCAATGCTTCATGCAATGGGAGCCCTTATACTGAACAGCGCTAGCAAAGTTCTGACAGTACACCTAGTGCTGTTCCTCCATTAATATCCTTTCTCAGATTGTTGATATATTGATTTCGGTCATAAACTTTGATGTTCCTAGTTATTTTTCAATATTTTGAAAATTAAATTTGGACTTAATTTCAATTGATAACCTATTAAAAATGTTAATGTAACACAGGCTTGTGACTCTTGTAATGAGTTTACTTGAAGAACTTCACGCAAGAAAGTATTCTCTCCCCTTAGCACCTACCTGCACCACTGGAAAACTGCTTTGAGGGTGATGGAGACCTCTAAAATAGATGGATGGAGCATGGGGAGAAAAAATGGGGCTAGTCTTATAATAAACTAAAGTTGACAAAGAGAACCTTTCTCCAGAATCTTACTGTCTTTATGTTAATTTTAGTAAGATCAGCACTATTGCATTTGGCTGATCAGTTTTCTTTCTTCCATTCTATGCTTTGGAAAAAAAAAAAAAGGACAGTTTTAGTGAAGCAGACATTCTTTTAATGATAGCTGGTATATAATTTGATTCAGTAAAGGTTCTATACATTTAAATTATACAGTTGTCTACAAATACCATGTATGATTTTTATTTTAGTTTATCAATTCATTTGAAAATGAACAATTTTCTCAAATAGTTACCTTCCTTTTTTTTACTTAAAGTCTCACTTAAATCAAAAGTTAGTAAAAGTCCTAAATTAGGTACTCTTTCTACATTAGGTACCTTTCTGAATTTCTGTATGCATGGCTAATGTCAACACTCAGTCGTGCTGATAGTTCTCAGATGGCTGAAGAAAGAATAATGGAAGAACAACAGAAAGGCCGGAGTAATAAAAAAACAAAGAAAAAGAAAAAAGGTATATTTTTGAGAGAGATCTTGCAACTTCTTTATTGTTTTGCCTGGGGTTCTTTTATGACATGTAAACTTGATGGTTGCCTTTCTTATGTTCAGCTACAAGTAGCCATCAAAATCTAAATTATATATGTTTTGCCAAGTAAGCAGTTTCATTAACTCCAATCTCATTCTTCAATAAAAATCTATATTTGACTATTTGGAATTGGAATATTAGGGAGAAAAAAAGGTCATATAGTTGGATTTTTTTAACTAAGTTTATTTTACAATATTAATTTGTTCTTGCTGCTATCCACAATCTCTCAGCAGTTAAAAATAGCCTTATGGCAATCAACCATACATTAAAGTATGATAAAATACCCATAGTATAAACATTGTAAAATAAATTATTAAGCAACAATAATGACAGTGGAATATAATCTTAATTCCTTATTGTGTTGTTGAACAAATATGGAAGTTTGAGCTTCTCTTTCCACTAATTGCATTTTCCCATTGAATAAATGTTCCAGTGTTTTTCCAGTTAGGCTTAATTGTTTAGCCAAATTCTTAGGTGCATCAGGGATTTCATAACTCATTTGTCATCCCAATTTAGCTCACTTTTATCATTAAAAGAAAAAAGTAGGTCTCCCCCCAGTTGTGTACTCTTAGTAGGTTACAACTCAAGTGGCCTGTAAGCCTGAGTAAAATAAACAAAAAATACTTTTCAATTATTACCATTTGTTGCAACCCAGCTGTACATTAAAAAGTGGCCTTTTTTAGGGAAGGTTTAGCATGTGTGTCTCATAATATAGATTCGGTTGTAGAATCAGTGCAAATTTTGCAGAATAACTGGTATCACCTCTGAGAACTGCCTCATTTTTCAGATTTATGGGTTTTAAAAAATATTTCAGAAATTAGCACAGCTTTATGATAAAGTCTTTCTTTGCATGAAATTTACAGCTCGTCCTCTGAGCAGAGAGATTACCATGAGCCAAGCCTATCAAAATATGTGTGCTGGGATGTACAAGGTGATGTATTATACATTATATCAATTCAATAAGTTAAATAATCTTTTAAAAAATTAAATGTTTGTAAAGGGCATAAACACTTTGAATTGGACCTGGTAATTTAATTGGTAACCAATGCAGCAAGCAAAGCATTGATGTTAAACTGCTAAACCTCGTATCCGTTAGCAGCTGGGCTACCACATTTTGGACCATCTACAGTTTTTGAGTACGTTTCAGTAGTATAGTCATGTGGTGATCATAGTATGAATTGCTGTTGTAAGAGCTAGTTTAATACCAGTAGTACAGTTGTGAACTACATTTCATGAGGGAATCGCTAGGATGGAATGTCAAGAGTCATATGCAATTGTATGGGGTCAGTAATATTTTTGTTTTATAAACCATTTTTCCAATTATTTGTAACTAGTATATACATATATTAACATTTCTATTGCTGCTATTATAACAAGCAGATCTCTCATTCTGCTGCTTTTACTTTGCATTTTCCTGAAGACCATGATTGCTTTTGACATGGATGGTAAAGTGAGAAAACCGAAATTTGAACTCGATAGTGAACAAGTTCGATATGAACATCGGTTTGCCCCATTCAACAGTGTCATCACACCACCACCTGTACACTACTTGCAATTCAAGGTGAATCATAGTTACATTAGAGCCATGTTATAGGTTATTTGTATGCTTTACTTTAATAATTTAAAAAAAAAACAATTATTCACAAATGTCAGTATTTTCATCTTCTTAACGAGCAATTGTTCTCAGTGGTATATATTTCTTTTCCTTGGAATGAAGGCAGGAAACAGTAGTTTACATCAAGTCACATCTTTTAAAATATGAAATAGCATTTCCCATGCTATTTTACTGGTGTTGAAAAGTATGATAATTTGTTAGTCTTACAGTACCACAAGTGAATAAATCATTGCTTACTTGATTATAAAATTATGTATGAAATAATGAGTAAAATAGTTCTGCTTCTGTGTGCTGTCTCTTTGCACCAAACCACAACGTATTTTTAAATAACTTCTATAAAGATTTTTTATTGCTGCAATTTTAAGGGATACTTATTATTTAATGTTTAGGAAATGTCTGATCTAAACAAATACAATCCTCCTCCTCAATCTTCTGATCTCTACATGGCTGCTAGCAAACACTTCCAGCAAGCTAAAATGATACTGGAGAATATCTCTAACCCAGATCATGAGGTAAAAATCCGACTATAGAACAGGGAGAATAAATTATTGCAAAATGCAGGCGGGGCGAAGCTTACATGGGGATTTGAAGATTAGATTATAAATGTAATGGGATATGTTTTGACAAAGAATTATTCCTACTAAATGCATTAAAAACTAGCACCTATGACATTCTTATTATTCTTAAGACCAGAGATAGATTGGAAGCTATCTATTTTTCATGTCTTTTTTCTATTCTTTACTTTATCTCACATTTTCTTTTTCCTTTTCTTATAATTTGTATTTTTCATTTTCTTCTTCATTTCTAACTTTTAACCTTATAATTTTAAAACTTTAATAAAATATTATAAAAAAAAAACTTGCTTATGATACTCAAACGCTACTGAACAGAGGTATATGCAGACTGTCTACCTAATTCTGCTAGCATAAACTCTTAGTATCAAATGTGCCATTGTCCTTAAATATCTGAAGTTTTTGGAGACTGCTTGATATTTTATGATGGAACTGGATTTTTCTATATTATTCTTGAGTTAACAAATGAAGGGCCTAATGATTGAAGTGCCCTTTTTTATGTATGAATGAAGGATGGCTGTTTTCATCTAAATCACAAATAAAAGTCTTAAAACACTATTCTAATATTAACTAGAGGTTTATAGAATGGTAATTTTGCTGGTGTTAAAGTTCAGCACTGGGTCTCTTTAGATATTCTCCGTATAGTGGCAGTTTCTGTACATTCTTCAAGATTTTTAAAAACTTATTATCCTAAAGAAGAAAAATCAATTCAACGGCATTAATAATGTAATATAATTTCAGAATCGATCATGATAAAGAAAAAATTAAAAAGGAAAAAGAGATAAATGGCCAGGCAAATTGTTATACATAGAACAACCCCTCCCCAGATTTGAAATTCTAGTTCTTAAGGTGTTTGTTGCTTTACCTCCTATTTCTTTCCTGTCTGTTAATTAGACAGGAATCTGCTCTGCATCCCCTTCTTTGTAACTTTTTTTGTGATTTGGTTAAAAAGAACCAGAGAATCTGTTCATCTAGTATGGAAAGCAGAATATCTTTTAAAAGACATTGACAACAATCTAGCAGCGTTTTGCGTGCTTAACCAGGCTGCTTCGATATACCCTGGAATATTGTCAATATTTGAAAAGCCCATCACTGTGCTTATTACTTATAATACCTTAGAACAATATTTTTTGTAAAGTGTATTTGTTAGTATATAACTGGGTTAATAAATAAATCATTATAGAGAACTAAATATAAAAACTGCAAGCAGTATTAAGTGTTCACTGCAACTGGTCTTTTAACTATATGCAGATAATATGAAACTTGACTGTCTCTGTCTAGGTCAATCGAATTCTTAAAGTTGCTAAACCGAATATTGTGGTAATGAAGTTGCTGGCAGGAGGTCACAAAAAGGATTCTAAGGTAAGCAAAGTGCAGCTAAGTTAACATGAAAACAAACTGAAGTGTGTCAAATGGGGGCAGTCATATTGAACTGTATCCAGCAGAAACCTGATGCATCTGTAGTGGAGGTTTGGGGCTGACCAGAGACAAATTTGGGATGTATGATGTGGGAGAAAATAAGCAAGTGGTCTCTTGCATGAGCAGCACTATATAATACTAAAGTACCCACTGCAAAGGTATCAGAGCTACAAGTGCATGTCTGATTCAGGTACTAGGTTACATGTGATGATGTAAAGTTATGTTAATGGAATGCATTTCTATAATTACAAACAATAACTGAAGAGTATATGTTTATTCAGGAGAATGCTTCATAGAATTTAGTACCTTAAATTTCATAATATCTGGCTATCAAGCATCTTCCCCCTGCCTTTTGGAATTTTTCTTTTATACTTGATAGTTTAAAAATCCAGGTGGAACGATAGAATTCTTGAGAAGGTATTTTAAATGGACACTAATATATATATATTTATTATTCTAGGTTCCTCCAGAATTTGATTTTTCTCCTCATAGATACTTCCCAGTAGTGAAACTTGTTTGAAAAGAAAGGTTTAGGGGAACAGATGGATTATAATTTGTGTAATAAAGCTGCCTTGGAGAGACTCCTTTATGCTGTGCTGAAAAGGGACAGAAAACTCTTGGTCAAAAGTACTGTTATCAGGAGCAACTTCATTCAGCCCTAACAGCTGGAATACCTGCTGTTTTAAAATGGTATGTGTAATGTTCTTCTACTGGAGCTGATTTTATAACTACATTGTTGAAGCAGTATATGTTTTGATTTTATTGTAGATTTATCTATAAATCATTTTTATGAATGGTGTTGGAACATTTCATAACATGCTTGACCACTCTGAAAATACAATGCAATAAAGGAAGCTGTTCTGTTTTGATATGCATTAGAATTCACTTCTAAGAAAACAAATATGCTGGTCCTGCTGCATGTTTCTGTGGGAGCCTCTGATCAAATTTGGTTAGCTTGCAAATACTAAAGTTTCACCCATAGAGTTTGGCTAGCTGTTACTTCTGATTATCATGCTATTGGGCCAAAAAAAAAAAAACCTTTCAAAAGAAACTGTCAGTTTTTGTTTCATGCTCTGGCCCTTGATAGATTCTATTTATATATTCTTGAGTAACACTGGAAGGATTCTACACCTCTTCACTCTTTGTATTTTGATTGCTCACTGCTCTAGCAAATAGCTAGCATCTACATTTAAATTAGTTTTCATTGTTCAGGGATTGTTTTATAACATTTTTGCAAGGGGACATCTTTGGTATCCTCAGTTAAAAGTATGGTACATACAGACATCAGCTTCCTTATAAAACAAGTCTGCCTCAGGATTACTTTCTAATGAATCAGCTAAATGCAGTATTGAATTTGAAGCAAATGCAGTTTAGAGGGTTTTTTTGTTCACACATTTGAATTACAGATAATCCTCGGGTTACGACAGCAGTTGGGACCAGAATTTCTGTTGCTAAGCAGTGCAGTCTTATAGCACGACATCATGAGACTGCATCACTTAGTGGAGGCAATCCTGGCAGTCCTGGTTGCCGTCATAACCCCAGGACCATGCAGGTTATTAAGTGAGGACCTCACATGACTATGATGTGGGAAGAGGCAGGAGTCCCAGCAAGCAGGCTGATAAGTGACAGGTACAGGCAGACAGATGGGTGCAAAGGGCAGGCATGTGGGTGCCATGAGTAGGTGCTACAGAGGGCAGATGGGTAAAAAAGTGGCAGGAGCAACTTGTAACCTCCTGCTGGCTTCCCCATTGACTTTACTTGTGGGAAGCTGGCAGGGAAAGTCACAAATGATAATCACGCAACCGTGGGACACTGCAACCATTGTAATTGAGAGCTGGTTGCCAAGCGCCCAAATCGTGATCATGTGCCTGTGGGGATTCTGTGATGGCCGCAACTTCAAGGACCGGTTATGAGTCCCCCTCATTCAGGGCCATTGTAACTTTGAATGGTTGTTGAACAAGTGGTCATAACCCCAGGATTACGTATATGGAATATCAGCTTAATCTATGCAAGTAGAACTATTAAATGGAACCGTAGGTTTGTGCAAATAAAAATTAACAATTTTTGAAAGATTAACCCCTACAATAACTAAAGACTAAGAATCAAGATACACATTACAGAACACTGTTTCCACTGAGTGCAGTATTTTATTGATAGTGACCTAACAACCAGATTACAAGTATCTTGAGAACCCACTGATTTTATAATCAAGAACTTAATCAAAATTAAGCCAGTATTTGCATTTGACAAAATATTATAGTAATCAGTTAATTTTTTCTTTGTTGTACAAAATAATTGTATTGCACTTATTCTATTCTAGTTATCTTCAACGGGGCTAAAGTGCTATCATCAATGTTGGCAGCAAATTAGCATTATACCCTATATGATATTGCAGTTCTTTATTTTACATCAAAATAAGATACAGTATGAAGCAGCAAAACATTTGGGGTGTATATATTCATTTTATCCATATATTCAAGTATAATTTTATGTACATAGTTGGCTAACTCTTCTATATTAGAATTTCAGAATGGGTAAAGCCTGTTAAACAAATGCAAGAGATCCAATGCATTTGGTTAACTACCATTCCTACAATTCAAAAAAGAGAACTATGTTTGAATAAAAGAGATGTAGACATACAGCTTGGTTTTATGCATATTTACTTGATACCACATCCTACTGTATTACCTCAGAGGAAAGCACTTAAAGTAGTATAGTTCTTTAGGATACTTTCTTTCTGGAGAAGGGAAGTGTAAAATTGACTAAGTTCAGTTTGTAAACAGAATAATAATATGGAAACAGATATGAACAGAAGCAGGACAAACATCTCTCAAGCTAGTCTATGTAACATTCCCAATTTTTAGAGCAAGACAATTTGTATCTAAGGTGTTACTGTTATAATTCAAAAAGGAAACTATACCTGGTAGCTGAATAACAGGCTGATTTCATATATTTTCAGTGACTCCCTTCCACCTGCAACACTGTCATAGTCTAGTTCATGGATGTAAAACCAGCCTATTAAGTCTGGAGATAATATTCCTGATGAAGAGGAATCAGGACTGATTTAAATCCCCTGATTCAAATTTTGTAAAATTTTTGAGATGGACTTGCCTAAATAGTTTTGCAAGAGTCACAGACTGATATTGCTATTCACAGTTTCTGCTGTTGAGCTTCACTGAGCTTAAATAAGCGGATTTCCATTTTGGGATCTTCAAGATTTTGAACTAAAAAAAAAGAAAATAATTAAACTGGAATAATTAAGAACTTATCTCTATTTTACTCCTATTACTTACTCTTACCTGCACAATCTACATTGTGACAAACTTTCATTTGTAAAGTCTTTCTTCCAGACAAGATTGCAAGTTCATTAATTAAAAGACAAATCACAATGCAAACTTTACCCAGAACATGGAAATTACAAAGATTTACCATTGAAGTTATTTTGCTGGCCAACAAGAACAGCTTGCTTATCTGTTTCTGATTCTGCCTCATTCGTATCTAAATTGTAATCTTCCCCTTTATTATCCTGGCCCACTCTTCTCATTTCAAATTCACCTGTGAAATCAAGCCAAAAAATAACTCATGCATCTTTCAGTAGAAAAGTTGTCTTCCAATTTTATTGCAAAGGTAACTTTTACTATGCTGAGTTTTCTGCACAATAATACATATGAAGAGAGAAAACTGCACTGAGAATGTAATTAATCATATGCATGAAAGACTAAATCATGACTGGCTTTCCACATTGTGCTTAACTATGGTTTACTGAATGAATCATAATAACTGGCTTTACATCACACTTAAGCCAGAATCAGACAAATCAAATTACAATTTACATTGAATACCATGTTTATAAATGTATAGTAGCATACAATTCTGTAAACAAAGTAGACTTGATAAATTATTCATTTCCTCAAATACTGCAATCCTGGTACAACATGGAGAAAGCAATCTTTATACTAACCATTTTTATTAGTTTCCTGGTCATCCTGCTGCAAGTCATCATTTAAGAGTTCCTCTCGTTCAATTTCTTCATCAACTTCTTTTGCTTTTTCGATATTTTGGTGGCCTAAAAGTTCTGAGAATTTGCTAGTCTGGGTTTCTACTGAAGCTTCTCCAAGTACGTTTCTTATTTGCTCATGGTGATTCAGCTCTGGTTCTGGTTCAGGAGGAAATGCTTTATGATCTCTGCTAGAAATAGAAGGTATTTGTAGATGGCCTTGATTGAGAAGAACCTCCTCTTTCATGGACTCTTCATTAGGAGCATCATTGGTTCCTTACATAAACAAAAGAATTTTTAGAGCTGATTTAAGTATTTCAAAAATTAACATGAATGACAATTTTTTCTTGTGTTTGAATCATAGAATGGGAGGTTCAGAGCAACAAAACCTAAAATTATTTCTCTCCTTGGGAGTTGATTTGGGAGCTTAAACTTAAAAAAAAAAAAGCCTATGAAGCCTTTATTCAATTTGCAGCTCCAATTCTGGAGATCACTAAGTTTCTATATATGACTAGGATACACTGTGATATGAAAAAAATACAAGTTGTCCTCTGTACTGAGCCAAAAATCCTCCATGCCAAAATATTTCTCTAACACTTAAGGAGTTTGAGGCCCAAGATATCTGGAGGAATAGTTGGAGAAGGCTGCTGTACTGCAGAAATGGAAGAATGGGCAAGATGCCCTCTTTGTAATTGGGTGAGAATCTGTTAAGTTACAATAAACTGTTGTTGTTGTTACATTAAATACAGTTTATCGTGTTATTTGGATTTATATTAACTTACGGTTAAACAGTCTTCCAAAAAAAAAAAAAAGATACAAAGTATAGGAGTGTTTTTTACTCCCCATGGAGGCTTCATTTGAGAAAAAGGGTCACTGCAAACTTTTTGATGTTAGCCCAGCAAATAGGTAAAAAAAAATTAAAGCCAGGATGTACTCAAACCCAGCAAAGGATATATGACCCAAAGCAGGAGACTGGCAAATCATGGCCAACTTAATTTGCCATATGATCACTGGATGAATATCTTAATTATGATTAATGCTAAACCATACTTACTATGCAGTGCTAAGTTGGTCAATATATTTATATAGATAATCTAGGGTTTGGGACAAGATAAATCATTTACATAAATTTCTCTAGCCTTTAAAATCAGCAACATATCCTCAACTTTCACAAACATCAAGCTAAAAGTAATGCTCAAGTTGGGACTTTGATGAATATGTGTTAACAAAAGGACGGGTATTTTTGGGCTGGGGCCACAATTCTCCATTCTAGCTGGGTGGCAGGCTAAAGGAGATCTGTTAATTTCACTGGAAAACACTATGATGAACATTTTCCACCTATTTTTAATAGGCTTGGGAGCTGTTAAAACAAGGGAAAGAGAATGATTTATCTGTAGAGGCCTTGTGCTAAAATTCCCCCTGCTATGACACCATACTTTACATAGCAAACAGTATTGCCAAAATGTGTCCATTTTATCACTGAATTAGGCCCATGGTGTATGGAATGTGGGAAAGACCTTGGGAGACCAGGCCCAGAGATGTTGTCAAGGGAATAGTCAGATAAGAGACAGCATACCCCGCAGCTGGATAGTAGGCGGGGCAACAGGCTCAGAAGAGACCCTCCCTAGTTTATCAGGCTGTAAAGAAGATTGGGGGAGAACTGTACCTTCAGACTTGCAAGATTCTACCAAAGTAGCTTTACAATAAAGTAGAATTAGCTTATATGGTTGTGATCCCTGTCTGGTTTACCCGGTGAGGCCAACACATGGTCTTTGGATAGCTCATCTCAGGGGACACTTGTAACAGTGATGCAGATGCCAGGACAAGAAATCATACAGCTCATACTATACTAGATCACATTTTCTCTGTTTTAGCCAGACGTAACCTCTAGAAGATGGAAAATGAGTAGCCAGGGTCCTAATCAAGGTGGCACATTAGAAGAAAAATATTTTTTTCTGTTAAGGGTTGAAATCACTTGATCTTATGGCAATGGGTCTGTTAACCAAGGATAACTATAGCTGGAGACTAACAGCAAATAAGGATAGATTAAATTAAGGCTGCATCAGAAAGAGAGGAACTGGATCCATTGTGGACTTTAGAACAAAAGGTCATTAGTTGAGAATCCCACAACTTTACAGGAGTTGAACAATTCCAAGATGGCAAAGGGCAGGCAATTCCAAGATGGCAAGAAAGTTGGCTGACTCCAGGCTCAGGTTCAGACTCTAGAACTGAACATCATCAGGGAGTAAGTTCAACTTGCTTTGCCATTTAGTGTCCAGGCTTCACTGCTTAAAAAGTGCTCAGCTTGGTCACAGTTCCATGAAAATATCAGGAGAGAAGTTTCCAAGTCAAATGAAATTCATCAGAGAAGCCAAGCCCATTGGACAAAGGTTAAGCTTTAATGAAAGATTAAAGATCACTAGCTAAGTACAAGTCTCTACACTGGATATACCAACTATTAATTAAGCAATGCCATTTTATGGGGCCCAAATGGTGTACCTTCTCTGTTGCTGTCCATGCCCTTTGGAATAATGTTCCCCTGAGATCTGTACGGCCGAACTCTGTTGGCTTTTAGAAAAGCACTTAAGGCTTGGCTCCTCCTGCAAACTCTGGGATATGATGGGATATAGCCCTACTAATCATGGATATGTATGGTGTTTGCAACTGATCTTCCTCAGCATAGCTGTCTTTTTAATGTAATGTTTGGTGTTTATTGCTTTTAATTCTACCTCCGTTCAAACAGAAGAAATAATGTTTTAGCACATCTTTGTGTGGATTGTACTGCATATTCAACTTGGACCTTCTTCTTGCCTGAAACATGCAGTACTGCCTTTAGATATATAAAGCATTAAACCATATTGTATAAATCACATACCATAGAACATACAGCAGCAATACAATTCAAACTAATATAATTAAACAAACAGGTGTCACGCCCCCTCTCCAATGTCCTTCTAAAGACTTATTTTCAAGGCCTTCCTGAAACTCAGGAGCAAAGTGCTGTCTAGATCTCTGGCTAGAAACTGTTCCAAAGGGTGGGCATTATCACAGAAAAACATAGAGCAAAGATTTCCCTAGCCACAGTCTCTACCTCCTTATCCAGCAATATCTATGAAACTAGGGAAACCCCCAAATTGTGGATCTTCAAGGGGAGTGCAACCCTATCCAGAGTAATCACTGGAAGAGTTCAGAGTTCCAGATGGTTTCTGTTTAAGCCTTACTAGCAAGCTTATGTTTGCCATGTAGCTTAATTATTGAGTGAGATGGGTGGTGACTAAATTTAAAATATAAATAAATAATTATATTGGAGGACTCAAACTTATTGCACAAGATTTCTCTGAAAACAGAATCAAGGTGCACTTAAAAATCAACAAAAGCTGTACATTGTGCCACTTTGGGTTTCCTAGAGTTTTTATCAACCAACACTTTACTGTAAAGTCTGCTTGTTCCTTGCCTAGAATGTTCACCTGCTCCCCCAGTCACTAACATCCAGCAACAAACGATGTTGCTTAGGCTGTGGGTCTAGACCCAGAATTTTAAGAGAAATAAGACAAGGTGATTAATAGTATTTTATCTCATGCAGGCCAGCTCAATTTCCTGTTACACAGCTTCTTTTATAAACAGGTGAATAATCAGAGGATTTCTTTATACATTGCTAAGAAGCAGGACAGTGTGAAGCAGAGGTTAATTTTCATAATAAGAATACCAAAATTAATGTACCTGTGTCCAAAAAACATTAACATTTTAAGACTGACATAAATCAGCTACATCATGCATCATAATGGAATGACGACTAGAAGAAATTGGAAGAAGTTCCTTTAAAAACAGATTATAGAAAAATTTGGCTAATTAGCCAAATGTCTGAGAAATGATTTCATCTTAATGCCACACTAGTCTTTCCTACATCATTATTTGCCACATCCCTTGCATTAATTAAGGAAAAAGCCTGGGGCAAAAAGTACATTTCATCTTTCTATAGGCTATAAAAATAATAAAAAGCGAGTACTGCTAAATTCAGGAGATGGTATTTCTTACTATAAAGGATTGGTTCTAGAACTCAGTTTCTGTAAATGAAAAGGTTTCTTCCATTCATTAGAACTTCTGATTCAATGGAGGGATCTTGCTGGCAAAGGGAAGATGACCTTGAAAATTCTCCCTCCCCCAAAGTCATGTCACATACAACACTCCCAAAAAATTTCAAACAAGGAGTGGAGGTGGGGAAAGTAAGGGGTAAAACTCTATTTGGGGAATCTCCCTTGGAAGAAGCTCTATATCTGAAAGTTGCCAGAAGAAACATATTTGCCCGACAAGATGATGAGGGATTTTTCCTGAAATATTTAGACTGTGAATTGAAAGGGAAAAGGTCCTCTTGCATTCACCCTTCTTTGGAGTATGGCCTCTGGTAGTGCATATACACACATATTAGCAATATGCAAAATTCAGCAACCAAATGGAACAAGAGACCTCTACAATATTCTCCAGACCATTCCCTTCTGGGGGCAGTTAGCATATTCCAGAAATAAATTCCACAGACTAAAAATGGTTCAAAATGTCCTAGATAGGGCATTCATATTCATATTCAGTTAAGTACTGTATTTAAATGACTTATTTAACTATATGTATTGAAAACACAGTTGTAATATTAAATAAAATTTCTGAACTATTAACTATTTTAAGCAATGATTTGATCATGATTCAGATCACCCCAGATGGAGACTGCAGCCATGAAATTAAAAGACACTTGCTTCTTGGGAGGAAAGCTATGGCAAACCTAGACAGCATATTAAAAAGCAGAGACATCACCTTGCCGACAAAGATCTGCATAATCAAAGCTATGGTTTTTCCAGTAGTAACGTATGGCTATGAGAGCTGGACCATAAAGAAGGCTGAGTGCCGAAGAATTGATGCCTTTGAACTGTGGTGCTGGAGAAGACTCTTAAGAGTCTCCTGGACTGCTAGGAGATCAAACCAGTCAATCTTAAAGGAAATCAACTCTGACTGCTCATTGAAAGGACTGATACTGAAGCCCAAGCTCAGATACTTTGGTCACCTAATGTGAAGAGAGGACTCTTTGGAAAAGACCCTGATGCTGGGAAAGATTGAAGGCAAAAGGAGAAGGGGACGGGAGAGGATGAGATGGTTAGATAGCATCACTGAAGCAATGAGTGTGAAATTGAGCAAACTCAGGGAGGCAGTGAAGGACAGGAAGGCCTGGCGCGATATGGTTCATGGGGTCACGAAGAGTTGGACACAACTTAACAACTGAACAACAACAACAGATTATAGGACTTAATGCTAGCCTAACTTATGACGCATAACTCAGCTTCACATTCCACATTAAATCCTAATGACAAAATCAAAAATTATGTTATTGTTACTGCTATATTTTTACCTTTTTCTCTGTGATGATTCAATTCTTTGTTTATCACAGATATTGGTCTTGATGAATCTAATTTCACAGAATCATTAGACATATTTTTTTCTTGAAGCTCCTTTTCCTCGTTTGTCAGACCATGATTCTGAAACTCTGCCTGTCCAAAAGTCAGCATCTGTATATTAGCCTTTTAAAAAAAGCAAGAAAATAAACACAATATTTTTCTGTTTTGTTTTATATTAACAAATGTCACAGAGTAGCCTTTCCCCAAATGTTATCCCTCAGAAGTTCTGAACTACAACTCATACTGATTAGCTATTCTGGGAAGTATAGTTTAATACATCTGGAGAACACAAGGTTGGGGAAGCTGATGTAGAATTATTTAGCAGAATACTGTGCTGGGTTAACACCTAGTTCAGTTTACAATGAGTGTTGTGTTAATATATTCAGAATATATTTAAGGGCATACCTCATCACAAAACCACACTTCTAAGTCCAAATTGTACTTATGCGGAATTCTTGTATAACCGTAATCAGAAAAAAAGGCAGATCAACATAGTAAAATCTAAGAGGAATGTTCAAATGTTGGAAAGTATGCAAGTGTTGGAAGTATGCATGTAGAAACCCCTAGTATTTTCAATGCAATTACTTTTCCTTAAGGACAGTTGTAATGATATCCTAGTACAGCTTGTCCAGACACACAGTAGTGAGAGAAGTGATGGGTGTACCTCAGTATGTAAGCTGCACTGGCTTCTGGGTGCAATTCCAAGTGCTGGTTGTTATCTGTAAAGCCCTATATGACATAGGCCTGGATATATGTGGGACTACGTATCTCCAATTGTCCAGTAATATCTGACACAGTTGGCATGCTTCTGGCCCAAATTATTAACGGTGCCATTTTGTGAGACCCAACAGGCATGCCTTCTCTCTTGTGGCATCTGCCCTCTGGAATAATATTCCCCCCAAGTTCTGTATAATCTCAATCCTGCCATCCTTAAAACAGCATTCAAAATTTGGATCTTTCCTCATGTCCTGGGCCAGGCCCACTTCTGCATTTAAGTCTAACAATGACTCTTTTTTCTGAGTTTCCCCTTCTCCCCAGCATGGCTGCTTCTACGTAGTTTTAAATTGTTATTTTGTTGTTTTAATCCTTACGTCTACAAGGGGCTGAAGAAATTAAACAAACTAACAAATAAATAAATACATCTTGCTACCTCAAGTCTATCTCTTTATTTGCTACCATCATGCTCAGTATTTTTCTGTGAGGACTCATATATTCAGGTTCATACATTTTCAGTGGAGGAGGAATATACTGAAATAGTACATCAGCACTTCACCTCATTCCACTCAATTAATTTGACTTAGCAAAAGTAGTATTCCTTCTTTATTTCAAATGACAGCCAATAAAATTAAGCACTTTTTAATGCTACTTTAGACTCAGATTTTAATTAGAGAAATACATGTTATGCTATTATTGTCAATGATGTCATACTTATAAATGTAGTGGACTATAGAAAGGGAATGAATGAATGAATGAGTGTGTATGTGTGTGTATATTTTAGGCAGATGTGCCTAAAAGTTTTAGGCAGGTGTGAAAAAATGCTGTAAAGTAAGAATGCTTTCAAAAATATATATTGTAATTGTTTATGTTTATCAATTTACAAAATGTAAACTGAGGGAACAGAAGAGAAGATTTTTAGATTTTTCTTCTGTTTGCTAATTTTGCATTTTGTAAATTGATAAACATAAACAATTACAATATATATTTTTGAAAGCATTCTTTCTTTATAGCGTTTTTTCACACCTGCCTAAAACTTTTGCACAGCACTGTATATACATATGGAAAGAGAGAGAGAAAGAAAGAGAGAGACAGAGAGGTTCCTAACAGCTAATAAAGGGGTTGTATCATAGAAAAAAATGTTACTGAATTCAATGGGACTATCCCATGAAATTATATACAGAACTACATCCTTATGCATGATGATATATTATTATTGAAAATAACAAAATTGCTATTAAGTTTAAATGAATATGCAGATTTTTTGTTATTCCTTAAGAATATTTTTTTAAACATATTTATTCTGTTCCTACATGATAGTACTGTACATGCCCATACCAATTCTGAACACGGTGTTGATTTCATGATGAAAGCCACTGAAGCAAGTGGAACTTGATCTGTGTATGTGAAATGGACCTATGATATTTACTATGAGTATCTGAAGGTTAAAGTAGTCATCTGATTATTTTTCAAATAACATTGAGGAGCACATTCCTCCCTCTACTTAAAAAAGTACATTATATTTTTGATAAGAATAAAGAACCAAGCAAACCTATTCTTGTCTTCCATAGTATGTGCCCAACCAGTTCGATCTAGCAGGGTTGGCATGCCCTCGGTTCCATCGATTAAGCAATGCCACCCACTGTGACCACAGAAGCACACTTTCTCTGTAGCAGTCCCTGCCCTCTGGAATGAGGTTCCCTCTGAAATTCAAACAGCTCCCACCCTACTGAGATTTTGCAGAGGATGACTGATGCCCTTTTCTTCCTTTCTGTTCTACTCTGGATTTGTTTTCTTTGCCATCATTGTTCTTTTGTCTTGTGCTGTTCTTGTCTTGTTCTTTGTTTTTAAATGTTTTAACATTTGTAAACCACCCAGAGTTGCTGGGAGTTGAGTGGCATACACATTTTATATATAGTGGTTGGTCACACAGTCAGCCAGATGTTTAGACTGGATTTGGCATTTTTGTCCACCTATCAAGTCCCTCCCAAGGACCTGAGATAGGCACATGTTGTTATTTAATAATACTAAAGGCATCGTCACAGGATGTAAGCTGTTCCAAGTAAGCTGCTTTTTGCAATTGACTGATGATGATTTTTCAATATATCAATATATAATAATAAATTATTATTATTATAGAACAGAGTTCAAAACAGAGAATCTAAAATCATAACAAAGTTGATTGTCATGCAGAGGTTGATCTGACTGCTGAACAAAAATTGTCTGAGTTTCAAAAAGCTCTTGTTAAGAATTTGTTCCCTTGATATTATGATAGCTAACCTGAAGTTAACTAAAAGAGACAAATAGACTCATCTTTGGAGCATTCTTCTTGCAGGGTGAAAGTTCCTCTGCAGAGCCAAAGAATAAGAATAATGGAGGAAAAACACTGAGGAAAAGGAAATGGTCCCTTAAAAAAGGGTAGGTTGGGGAGGCTGAGCAAGGGTGAGGTGCAGGTCAGGGAGGGTGCACGAAGGGGTGCACGAGAGGCACAGTGTGAGTTGGGGAGGGTGTATAACGGTGCAAGAGGGTGTGAGGGGATACAAGAGGCGTGGTGTGGGATAGGCTGTGTGGGGGTACACGAGAGGCATGGCACGGGTTGGGGTGTGCAGGTATGCAAGTGGGTTTGCAAGAGATGCAGGCAGCATGGGTTGGGAAGGGTGCACGAGTGGCTGGCACGGCATGAGTGCAGAGGGCCTGGGAGAGGGTGTGCGAGAGGGTGTGCGGGTGCAGGAGACTTACCCCAGTGACTTGTGTCCTTCCCTGCCAGCTTCCCCATTGACTTTCTGGGGAAGCTGGCAGAGAAGCTTGCAAATGGCAGTTACGTGACCACACAGCACTGCAACCAGTCATAAGTGCAAACTGCTTGCCAAGCACCCAAATCATGATCATGTGACCATGGAGGTACTGGGACAGCCAGAACTCCAAGGACTGGTCATAGCCACCATTCATTCAGCGCCACCGTAATTTTGAATGGTCACTGAATGAATGGTTGTTGGTTGAGGACTACCTGTAGTTGCAAAAGAATAAATAAATAAAGCAGGCATAAGATAATCTGAGTAGAATGGAGAGAGGCAATGAGACGTAGTCATCTTTGGACACAAACTGTAAGAGATATAGAAAAATATTCTGAGAGAGAATCACTATACATCAGAGGTATTTCTGAAAAAATATGAATGATACAAAGTATACTGTTCTGAATAATGGGATGATTCAATTTGCATAAAACTATAAAACGTCTAAAGCAAACATTAAAATCTTACTTGGCTTTTTCCTAATGTATTTGTAGTATGTTCCTTCTTTTCTTGTTCTATCTTGCTATCTTCTGGTGAGACTTCTAGGTTTTCTTCACATTGTTCTTTCAGTTCCTTCAACTTACGGACACACTGAGACCTTGAAGCAAAGAACAGAATATGGAACAAAGAACCATAACCTATAATCCACAAACCGTGTTGTTATGGTTACTGTTTGACAAGAAGTAGGAGACTCATTTCAAAGTACTATCCAGCCATAAAGCTTACTGAGTGACTTTTGGCCGGTCACTGTCTTCTCAGACACTCAGTGTTATCTACTTTAGTGTTGCCGTGACAATAACTTTGGCAGTGGGAGAGGGAGAGAGAGGGAGGGAAATGTGCATGCTACCTTGAACGCATTAAAGGAAAGGTAAGCATCATGAAGACATAATCTGAATATAGTCTGCCAACCATATATTGTAGCTTAAAGGTTGTTTGACAACTTTCCTATTCTTGCAGCCTTGGCAAGATCAGAAACTAAAGATTTTCAGAGCCCTTGCTTGGCTAATGTAGATAGCTGAGGAACTACAACAGATTAAACCTACTTTACCTGAGAAGAGGAAGACCTTTTTCATTCCCTTTTCGACTTCTCTCTTCCTTCTTTTGATCTCAGCTTTCAAATGGCATGTATATAGGTAAGATCAACCAAATATAACTTCCATTTTAACTGCAAGTCATGTACATTTCTTGCTAGTTTGATACATAACTACGTAAAGTATATTAGTCCAAATACCAGAATTCATGAATCAGTTAAGTAACACATTTAGATTTAGCAATCCATAGTCCAAGTATAACTTCATTCTGAAACTCCACAGACTTCAATAGGACTTGCTTCCAAAAATGTATAGGATTTAAAAATCTAAGCTACCAATTTCAGTATAGAAAAATTATTCATATTCAAACTTAATAAAAACTTGATTTATACTCATTTTGCATATAAAAACAACTGACTAATGCAAACTTACATGTCAAGTGACATTTTTCTCTGGAGGTTAGTCTGATTAGTCTGAAATCTGTAGACATCTAACTGAAGCTTTTCATATTCCCTCTGTAATTTTTTCAAATGCCCTGCAGCAACAGTGTTTTTTGTTTTTTTTAAAAAGAGAAAAAAACATTAAAAAGTATGAAAGAGCAAAGTTTTTTTTCCACTAGTAAGAGAGTGGTCTATAATAATTAGGCTAAAACCTATTTCGTTCAGTCTGCATGACCGATGCTGAATAATCCTGTTTAATTAATAGAAAAGTCCATTTGATTCAATACAGCTTCTTTCTATATGTTTCAGATTGCAGTCTTAGAACTATAATTGCATGGTTCTCTTCCAACTCTTTCCTGCATTTGATTTTATCTCCCTCCCTCCTCCTTTTTCTCTCTTTTTATGCAAGAAATATGGATACTGGAACAGTATTCTTCATATGCATGTTAAAAAAATATGAACAACATTCTCCAGCATTACTCAGAACCCTTTAAATATGTAATATTGGCTGCTTCTACCCTGAAAACCAGTAACAGATTCAGTATTTCCAATTACTGCCGATTTTTTTTAATGATTTAAGCTTCTAATATTGTAACAATTTATGATTTAAATCCTTGAATCAGTGTTGTTTGGTATGTTAGTATTTTATCTTTCTGGACACAAATATTTATCTGTACACTTCTCCATATGCTTCTGCAGCAAGCCATGATGATAACACACATGTAAATGACACTAATTATACAATTTGCATGAACTGCATTATGTTATGCAATTTGTGTTATTTGCATGAGGTCACAATGCATGAGACATTACTTGCTTCCTTGTACCTCCTGCAGATATCCATTTGGGACCATATCAACATATCACAATTTTTTTTTTTATTTTAAGGAATAAACAAGGAGATGGATGATCCTTCAAGAGTGGCCTTGAAACTTTTTCTTCAAGTGCTGTTTGCAAGTTCCTTATTTCAGCCAATTATATATGAGGCTTACATTCTGAACCTATATCATCTAGTGTCCTTTTTTATTGTTTTGGAATGGAAAAGGTTGTATCAGTAAATATAGAATAAAAGTTGCAATGATGATACTTTATTGAGATTTACCTTGAAGAGTCTGGATCAGATGATCATTTATTGTGATGTTATTTAATAACATTTCCTATGATAAGAAAAAGGGGATGTTAAGTGATTGAAAAATATCAGTTGGATCCAGCCTTAATCATATTTAGAGCACATAAGTCAGTGTGACAAGTCACATAGCTAATTTAATAAAACTAGTATTTTCAAGTAGTTTCCCTTAAGTGTAACTAAGTCTGGATTTAAACACAAGCCTTAACATTTACTTTCCATGTTCTCCTATTATTATATAAATGTTACTAATCCTTGGAAAGTGATATTTGTTTCTTATATCTGCAACCGAAACAGATAAAAAGAATAAAGAATATAGTCTGGATATGTATTTCAGCAGTCTGCACTGGAATACAGTATTACCAAAACCAAGAAAATCAAAATTGTATTTGCTCATCATTTGATCCTCAACCCACTTAAGGATCACCTCAAGTAATAAGCAATTACAATTAATTCCACCAATATTTTCCTTCCAAACTAACCTAATTCAATGTTCTTTTTAATTACATTATTCCTCTACACATTATCTCTATATACATTTTCCCAGACTTTTATTGCAATCCCAAAACATGACACCTTTTCTAAACTATATCAATTTAATTGCCTCAACATAATTACACCTGGACAAATTTAATTCAGGCAAGGAAAAAAATCATCAAATACAGAATGTGTTTTGCATTGTCTGCTTTTTATTATGCCCTCAGTTTATTAAACACTTTTGTTCATGTAAAAAAGAAAAGACATACTGTTATTACAGCTAGTGTTTAGTTATCTTATAAAGCAAACCTGTCAGTAGCTGTCTCCAATACTTAGCCCAGTTGGCAGACAGATGGTACAGTGTTGCTTTCTGGAAATGTTCTGGATAAAATCTGTGTAAAATTGTCTAGACAACTAATTTAAGAATGGATAAACTACTTTCAAGTAATAGGCATGTGTTTGTTAAGGGACTTATGTAACAGTTTACATTAATTAATTGTAAGCTGTATTGAATTCCTATGTAAATTCAGAAGAGAACTTCAGATGCAGAAACAGCATCTTCAGAATTATACAATTTTATTTTAAAAAGCAGGTTCAAGTTTACAGTCTACAGGGGGAGAGATTCGTGAAAAATGCACAAGCACTATCTGAAAACGGAAAACTACATAAGCAGTCTAGGCTATGTAAGGAAAAGGCAGATTTCCAGTGGCCATAATTCAAAGTCTTCTGGCTTTTGAAAGGAACTGCTAAGATATGCCTATTTGATATACAGTATTCTGCATTTAAGGTTAGTTTGACTAAAATGATGATAGAAGCAGCAACAACTATTTGTTGATTACAAGGAAATGAGAAGAATGCTGTGCAGATAGAGACTATGGCTAGGGAGGCTCTACACAACTTTGCTGGGACACCAGTGTAGACCTTCCTTGAGCAAGAGGCCTAGGTGACTATAATACATGCTCTACCACAACTATGATGGACCACTGGCACTTTGCATGGGGCATTTTGCACAAGGTTGCCCTTGAAAACTACCTGGAAGCCGCAACTGATGCAAAATACAGCAGCTCCTAACCATTCAACACCAGTTTTGTGTCACTGCATTGGTTGCTGATAGGCTTCCATGTACAATTCAAGGTGCTGGTTATTACCTATAAAATCCTTCACCGCTTGGTGCCAAAATTCATTCAGGATCATTTCCTTCAGATAGAACCAACTTCCCAGGCAGTGCATCCAGAGTTTGATGCTGTGGATTTCCCTATGTGAATTAATGCTCTTTGGTAATGGCTCCATCCCTTTGCAATTCCTTTCATTATGTATTGGTTTTATTGTTTTAATGTAAATTCTATGGACCATTGGGAGTCTTACTAGAATGGAAATCATTATAAGAATGTAAAATAAATAAGTAAATATTCTAGAGTAAAATAAGGATTAAAAACAATAACAGATAACATGTAAATTGGGAATTGCAAGCGTTAAAATAAAATTAACTATAGATGCTTGTCACACTTTACCCATTTTACTGAAAACAATATTTGGGGTTCCTATCAATATATTTGATCCTGATTTTCAGCAAACAGTTCAGGATGCATCATGAATTATTTAATTTTTATTAATACAAATTTCACATATGACTTTTCTCTTGTTGCCATGAGTCTAAGTATTTCAAGATTTCTTCAAATAAAAAAACCATTCTGTTTCCACCACCCAAAATAAAGGTTGGAATACTCTATCTATTTTCATTCTTAGGTCATGGGATTTTTACTTAAATATTTATAAACCGCTTTTGTGTAAAGCCAAATCAGCTCACAATGGATAAGTAATATATAAATACAATAGCACTAGCGCCCTTACAGGTTCATGCTGTAGAAAATAAAAAATACCAACTTCTGCTGATTCCTAATGCAGGGTTGAGGCTTTTTAAAAAATAATAATAATAATAACTGTGGTCAGTTAAGAACCTTATATGAACGCTGGTCAAAACTATTTGCCCCCTTCTTTCTTTCCTTGACAGTGCCCTCGCAGTCAGCAGAATATCAGGAAAAAAACAAACCTTGCTTTGAAAATGACTCTTGCAATGGCTTCCTTTCTCTTTATCAGTTTTAACTGTTCCCCAGGTTCAGTGTGCCACAGGAGACTAGGTGACTACTGGTAGCCCTTGGGTTACGACCATTCAAACTTGAGACAGTGCTGAATGAGAGGGACTTATGACAGGTCCTCAGAGTTCCAGCTGTTGCAGCATCCCCGCAGTCATGTAATTGCAATTTGGGTGCCTGGCGCCCGGCTCACAATTACTAGAGTGAGCTGCAGACGTCTGATTGCAATTTCTGACATTCCCTACCAGCTTCTCACAAGTCAATGGGGAAGCTGGCAGGAAGTCGGAAGTCCCAATCATGTGATTCCCACCCCATTTTTACAGCTTCTTTGGAAGAATTATCCTAAGAAACTGCATGTTAATTCTCATTAACAAGGCCCTTTCCTTTATGCAAGAACAGACAATGCTAATAAAACATTTATATAAAGGCCCAAAAGTTAGAAGAAACAAGCTTCTACCTTTTCATCTCTGTGTATTTTGTTCATATTTTCCACCTGGAAATCATGCAGGGATTGGATTTTATCAATCTGTTCCCTCTGTTTCTTTAGCTCTCCTTGGAATTCATTCTTTTTCATTTCTACAGCGCCTCTTTCTGCAGCTGCCCTACGCACTCTGCCTTCTAGTTCCATTATGCGATTCTAAAAGGAAAAGAATATTTGAAAAAAAGTTTCCCTCTTATGTACATATGTATGTATCTTTATTATAGTCACTGACCAGAATAAGTCTCCCCAGTATATATGCATAATTAGAATTTGTTTTTCCATTCTATATCTTCCAAACGTAAACTGGATTTATTTCTCTATATGCACACACATAATGATTATTATGTAATGCTTATGAGTCCTCTAACTCACTAGCTGAATGGATATCACAGAATTTGAAAACATCGACAGGGGAAGGATGGTGAGAAAAATATTCCTTGAATTTTGATCCGCAGGATAGTAGCTATGAAGAAATAAGTAGCTTAGCTCAGAGGACAGAACTTACCTGCTGCTAGCAGAAACAGATGGACAGAAGGTAAGGGGCCAATCTGGAGAAGTCTTTTTTTTTTCTTGTTGCGTTAATAGACTTGCTGCATTTTCTATAGAGATATCCAATCTAGTACAGGAGTATCTTCAAAGCTGTAGAACCAGTTCTGCAATATTTTCCCCACTTTCACCTTTGATCTGGGGCAAGGTGAATATTTTTGTGGGAAAAAACATGCAGTTGGCCTCTATTTCCTCTTGTTTGATAAGTGTCATTAGTAAGCCTTTTGATGGAAGCATGGCTAATTTTCTATGTACATATACACACCTCTATAGCTAATAATAATTGCACAACTTTATTTTAAAACAAGTATACATTTACCAGACCTTAAATATACTCAAAATGCTACATGCGTCATGTACTCTGGCTATAATCCCATGACTATTTCCTGCAATTCAAATGCTATTCATGTCTGTCTGTATGTTTATAGTAAGCACTGGGAATACAGAGTGGAATACTGCTCTGTTAATATTAAATGTGATCCAGTGCAACAACCATCTGTGAAAAAGATAGTGGAATAATGATGCTTCAGAAGTATAAAGAACTCCAGGAGGGACTCTACCATGGACCACAGATGGATCCGGGTGCTGTTAGTAAGAGGCAAAATAGGACAAGAGCTGGAGTAGCAGAGACCATGAGACAGCACAACCAAGAAGCTCATGATTAATTCCACATACTGACTTAAAATAAGAAGGCTTCTGGCCTGTTTGCATATGCACATCACATATACACGTAAAAACGTGGAGGAAGAGAAAACTGGAAATGGTATTTTCATTTGTATAAAATTAGTTAAGTCACATCACACAGCTTTTCAGGCAGCAGCCACTATCGTGTCATATTATAGGCACCAAATGTATTTGAAATATGTACTGTAAATGATGAGAATCTCATGAGACATTATGTGTCAACACGGAGATATTTTAAGATTTGACTATCTCAAGAGGTTTGGAATATTTTTAATTAAAAAAAAAGATGGAGGTCAATGAATGCTGTCTAGTGGCATCTTTGATCCCACAATGCCCAACCATTACACTGCTAAGCCCTGGTATAAAGCTACAGAATTTTCTGGTTGAACGGGATACAATGTTTTTCCAGGCACTTTCCTTCTTCCTTGTTTGCTTTTATGGCCAACTTCCAAACAACTGTCAGATACAATTGTCCAGAAAATCTAAAGTGCATTGTAATCTCAAGATAATAACATTTTAAAACACTGACGTATATACACTGATTCAATCAATTTGAAAACCAATAAAAGAGCAATACCTGCAAATCAACGCTACGGGAACTTGTTATCCAGTAATTAAATCCCAGAACAATTATACAAGCCACAAGTGCTGCTACTAGAAGAGGTGGTGACTTTATCCCACGACGGCTGTTTCCTAGTCCAACCATCTTAAAGTTACAGATTTCTGTTGGTTTAAAGAAAAAAATGTTTATATTTACCTTTGTTGTATTAATGAAAATTTCCAAGCAATACAAAAACTTGCCAGTAACAGTGCCTGCTTAGAAGTAGCTTGTAGCTTGATGAGCTAGAAGATACATGTATATATATCTATATATCTCCCTAGATAAAAACACAGAAACATATAAAAGCATAATAGTCAAGCATTCAATGTTTTATGACACATTTTAACTGCGGCAACATAGAATTTAAGCATAGTACTGTAATGCAAGGACTAGAGTCAGAAAGTAGGAGTTTTCTGTAATAAAGATTTGTTTGTCCAGGATACCATCACAGAAAAAGTGAAATAAAAGAATTCCATTTGTCCCTGTATAAACTGCAACACAGCAGTACGTGGAGAATGGTTTCAATCTCTCCAAACCACAACAGGGAAATTTATTTGGATAAGAGGATTTTGGAGTGTCTACCCAGTAGAAGGGCTGATGATAACACATTATACTGTACCCAAAGTCCTTTCTCAACCTAGGAAATGTGAGAAATGTTAAATATTTGGCTGGCTCTCAAAGTCCCCTTAAAATCTGGACTTTGTTATGTGGTGTCCTATTGTCCTCCAGTTGGTACTCCATATCCTTTGAGTAAGTACATGTCTGGCCTCTTAATAACCCAGGCTAAGAAGGAACCAAGCTAAGAGGCTGTAAGGTGCTAGTTTGAATGCTATAGCACTCCTCCAACTTGGAGAATCCTCCTCTGATAATACAAGGCAAATAGGCCAGTGAGGAAGAACCAGATCTGTAGCCAATAACTGATCACAGGCATTCCCACCACAAGTCACAGAGCAGTGTTGGATCACATTTTGGGGCAGCAAGTACATCTCTCAAAAATTTCATTTGCACCACTTCCATAGTATTCTTCATGGCATAAATTCCTACCTGTACTCTGTATAGGATTTGTGATAATGTTTGGGCTTTAAAAAGTTTAAGAAAATATCTCCACTGATGGGATGCAAGGAGTGCCTAATGGTGGCTACCTAAGAGGCATAACCATGTTCTGCTTTCCACAAATCTTGGCATCAAAAACTGAAGCATTTAAAAACATGAATGTATTCAACCTTATACCTCTTTATAATATAGATTTTCAGTTAGGTTTTTTTCTCAGAAGCCATGATTCTGATAAATATCTAACTCCGTATTAGATATGGCCCAAGTGTCATGCAAGAAAAGAATATCACAGTTGGACAGATACTTGAAAAACTGGTGATTTTTAAAACAGGAAAACCATCCTGCTATATTCTATGAAGTGGATGGGAGTCTGAATTATTTATTTATTTAAAAATCAATTAGCAGTTTCTTCAATGGGATTAAAAGATTCCTTTGAAGTTGATAAGATCCCTCTTGTGAGAAAGGATTATATGTTTTGTAACTCTTTGGTCAAAGGGGCAAGATGCTTAGCTATACTGAGACTTGCAAGAGTTTGTGCTCAGGATGGTTGAGGAGAGTTTATCGCTCCAAGATGAGATCCGGTATTCAAATTGAATTATCTCCCGCTCATGAACCTCCCTCTTTTCTCTTCCAAAGAGAAATGTTGTCAAGAATGACAATATCATATTATAAGTTAGGAATTAACCAAGCTATCAATGTGTATGCTGAGGGTACATTAGCTCTATAAAGGCGTGTGAGAGAGAGCTCTTTATCCTTATCATCCTCTTTGAAATGTAAAGCACACAGCACTTAAAAGGTTCTGCCAGCGAATCCTTGAAATAAACCCTTGAGGTAGACCACAGTCTCTCTTTCTATCCACCCCTTCCCTGTTGTCTTAAAATGTGGGCTATATGGCCCTTTGCAGCCTTCCTAATTATTTCATAGGTGTGAGGTTGTATGCTTGAGTATTTCAGGCACTGCAATTCAGAGAGACTTATCTACAAAGTCAGATGCTCTCTGGTGGGAGGTATACTTCTCCTTATTTGCTCTGCCTTGAAGGAGCATCTGTACACTTTAAAAATTCTTATAGAATTAATGCAGAAATTGGCCCCAGAAACCCTTCATATGCAGCAGCACTGTTGGAATAAGTTATTGTCTGAAGGTAAGGAGATTCCTCTTCTGAAATGGGCAGCTATGTACTCAGATGATTGTTCTCAGATCAATAGCCTGCTGAATACATCTTAACAGGCTACCTAGGGACTTA
The DNA here is from genome assembly GCF_059951505.1 of Python bivittatus. Lineage (NCBI taxonomy): Eukaryota > Metazoa > Chordata > Lepidosauria > Squamata > Pythonidae > Python > Python bivittatus. Next base: position 34,619,582 of record NW_028277112.1, on the reverse strand, counting down.
ATGATTCAACTTCAGTCCAACCAGCAATCTTAATTGATGGGGTTAAGTTCAATTTGCAGAGACTTGATTAGGTTGGAGGACACCAGCATGCAAAAGAGGGGATGCCCCTTACTGGCTGTCCTATCTGTTCTTCAAGGTGAGAAATTATACTTCCCTAGCTCCTCTTGTTCATCAATCTGATTTCTTTTCTCCCCTTGACCAAGAGTGTCCCTTATGTTACAGTTATTAATGTTGTCAAACATTATCCCAAGCAAACACTTCCATAACTTCCTATTCTTCTAATTTTTTTTTTCTGGTATTGGAATTAATGCCATTTGAAACTAATAGTTTATCTTGGGTGATAGGGTAATATCTTAATAATTGCAATTGATCCTAACTAAGAAAGCTTTAAATTTTTCCATCTTTCAAGATTTCTTTCCATAGTTTGACATAATTATTTTGACATATTTCTTGATAATTGCCTGTTAAATACAAGCCCAGATATTTCACCAAATCTGTTTGTTATTTGGCACCTAGACTCCTCCTAGATCTAAATCTTCTTCTTCTTCAGTTAAATGTCTTATAATTATTTTTGTATTTTGAACACTGATTTTATATCCAGAGAATTCTCCAAAGCCTTGGATTATTTTCATCAACCGTTTTATTGCACTTTGTGGTTCTGTGATAGTTAGTACTATATCAACTGTATAACACTTAAACTTATACTCCTCTCCATGAATTTTGAGGCCAGAGATTTGTCACTTGAACCTTTTATGCCAATATTTCTATGATGATGATAAATAATAGAAAAGAGAGTGGGCATCCTTGCCTAGGGCCTTTGCTTATTTGGAAATCTACAGAAAGTGTTCCATTGGCCATTATCTTTGCCTTTTACCACTGATGTATTCTTTTAATCCAGGTTTGGAACTCTTCTCCAAGATTTCTTTTGTTCAATACTGCAAGTAAAAATGGCCACTGCAGATTATCAAAGGCTTTTTCTGCATATAAGAAGATTAGCACTGCCTTTTTTTTTCTTTTTTCTTTTTTCTTTGCTTAATACAGTCTACTGTAATGACTATAAACCTGTTGTTGTCCTTATGATTATTTATTATTTATTAAACCAATTTATATAGCCACCCATCTCACCACAGGTGACTCTGGGAGGTATACAACAAAGCTATAAACAATCAATACATACATTAAAAATATAAAAAGCAAAATAAAACAGAGAATAAAGGATGTTAAAAATAAGGGAGCCACCTCACTAATCCCCCTGTTCCCTGGGGTCCCCAGGCCTGATTGCATAATCAAGTCTTAAGGGACCTCTAGAAGCTCAACAATGATGAAGCCAACCTCACCTCTTTGGAATATCTATTTCATCCATTTTCTGTTCTATAAGAGTCTTTGTAGATATTATGGTGTGAGCTGCAAGCAACCACTGCCAAAGTATATGGTCCATATCTGATGCTGAGCCCTGTTTATCATTGCATATAGTCCAGGACCTAGTTCCAGGATGATTTCTCCAGCCTGTTGATTTTAAGCAGCTAAAACTTTAACAACTGCCATTATAATTGCATAACAGCCTATGCACTTGTAAGTAAAATATTCTATATATGCAGCCCATATTTGCCTTTTTCTTTCTGCTAATCTACCAATATTGTTGGTAGATTGTGTTGCCTTTTGCCTCCTTTCCCCTGCTGGGATGCACCCCCTCCTTCCTGATAGCCTTGATTTCTCACATCACCCTCCTCTTCATAGATACATTCTATCACATTTCTCCTTCCAATATAGCATGATAATTCTTTCAGCTAGCCTCTATAACTGGCTAGGGTTAGGTAGGTGGGTACAGAAATGAAACATGGGTCATGACAGCACAATGCAAATCCCATGATTTATATATCTGAATCTGATGTCAGAATGCAAGTATGGAAGGACAGGATTTGCACTGTGACATCATTGCAAATATGTCATCACTTTTTTTTTTTCACAGGAACACCTATGGTTCTTGACATCTTCTTACTGGGGACACAACCAAGAAGAACATATGCATCTTAACATAAATATTTACAGAGCTGTATAAACAATTATATTCATATTAATCCCAAATGTAACCACAACAGGACAAGACCAAAACATATAATACAGTATTCCAACTTCTGAGTTGCATCTCCAACAGCCCAGCATTTGTCACCAACTTTTATAAACAATTCTCCAAAGTATCCAGTATAAATGAAGTAACCATTTTTGTTGTACTAACCTCATTTTAAGACAATGGGTAACTCATTTCATATTTTTTAAGTGGCATTCTTTTAGTTTACCAGGCAGAACATTCAATCTCCTTATTCTGGAAGCAAGATAAATATTATCAGTTTAATCAATCCTGGAAAAAAGGATCATGGCTTAGGAGCCACAGTTAGTTCTCTCATTGCCTCTGCCTGATCACTCTTATTTTCTTTCTTTTTCTTTTTTTTTTCTTTTTCTTTTTTGCAAATTGGGATTACTCTTGCTACCTCTGCAATCCTTGGGAATAAAAGTGACACAAATAAGAGGCACCCACCAAACTAGGTTTGTTTTAATTAAACACTTGTTTTCCTCACCACTAGGGTCTTTATTATTTAACCATTTCAAATAGAAGAACTAGCAGCCTGCTGGTCAATTTATTAATATCTGAGTCACCTGTATTCAGTACCTGTCATGATCTGCAGAATGCTCTGAAGTTGCTGCTCCCATGCTTGCACAGGAATCTAACTGACTGGTTCTCTGGAGTTTACTGAAACCATTGCCAATTATTTATCAGAAAAAGGAAGAATCCTTCTCTTTAACTGATTGATCTGACAACTCCAAAGATTCCTTATTGGCCTTATTCTTCTCCTCCAGAAGAGACTAGTGTTGTTTTTAAGTTTCAACAACTCTTGTCATAAGGCCTTGAAGGGATTTTGTAAGCTATAAGGATACTTTCTTGATTGAACCATTCCTGTTCTTCACTGCCCAAATTAAAATTACATTTCCTCTTTACTCTGACAACAGACTTCCATTTGCCAATAAATACATTATATAACTCTACATGCCCATTATGAAGTGGCTATGTGTAAATTTGTGTAATGTATAAATTTGTGATAGATGTACATTTCTAGTCTGAGTGGGGAATTTAACCAATCAGCTGAAGCATAGCACTCCTTTTGTTCTACTTAATTTGAACAGCAGTCTTTTCATCTTCTAAAACTGGGGGGGGGGGTATCTTTCCTCTATTCTCTACAGCTCATTAGAGGATAACCTCAGGACTAAAGGGAAATTGCTGCTTTCTAATCAGGGCTCCACCTCCACAGTCACTGGTGAAGCCGACAAATTGCAGGTACAACCCAACAGTCAACTATTAACCTTCCCTCTCCTCCCAAAATGTGTATTCAGCTGGTGGATTACCCATTACAGTGCCACTAAGACTACATGGGTGGATCCAAACAGATCCATCTGTTTCACCCAAAATCCTGCCAAATTGTTGCTTTCAACTTTCCTTAGAAGGGTCTTCAAGTTCTTCCTCTTAAAAGCATTTAAACTATTTATAAGGGGTTTGGTCATATGCACGCAATCTAGCATTTAAATATCCTCCAATTATAGTTGACTGCTGCAGGGTGGGCTTTGTCAACATAATTTCAATGCACCTCTAAGGGTTTTAATGTGGGCAATATCTGAAAAGAGGATACTGTGTGTGTGCGTGCGTGCATTTGGTTGTTTGCTTGCAGACATTTCATTACCAACTAGGTAACATCATCAGTGCAAGTGAGTGTGGGTTTTGCTCCTTGTTTATATACAGTATACATTATATACTCTGTGTGTGGAGTATATAATGTATACTGTATATAAACAGGGAGCAAAACCCACATTCACTTGCACTGATGTTACCTAGTTGGAAACATCTGCAAGCAAACAGCCAAGCTCAGAGCGCGCCAAGGACTTCACAATTCAACCCTGAGCTACATATATTCTCTTCTGTTGGGTACACAGTATGCTTTCATATTCCCTTATCAATTTGAACACAAAAAAATATACAAGACAAGACAAAACTTGTATATTTTCTTTTGTTATCTTGTCAAGAATTAAACTAGGGAATCTGTACACAACATAATTTTAAAGTATCTTAAAAAGTATCTTAACCTAGTATATATCTTCTGTGATATGCTTACCAAAGAATATACCTCCTTGTATGTGCAGGGGAGAGGAACTTAAAAGTGTTTTGGTTTTTTTGGTTTACATATATTATGTGTATAACCTAAAAAGAGAAATAGTGAAACTATGCATGTAATCTATACTCAGTATAATATAACCAACCTAATGTGTAACCCCCAGAATGCCTAATATTGATATTTATTTTTTGAAAAAATGATTTCACATCAATTTGCAGAACTTTAAAAAAAATGTATTTTCAGAAATTAATATTTCTAAGATATTAAAATTAAAATTTTAGAAAATTAGAAATAAGATAGCTATGGTCTGCAACTTATAAGATGACAAAAGTATTGATACATTATTGGAAAGATATTTATTTTATAAAGTAGCTCATTTATACAAAACACTGCCAAATACTTTAAAAATCATTTCAAATTTTCATTTTTCAGCATTTTTCAAATTCATGTTAGCTTGGCACTTTTCAAATTTTGTCATTTCATCACAGAAACATTTCCAAGCAATTATTGGACTTCAGTCCAGATGTATTTGAATGTTTAGGAGTAACTGAATGTTTAAGAGTAATGTTTTGGTACCAATTAAAAAAATTAAATATAGCCTTCTTCACAAGATTAAAATGGAATTTATGGGAGTATCTTTCATTATTATTAGTTGATAAAATACCTGCATTTACTTCCTAAAATTCTATTTCTAATCCCAGTTCCATTTCTATTACTTTTTTTTTTCTTATATGGCAAAGAATTTTCTTTTTGTAGATACACAGGTAGATAGGTAGGTAGGTAGGTAGGTATAGCCAAAGTATACAACACAAGCAAAAGCATAACAAATTAGAAGTATTATTTTGATTTCTTTCAATGAGAACAATTAATTAATGCAATATCATTCAGAATTCAAATACTGTTGATTATAAATTGAGTTAGTACTATATTCCCTTCTGATTAGAATGGTATATCATTTCTCACTGATGGTAAGAAATTAGTATTTGCTATCTTAATCCATACCTAAAATGTACTTTAGAAGTTCAGAAAAGATACACACAATTCTTAGCACCTGATCTTTCTCGTCTTCCAATCCTCAATCATAATCTTTTTAAGAGCAAGAATTTAAAGAAATGTTCAATAGAACATAGAGCATAGAATTTTATAGAATTATAGAATTATTGATGAAGACCCATTACTGCTGAATATATGTGGAAATGGACTGATCACAAATTTCTACTTGGTTTCAAATGTGTTAAATTCAATTGTTTCCTCATAAACTATCAATTAAAACTATTATCATTAGAAAAATACTATACATCTATTATAGCTCATTGGCTGGAAGGCTGGAAGTCTCAAATCTCCTCTCCCAGAAGTCCTCTGGGTCTTCACATTCTCACCCTGTCAAAAGCTGAAATTCAATGTTGGAGGAGATAAATACCACCTGGTTAGCACCACAGAGAAAACAAACCAACAGTCTAGTGTAAACTCCTGGGTAAGCATTTGCCAATTCCTACAGAAGATAGATAACTTGTGAATCAGATGTTCTCTCTGATTCAATACCTGAACCTCCCTTGGTTCTTGGAGATTCCAGCTGTTCATCAGAGGCTTTTGGGGGAGATGTTAAAACCCAGCCTTGTTTCATAAACTTTTGCCTTTTCTTTTTAAAAGGACCAAACTTATCCTCTCTCCAGCAAAAGGAGCTGAGGTCATTGAACAGGTGCCATGCCTCACTGGTGGTTGTGGATTCTGTCTGAGAAGAGGGAATGTATACTGGGAATGTTATGTGTTCTGTTCTCTGACATGGGAACTACCTTACAACATCTACATTTAAAATCAAGAGAATGAGAACAATATTATATACAATTCTTATACGGGTTCTTTTGAAAGTCTGGGAGGGTGATTTCCATTTAGAACTTGATGAATCATACTAGAATGCTTTGTGTCATAAAATTCCTTTTAGAGCTATTTCAGCAGCTCATCAAGAATTAATCATGAAAATAATCCATGGATGGCACTACACTTCACTAAAATTATATTATATAAATTCTAACTCTTCTAAATGGTGTTTGTAGGTTTGCACACAAATTGGTACATTTTACCATCTTTTATCGTAATGCCCATTTACTATAGTACTTTTAGTTGAAAGTTTTTTAAGAAACTGGGAAAATTTCTTCTTTAACAATGAATGCTGCTTTTAATTCATCATCCATAGTTCCCAAGGCATATAAACTGATGCACTGTAAGAAATTGATTCAATTTTCTGTTAGCTGCCAGTTTTGTTATCACAAAATATCAAAAAGCAGAAACAGACATTTCATTGGAACTCTGATACTTAAAGCATGGGAAACTACTTCGCCTTTTAAAAATGTACAATAAAGGCTACATTTATTCAAATCTGGTCACAATTTCTTAGCTATATGAATATTTTTCCTAACCAATAATCTAAACAGAAATATTGAAATAATTAAAATATTTGTATTTCAATTACATACGTATACTCATTTTTTTGCTCCTGTTTTTCTCTCAGGTTTTTCTTATTAACACTTTAAGTTTTTGCCTTGAGATTTTTTGTTTGTTCAGTATAAACACAGACCTTAATTTATCTTACTAGTTCATGTGACAAATTGTTAAAAAGACTTCCAACAGTTTAAAAAAATAAACAAAATACTACAGATGTTTGCAGTGAATACAGTTGAATTTTCCTATTTGCAAAGTTCAGTTGATAAATCAAAAGTTTGATTTTTGTGAAGAATAGATACACCCAAGTTGAATATTACACTTACAGTGGAAATGTGATTCCAGAGGGAGTAAATCAAATGCATCACAAATCTATTTGATGCAGCACCCATTTTTAACTAGTAATCCACAAAAAATTTAATATCTTCATTAGCCCAAAGACATATACGTAAAAATAAATTTCATGACCCTAAAGAACTAGATAAAAACAATGCAGATCATCAAACAAAGCAATTTCTAACATTAAGATACTAACATATTTTTTGTCAAGTTGCTTCCACAATTCTATTCAAACTCAAATTACTGTAGTTTAAATGGGTCTGGATTAATGGGTACCAAATATTTCAAACATAAACAATGCTCACCAGAATTAAGAGAGGTTATTCTGATATATGGGAAGGGGTTGGGGAGAAGGTGGGGTGTTCAATGTAAGTAACACCAGACTGTTTTCATATAACTTCCAGAGCATTATCATCAGCACTGATCTCCTTCTGTATTAACCACAGCCAAGCACATTTAATTTCCCAACCATCACAAGTTACATTTCTCCCAACCAGTAAAATCCCACCCTCAAGTAAGTTTCCGCTTACTTATTCAAGACGAATATCTGAGCCAAATTGTCTTAAGCCATAATGTTGCTAAGTATTGATCTGGACTTCACTGCTTGAAACAGATTTCAAAGCAGAGTATTGGAGAAAATCTGTAGAGGTGCTTTTCTCGACACACATTATTGCAAAAATACTCTACTATAGGTCGAAGACAGACCCTGGAGTGGAAAGCTGCAGATAGGATAAACCAAGATACTGAAACTGGGAGACCCTCAATAACAACCCTACTTTGGGGGTGCTTTTTCAATATAAGTGCAAGAGCTTTGCCCCACTTCCACCCTGCTCCTCTGAAGAACTGCACCCAGAGAGATTTTCCTTCCGCAGCACTCTGTCCTCAAGGGACCAGCCCAAACTCGATTCCTTGATCCAAAGGGGAATAAACAGCATTTCCTTAGAAGCAAAGTTGCCAGAAGGACTGACTGCCTAGGCAGGCAGACGCCGAGTGCCCAAACGGGCAGAGAGGATGGAAGGGGGAACATGGATGAGTGGATGGCGAGACTTCAGAGGGCAAACCTGAAGAGCTGGTAAAAACGGGGGAGCACAGAAAGACGTGACGTCCGGGGTGGGGGGACAGACCAGGGAGTCGGCTGCAATGAGAGGCGCTTACCTTCCTTGCCCCCCTCAGCCTCCTTCCTCCGCTCCGAGGCCCTCCTTGCTCCTAGGCTGGCTGGCTCACAGGTCACCCCGCCCGCTCAGAGGGGCGAAGAGGAAGTAGCTTTGGGTTTCGTCTCCCGGCGGGCGCCTTTCAAACCCTCCCCGCCCTCTCTCAACAGGAGCGGCAGGGAGCGAGCGGCTGAGGGGAAGGCGACTGGAGCTGCAGCTGCTGGGGAGCCAAGCTCAGACACCAGAAAGAGGAGCCAGAGGCGCTGGCGCCTGAACTACCGCTGGTGCTGCAGGAGGCACTGCGGGCAGAGCGGGAAGTGCAGGCGAGGGAGCCGCCGCCGCCGCCACCCAGGTGGCCCAGACAGGAGCTCCCCCTCTCGCCGCGCCGAGGAGGAAAAGCGGGCAGAAGCGCCCCGGCGGGGGAGCTCGGCCCCATCTGCCCGCAGCCGCGGGGAGCGCGGCGCGACGGGGAGGTGGATGGCGAAGGCGGAACCAAATCCCACAACACCTGCTTGTTCTTTCTTTGCGCCCCTTTCTCTGGTAGGTTAAGTTGGAGAATTGAGGAGATGCCTCCGCTAGAATAAACCCCACAAACTTCGCAGGGGACGTGCTGCTTAAATTGCCCCTTTCTGCGTACGATTCTACACCATACCCTAGACCAAAGTAGCCCTTCCTTCAAGTAAGAATGGGTTAAGAAAATGAAAAACCTGCAAAAGAAAGATGAGATTACTGTTATTTCTGCACGTGATGGAAGACCAAGACTACAGTGCTCCCCCCTCCTTCCCTTTAAGTAAGAGCCAGCCAGTTCGGTCTGGTGGTTAAAGCTTCGGGCTAGAAAGCAGAGACCCTGAGTTCTAGTCCTGCCTTAGGCATGAAAGCCGGCTAGGTGACTTTGGGCCAATCACTCTCTCTTAGCCTCACAGGGTGGTTGTTGTGGGGAAAATAGGAAGAGGAAAGTGTATTAGGTACATTTAAGTTATTTATAAAAATAATAAAAGTGGGATTAAAAAAAAAAGTAAGCCCCATCAAACACAATGGGACTTTGAAATATATACTGTACAGTGTAATTGCCAACGTAGGTATATTTTCTAGAGAGCAAGTCTCGCTGAACAGTAACGTTTACTTTTAAGGCAACAGGGATGAAATTAGCACACACCATTTGGTGTTGGGGTTATTTGCTACAAATTTGCTTTACAGTACAATGCATTTGCTCTAATAATGAATTCTGCTATCACCATTGTTTTAATTATAAGCTGTGTTATCGCTAGTAAAGATGCCAGTGGTAATCCATGCAGGAAAACAGTTCCGCCTAGCTCTTTACTTTTGATTAAGGACTTTCGCACTTCAGGGCATACCCAGAGTTCAAAGCAGTCTCCAGGAGGTCATGTTGCCCCTTATCCCCAGATGGCAGGGGGGGAAAGCTAGTACTGTATGAAAGCTGTGACCCATCTTTGGGCACTCTTTGTTCCAGCTAGTTTGGCTCCCTAGTTCTTCAAGCTGTTTAGCAGAGAATTAGGAAATCAATAGTGTTCTGTCTAGCAAGGACTGGGGGAGAGAGGCAGATCTGGCTCCTGTTATGTAACCCTTAAAGACACAGGAGACTTACTGTTTTCAACAAGGCGGCCATCACCTTGGTTCACAATTCATTCCCTAATTCTGTTCAGTAACAACTCAGTTTTCCATGTCTGCCTATGCCAGGGATGCTGATAGCTGTAGTTCAGCAATATCTGGCCATAGGCTTCCCATCCATGTCTTAATGTATAGGAACCCAGGGGTTTCTTAATTTCACTTTTTTCCAAAACAAAGGGCTGCTTTTTTTTCTACCCTTACCCCACTGATTAGTTGAAGTGCTGTCCATTTCTTGGTCAGCAGAAAAGTATATTGGTGTGAAATTCATTGTACCCATTGCAATCCCTTCTCTGCTGTTGCTCCTAGTCACTGCAGTTATGTGATGTTCCTCTAAGGCAGTGTTTCTCAACTTTGGCAACTTTAAGATGTGTGGACTTCAATTCCCAGAATTCCCCAGCACACATCTTAAAGTTGCCAAGGTTGAGAAACACTGCTCTAAGGTAATGGATGCCAAAGTCAAATAGCTTGCAGCTGTCCTTGGTAGTGCCAGAATAAGTGGGAAAATATCGCAGAGTAGCTAATGATGATTTAAGTCATGATCCTGGGACAATGTCATGGGGACAGAGTAAAAAAAAAAAAAATGATGTTGCCAGGACATGTTTGTGGTCACAGTTAAGTGCAAATGAGGAAACGCCCTGTTTATCCTAGAGCTCCAACAAGGATAAAGATGAGAGATGGAGAACTATCTAGGCAACTTGTGGACCTTGGCATAAATGGCTCAGTTTATGGAGAGGAAGTTGGTGTACCTGTGTAGTAAAAGTGGCATAAGGATGTTATTCACAAAACAGCATGAACAATTAAGATTAAATATATGATTGTGATATATGGATGTAATTCATATTTACAAGATACAGGGATCACATGATGCCTGAACCAGTGTGATGGTATGTGGGAAAGTTCTTGGGAGACTGGGCAAAGAGATACTGCCAAGGGATGGTCAGATAAGGGACAGCACAGCCCAATAGTGGGTGGGGCAAGAGTCTTCTTAGGGCTGTAAAGGAGATGAGGAGGTGGGGGGAGAATTGTATTTTCGGACTTCCAAGATTCTATTGGCCTCACAGTGTAAAGCAGATAAGAATCACAGCCCGAGGAGCTAACTCTATGTTACTGAAAGCTACATTGACAGAATCTTGCAAGCCTGAAAGTACAATTCTCTCCACCACCCCCTTCTCCTTTACAGCCCAAGAAACTAGGGAGGGTCTCTTCTGAGCCTCTTGCCCCGCCCACTATCCAGCTATGGACTATGCTGTCTCTTACCTGACTGTTTCCTTGGCAGTGTCTCTGCCCAGTCTCCCAAGGTCATTCCCACATAACAATACAGTGAGCTACCAGTTGCCTTCTGAGCACAATACAAGATACTAATATTGATCTTTAAAGCTTTTAAAGGCTTAGAGTCCAAATCTAACTATCAGAGGAATCACCTCTTCTTCTCTGTACTTCTCCAACTATTTACACCAGCAGTTCTCAAAGTGTAGTCTGAGGATCCCTGGGGGTCCTCGAGACCCTTTCAGAGGGTCTGCAAAGTGAAATATATACTTTAAAATTTCTTAGTTTTAATTTCTAATACAGTAAATATTGATAGATATAACCCACACAAGTCAAAGCTCTTTGGAGTCCTCAATCACTTTTAAGAATGTAAAGGAGTCCTGAGACCAAAATGTTTGAGAATTGATGATTTACACTATCAAGAGAGGGCATTTTGAAGCTCCCTCACCCCCAAAAGCTTGACATCTCCTGCATAGCTTCTAGGCTGTGAAATGTATTCCTTAGGGAGATGCATTTGGCCCCACTCTTTGAATATTTAGGATGACAAAACTGCATATATTTTGCCAATAATTAATAATTGTTAATGTATACTAATGTTTATTTTTAATCCTTATTTTAATGGTTTTAATGTCGATTTACATTTATTTCTTTATCACTGCCAGCCGCCTTGATGCTGTTGATGAAACAAAGTAGTGTGGTAGGAATTAAGTAAATAAACAAATTAAGAATTTATCATTAGATTCCTTTGGAATGACTGCCAACGTTTGCAGAATCAAAGCACTGAGTTCAGTAACCATATGAAATCGTGCTTCTAGTGGTGTCCACGATAACTTGCTGCTTTCATCAGAATGACAAAGTAGGGTAGCACTGCAACCTCTCCTGCTTCTGTGTGTTCAGCATCACAATGCAAGTAGAAAAGGGGCATGGCTTGCATTGTAACTCCACAGCAGTGACCCTTGTCCCCCTCCCTCCAGATACTGCTGCTTGCTCCTAGTACAAAAATTCACTGTAAAAATATAAATGCTATATATGTCAGATATAAACCACACTGGTAAAATAACAAAGCATCATCATGATGTGAATCCTAGACATTCAGACTTGAAGTTGGATACAAGTATGTTAAGTCACATGGTTTGTGTTGCCATATAACATACATTTCATCATCTACACCCCCTTGCTTTCTCCCCCACAGATCCCTTATAATTGCTATTCACTTAGAACATAAGTTCTTGTTGCCAATAGTGCCTGTAATTCTTCTATAATGTATATTCTCAGTCTTGCTGTTTTTTTTTTAAGTTGAGATACTGCAATTAAACAAAAATACTGTTACACAACTAGATTCCAAATATTAGTCCATTTGGGTTTTTGTTTGTTGTTCTTGGCCTCATACTAGTTTTGCACATGGGGCACATAGATAATTGCCCTGGAAACTGTATCTTCAACATATAAGAACTGGAAGCATTTTTTCCTAGATCTTTTTGGCATATCTTTTCTGATTATAGATTTTTATTATAATGAAATGGCATTATATTGTTTGACTAACTGTACTTCGCCAAGGCATACAACATTCTAATGCAGGCTGTGACACCAGGAAAAATACAGCTAAGGCACTGTTAGCTGCAGGGCTAAGAACTCAAGTGAGGTCCTCTAAATTTAACAGGTTTTATTTATATAGCTTCCATTATTATGGTTGGCTGCACAGTCAGCCAAATGTTTAGACTGGATTTAGCATTTTTATCCACCTATCATTTCCTTCCTAAGGACCTGGGATAGGCTGATGTTGTTTGATGCTGTTAAAGGTATCATCACAGCGTACAACAGTCAGATAAAAACAATACATATATAAAACAATCATTATAAAAATATAAAAAACAGTATTAAAGATTAAATATGATCAAAAACAAAATATACAAACCCCAGGCAGAGAGGGAAAGTATATCCATCTCAGTTGTTAAGCCATCTGAACATGTCTCCGGTTCCCTGGGACCCCCAGGCCGGGTGACATAACCAGGTCTTGAGGGACTTCTGGACATAGACATGAGCATGGAAAACATGGCCCATTTTCTCATGGAGTGAGACCAAGGGAATGGAAACAGTTTAAAACAATGACTAGATAGATATATATCATTGTTTAATTACAGTTTGTCAAATAAACCATAATTGAGTAGGTTTACACAGCACATTAAACCATAGCAAACCTTCAGTATCTTGGTGTCCTCCAAGTGTGTTGGATTAAAACTCCGATCAGTAAGATATTTGCTGAGGGTACCCAACTGGGAAGGAATCATCAATCATGGTTTATAATCCACAGTGGGTTCACACATTACAATAAGCAAGAACTAAACAAGATGTCATATTATGCAAACTAAGCCATTAATACCTCAAAATAATTGTCCTAGATATGTTGGTAAATTTTTGTGAATTCACTAATTAGGACTCATACATTATTCTTCTCATCTTATGTTAGTTTACTGAAATTACTATATTATTTGGATTACCTGTGTTGTGCATCACAAATTATGCTGATTTAAGATAGAGTTAGAGAGCCAGTTTGATGTAGCAGTTAAGGCATCAGGCTAAAAACCGGGAGACCAAGAATTCTAGTCCCACTTTAGGCACAAAGCCAGCTGGGTGACCTTGGGCCAGTCACTCTTTCAAACACAATAAAATTCCAAGATCTAAAGCACTCACAATGATATAAAAAAGTACTATAGCACTACACAAGAAAATACAAGAACCAGTGATTGCAATGCAATAGCAGCTTGATAAAAGACATCACAAAGTTAGCTGCTAAAATAAGCCGAGATGTAAACAAGAATTAAAACTGCCAGTATGTAATACAATTACAAAAGCACAGACCTAGAAAATTAATGCTGCATTAACCTGTTGCCAGAAAGGAAAAGCACTGACACAATGTGAATTTCTCTTTGGGAAGAGGCACATGTAATTGGATGGGGGCAGATGAACATAATATTGATTGAGGGAATGCTCTGAGAAAATCCTCTGTAGAAGATTTAAGGACACAGTTAGCTAGATATGTGAGGGGTTGTTAAATTAACTCTCAAGGTCTCAGGGTGTTAAGAGATTCTGAGGCATTCTTCCAAGCATTTTAAGTTTTCCTCAGAAAAGGTAATGTAGAATTTCTGGTCCCTGTGAAAACAGTTTACTGCTACATTTTGCATATTCTTCAAAGGCTGTCCAACACAGTTAGCCAAACAGGAGTTTACTAGAGCATAAATAATTGCACATATCTACATATAGGATCATACCTGGGATTTTTGATAAACTGATAAAAACTGCATTGTACCAGAGAGAACACTCAAGCTTCTCATACAGCAGGGTTCCTCAACCTTGGCAACTTTAAGATGGGTGGACTTCAACTCCCAGAATTCCCTAGCCAGCAAGGCTGGCTGGGGAATTCTGGGAGTTGAAGTCCACCCGTCTTAAAGTTGCCAAGGTTTAGGAACCCTGTAATACAGGAATGGAAAAATGAATCTGGCATAGTCTCATTCATTCATTCATTCACTCACTCACAGCCATATGGGCTAAATATTCCCCATTTTTTTGTAATGATAAGAGCCAAAAGCATTTCCAGCTACGACTTTCACAAAGATATCAAGACTCAATATGGGTTGCGTTAATGCAACATATTAAGCCATATTAATGCAACCCATATTAAGCCATATTAATGCAACATATTAACACTGTGTTCACACAATACACTGAAATAGGGAGGGTGAATCTCTTACATCATCAGCCATGCTTTAGATTAGCTAAATTATAAATGAATAAACCAACCACATGGACTGGGGTCATATAGTATGCAATGCCAAAATGTGTTGGTTGGTTGATCATTTAGTGTTTGTGGCCACTGAGCGACAAGCTAGCCAACCATAGCTTAGTTTAAGGAGTTGTGTCACTATCACTTGTATTACTTTAGTGTTTGTGGCCACTGAGCAACAAGCTAGCCAACCATAGCTTAGTTTAAGGAGTTGTGTCACTATCACTTGTATTACTGTATTACAAATTGTGTTTGACCGGGTGACCCACTGTAGCCTTGAGAGACAGTTTGGTATAATGGTTAAAGGCAGCAGGCTAGAAAGCAGGAGAGTTCCACCTCAACTCCTGCCTTAGGTATGAAACTAGTTCAGTAACTTTGGGCCGGTCACCCTCTCTTAGCCCTAAGAAGAAAGCAATAGCAAACAACTTCTGAAAATGTTGCCAAGAAAACTGTGTGGAGTTGTTCAGGGACTCGCCAGAGTCAAGACTGATTTGAAGGCACAATATAAAAGTAAATTCTAACCCTGGGACCAACTTATTGTAACTGAGCTTGTAGCAGAGCTTTGTGAGTGAATGTGTTGGACTTCGTAATATGTTTGTAATTGCTGTATTGCTGAATAAAATTTAATTGCATCTTTTCAAGAGTCTGGATTTCTGTAATCAGATTACAGTCTGATTAACCATTAAAGCATGATGTGCCAATGCTTACAAGAGAGAAGGCAAACCTGATCAAAAAATAAGATTTTTACAGGCATTTAAATTAAGAGCAAAGAGAGAAATACATAGCCAAACCAAGCAAGGATGAAGAATCAAGGAAAGGCTTACCAGGTGAAGGAATGAACAGATATGACTAAAGGAAGGAGCAAAGAGTAGGTTGCACTCAGCAAGTGCTTCTTGCAAGTAAAAGTCTGTTAACTTAAAAGAATGTTTACATAGCAACAAGGAAAACGCTAGTCATTCAAGGAGGAGAAGGAAGCAGTGAGGCAGAGCCAGTAAAACCACCTGGGTCACTGGAGGCCAGTAGTTTCCAGGAATACAGAGGATGTAGGAGTTTGACTATATCTGGATTTGCATAATCACAGTCTGTTGAATAAACCAGTATTGTGTAAAACTAACACCTATATTTTATAAAGGTTAGGGCTTAGTATACGTTGTGGGATGGACATAGCAGTTGTGTCATACAATTTACAGCCTAAAGCTTAGTGTAGTGAAAAATGAGTCACATTCTTGACCTTCTACACTGCCGTCTTTTGCTAAGGAACTGTGATTTGTTAAAATTACACCAAAAATACCTCCTCCCAGGAGAATTCATTAATAGCAACCTCATTTTAAAAACCTGTTTGTCCCTTATAATATAGTAAGATGCACAATTAAACCATGGTTTAGCCTTTATTCAGCAGGCTACAATAGCTGAGTCAACGAATCTTATTAAGCACCAACCCAATATATAAATTGCAAGGACTTCACACATACTATTCCAAATTGTGCGTGGGGGGGGGGGACCCACCATATAAGCATTTGCATATGGAGGTTGACCAATGTTAGCCTGAACTCAGGTGGAGTTCTCTACATGGGGAAATTAACCATGTTCACACAGCACACTGAGCAAGAAGGCTTAGTATTAAGAACATACCCAACCCTCTCTACTCTTGAAGACAGAAAATCTGAATCCTTTTTAAAACAAGGGCAGAACTCAGAAGACAGAACTGGAGATGGAAGAGGTTGGCTACTGAGGCTGAGAAAAATGATGTTCTTTCCAACTTTCCAGCAGCCTCAGAATTAACTTACTGGAATTCCCAAGGAAGCAGGATGTCCAAGAATAATTACACAGAGGGGATATCGGTTTTGGAAAACTGTCTCTGAACAAAATAAGTACAAATATTTAGCTGGAAATATTGCATGGAATTGAATCCTTTTTAATTCTGCTATGCTAAAGCCTCCTTTTATTTTTGCATACAAGGGAAGTGTGTACAGTATTCATGATTCATTTCTGTAGAATCTTATGATGTAATAAGTTAAATCCAATTTAATTTCTAATCCCTTTGAAAATAGGGTTGTTGTTTTTTTCCTGTTTGTATCAAGCCTGGAGTGTCCATAGGTGGAGGTCAAGAAAGACAAGATGGCAGCCTTGACTGTGTGATCAAAAAGCAAATGCAACACACATTAGAAAGGGATGGGGCTTTGATCACACAGTTGGGGCCCCCTACTTGTTTCTGGACTTCCCCCTATGGACACCACTGCCTGGAACATTTCTTTTGCATTTTTTTTTTTGTACCGCCTTATAGATTTTCTGTTTAGTCACTGAACCTGATCAAAGCAATTCTATATTTATCTCCTTTAACAGGAAAGGTTTGGATCTTAATATCTAAAGCAGTGTTTTTCAATCTTGGAAACTTTATAGTGTGTGGACTTCAACTCCCAAATTCCCTAGCTATCATTGAAAAACACTGATCTAAAGATTTTAAAAAAGTTATTGCAGTTTATCTTTTACCTTTTCTTTTAAAAAATGATTTTGATTTTGTTTGTTTCTGGTGAGATTGGTCTACCTCCCAAGGAGATCATAAAGGTCGGAAACCTCTAGTTACACATCGTCAAGCTACATGGCCAGGAGGTTGCATTACAGATTTCTTTTTCATGTTTACCATTTAATTACCAGAAAAGCAGCACAGGTTGTAAGAACTCCCTCTCATACAGGATGCCAAGTAATATGCTGCTTGGAGAATAGATGGAGACAGTGCAACTTTCAAACCACTGACCTAAAGCACAAGGTAGGGGCAAGCTATGAAGACCAGAGGGATACCAGAAGAAGAGACCTCCAACCTTCCACGCTATCAGCTGTTCAGCTGCAAACCTGGATGTTATAATCAACAACAAACCTATGGCACAGCATCAGATTAATGGGATTCAAGATAGTAACTGTTAAGTGTTTACACAACATGGTAAATCAAAAACATCAAGAGAAGCCCACAGGTAGGGGGTTAAAAATGGCAGTGCATCTGCTTTTACAGTCTGAGGTTTCTTTGTTGGCATGTTCCAAGAATATGCCCATTGTCTCTTTGAAATGATTATTTCAAAACAAGAGAGTCCCCTGATTTCCCTTTTTTAGGTTAGTGTTTCATTTTCTATAGAAATATTCCAACAACAGGAAGCACTGAGGGCAGTCCAGGTGACAGTAGAAGAGAGCCTTGTTCTGCCTATTCAAGGAAGGGATGAAAAAACATCACTTCAAGGATTACAAGGAAGCTTGAGAAATGCAAGAAACTCTTTCTGATCTCACAGTGTATAAAATTGAAAGCTAGCAGCTTCTAGCAAATGAAATTGGGCAAGAGAGCTTTATTATCCATTGGTACATGCTTTTAAAATTCATCACCGTGTGCATACAAGCTTGGTGCCTTTTAGATGCATTTATATTGGATTGGGACTACAGCAGTCCCAAATGCCTTCCTTCTCAGCCATTATGCTGTTGTCCTAACACACCAAAGGCAGGCGAAAATGAGGCAGTCAGTGATTACAATGCTGGACTAGGTATAGCAAATGTGCTCCTGATCCTCTTTGATCTGTTCAGGGGTATCAATAACAAATCATAATTATGTAAGCATGATATGTCATGATATCACAGTACAAATGATACCATGAAATCTACTTCAAGTAACTTATGACATATGTTTATGAAGATTCTCAGTCACCCAGGTGGAATAGTCTGGAGGTTGAGTCATGGCAACTGGACTTAACTTTTTGGTTAGATTAGTTAGGTTAGGTTAACCAAAAAGCTAAGAAGTCCAGTTGCTATGACTCAGCCTCCAGATAACTTATGACAGATCATCCACATGTCACAATTTGCCCTCATGGCTTCCTGTAATGGTATGCGGGAATGAAGAACCACAGACTAGACAATGGTCAGACAAATGACAACTGAGTCTGCAGAAGGAATGGGGGTGTGGCAAACATCTCAGAAGGGACCCTAGTTTCTTAGACTATAAAGGTGAGGGAGGTTGGTGAGATGTACTTTCAGACTTGCAAGATTCTGTTAATGTAGCCTTACAATTAAGATAAAGCTAGTACTTTTTGTCTGGACTACCTCGCAAGGCTGACACTTCCCTACAAGGAAGCTTCTAGCTCTGTTACAAAGCTTGATGGACGGCCATGAGGCCAGGACTGAGGCTTGGTGTAAGTCTTTAAAATAAACTGAGACCTGCACAATGTTATCTGAAATGCCCAAACAACAGGCCCAGCTAAGGCAGCCATGCCCTCTTCTGGGACAATGCATCCCATCCCATCCACTGTGCCATCCCAACCCTTTATCTGTGCATTCTGAGCATATTCAGTATAATTGCACTTTAGGCTTTCTCTTAGAGGGATCTTCTACCCCATAAAATTTCATTTATGCGTGTGTAAGCAGTAGACCCCAGCCAAACTGCTACTATCTCTTATACTGTACACCGATAGTGCCATGATGTCTACTAAAGAGTTTAGTATTAATAGCATTTTTTTTTCACTATACAGGGATGGTAATGCTTCAATGTACAGACTAGAAATTCTGGGAGTGGTAGTTCCAACACACACACACACATACACACACAAAATTTGGCATATATATCACTGCTTGCAATTCCTTTCCTCAAGCATAGTCATAGTATCCAAAGGGACTGCAATGCTGTCCCTGGTTTTTCCAATATTGACATTTCTGCAAAGCAACGATTTAGGTATGGTTCACATTTAATTCCTCTGTCACAGCACAGTAATTGTTGCTAGATAGGAGCTGTTTTAGCTCGGATGGCTGTCTGTAAGCAAGGATGGGCCTGCAATATAAGAACTGTGAAAAGAATCAATTCCTTTTGTTATTTTATTTATTATTTTATTGCTAAAGACCTTTTATTCTTGACAGGGTTCGCTTTAAGTACAGCAGAAATGACACAAAAGAGTCACACCCTTTTGTATCATTTTTGTTCATCCCAATAAAGCTATCAACCTGCTTTGGATTTTAGATGTTTTTTTCTCTGTGGACCAACAAATGATTTTATGCAAAGTTATATGTCTGCTACCATCTATTGGCCAGTTTAATATTGAATAAATATGTTTTACTTTGCCCCCTGGCATGATAGATGGGTGTTTTTTTGTTTTTTTTAACTGCTGTTGCATGTTACCAAATAGCATTTCTTCTACCATCTACCATTTTATTCCTTAAGATGCTTCATATTTGTACAGTGGTACCTTGGTTCACAAACACTTCTGTTCATGAACAATTTGGTTCGCGACCAGCACCGTTCGCAAAATTTTGCTTCCGTTCGCGAACTCCGCATCAGGTGACGAACATGACCCGCAGCCATTCTCCCTGCTGTGACATGTGGTCGTGGCTTCCTGTAGGCGAGATCACGGTTGCAGACAGACACTGGCTGTGAAGCTTTTTGGTGTGCTTTTTAGCATGGCTCCAAAGAAAGTGCAGAGCAAGCATGGTGGTAAAAAGAAAGTGCAAAGCAAGCTTGGTAAGAATAAGGTTTTGAAGAAAATAACCATTGAATTGAAGAAGGAAATTGTAGAAAAGCATGAGCGTGGTATTTGTGTGACTGATCTGGGCTCGGAGTACAAGATGTCGAAGTCGACAATCTCGACTATTTTGAAGAATAAAGATGCCATCAAAGGAACTGATGTGGCAAAAGGAGTAACGATGTTAACCAAGCAGAGGACACAAGTGCTGGAAGAGGTGGAAAAACTTTTGTTAGTGTGGTTGAATGAGAAACAGCTGGCAGGTGATAGCGTTAGTGAAGCTATGATCTGTGAAAAAGCCAGGAAATTGCATAGTGATTTACTGCAAAAAAACCCCTCTACAAGCACAAGAAGTTAAGAATTTAAAGCCAGCAGAGGCTGGTTTGGTAAATTCTACAAGAGAAGTGACATCCACAGTGTGACAAGACATGGTGAGGCTTCCAGTTCTGACAAGACTGCTGCAGAAACCTACAAGAAAGAATTCGCGGAATTCATGAAGGCGGAAGGATACGTCGCTCATCAAGTGTTCAACTGCGATGAAACAGGGCTCTTCTGGAGGGTTATGCAGCGCAGGAAAAAACAAGTGACATTAGACAAATTTTTTGCCAAAACTCAGCCTGCAGCTAAGAGACAAAGAAGAGAGGAAACCCCTGAAGGAGATCTCCCCAATGTCCTTTTGGAGGGGGACTCTCCCTCCAAACAATAACCGCCTCCCCACCCACTTTCCTGTCCTCCACGCCAGAAGTCGCCTCAAGCAAGGTTAGTGTTCTCTCTTCATACTGTACTGTACTGTACTTTCATATTTTTGTGGTTTAAAAAAAAATACATATGGTTCAGAACGGATTAACCGTATTTACACTGAACCTTATAGGAAAATTTGATTCGGTTGGCGACCAAAATCGGTTGGCGGCCACATTGGTAGGAGCCAAAACGGATTAACCGTATTTACATTGAACCCTATGGGAAAATATGATTTGGTTCGCGACCAATTCAGTTCGCGACCAGAGTCGTGAAACAAATTAACTTCATGAACCGAGGTACCACTGTAACTTCACATTTTTTGCTTGCAAGTTCAGTGATTAAGCCAGGCAACAATACAGTTCAAAAGACAAATTCTCCTAAACAAAATACATATCTACACAGACTAAAAAATGCTCATTAAACCATATTTGATCATGAAAAGAATAACTGCTGAATCTTCAGATTTAATACTATATTAAGAAGACTTATACTTGCTGTCATGAATACAGATAAGTCAAAGAAATGGCTCTTCTTTCTAAATTGTATATACTATTTCAACCAAGCATACTACTTAGAAATCTTGCATAAGAGGTTGTTCTGCAGCAGTTATATATTTATCAATAAGCTCGTGTTAATATTATTAACAGGGACTCTATATTTGTATATTTGTACATAATATACAGCCACAAATCCATATTCATATGTAGAATTTCACTTATTTTTTAAGGACAACACATACAATGCTCAAGTAGAGTCTGAGATTAGGTATCATGATAAAGTATGGTATAACTATGGTTTATTGAATAAACCAGAATTCACTGGCATCACATAACACACTAAACCCCAAGCGGTGCTTTACCAACTATAATGTTGGGTCCTCACCACACATTAAGCAAGTCCTTATATCGCAGGCCCATCCTTGCAATAGCCGTTTTTCTCTCACCCCGAAATACTCATCACTGAATATTCTTCTTAAATTACAGGTCATTCTTCTGCAAGATGTATCTATGGTTCTACTCCCAATTTTATCCTCATTGTTACCTTCATAATAGTGTCTGTATACCACTGCTAAGCACTTAAGTTTATTGGTGATGTAATGGAAGGTATCTGTGAGGAGGAGACTGGTATGGGAGATCAAGGCTGTCAGGAGGGAGGCAGTGCATTCCAGAAAGGGGGACAAGGCAGGCGCTTTCTCAGTCCGCAGCAAGACCGCAAGAAGAAGAAGAGGCTTAGACTAGCCCCTCCCTAGAGTATCACGGGGTATATCCACTAGTTGCTGTAGTGTAGAGTTAGTCTGGCGAGAATGATGTCAGGCTCAACCCAAGAACGACGATGAAACAGTCCAGTACAGTACAGTTCCTTTATTTGCTTACACCTAGACAGAATCTCGCCAGACTAACTCTAGTCCACTACAGCAACTAGTCGATATACCCTGTGATACTCTAGGGAGGGGCTAGTCTAAGCCTCTTCTTCTCACAGTCTTGCTGCGGACTGAGAAAGCGCCTGCCTTGTCCCCCTTTCTGGAATGCGCTGCCTCCCTCCTGACAGCCTGGATCTCCCATACCAGTCTCCTCCTCGCAGATACCTTCCATTACAGGTGATATTATATACATATATACTTACAGGTCTATAATAGACAATATTGATCAACATATATAGGGATTATTACTAATCTGACGTAAAACGTCATAGATCATAGACATAGTCAAGAATATGGATTTTATATTGAATTCCAAAAGCCTTGCTTCTCTAGCTCTTTCAACAAGTCTTTTTAGATCTGCCAAACAAAGGACTGTAAAGTTGTTTGCACTGCATCCAGCAATCAGAATAGCCTTTACTTCTATCTGTATCAGTAAAATGAGATAAGTACTGAAGTTGGGATCAAGTAGCAAGATTATAAATCAGTCTTCCCCAATACAGCACTTTTTAGATCTGGTGGTGTAGAGAGTAAAGAAGATGACCTTGATGGAAATATGTAGGTGTTGTTGCCTAGGCAAATGGGGCTAAAGCAGTATTTAAGTCCAGAACATCCAGATTATGTTTGGAAATGGCTCAGATACCTCTCTAATCCATTGAATTATAAGGTGGGGAGGATAGCACAATCATACTCGCAAGGTTTTTATAGCCAGTCTTAATATAAATAGTTTTAGCTTTCCTGTGGAGTTGATTTCCTGCTCTGATCTACCTAATGGGGCTGAGAAGGGGGACTGCAACTTCTGAATTCTACATGAGAGCCATCTGGAGAACACCAGATCATGAGATTTTATAAATCAACAAAAAATAATAAAAGGCTGTTGTAGCAAAAAATTAGGGTTGGTTTGCTGGAAACCACAATAGCCCAATATGGTTATTATATTATATATAGTTATTATAAGCAAATTACTTAATAGCATCACACTATATATCCAGCACAATGTGTTGTTTACTGCTTGTTTACAAAGATTCTCTCCCAAATTTCAGGGACTGCTACACATTCACAGATGTTAATTAGTTTGTAAAAGGAAGAAAACCATCTCTTTTGAAAATGCGAGGGACTCATCAATTATCCAGTCTTTAGGTAGTAGGGGAAGGATGTATTCTTTTGCTTCCGGAA